>NC_142210.1:14267814-14901385 GCF_049639895.1 Pseudopodoces humilis
CTGGGCTTGCACTGCACATTGCACTGATCCATTATTGCTTTGACTCAGGAATAGATGCCATGCTACCAAACAGCAGGGACAGAGGCAAATATTGTGCTTTTAGTCTGTTGTTTTTGCAGTGTCTGGCTCTTGCACTTAATGGACTTGTACATTCCTAGGCAGCTGGGCATCCTGATCCAGAACAACCTGATTCATTATAGTACTCTGAGTACTCCTGATTTTGACTCTGAAATGATGAAATGCAAAATGGCACTGAGGTGTCTCATAAAGAGACTGGAGATGAGAGACAAAAGCCTGATTAAAAAATTCAAACCTCTACTCAGCTCTACTTGACAACAAAGAAAAGCTGTGTTAGTTATTAACTTTCCCTTCTGATCATGAGCAGGTTTATTGGTAACCATGCACCAGCTGGGACCAGAGAGATTTTTCATTGGAATGAAGATGGCTTATTGCTTATGAAAAGACACAAAGTGAGCCTTCCTTAATTTCTTTTGCCCTCATCTAGAAGCCATACAAAGTCTATGAGATGATTCATAAACACTTTGGCCTGTTGCCGGGTAGCTGACACCCTGTCATAAAGAGAGAGCAGTCTATAAATAAATCAAGGAATGAGCTGTGATTCACCTAAAATGCCATCTCTCCAGTCATTCTTCTGCTTCATTAGTTGTGCATCACTGAGTTATTTCAAGGCTGAATACTTAAATTCAGTGCAACCCAAGGAAATCAGTATAATAATAGTTCACAAGGAACAGATTATAAAAATCAGTATGAGCATGAAGAGCTGGGAGGTCTGAGGTCCCCATTTTCCCTAATTTATTTTTAAAAATCTCACTCAAAGTGTGGCTGTAGTACTGGTATGGTTAGCTGAAACTCCCAACAGCTGCTGCCTCCAAAGCTGCTACTAGTCAAAGATCACTCTGAATATTCATTTACTAAACAATGTTTGCATGTGTAACATCTTCCACCGTGACATAATCCCCCGTTAGTGATCACAGAACACAGGGTCAGGAACTGGGAGCTTTGTGATGCTTTCAGGAGCACAAACAATGTAAACTAAGCCAGCTTCCAGCTGTGCAGAATGGGGGCCTAGCAGCCCATCAGAGAGTGCTGTCAGCGTCCCAGATGTGCTGTCAATGTCCCAGATGTGCTGTCAATGTCCCAGATGTGCTGTCAATGTCCCAGCTGTGCCGCGCGAGCCCAGCCGTGTAGAACAGCAGCAGCCGCACAGCCGGGCCCGCATCAGCACAGTTACACCCAGAGGTGGGGAGCGATGCCTATTCCCGTGCGGGGCTGTGGCCCCAGGCTGTCACATCTGGGGGGTCTCAGTGCACATCTGGGGGCTCTCGGTGCCCACCGAGCCGCTGCCCGCTCCCGACACGACCCGCCCTCAGCCGCGGCCCTGGCCAAGGTGCTGAAACGGCCGCGCCGCAAGGGCGAGCAAGGCTCCGCACCAGAGAGAGCAGCCCTATCCCACCCAAACGTGGTGCGACAGCTGGCACAGCCCTGTCCTGTCACCAGCAGCTAGCAGGGCTCGGAGAACGCTGTCACACGTGATGGCATTGGTTAGAAGAAATGAGCTTGCTTTGATCTCGAGGTAATCTTTACCTGACAACACAACTGAGGGCGAGGAAGCAGGGAGAAGTACCACGTTCATGTGGCAACGTCCTTGGTAACTGTACGTGACACTTTACAGGTACAAGCAGTGCTGGGCTCCTCTGCCAGGCTGTGAGGCAGCTGGGGATCCAGACAGGGTAATTTCAGAGTATCCTACTCCATATCGCTACATGTAGACAAAGTGTCAGCGGGAAAGCTCCCCTTTACCAGCGTGATGAACTGCAATTTATCCCAGATACAGAATAAAGAGGTTATCAACTGCCTCCCAGCTGGGACAGAGAAACCGAGAAATCCCTGTGACCTTTGAGAAGAGCACCTTTTGTAACCTGCAAAGCACTGCATGTTTTGATTGAGTATCAAGCTCCATGTATTAAGCTTGATTCTACAGAGGTATTTGTTACTACAGAATTAAAATAATCATCAGTCTTTATTACAGGATTGTTTAGATTATCCAGGTAGGAATATGGTCTCCATTATATAGGAAATTATATCACAAATGTTAATCACTCTGTAGTAAATCTTTTTCTCCTTCCCCCAGACTAGGATCCCAAACAGCCTCCCTCACTCTAAAAGGTTTTTTTCAAGTTAGACTTACAAGTAGGACCTAAAATATACATCTATTGTTTCTGGTCTTTCTCCAACATCCACTCTGGAATTATATGAAAGATAGCTGCTAAATTGATTTTCAGTAATCAAGAGACAGAATATAAGAATAATTACCTTTCTGCTGCTCTCCTACTTTTTGCTCATCTAGTACAATTTGATATTCAGGAGCTCAAAATTATCTGACAATGTCAAAAAATTATGAAAAAAAGAAAAATCTATGCTGATGGAAAGCCTCTATGGAGACTCTGGTTTTAAGAAAACTTGACATCTCTTTTGGTTAAAAAAACACACAGTTCCATGCAACTCCTTTTTCTAGGAAATGCACATTCTTGTCCGAGTCTAGACAAAGCCTTCACCAACAATGTAATCCAGGTCAGCTCATTCCCAAGATCTGAATATTACTGTAAATATATAAAGCAAAGATCAGCTCAACAATATTCAAACTCAGCTGTTAATTGTTGCACCTGCTTTGAATTCCAGTTCCCTCACCTGGAGATAGAATCAAACAGAATAAGTAGGAATGACATTTGCTTCAGTGCTTCAGCAAACCTTCTTGCTTCAGCAAACAGGGATAATTTTGTTTACCTATGGGTCATGAAATATTTAGTGATACCTTTCTGCAAATGAGTGGAGAAACACTGACTTAATACTGGTAGGTATTGTTCAAACCTGCCAGCTTCAGTTTCGTTCAGAGAGCGATTTCAGCCTGCTAATTTTTCCTGCTTTCTTACATGAAGAAATCAACAACAGTGCTGGGGGAAAGATGCCGTGTTCCTCCACTACAATGGCTTCATTTCAACAAAAGTGGTTTTCTGAACTGTGTCATTTTTACAGTCTGTAAGAATTGCAGTAACCCACTGAAATCAACGTGACTAAGTCCAACCCCAAGAATAAAATGGAGCTAAGAGAGCTCTTAGTAAAAGACCTTTTATCAAAATGAAATATCATTACCTCAATGGCCCTGTGGCCATTCCAGAGGTATATAAACATTTGCTGCCTATCTGAAAGCCATTCAATTACTAAGATCTTGATACTGTGTAAATATTTGACTACAATAGAGGATATAAATCAGAGAAAGTGATTCTGTTTCATTTCACTGGTGGCAGTAAATCACAGACTATTCAGACTACTGGGCTACACCCAAATAAATGACTGAGCTGTGAATACAAGCAGACATTACCTAAAATTTCCTGTAAAGCAAGTCCTAATTTAATCTAGAATTTATAGAGGGAAGACTAGCACTACCAAAACTCCAGAAACCTGAAGCACTTCCAGATATTTTTACTGTATCATCCAAGAAGGGAGGAGTTGACAACACCCAACCTTTGGACTAGTTCTCCAGAAGATGTGACCAGAAACGTGAAAGGGCTGCAAAAGCAGGTGCTCTTGAGTTTGGGCCCCTGGATATTGGTGACACAGTCAGCAGAAAAAAGGAGTAGACAGTAAATTCCAGTCTCATTTAATCAGATAGGACTGAATATAATTAGAGGCAGCAGCATGATAGAACACAAGACTAGTCAGTCCTTATCCAAGGGCTGATCCAGGTTTCTGTGCTGCAACGAAAGTCCTGGAGCTGCCATATGAGAAACAGCCATGCTGCATGTCACTGCTCCAGAGACGCAGCACTGGGCTCCCCATCACAGCAGGGACATCAGTCCCTCAATTCACTGCAGATTGAAAGTTAAAGTCTTCCAGGACTCGGATTTTTCTATGAGGATAACAACTGCAAACACATGGGCTCATGCCCAGCTGCAGCAGCAGCCACCAGGGACTGAGTCACTGTCACCATTCTCCTGTGAAATGCTACTGCAATTCCCTCTCTTTGGCTTTCTGTTGCTCAGAGTTTGGTGCCAGCATTGGGGCTACAAGGATGGGTCACCCTTCCTCATTTCTAAGAGCCACCAATACCACTGCTTGTTTGTCAAGACTTGTTTATCCTCACATCCTCATTTCTTCCTGTCCCATCCTCTGCCATCAAAACACTTCAGCCAGAGGCACAGTTAGTATCACCCAAGTGGCTCACAGACCCTTTCTGCAGTCTTTAAAGGGACATCAAGGAGACAAGAGACCAGCCAGTTTGAGAAAATAGAGTAGGAATGAGATGCTTCTACTGGAAAAGTATGGGATGCTCCTGTTGACAACATTTCACTGCCCCAAGGCACCTAACAGGGTCTCCGCTTACCTTTGGCTTTGCTCTGGAATGGGCTCTTTAGCAGAGAGAAAAGGAAGATTTCTATCCTTTTAGATTTCAGGCTTATCTTCCTGCTCACAGGACACTTCATCCTATCAGTGCCACCTGGGGGGGGTCCAGCTCCAGACCCATGCCCAAGGGGAGGAAGAGGAGGGTGAGCCAGAGGCCCAACAACAATCGGAAATTCTGCATGACAGTGTGACTTCAGAGAGAGCAGGTATAAGCTACACACACTTTTCTCACCTTTTCCAAGCTGCATGGCCTCACCTGGGGCTGATGACTGTGGTTGTTAATCTGAGAAAGAGCAAAAATTCCCCCTGCCTGCCGTCTTTTTCCACTTGGCCCACAGGCAGGTACAAATTCAGTGAGTGTCTGCAAGCCCCAGTGCATACAAACGAGCCTTGTGCAGCATTATATTTTGGTTTTCTCTACCCCTCCTTTGGGCTCCCCTGGCTAAAGTCAAAGAAACATTGAAAGCATCCAAGTAAATCAGTCTATTGCATTTTCTCATCAGCTTAAAATGCTCTTCTTGGTGCCAAAAAAATGACAATCCACTGAAGAACCAGGCTTGCAGGATAGTTGTATTGAAGCTATTTCTTTTTGCCTTGCCATCTTGAGAGGCCTGCTGGCAGGGAAAATACCCCCTGCTCTCCAGTCCAGTGTACCATACTGAGCACACAAAATTTTACACATAGCTCTGACAGAGGGCAGAGGGTGTCCCAGCAAAACCTGCTTCATGAACACTTGCGTCCTACCATGGTCATCCTAAAACAGGTCAAATTAAATGCACCATAATAAAATAAAACTGCCCAATAAAACCCTGTCATAAGACAGGAGCCCAGATGTGTTTGTGTGTTACCCACCCTGAGGGACAGGGCTGAACCCATGAACCACCCTGAGCCAAGAGCTTTGGGGCTGGGTGACCCCCAGCAGCCTGAGCCCTGGGCTGACAGCAGGGTCTGAGCCCTCTTGTGAGCAGAGAGGGGAACTGAGCAGAGAGGCAGAGACGCTGGGGCTGGCTGCAGGATGGAACAGGGCAAGTTCCTAGGATGGCACAGCTTCTCCTTAGCACATGAAAGTAATTTATTAATAAAGAAGCAGACCCAGTATCCCCAAGAGTTACGTTCTGCAACACTACCCAGTCCTCTGTCCTGCACTTGAGCAGTTTAAGCCATGGCAGCTACTTGTGTCGTCAGCAAAGCTCAGGCTGCCTGCGACCAACTGCAGCACTTCATCCTGCTCTCCTCTTCCATAGCAACAGAACCCCAAAGAAAAAAGGAAGGAGAGAAAAGTGGGTTATCCACTGTTGGAGACTATGAACATTCACTACAATTATTATTTGCAATATATTATTGGAACACGTCAAGGCCTCCTGTAAAGTAAAAAAAACAGAGTCTGAATATCAGCTCAGAGAAAGAAATTAATTGCTAAGTTGCTTTTGAACAATTTAGAAACAGCTGTTTTACAGAAGTCTGGGGAAGTTTTAGAAGGATAGAAGAGATATAAAAATATTATTCTGAAACTCTTGAAAACCTTTTTCTGGCTATTTCCCGAGTCCAAGTCAGAAGAGTTAACATGCAATGGGAAGCAGCAGTCAAAGCTGGAGTAAAGGAGAGCAATAGTGGCATGTTTTTCTTTCTTATTGATTTAATTTTCACTCTGGAATTGGCTGTTCATTTCAGCATGGATGCACTCAGCAGTTTGTGACACACTGTGCTGCTTTGCTCTGCCAGCTGTGCTGTGCCTGCCAACATTTGTTGAGAAATAACAGGAGGTCACACATGGTGTAAAAAAAACTACCCCTGGCACAGCACTCAGAAAAAAGGCATTGTATTAGTGGCAATGAATTCAGACCTACTGATGGTGGAATTAATGAAATCCATGGCTGGCACTCTCTTTGCATCCCAACGGAGGCTACAATGAACAAAGGAAATGTACTGGCCACTAGCCCATGGGGTCAGCAAACCAGCCTTGTCCAGGGCTGCTGGAAGCCCATTGCCTTCCCTGGCAGGCCCTGAAGTGGAGAATGGAATTCAAGTGCTTCCCTAAGACCCCTCTTCTCTGACTCTAAGGCAACAGCAAACCAAGAGACGGGGAAGCAAGGAGCTAAGTAATGCTCATGGAGGAAAAACAGCACTGAATTGTGAGATGCATTTGATTATTTTAATTTCATTTTCTTGGTTTCCTAAGCTCTTTTTTTATTTAGATACAAGGAAAGGACATCTTTCCCTTTGATTCTTATTTGCTCTGAAGCTGAAACTCATGTTAGGAGCATCAACATTCGCTTATTGTTCTTTTGTTTCCTGAAGGGTTTCAAGTCCCTTTTAGGAAGCCCTCAGAGATATTTATGTTAGCCTTTGTCTCCCCATTCTCTTTATGTGATGTAGGGACAACTAAGGTTACATACATTTCTACATAAAGACAAAATTCCTCACAATAAAAGCAAGGATTTAAGTAGTTGTTGTGCATCCTTGCATACAGTCAGCAGGTGACTGCACAAGGCCCTGAGCAACCCAATTCAACTTTAAAATTACCCCTTTGAGCTGAAATGTGGAGCAGAAAACCTCTGTATGTCTCTACCTTCAGATTTTCAATATTTCAGTGATTCTAAATCCACATTTGATCAGCCATCTCTTCATGTACTATCTACGTGCAAGTAAAAATCAATCAGCACTCACCTGCCTTAGACTAGCCAACATTAGCTGGAGCTTGATCCACCACTTTCCTTTTTCCCCCTATAAAACAGGACTGTGGATTCTCACTTTTATCCTCACACTTTCTGCCTTTGTCCAAATGCATTTGGGAGCAGAATCCAGAAAATGCAGCTATTCCCCAGGCATGTAAAAGCATAGTCTGTTGATGTTTCTGCATTAACCCCAGCTGGGTGTTCATTCCCTTTTGAAAGGATAATTTAACTCCTACTGCTGTTCAAAAATACAGTTGGGTGCACCAAGTCAGACACATGCCAGTGTCAAATCTAGAAGAACCACCCACTGATCAAAAAGACACAAGTAATTCCTTTCTCCTAGAGCATTTTAATGCACCTCTTTCATGTTTAATGTTTAATGTGAGGGGAATAATAGTTTGTCTCTTGCTATCCCCCATTAACACAGATCAGAGGCACCAGATGCTTACATTCAGCTTAATACTTCCCTGTTGGTCACCCAACCAATAGGTTCAACATGGGAAATAGACTGTACAGTTGGAAGCCTCTCCTCTGACAGTTTCTAACAGGCACTGGCTAATCATGGATGAGAGCCCCTCCTCAGACTGCATTATTCTGCAATTCCACTGTAATTCATCCCTCATAGTAACCTGAGAAATCTGGTAACAATTTTTACTATTACAGATTGACTGATTCTCCCTAAAGCTAAGCTGAAAACAAGTGATTCTGTCATGCTGGGCACTGACATTATACCCTTTGTTTCCTTTTGAAAGAACAGAACAAAATTAAAATGTACGCAAAAACTAAAACCTGGACAAGGAAAATTAGGAATTTTTGTGTCAAAGGCTTTGAAATAGAACATATTTGCAATCCATTTTATGCCTGAACTGGAACTCTTCGCAGTTCCAGTAGTATCCATCCTCTCTCATCTGGAAGATCAAGCTGCCCACAAAGGCCCTGGAAGAATCAGTTTTGCAGAAAAAAATCTGCTTAAGCAGAGCAAGGAGGTGGACAAAGAGACAATAATTAGTAATTTATGGATGTTCAACTGTTTGTCTGTGCTCATAACCAGCCTGCAGCAGGGAAGCATTACTCATCAGCTCTAAGGAAGCCAACTGTCTATGGCTGGCAAGTGAAGAGGGATTTGCCAGATAATACCAGTGGTCTGGTGTTGGTGTTGAAACAGCTTTTGGAAGACGGAGGAGGCAACCATATGTGCTGATAAAGCCAGCAAACTCGGAACCAAGGCCTTTTGTTTTCTTTCCTCTGATGCCAAGGAGAGGAGCGTGCCTGGGTCTGCACAGAGTGTTCCCACTGAACAATGTCAGACACACGCCGGTTTGGAGGTCTGCCAGTCTAGGGCCACCTCAGTGAACTCATATGGCAAGGCAGAAGGAGCACACAAAGACCAGACCAAGGTTATCACAGTCTTCCCAGAGAAGGCCAAAGCAACCATTTGTCATCATTATGTTCATTCTCTATTCTTATTTCTGTGCTCCCTAGAAAATAAAGTAATGCTTACTAAGAAATAAAAAGAAGGAAGGAACAACCTGAATAAGAGACTGGCTAAACTGATGGAGAAGATGATGAATAACCAGCATGGCTGGCAGAACTCCTATTCTTCCTTTATGAATGTTACACAACCCACTGCTTAAAATATCAGAGCCTTGATTTATTACTTGCCACGGTGTCAACAGGTTTTGATTGTTTGGCACCTCTCTTCTGTCAAAAAAAAAAAAAAAAAAGAAAATTGAAGAAAGCATCCACCCATGGTGGTTTTCTGTGCAAGTCCTGTATAGCTGTGTCCAGCATAAACAGAACAGAACAGGTGATTGGGGATACAAGCATCATAAAGTCATCCCAGGACAAGCTGAGACTCAGTTTTGCAGACTCAGCTTCAAGCAGACTGCTCAGCAAGTACCCTGCTGGTATGGGACTCATGTCAGTCCAGTGGAGTCTCTACTCCTCCTACCAAAATACATTTGCATGTGAAAGGCTAGAATAGGCATATAAACAGTAAAGAAGCAGAAACTAGAGAAAACCAGATAAAAACAGTGGAAAAAAATGGGAAAATGCAAGGACAGATATGATAGTATTTTACCTTTCTGTGGTATTTTTCTATCAATGAACCTATATTTGCAGCATTTTGCACTTGTCTCTAGTTTTGCTCACTTTTCATTAACAGAGACATTCCTGGTCAGATTTGTCTTTTCACTCTAGTCTTACATAAGGCAGGAGAGTAAGAGCCCAGCACCACACAACCCACAGCTAAAATGTGGCAGGGTCAAAGATCAGGGACATGCCTCGTCTGTGCAGAAGGGCAAACTTGAACACACATCCTGAGACACACAGCTCCTGCTTGTACCTTCATATCCAGCTGTTGTTCCCACCGAGTCCATGGTGCCTGGGAACAGGCTGCCTCTGACAGACAGCAAATATTCAGCCTCTGCCTCACATCCATCACCCTGCTGGCTGAGCCTTCACCACAAACAATGACTGTGCTGGCTGCACAGATCTGCTCCTGTAATCCCAGCACTGAGCAATCACCGAGGGACAGAGTAATTCCAGAAAATCACAATTGAACATGAAGTGACACAGGAGAATGAACCCATTCATGTTGCATCCTGCCATATACTACTGCAGTCAGCCCTCCCCAAACATGAATTAGGGTGTTAGAAAGTGTCCCATGAAATAAACCAATTTGGATTATTTAACCAAAGTTTTCCCACTGGGGACATAACCTCTGCAGACTGTCCCCAAAGAAATGTGATTCTCAGCTCTGGCAAACAATAACAAGCAGAGAAAATGGTGTGCTCAGATACTTGCAGTCCCATAAAATGATAGGGTTGTGATCAGCAGCCCACACGGGAGGAGGATGGCTGTGCCAGGTTAATGCAAAACCAAGGAAAGGCAAACAGAGTGAGCATGGGGCACCTGTGGAGGTGTGTGCACTAACTGTGCTGACCTGGGTCTGATAATTTACGCCAGCAGCCTTTGATTAGCTGCTTCCTTGTTGACACTAGGTCTGGTCGAATTGTTAAAGAACAGCAGAGGACACTCGAGAGTCTTCGCTGTAACTGCTGAATTGAGAGCAAACAAGGAAGCTAAAATTAATCACTCGCACTTAAATTGCCATCATAGTGCACAACACATCACAACACCACAGATAAACTTCCTTTCCCTACAGGGAGAGACTCAGATGCTGTCCTGCTTCAAAAAGGAGGTGCACAATAGCAGGTCCAGGAGCTAAAGTCAGTTTGTGTAGCTAAAACAACCTCAGGAGGACTGTGAAATGGTGGGGTATTAGCTCCTGTCTCAAGAGATCTCCTGAGGGAACCAACATGGATCAGGCAGTAAGGCAAGCTGTCAGCCTGGCTTTTTACACTAACTTCTGACCTTGTCCCCTTGGTGGTTTTACTTCTCTTCTAGTCTGATCTCTTTAGTATTCTCTTGTTGTCCATATTCCTCCTGGAAACACATCTCACTTTCTGGGGATCAGCAAATTGTGCAATGTTTGTAAACACTTTACTATCTTTGTTTCTGTTTGAGGGGGAAGTTGGAAATAACTGATCATTCACTCAGGTCAGAAGAGCTGCTCAGTTCTAAGTTATTCCCCAGAAGTAAAACCCATCTCCTTTTGGCTACTCAGCTTTGCAGTCAATCATGGAAATACTATGATTTTCCTCTTCTGCCACTGTGAGTTTGCCTCTGCCAACTTCTGATGGGTATTAGGAGTCAGCATGATAAAAACAGCAGCAAGATTTTAATGGGAAATATCATATTTTGAAGATTCCCACAATGTTCTTGTCTTGTATGAAGAACCAAGGTCTTTCTAGAGGTGAGAGTAAAACCAGAAGAAATGCAGCACCAAGTGCCCTGGGGGATACATCTTGTGATGGAGCCAGAGCTGCCACACCAGGAACAACACCCTCATGTCCCTGGAACAGGTGAGTAACAGTGCTCCTGTGCCTCCAGCTCCTGAAGGGCAACTACACAGCTTCATTTTCACTGGTGCTGAGGAGTCTCTGGCAATGAACCTCGAGTACATTCCTACTTTAAAAATCCACACATTCTAACAAGTCTCCCCTACACTGTTAAAACCCGTCAGCTGAAGCTCCAGGGGAGCAGCTACCCTGCACCCCAGTGCTGAAGTGAATCTTCAGCCATCTGGTCTTCCCAAAGTCCTTAGAACACAGCTGCTAAATGTTTTTGGGCTTTACAACCACTGTGCAGTCCAGATATGAAAGATCAATTAAGGGAAAATTGATTTTAAACTGCCACCTACGTTCCCTCCTGCTGGATGTGCTCAGACACAGCCCACTGGTGGCTTAATCTGTGTAGGGGTGAAGCTGGGACTTTTTAATTATTAAAAAAAAAATCTGCCTGGAAGGATTTGACATATAAACTGCAATCAGCTCAATACACCACAGTACAATACTTGATTAAAAAAATGAAGTGTAAAACCTCATTTCTCATTGCCATCTTCTGGCCAGAGCAGTGTAGTGTATTCTCTTGCTAAAACAAGCTGCTGTGTAGGGCACAGACAGGCAAGATGCAGTGCACAAGTTGCACAAATGCAACCCTGGTTTGGTTGCAGTATGTGCTATTGTGCAAGCAGGGTATGAAAGCAGCTATCTGGGATTCACCATCCAGCTGAAACAGCTGCTCAAAGAGTGATTCTGTGAAAAATTATACATTTGAAAGAATCTGAAAGCAAATCTCACTGAAACCTTTATCCTAAATGGCATTTACCCACCAAGATCTCAGACTGTAGTTATATTAAAATGGTTACCAATTATTTCAACATCCTCATCGTGCTTAAAGGAAAAATACCCTTTAAAAATCACTCTTTAGTTAATCTAATCTCTTCCAAAACAGTGTTCTCCAGCAAACTGTAATCTTTGGGGCTAGGCTAGTAGATCTATATTCAATGAACAATACTTGCAATAACAGACAGTTTATTTCTGATTCAGAGGCCAAATTAGGCTTGGTACAAATGCACCACACATCTTGCAGTGGTCTGATTGCACACCTATTGCCCCACTATTCACAGTTACTGTCCCAGTCAGCCTGGAAGTTTATGTTCATACACCAAATAGACACAGATAGGAGATGATGTGGAGGAGATTGGTCACTATCAAACTGAGCTCACAGCTGGATGGGAAGTGACTCTCCATGTCCTTAGGTCTTCCAGCTTTGGAATCACCTTCACAAGTGAAAGATTCTTAGTCTTAGCTGTTTTCTCTGCATCATTGTGAAAGAGCATTGCTCATAATCACCTTGACCAGTATTTTCTCATCTTCAATATATCATCCCAAGCCACTTCACCTAAAGGCCATTTAAAATACACATGATTCCTTCAGATTTCCAGATGAGGAGTCAGCCCACAGAGTTTTTTTCCAGTTCTCCCTGCAGAGTTGAGGACAAAGGAGAAATCTGGATGCCCTCTGCTTGCCTTCACCCTTGTAGGGGAGCACCTGCCCTGTGGCCATGAATGACACCCCAATGGAGAAGCAGTTGTATATTTACACAGGACACACCACTTGAATATATTAGAATTTTGACAATTTTTTACCAATTCCTAACCTCTGCTTTCTTTAGCCTTTAGTTAAACAAGGTGGAGGGTTTAACCAGGAATTTAAAATAGAATAACAAGAAAAGAGCAAGTTATGTAAATAAGTTTAGTCAAAGGGAATAAAATACAGCAGGATAAAGGAATAAAACTACAAGCATCATGACAGTAGGTATTTGCAATAACAAAGTTCCCTACTCCTCTTGCAGAAATACACCTGAGCCAAGGAGTGTTACAGTGCCAGAGCTGCTCCAGGTGCACTGGGAGGGTCTGTAATTATTCCCCAGAGCAGCACAGCACTGGAATTCTGCTCATGCTTTCCCAGACATTCTTCACACTGCCCATTTTCCTTGTGCTCTCTGTAGATGTTTCAAGAGTCCTTCCTGTGGAGTATCAGCACATGCTGGCTGTGAAGGGGCTGCTCATGCAGCTTATGCAGATTTTCCAAATCCTGTGTTGTTCATCATGTGCTACTGTGACAGTGCTGACAATCTTCAATAGTCTCAGCCTGCCTGCACTTTTCCCAGTTGTGTTGCTAAACTGAACTGCAGACAGTTTCTTTTCACCACTTGTTTGTAATGGCTTGCTTAACACCCTGATCTTTTCCTCATTGTCTTTTAACATGACATGTTTTCAAAGACCCATTTGTTGTCTGAGCCTTGATTTGAGAAAAATATGTTGTATATTCTTGCTTTACAAAAAAGCATCTTCGTAAATCCATATTCCCTTTGGGTTCCCACTTATTATTTAAACTGTTCAGTAGACAAAGATGGGGATTATCTAATCATATTTGCTTATAGAGAATATTTTACTCAGTAACTATTTTAGAATATTATTAGGATGTTGAAACCAAATCAGATTAGGCCTGTCTCTTGTATGTGTTTATACAGACATCAGTCTTCAATCAAAGTTTTTTTTACCCACTAGTGCCACTGCTTTTCTGGATAAGTAATTGTATCCAAGCTCCATAAAATAAGTGGTGTTGTAAGAGAAACCTGCAGCAGTTCCTTCATGAGTACCTCCAGGAAAGTTTGTATCCAGATTTGTTTGAAGGCAACTCCACCTTCTAAGTGGATTATAGGTACCATTGTTACTCCTTAAAGCATTCAAATCACATCTTGGCCATCTTTATAATATGCTTTTACATATAGCAAAAGCTTTGAATAAAAAATTTAGACCTTGAATCACTTGCACTAGAGAAAGGGAGCAGATGCTATCACCTGAATGCTCCTTTTACAAGCTGTACAGCCCATTAGGCCTGAAAGGCAGTAAGCAGTGATAAAGAATACATCTGAGGGGAGCAAGCAGCAGTGAGAGACCCAGTGAAGAATTATGTTTTTTTCTATTTATTCTCTAAGCAAATGTAATACTTTTTTCTTCTTTGTTCAACTCTGCCATGCTAAGCTAGTTAATGGATCATTCACAGTGAAAACATTAGCAACAATTAATGAAGGAGAAATGGCTTGCATAGCAGACTGCATGGGACATCTTGCCAGGAGACCACTTACGAAACACCACTTATTAACACCATAATTATGACTATCTGCTGCTTGCATTGTATTTGGCAGTTTAAGCTCCACTGCATAAATTCTGTACAAAATTGCTGTAGGAACAGGCTCCAAGCACCTAATAAATAGATCTAAAATGTTTGCATCTGTCCCACTAGTAGCATTTTGCAGCTCTGGGTGCTACTACATGTGCTGTGTGAAGAACATATGGAAACAAATTGCTGTGCCCTACAGCTGTGCTTGCAGTGTGTGCTGGCAAAATTGCAGCACAAAACAGTTGAGGTGGTTGAGGTTAAATCAGTGAAACAGCCGCAGCTTTGAGGCAATCCAGGAGGCTTCTCTGAATTTATGCAAATAAATAAATAAATACAATAATAAATAATACAATAATAAATGCAAATAAATAAATTTACAGGACAGAAAGGAATCACAACAATTTAGGGTTTCCACCATGTCTTGGCAGCAGCCTGACTCGTATCTGCCGTTTGTGGCTGCAGAACATTTTACACTGAGGTTGTCAAGCAGACAATTGATGGACTGTGTAGAGTCAGTCCCTGGATGCATGCAGGTGGCCTGCATTAAGTGCCCATATGCTCCACAATTTCAGCTTTCAGACAGTAAAAGACTTTCAAGCAAAAAATAAGGATTAAGAAGTCTGGCCAGAGGGAAAAATAAAACAGAAGTCAGAGGAAGATGAAACAGAAGAAAATGGGGAAAGAAAGAGAGAGATAAAGCAACAGCTTGTGAAAAATGAGCTCCTTCACAAAGCAACTCTGTCAAATATGACAGATCGAGATATTAGTCTCTTGGATGCTGAATTAGAGACTGGCATCATCTGGGATGGGCGAGCAAGCCCTGCCTGAAGGAGCACACTGAAGAATGCTATGACCCCCACACATGACCAAAGCCAGCAGGACACCCTGAAACGCAGGATCCATCCCTCTCCCTGGAGGACTGCAGCCCTCAGCCTTGTTCTCTGATCTCAGACCACTTTAACCAGCTTGTCCTGAACACTCAGACATGACAGTTTGGATTCCAGTCGAGCAGCATAAAGTGCATGGTCTGTTGCAGCTGAGGCAAGGGAGATGCTGGCAATGCAGCCTCTATTGTTTGCACAGCAAGGGCTCTGGTTTTGTTTCAGGACACAATAGGTTGATTTGAAGGAATTTTCCTCCTTGAAATAACTCATTTAAATCACATGACAAAATAGATTTTGAAACAAAACTAGTTTTTCAAACCCCACAGCTCTTTCAAGAACTAGGAACTTGGACAATGTGTCCTCTGTACTCGGCACTGGTGAGGCCACAGCTTGAGGCTGGTGTCCAGTTCTGGGCCTTTCTGTTCAGAGAGGACATTGAGGTGCTGCAGTGAGCCCAGAGAAGGGTGGTGGAGCTGGGGAAGGGTCTGGAGCACAAATCCTGTGAGGAGCAGCTGAGGGAGCTGTGGGGTGTTTAGCCTGGAGAAAAGGAGGCTCAGGGGGAACTTATCACTCTACAACTCCCTGAAAGGAGGGGGAAGCCAGGTAAGGGTTGGGCTCTTCTAACAGGCAACCAATGACAGGACAAGGGGACATAATCTCAGGCTGTACCGGGGAAGGTCAGGTTGGACATTAGAAGAAATTTTTTCACAAAAATGGTGATTAAACGTTGGGATGGGCTGCCCAGCAAGGTGGTGGGGTCACCATCCCTGGAGGTGTTTAAGGAAAGACTGGATGTGGCACTCGGTGTCATGGTCCAGTTGACATAATGGTGTTTGATCAAAGGTTGGACTCGATGATCTCAGAGATCATTTCAACCTACTGGATTATGTAAATTCAAGTATTTTCAACAAGCAGGACAGTTAAACATTTCCCAAGGCATTCACAGAAGCAATCCTAGTTATTTATTCCCAAGAGTAACCATGTCTATCTGCTAACATACCTCACCCACCTTTACATGCTGCCAGTGGCAACAGCATCCCCTTTAGAGCAGGGTCTGTTATTGGTAAATCCTGAATTCCAGCCCTCTCTGGTATGTGAGCTTATGAAAAGCAAAACAAAAGCAGCCGGAGCTTGGATATTACTCTAGTAAGTATTTACATTTCAGCAGCACCTGGAATCATGACCAAAACCACACAAAGGTAGGTGCTCTGTATGCACTGAAAAGATAGCCCTTGACAAAAAGGGTTTACAAACTTGGCATACTGTGGGGTCTTGGTCGTGCCTATTCATCTACTACTGACATCTGCAAGGGTCACAGATCTGACACTCCCTGTGCCAAGGCTGCTTCAGTGAGTGCAGGGTCCTGTCAAGGGCCGAATTCCTGCACTGCACCCAGCTAAGGAGTGTGCAGAGGAGGCGCTGCCTGAAAACAGGCTGCTGCAACTTCTCCTTCTCCAAAGCAAGGCCCTGCAGGGGTGCAGGAGCAGTATATTCTTTAATCCCCTTTTGTCAGAATAGAGAGGAAACCCTCAAAGAAAAGGCATATCTCTGATGCACTTACCCACATTGAAAACTGCCTAGACAATTCCATGGCTAAATCAATTGATTTAGGAAACTCAGCTACTGCATTGAAATCTTCTACATTCAAGGTGCCCAGCACTTTTCCAAGGACTCACTGGCAGCCTCACCAACCAGGAGCCCATCCACAACACCCAAACACGGCAGGCCCCAGAAAGCAGCTAGGCTCAGCTGAGAATTCAGATTGCTGGAGAATCCACGGTGATGAGGCAGGTTTGAAGTCAAACCACAGGCCCGATTTAGGTGGATCCACAGCAGCAAGACACATCCAGAGCCAGGGCAGAAGTGACTCTGAGCATTGGAGTCTGGATCAGTGGGATTCATGGCTAGGAAAGCACATGGCCAAACTGCAGACCACCCCAGTCCTGCAGCATAGCTCAAAGCAGAGCTCAGTGGCCCAGTCTGAGACTAAATAGGATCCCTGGGTAGATGAGCAAGGGCTGTGGGTGGAGGTGAGGCTGATCAGGACAATGAAGAGCCATTGGTGCAATCAGGGCACCAACTCCTGTGTAGAAGTAGCAGCTTATGAGCTGTGCTGGCACTTTTGTCACCAGTGCCACTGGCCACTAGAAGACAATGATGGAATTACTCTGGGATCCTGGGGGGTTCTGCAGCCTCCTGCTTGCTTGGTGCTCATCCATTTTAATCTGTCCTGGAAAGAGCCTTCTGCAACTGTGGCTTGAACCAGAAACAGTTGCTTCTTTAAGACAAGTGGAAAGCTCAAAGAAATTAATAGAAAACTCTTTTCCTGTTATTGGAGTGGACTTTGAATCATCATGGAACAGCACATCAGCACCTATTCTGCTGGGAGCCACAGAGACACTGTGTGCTGAAGAAATCATTCCCACTACTCATCTGGCTGCTGAATCAGAGGTTTATTTTTGCCACTGCTCCCTCTTCAGAGTTCCCATTTCGTTAGTAACACCCATGCTGTGCATTAGCCCCATCACCAGCACTGCCCCAGCTGTGTCTCAGTTGATGACTTATGGGAAAACAGCTCTCAGTATTTTTTTTTCCAATTCATTTACCCAAAATTATATATATATATATATATATATATATAATTCTGATTGACTGCAACTGGAATTTGTTTGTACTTTTCTGTGCAAAATGAGATTAGAGGTAAATATTCTGACTTGCTGAGGAAGTGCCAAATGGAGATATACTGGGTACAAAGGTCTGTCTACACACACCAGTAAGATATTTTTGAGTGGTAAACTCTGAGTTCAGTTTGGTTTGGAAACAAAAAGTGCTCTTGATTCTTGAAATGAAATGTTGCAACCTGAGGGAAGAATCTTCATAACAGCACTGCCAGGCCAGAATAAAGGAAAACTGACTCAACAAGACAGGAATATTCAGCAACACTCTCAGCTTTTGAGGATCTGCTCTGCTTGCAAGTGTTACAGGACCTGTACCAGCTTGATGGAGATAGAGAAAGCAATGACACCTTGCTGCTGGGCTGGCACAGATATCAGTGCATGTGTGTGTATGTGTGTACACAACAATTCAGATTTCCATTATATTCTGATTGTACTCCCTTTTCCTCTGGTGAAACACCCCCAAAGAACTTAGAAAGTGGAAAATGGAGGAAGACATGTCTAACAAAGCAACCAAACGTCATTTCACCTCAAAAATGCAGGGCAAATTATGGACCTAGATTGCCGATGATATCTATTGTTTAGTTTTTATTTTATTAAAAGAATCAGTATGTATTTTTATTCTCTTATTTCTTGTTTCCTCTTGATAGAAGTTTATCTATTCTTCCAGCATACTAACCACTAACTTTTTAATGCCATAAAGTTTGGAATGATGACTTTCACTTCACCTCCTTTTTTACCAGCCAAAATGTCCAAATCAGAACCCTGTTGTACTTGATGTAATATAAGCAGTGAACATAATCCAAGAGCTGTAAAAACTATAAAAGATTAAATACATGAAACTAAAAGAAATTAATACATGAAGAAATGGCTGACAGGAGAATTCAAAGGGATGGTGATTTTCAGTGTATTTTTCTTCATAGACATGAGTGTGGTGTCCAGCAGCCTGAGGGCTGGCAGTTGAACTGCTGGGAGCATTGGCTCTCAGGAAGATGGATCCTATTCAATTGTATTCCTTTTGCTTGTTGTTTTGTCTGTATTAATATTCTCAGGACTTCTTTGTTTTGTTGTATGTACAGAGAGCTCTTAGCAGAGTGGGACTGAGTTTCTAAGGGAGGTTCCAGTCTGCATGTGAGCATCCACTCACATCAGTAGTCTGCACTCTTGTCCATTAGCAAGAGAAAATGTGTGTGAGATCTGCCGTGGAGGGCCCAGGTCAGAGAAGGAAAGCAATACAAGAAGCATTTGGAGAATGAGGACATGGAAAATAGCCATGAACAATTTCCAGAAATGTCTCAGGAGATCATTGCTTTATTCAATGCCTCTCATTTCTGCCAGACTATTTTTGCCTCAGCCCTGAATGTGTCCATCTCAGTATGTGCAGCTAACTTGGTAATTTTTAACTCATGGCACTAATTGAATTGTTATTGAATGTGATTAATTAGAACTGGAACAAGCCTCTAACAAAGGATTTATCAGATCTCTCCACTGACTCACTGCTTCTCAGTGGCTTTGAAACTTGCAAATTGGACATGTTCCTACAATCCTTGGCAGGTCCCAGGTATCCTAACTCCACTGGAACCTGCTGCCTTATGGACATGATGGCTGTGTAAGCAGCCTGGCCACCCTCCATCCAAAAACGAGCCTCTGGAGGGGCAGGTTTTTTCTTGCACATTTTCATCTCCAAGAGCATCAAGGCTGGCTCAGCAGACCTCTGCTCAGAGCTGCAGCACTCCAGCCACAGTAACTGAGCTGGAATATTGCACACTCCATAGCAGGACAACAGGAGGGTCCTTCAGCCTGTCTGGCCTCCTAGACTTCAATAGGAACTTAGATCTTTGGTACAGATTAGGGTTACATTTCTTTGTGGCACAAACAGGGTGGCAAAAGGCATTATATCATGTGCAAATACCTTAAAATGACTTAGGATACCTCTGGAGATATGTGTGTATGTCCAGGCAGAAACACATGCACGTTCATCTCAAGTCCAAGACTTTTCATGTATCCTGTGGTATTCTTGACCACAATGATGTCAAATAACACTGATTTCCCAGCCTGATTGTTCCTGCAATGGAAAATGTAGTTTTAATTAGATTTGACCTTGGCTTCTTCTATTTCCTTGGCCATATCTTCCTCTATTCCCCATGGGAGCAAGCAAGGAATACTTCACTTCAGAGGTCCCTGGGCAGGAAAGGTGCTGCTCTCGTGTTAACTGGAAATCTTTTGTAATGGGTGTCGAAGAAAGGAGCACTGTGATTCCAGGAGCTGCATCTTTCAGACCAGGGACCCAGGACACAGGCTCTACCTGGACAGATCAAGATGATGCTTTTGATGTTGCTCTTGTGCCTTCTACTGAGCTTGTTTTCTACAGGAGAGGAGCACAAAGCCAGACAGCCAGAGGAGAGGTTTTAACTGAGCTACTTGTCAACCAAAATATCATTTTCATCTAAATGGAAAAGCAGTGTAGAAAAGCCAAAAATAGAATGATGTTTTTCTAAACCATTGAAGAACTTTTACATTCAACATTTTAATTTTTTATTTCCAAAAATTAAATAGTAATCGGTTTTTTACTTCTTTCAAGGGAAGGCACATTTGTTTTTAGTGTGAAATTCAAAATACGCTGAAATCATGACTTGTCCTGGAATATTCAGTTCTGCCTTGGGACAGCTTCAGGCCAAAAAACTGAGTAACTTTTTGACTGTTTGCTGATGAAAGTCAAATAATCTGTGAGAAATTATCATTCCCTGGAAATTATTTCAAGCATCAAGGTACCTCTTCTGCATGCATAAAACTGAGCTTCTTTTAGGTTGCATGAACCTGAGACTTCAAAGAGACTTAGGAAAAGTCTTCCAGCTTCTCTGACTGTAGATGGAAGAATTTGTGTCCTGGCTCAAGCAACCGCAAATTTATTAAGCTAACTCCAAAATATGCCTAGGGAATTTCTAACTCACACAGAATGATGACACTTTGGAAATTAAAAAATAACAAAAAAAAAAAGAAACAAAACAAAAGCATGGCAAAGCTTTTCTGTTGCTCTGTTCAGTGCCCAAGCAAGACACAGAATCCTGATGTGGTTCACCCCTGGCCCAGCCATGAAGTGCTGGGTGAGTGGTGAATGTAAGCTTTGGACACCAGACCCAAGTGCCCATCCTGTTTTTGGCTGAGTACATGCTGCTTGGGAATCCTGAGAGAAAAGAGATGCAGCCTGGCATCAGCTCAGCTCAAGCACTGTTTTAAAACATGAGGTACAGCACACTTAGACAACTGGACTGAAAAACAAACAGAAATATGCTGATAGCTATTTACACTAGATTTAGAGTTCCCTTTTCTATGATGTCTCAACTTACAAAAAATACACATATTTAATTCTAATTTTCCAAGGCCTTCACATATTCATCGTGGCAACGTGCTTTGGCACCTGAGTCCAAAGGAGAAGAAATAAGGACAGAACAAATATATGCTAAGAAAGTTCAGTCCTACCCACTTATTTGAGCTAATCATCTCATCTGTACATGCTCAACAAACAAAAAGTGATCCAAATCAGTTGTCCTCCCTGGTTTGCCTGGGGAACGTAGAGCAGGTAGACCACGTCACCTGGGGGGTGAATTCATTGTTTCTCCTGCCAGCTCACCAGAAGTTCTGTTTTAGAAGCCTTGGTCTCATGAGTGCATCCAAGAGAAAAAAAGAAAAAAAAAGGGGGAGATTTACTATCAAATTGTCAAATTTGGAATTAAAAACCCCCTCTCATTCTTTCACCAGTGATAACTTCAGTGGATGTTACAGAGCAACTTGTAACACAAACTGTATTTGAGTATTTGAGCAGTCTTCAATTTTCCCTCTGGGCCTTGGGTCCCCATCTGTACACATTTTCCTAACATTTTTCTGGCTCAAAGAAGTTTGGAGACAATAAAGAGGCTTGGCTTACACATCTTAAAAGGCAGGTCTTGGACTGACGATGAGGGCAGGCAGTGCACTTTTGCTTTGGATTTTTCATCACTTCACCTGCTGCAAGCTGCCAGTCCCACTCTATCTCCTTGAAAGGTAACTTATGTAAAATCCCCCTTTGGGGGCCAGAGAAGGGATTTCCCCTGTGATATTGGACTTAAGGGATGATGGAATCGTTGTTCCCTCTCATTCCTCATATAACTCTCCTGTATGGCCAGTAAAAAGTTGAATGGGAAATGGCAGTTAATTGTGGATTACAGGAAATTAAATGCCAATACAGCGCCTTTGACAGCAGCAGTACCTAACATGGCTGAATTGATTACCACAACACAGGACCTCATCCAATTTTATCCATCATTGATGTCGAAGATGTGTTCTTTATGGCCCCTCTTCAGGGAAATGACTGAGAATGTTTTGCTTTTATCTGAGAGCAAAACAATTGGGAAGTTAACAGTGTCCCAGACATCTCCATTATTGCAGCTCTAGTGGCTTAATGCCAGACAAGATGAGATATTTTCACTGCTGCTCCACTGTGGATGCAGCACTCTTTAAAGCAGCTCATGGCAGCCCTGCCAGCAGCACAGATGTATCACAGGAGCTCTGACCCTGCCCTGGACTGGAGACAGATGCTGAGGCAGCCAGCCCTCACTGTTATCTCCACATGGGCATCACCACCCTAACAAGTGTGAACTACCCCTCTCTGGATGTGTGCCTCACAGGTTTTGGGGGTGTTTAATTTTGCAACTCCCTGCCAAGAGCTCCAACTCTCTTCTAACGTCACAAGATACAACTTCTGTCTAGCATGGCCAAGACACGTCCTTAGATTCAATGTGTTTTGAGCAGGTATTGGAGGAACATTTGCCTACTACCAACTACTTAAATTCCTTTTTTTCCTTTCCACCCAACAAATATTTCTTCAAGCCAAACACAAAGAGTTATACTGTACACAGTCTTTGAAATGTACACTTCATTTTCAAGGAGCTGGCTTCAAGGAGGGCAACATACTTGTAGGTATTTTGAAGTAGCAAAAGAAAAGAAAAAAGATAATGTAACAGCAGAGAACTGAAGCATGACTTTTCTGATGTTTGGGGTTTTTTTCTGTGCCAGCAAAGATTCAATAGTGCGGAGGATTTGTCTGCAAAGTCATTCTTTGCCCTCCTTCCCTTTCTTTCCATTTCATCCCCGCCCCCTCAGCTCTAGTAATTCTTTACTCTCATGACAGTTCACGAAATGTCTCATTTGCAAAATAAAGCATGACCAGCACCTGTTAGGTAAAGGAAATCATGGCCAGAAAGGTGCTGCAACCTCCTCACAGGATAAAAACAGACCAGCAAGGTGCTCAGGTGGGAAATCACCCAGGCTGCAGAAGCTGGTGGGTGTTGCAAGATGTATTTCTCCTTTCAGTCAATTATAAACCACTGTGTTTGCAGAGGTGATACATAAGCTGCAAACACAGAGGCCGTGACTATTCATATTCACTGAGTCGCTTATTTTTGCTAAGTTCAAATATGCCCTTAAATCCCAAAGCCCTGCATTGAGTTTCAAAGTCTGTGTTTTTAAGAGTTTTCCACATGCAGATCTCATGTCTGTAAGGACAGCTGGCTGATTAATTCTCTCCATATCAGTTTTCTTTCCATGAAAACTGTGTCCACAAAGGCCTGGTAAAACAGTGGCCAAGAAGAGGACAAGGCTTCTACCGAAATGGTCTAGAAAAGGACAGATCCCCAAATTCAGACATCTACCAAAGGGCAACTGCAGTTACATGCATTGACCTTTGCAGATTACACCAGAGAGAGTGTAACATATTAAAAAAAAATCATAAATGAGTGTCTCAGGTGCTGATGACACAGCATTTCAGTGTATGAGGCCTCACAGAGGTAAAAATTAAATAGAACAAAGTAAATTCAATAGGTTGTCATTTTTTCAGAGATGTTAATCCTTTACATTTTAATTGTTCACAATTTTCTTAAAAGTCCTGCAAAAAGAATTTATAAACTCTTGGATTATTGAATAAGTAACACATTTTAATAGAGAGCAAACTTTCAGCCAAAAGGGTGTTTGGCAAAAAAGCAGGACTCTTGATATTTTACATCAACCCCTTTTTCTTTTTATCCAATTGCAAAATATTTACAATAAAAAATATATTGCAGATGTAGACATCAAATCTGGTCCTGATTTACAGCACCATCATGAACCTCCTAAATATTCATGGTAACTGCATTGCTTATAGGTAAGAAAATTGCAGGTAAAGTGATTGTCTCTTATTACTTGAATGTGGGTAGCAGCAGGTGGGGTGTTGGCACCTGTGTGCAAGTGTCTGTGAGAGAGAGAAAGATAAAGAAACTTGTTTTCAGTAGTTCTTTGGAAAGCCCCATGGAACAAACAAATAAACCTTTCACAATCTGCCACTGCAAGCTCAGAGATCTTGTCAATACTTGAACAATATTATCCAGCAGCTCACTTCTGGAGGGTGTTTAATCCTTGGGAACAGTGAAGTGGCAGGGGTTGCCTCTGCTTTTTGCCTTCCACATCCTCTGACTCAGCTTGGAGCAGGACACCTCTCTTGCCAGTCACTCCCCATCCACCTGCCTGCACAGCAGTTTCGTGGGGATCAGGCATGTGTGTGTCAGACTATCTCACTTTTTCCCTCTAAAAAGAATCAGTCTCAGTTGAGTTGATTTCATTGCTTTGTCACCAGAAAAAAACCCAAAGTGTGCAGTCAGGTGAGTGAGTGGGCTGCACAGATATCCAAGAGAGGAACACTTAATCCCACTCCCACCAGTGCAGCCTCTGTCCCTATGACACTGCACCTTCGGAGGCTGTGACTGAATAAGGGATTTAATTAAAGCCATCTGAAGGGGCAGCAGAGGGGAAGGTTGTGGGAGGTGATGGGATGTGGGGATTTGCACCTCTGTGATGATCAGTGGGTTTTTGTCTCCAAGGCTGAAGAACAAAGCATCATCAGTGCTGCGGTGCTGGTGCCGTGGGTGGGCAGGATCACACCCCAAAGGATGGATACCTTGATGATAAATGGGTTTCTAGACATGTGAAAAATGTTCTGGAATGGAATTTTGTACAATTCATAGCTGCTCTCAAAGTCCCATAGCTCATACAGGTCCATCAGAAGAATCACAGATTTGCTCCCTTTCCAATGAGGGTTTTCCACCCCCAACAATTTACTACATTGTAGAAATAACAATTTTATTGATATGGAAGTAAAAAAAACAAAACACTGATATTTTGAACAAATCCTATCTGTGACAACAGAAAAAGTTGCATTTCACAGAGCCTGCAGGCAGACAGGTAACACACAACACAGCTGGACTCATTTAATTTTATACATTTACTTTATGGTTATGCTGAAAGTGCTTAGCCATGAAGCCTTCAAATTAACTGAAGATCATCTGTAACTACATTTGCATTAGCAAACAGGATGAACTAAGAGGAGCAGAGCCAAAGACCAGGAAAATTTTTGCTGAGAACTTGACATCCAAAGTAAATGTATTTCATGGTTTTATTTTTGGGGGCTTTGCTGTTTGGTTTTCTTCCTCTTTTTTAATTCTTGCCATCCACAGCCTGGTTTCCAGTAGTGCCTGGAATGGATTAGGAGACCACATGTTCAGACAAGTTTCTTTCAGAGGGACAGTAATTCAAGCATCCTTAAGATGGCACCACAATGCAAACCAAACTACTTTTACAGGGAGCTCCTGATCTGAACTGAAATACTAATGCAGACACATACTCAAGGCTTCGCAGCAGTCTTAATCAATGGATCTGTAATCTCAGTTGATATTTGGGAAGGAAAACACAATTAGTAGTCCTAAAGTATTTATATTCTCTGGGATCACACCAGATGAGGCATTGTTGTTATTAAAGTCATTAATTTATGTGTTTTATCAACTCCCCAGTGACATATAAAGCTAAAGGTAAAAACTTCCCATCTTGTAGGGGAGGGTGGAAAGAGGACTGAGAATAAAAAAATAAATAAACAAGAAATTAGGCATGAGATAAGATCAAGATGACTATTCATTTGCCCTAAGTGTGTGAGATAAATCAAAGAATGGAGATCCCTATCTGGGCAAAATGTGCATCCAGTACCCTTCTTCCCCTCCACTGAAGTAGGAAATAAGTAGCTTACGACCAGCTGGGACAAACTCTACTGAATGGCTTTGAGGCAATAAATCACAGAAGCTGGTTTGTCCACATTTCTTTCTTTTCTTCAGACTGTTTGGCTAAATCTCCCACAGAGAAAGTTACGCCATGCAGGGGATTCAGCAAAATGCATGAAAAATGTACTCATGTCACCTACAAATTCCTAAGTTCTGGCCAAAGTCCAGTTGTGGCTTTAATAGAAGACAATGCCTTACTGCTCTCTTTCCCTGAATCCTATGAGGGCAGCTGTTTAAACATTTATCATTAAATGTTTCAAAAAAGAGAGCTCACTGTAGCACAATGATGCTATTTGAGCCTTCACGTTTGTTTCCGGGACCTACGGAACACGTGTGGGTTTGGGTGGGGTCATCCCACAGCCCCACAGTTGGCTTATTTTGCTCACATTCACGCTAAATACCTCACTAATGATTTTTTCTGTAGGTTCCCGATTCTTCACAAATTTGGTTTAGCAAATCCAAAGCTGTGGCAAAGACTCAGCATGGTGGGAAAAGGCCTCCTTACAGCTGCATCAAGGAGGAATTGAGCCAGAGGAAAGCTGGCTTGCTTTCTCCCACTGCTTCCAACTGTTCTTCTGTGTCTATTCTCTGCAATTCAATTCTCAGATTGATTTGTTCCTGTCTGAAGATGTGTGGATGCAATAGGTCTGTGTGAGAAGGAGGAGGACAGAGAAACTTCCTGAAATAGAAATCTATGGAGTTGCTCAAGACAGAGAAATTCCTTCTGTCTCTGTCCCTTCCTAAACAGCAAATAGTTGCATTTGGGAGATTCATGTGTCCTTGCTAAGCTCCTATGTTTTTCCATGGATCCACAAATAGATACAGCAAGTTGGAAGAGCTGGATCTTTGGACTGAGGTGGTACAGCCACCTCTGTGCTCACAGGAGACCACTTACATGGGGTACCTCATAGGGGCATTCTCCTGTGGACAAGCAGATTCCTAAAGGGACAAAAGTCAGCTCATTCGAGAGCAGGATACCAAGAGCCACTGTTTGCATGACCTTCCAACCTGAACTAGTCACAAATCAATGATCTAAAAGTGTAAAACTCTGATTACCACTTTCAGAGGTCCTGTGGGGCTGTAGATCTCCTCTGTGTTCTGGAAACACGGTTTCAGGAATTTCTCCTGAGAAAGGAGTTTATTAAATGCCAATGTGGATTTCGTGGCAGCTGTTTGAAGGCTCCCAGGTTGCCTGTGCTCTATTGGTGCAGCAGGAGACAACAGCATGGCTATCCAGCCTGCACCCAGCACTAACCTGAGCCTCTGTTTGCCTTGCAACAGCCAAATTTCTTCAGCCTGGGTGGCTGAAATGAGACAGCTAATGCTATACTTAATGACCTATTTAATGGCCCATTTTCAGAAGTGATGAGAACTTACAATTATCCCTGTGCTCAGTGTGAGCTGTGGCTGCTTTGCAAACAAAAAGTCCAGAGTAGGCATTTAGCTACCCCACTTTAAATGGGTAAACGTATAGAAACCTCGAGTCTTCGATCCTTGTCCTTCCTGCAGTAACATCAAAAGTCAATACATCAAAATAAAAGACATCCTCCCACTGACTTTCATGGGGCTCTCAGCGTGACCTGGGAGAACTGGTCTTTCCCAAAAGTACAGTAGCTCCAGCCAGTGGCTCAGCAGCTTCTGCATGCTCTGGACCCACTCTGCACCACATGTGCTGCTCACCACTAGTTCACCAGCCTCTGCTGAGAGCACCACTTGGAGCTGGGTGCCCACTGGAGCAAACCTGAGCTCCTGTTGACTGGAAAGTCCTGGCTTTTCCAATCTCCTTTAGATTGTCATAGACCTCCCTGATCATTACATCCTCTCTGCTCATGTCAGGGTAATAGAAGATCTCCACTAAATGGCTCAGTGTAAGACATGTCCACAACTCAAAAAGCAATTATAATTTCCCAACAGCCAGGCCTGAGCACATGCTTTCTTGATTTTGACTCAGAATTGGGAACACTGACTTGCCTGAGGTGCTGTCTATGAGCTTGCCATCACATCTATGGACTGAAAAGCCTTTCCTGCAAGCAAAAAGGCTGGCACTCTGGAAAGGGAAACCCTGCTGCTCACATGGAGTCCCTTGTCAGCTCAGGGCCAGCTTTTGCCACATGAGGCTCAATCCACCTGTGTGGCACCAGGTGCTATCAGCCCAACTCTCCCTGCCACGTAGGCTGGCCCACAGCAACCTCCCCTCTCCACATGAGCAGGACTTAGTAATTGGCAGAGCATAGTGTGAAGGAGACTGTGACTGCAGACATGGATTTCAAATTTAGTACTCAAAACCTCCCAGCTAAATTGGTTGAAAAATGGGGATTCAGGTCCATGAGAACAGTGGAAGGTATTTTTAAGTGTTTCACTCAAATTTGGAACACTTTGGATTGAAGTATGTTCTAGGTAGCAGGTCTTGAAGCCAAACATTTATTTTTCAAACTCCAAAAAATATCTGATTTTAATTCAGAAAGGCTTAGTATTCACCATAATGCTGAGAATCATGAAGTTCAGCAGCACAAATCTCATGTTTAAAGAGTCAGGGCTTCTTGCTGCATAAACCCTCTCCAAAGGCCTTTTAGTGCACACCAACATGAAAACAGCTTACTTTTGGAATAACGTCAACAGATTTTACTCCTACACATGAGATACTTCAGGCTTCATTGGCATCTCTTGTTATCCTGGCTTAGGTGGGTTTTCACATGTTGAGGCTGCAGCCATGCCAAGAAAACTATTTTGTTGCCCTGAAGTTGTCATTTCTATGTTTTGCTCTCCCAAGGTCTTCCAGTGCTCTCCCAGTCAAATTTTCCCTGGATAGCTTCACACTGACTTCCAGGGGTGGTTTCTCATCTGCCATGCAAGATGAATGACTTAATCAGTGTCCAAACCACTGCATACATTAGGAACTTTCACCACAGAAGATAAAAATAATAGGTGAGAACAAGGCACAGCTACTTTAATTCACAATGGGCTTGCTGAGGATGAAAAGTGGCTGCAGCTTTCTGCTTCTGGTATCATCTTGGTGGAATATGGTGTGAAGCAATCAATGCTCAAGAGAGACCAAAGGAGGTGTTTTTTTCACACAATGTCAAGTAAACTTCACAACTTCAGTGCAAGAGCACTGTAAATACCTAAGGACTCCTGGGATGCAAAAAGTAATCAGAAGTTAAAGAAAGAACTACATGTTACCTAAAAAGGTCTGAGCTCTGTATCCTGAATTATCTAAGCCACAGTTGGCTGGGAGGACATTCTAGGGAAAACAGCTCAATGTTGGCATCTCCTAGTAACAAGATGCAAGACTGGATGGATGCTGCACCCCAAGGACCTTGAAAGATGCTTTTATATGAACAAAACATTATCATTGAAGCCAACACTGTCCAAAACCAGAAACGTATGAGAATGGGCAAACTTGAGTATGTCCCAAACCAGGTAAGCCAACAGTCAGGCTGGGACTGTCCAGCTCTGTCCCTGCAGACAGAACTACACCAGTCTCACAAGACAAAGGCAAGAGCCAGGGAGCCTCCCTCGTGGCTTGCAGGTTTGCTTTATGGAGACCTGCTTTGCCCTCTAGTGACTATTAAGGATAAACCAGGAAATCTTGTACCATCTACTCCATCAATAAAATTCATGTCCAGCTACATCTGCTGGCTGGAAGACAAGCAGTGGGGTTGTTCTGGCTTTGTTCAGCCCAACTGAGAATATTTCTCTCCCGAGGCAGCCTGTCCCTGCTGTCCATGCAGGGTGGAGCAAGGGAAGGAGATGTTATTCTGAAAAGTTGAGAACAGACACCCTAAATTGGGAAATGAATGTCCAAGGGATTGGTAAAGGAAAATCCCCCAGGGCTGATGCTATTTCTAGTCTGCACATGCCTCAGAACTGAAAAGAGACTATTTGGGGGGAAAAGGAATGGATGAATAATGGAAGCAAAAATAGTTGCTCCAAATTCCTTTCCAAAGCCATGTTGCCTACAAACTTTTTGCAAACAATTGACAATTCAACAGAACATGAACTCATATTTTGTGATCTATGGGGCCATAGACTGTGTGAGATATGGTCTGTGGGCCTATTAAAAGAGCTCCTTTTTAGAAAAATAACAACACTGATCTTTAAAGAGTAGCAAGGGAAAAGAGGGATTAGAATAGATATCTAGATTTTTGCAATTGCTGTGCTATATGGAAAGCAAACTCTTGGAAAACACTGTAGAGACAACTTTTCCTTTAAACTTAACAATAAATTCTTATATTTTCAATTTTGAAGATGCTAGTCTGTCTTTACTAAATTAGAGAGACTTTTGCTACAACCTAAGATAATCCAAGAATGCAAATGGAGCTAAATTCCTTAGTATCACAGAAATTAAAGGAAATCAAACTTCCATTTGGAGACTCTCATTTAGACAGTTATTGTGACCACAAATAGGGTTATTATAATGTGACTGAAAAATACTTTTTTTCAAATAGAAAAATAATAGAATAATAGAAAAAAAACATGTATTTATATATAAACTATTTTACAGAAACTCAAATTCAGTCTAGATGCTTTGATAATAATATTTGATATTATTATTTTCATAAATACTAAGACAAGAGAGATGTTTTGTGTTCTAATGCTCACTCAACAAAAAAAGCCTGGGGAACAGAAATTAATTTCAACAGAAAACTGAAGCTCAGAAATAGCCCTGAGCTTTTATGCAAAGGTTGATTAACAGGAATATTTCAGGCAGGCTGGAGCCATTCTCTCACACCACTGACTAGAGTGAGGAAAAAAACCAATACACAAAACAGAACAAGAACAAAAAAAGGGCAAAGTCCATCCCAGCTAATTTTGTGAATGAAAGAGAAGAGGCTGCATTTGATGACTTGCTCAGTCACTGATTTCTAGACATATTCATTAGACTATTACAATACCTACAGTTATGCCTCAGAATTCAATCCTAAATAGGATTTTTTGCAGAGCTGTGTCATCAGCTGGCATACTGTTGGCAGAGGAAAGATATTTATCTTGGATTGTTAAATCACTTGGACATATTGCAGGAGTTAGAAGAAACTGGGAAAGACTCACACAAAGTCTGTGGTTTCATGTTTGAAGCCACATGTTGGTTTGTCAGCTCCATGTCCATACTGGATACCCAGAGCTTCACATTAGAATCTGTAGTTTTTTAAGGATGCTCCTTTCCTTTGTTTAACTACACCAAAATCACTTTCACAAATGGTTTTCTGATAGGCTTTTCTAGGCTACAGTTGCCCAAACTCTGCTGAGACCTATGTCTGTGCCGAGGTCTAACATGGATTTGGTGCCTTGATTCATGCCAGTAGATGATTAAGATGATTAAGATAATTAATTAAGATAATTAATTAGTAGATTATTAAGATAATTAATTAATCTGTAATTTATAATTAATAAATTAATTATAAATAATAATAGATAATTTTATAAATAATAATTACTTAAATAATCTATAATTAATTTATAAATTAATTAATATATTATTAATAATTAATTACCTGATTTTTAACTTTATTACTCCAAGAATAACCATTACTTGCATTGCCCATATCCCAAAAGACAGGCTGTTGTATGAATTCAGTGTTCCTGTCTGAGAGCTCTTTCTCAGTGGCCTGCAGAGAGGTGCTGTAACTCCGAGCAGCATCCAGCTCTTACAGGTTAGTTAGAAACCAGTGCAGCCAAAAGATATCTGTAACACTTGGGCTGCTCTCGTGTGGGCAAATTGTTTACCTGCATTCACAGTCATCTAGAGCACATGCAGTTGTCTATCCAGGCTTGGATTTACCATCCCAGAGGACGAATGCAGACAGTTCTTCCAAAATCAGATCACCTGGAAAATGCTGATAGGCTAAAACAGTGATTTTGAGGCTTTTAAAAACTCCTTCCTGGGGTTTGACCCTTTAGAGACATAGGTGTGACTACTCCATAACCAAGTGTTTAAGATCTTGCTTCTGATAATAACCAAGCGCTTCAAGGAAGGAAAACCACAGCAGCAGATGTTTGATAGTCTCTGGCACAGAGTTTGTTATTGCATGTTAATTTGCTACTGATCTTAGTAGGTCATAACCTATTTAGACATGAAAAAAACTAGAATGAAATCACTTGATTTTCAAGTGATTGATTTTTAGCCCTTCTTCACATCTCCAAGAGGTAGAAAAAGTATCAGGAAAAGAATGTGTAGTTCTTTTCAGAACAGTGGCAACTGACGGCCATCCTACAGACCAGCTCAGGAGTGCCCGGAAGAAATAGAATGGGTTAATCAGAAGTATTTATTCTGAGTTCCCATATTTGTATACCTGAGTGAGCCAGTTTCATGCCCATTTCATGCAGAGATGTGTCCTTTGTGGGAAAAGCATGGATATTGCCAGGCAGCTCCAGCTCTGCAGAACCACAGGATAGACTTGGACACATCTGAGGCAGCACTGAGGTTCCTCAGGGAGCTCCAAGGATGCCACTCCCCTCAGCCTGGGAAACCCAGGTAACACACAGAGACAAGTTTAGTCACACTGCTGAAATCTACTCAAGGCAGATCTGACTACACTAAATTAGTAGATGCATAAGAGGGCACAAATTCTTTTCAGAGCTGTCCACCTGTACCCAAGTTCTGCTGAGAAAGTCTTGCAGTCCTGTGAAGGTTTTCCAAGAGTAGACAGGTGTTATCAGCATGTACATCCCACCTGATTCTCTGACTCTGAAGATTTCTTTGTGTCCCTCTTTTTTTTTTTTCCTTTTTCTTTTTTTTTTTTTTTATGGGAGTCCTGAGAAGGCAAAACTTTGGCCTGGTCATCCAATAGGAGGGAGCTGGAGGTGCAAGGGAAAAAGGAATAGGCTGTGACAAAAGATGCTACTGACTTACTGCTTTATGGGGGAAAAGAGCAAACATCTGAGAAAAAAAAAAAAACATGTTAAAACTGAAGGACTCAAAATTAATCCTGTTCTATTTTTCACAAACAAGTAAATTCCAGCAGGGCAAATTGTGTAATGGAATAGGTTACTGTGAAGGAGCATAGTGAAAGAATGATTTCAAGAAATATCCAGACTTTAAAAAACTCCATGTATTCAAACTGGCAACCTCTGCTGAAATTCCCCCTGGAGTGCTTGTAGGAAGAATTAGCTTAATTAAACCTCTGAACAATTAGTGATTGCATTTGAGGAAGCAAAGACAGCATCAGAGGTCTCAAAGGAATGGAAAAGGACAAGCAAAATACTTAACTTAAGAAGAGGGCAAAGAGAGGCTCTGGGATTATCCTTTCCAAGATCCAGGGCATGAAAGTGGTTACAGAGCATCCCATCATTAGTACTCAGTGGATAATGAAGCCATAAGGACCTGGCACCAGGGGTTTGATGAAAACAAGCACGTCAAATCAGCCTGAATTCCTTGAGGTTCATGACCTGATGGAGAAGAGGGAACCAATGTGTGTGATCCTAATTTGAGATCCTGGCTTTCAATTATTTTTCCTCTCATAAGTTAACTGAGGAATTGGACTGTAGTCACTTTGAACTCATGGCACTGAGCAGCTGCGCAGGGAAGTGCTGATATTCCTGTCATTCCTCTGGTACATTTGCATCCCACCAGTTTCATTATATCAAGAGCATCTCCTGCTTTCTTACCTGCACAAGCTCATATCTCATGTCCCCACAACAACAGATGAAGCTGGGAGTTTTAGTAGAGACCTTTAAAGATCAGCACCCATGAGGCCATTGCAGATCATAAATGTAGTTGTTTAAAAAAAAAGAAAAACCCAACAAAAAACAACGACAAACTATATGAAGGTGGAGATAGTCCAGGACAAAAAGTTGGATCTCACTTACATTGAATTTTGAGTTATTTTTTTTTAAAAAATTAAGGGTTTTATAAATTCCCCATACCTTTCTTAGGGTTCTAACCAAAAGCTACCCTGACTAAATTCTTGCTGTAGCAGTAGAGTGCATTTGTGAACTAAATTCTGTGCCCAGCCTTGTGGGTATGTGCCCAGTGTCAGCCAAGCAGTAAGTCTCCTTTCCCTTCTATAGGCCATTGAGATGTTTTCTACAGTAAGCAGAGAGAGAAAATAATTCTAATCTTGAACCAAATTCCATCTAAAGAGATCTGCTTTGCCTACCTCCAGCTTTTTGAGAAAAAGCTGTCATTCCTTGAAATGGTGCAGCATTTTCTGGTTCCCTCTACCAGAGTCCCCTTCAAACTGGGAAGCATGAGAAAGAAGCTTGGCAGAGCCTGCTTGACAAGACTTGACATCTAAATTGAACATCCAGGCCTCAAGTTCCTGATTTGATTGAAAAGCCACTGGAATTGCTTCTTGGTGACTTGTGGACTGCAAAACTGGCTGTGTGCTCCTCCAGATAAGGGCTCCTTTGTGCGCGTTGTGTAACAGCTGCCACGGGGTTGATGTGGGCCAGGCCATAAATAACTTCTGCATAAATATTTTTAGCAAATACTTTCTGCTCTCTTGAAATACACTGGACAGCTTGAAGTGTGTGTATCTGTGTGTGAAGGAGGTGGGGGGAGCTAGCAGAGCTCCCGTTGGGAGCACAGAGCAAATGTCATTGTGCTGCTGATAGGCACGGTAGCGCGGCTGGAGCTGATGCCTCCATCCAGGAGTGTCCAGAGCAAGCAAGATGTCTCCAGAGAGCTGCCTTATCAGAGTGGCAAGGCATGCTGTGCTGTGGCAGGAATATCAGTGAGCCCAGTGCACACAAGAGGTAGATGCCAGCAAGAGTGCTTTGAGCAGGACGATCCCTGAGCTGCCAGCCTATCTGAAGGGCCCCCTCCAAGGCACCTCCCGACCTTCCTGATGTGCTTAGCGCAGAGGGAACTGCTGGTTGTATTCCCTGTGGGCATAACCTGCCTTTTGTTATGCACCTGAAGGGCCCTGTCTGACTCCAGCTGTAAAAAAAAACACTAATGTTTGTTGATGAGTGCAAACATAGCAAGGGTTAACAGGGAAGCACAGTTGCTAGAAGACTCCAGCTACAAGGGAAAGACAAATTGAACCCTTCACTCTCATACATTAATCCTTACTCTAGGAGCCCAAACATCCCTGAAAATGCAGAACAGGACAAAGTAATCTATTCACATTTTCCCCCCACCCCAGAGGCACCTCAGGAAAGTGAGATATACTGGCAATGTGTCAAACAGCCCCTACTGGCAATGGCCGATGGCACAGTGGGGAAGGTGCTCACTGGTATGGATTCCATGTATTTAGAATTACTGATTTTCTGACTACTTCTGTGCAGAGCAAGTCAGGAACACAATGCTAGGCAAGATTCTGTGTATGTCTCTTCAACACCAAACAGGTCAGGAGAGAAGGAGGAGTAAAAAGCTGGGAAGAAGGGATTGAGAGAGGGAAAAAAATGGTCTGCATTGATCCAGACTGGGATTGTCCAGCATAGCCTTTGCATTGCAACTGCTAGTGAAGGGAAGCTTCATAAATAGGGTTAACTTCACAAAAACATGGAGAGGGAGCAAGAACACTGAAGGATGTTAAGCTCACTAGTTAAAACATACACTTGGCATGCAACAGGACATGAGGATGCCTGAGTGAGCAATCTTGTCTAGTGCAGCCCCTGGGAATCTGGATCCCCAAAACTCAAAGGAACTTGCTCTGAAATTGGCAGGGAAGCACTAGCACATTTTTCTTCAGTTTTTCCACAGAGACAACATAGAAGTCGTATTTCAGCTGAACAAACTGAGCTTAATGGCTGAAAAAATTTCTCTCTCCGCTATGAAGTCTGCACGTAACCAGGGGCAATTACCTAGACTAAGGTATCTGGAAGCACTCAGATATGCACCTTTCAGAGCCTTTTATCAAGGGAGGCAATAAGTCATACTTTACCACAGTGATCCATAAGAGGAGTGATCTCTGATGACCTTCTGGTAATATATCTCAATCCAGCCCCAGTTCTCAGACATTTCTGGAAGAGTTTGCTTGTCTTGCTGTATTCATCAGACACAGCCAATGTGATTAATAAATGTTGACCAACAATTTAATGGGATGACCTGAAGAGAGTTGCTTGAGGCAGTAAAGAAGTTGTTGCAGGTGCGACTTGTTGCAAATATTTTCCCTGACACCTGCTAGCAATGTTCCTTAATTATTTGGTGCCTTCTATCTTTCAAAAATGAAGGGAAATATTAATGTAACTAATGTAATATTAATCCAGTTTGCTCTGCTTTGGCAGACAGGACTGAGAGGCAGCAAGTACTTCAAACTTTCCCTAGTTATAATAGGAGGGAGGTTGCAGCACAAGGTATTTTGAAAGAAAGGCCAAATGCCAACCTGAGACGAAAGCAATAAAAATCAAATAATGAAGTAGTAAGTCCAATTCAGTGATCAAGGTGACAATGAGGAATGCTACTAAGGTCTCAGCCAGGCAGCCAGGAATGCTCAACAATAGCCCTAGAGCCTGCTTTTGGGCAATTCTCTCCTTATTCCTTATTCTGTAAAAACATTGACTAAACAGAGGATAATAAAAGCTGCCTTTAGTCTGTGAAATGAGTGGTGACAGTTTAACTTTGTAGTGGTATAATGGAGAGCTGCTATTTGCCTGCCAAGTACTGTATTTCCAAAAAAAAAAAAAAAAATTAAAAAAGGAAAAAGAAAGAAAGAAGGAAATAACCCTATCATAAATAACAGTATAAAAGTACAACTGGAAATGCCAGGATGAATACAGTTTTTTAATTGGAATGATGTGTTCTACTTTCTTTGCAACATCTTTCCTTGTCCCATATCCTTTCATAAGATCAACTACTAGGAACTAAATATAGGCCACTCACCCAGCTGAAACAGCCGGTGACAGGAGGTGACACCCTGCAGGCTGCTCCGATCTGGCTGCTGCAGCATTTTGCTGGTAACTGGCAGACAAATATCTGCACACAGACTTGGGCCAGGCTTGCTGATGGAGTCAGTGCTCCAAAGCATCTGTTGTGTTGACCTCTGCACTGGAAGCAGGGCCAAACTGAACAAATTTAGTGTACCTTGAGGAAGTTTGCTGTCAGACAGCTGAGACTGCACAAAATAAGAGTAGAGCCCCTTTAGAGGAGGATCCACTGACATCAGTGTAGCACCTGGCACACACTTCCTTAGCCATGGAGCATGGAGAGGAAGAATATGCTGGAGACTGAATAATCTGGCTACTGATGGAGCAGAGGGGAGTAAGTGCAGGAGATAAGCTGCTGTACTTTAGAGAAGAATAATCAAGAGAATGCAAGCAAGCAGGTTGAGATGGAGTACAGCCAGATGGTGAGTCCCTGCCACCTGCTAAGTCTGTCTCTCTCTAATAGTCAGGCCTGTGTGCAGAGCAGCTGGAAATATTTGGATGCTGCTTGTGTGCATGGCAATGGTTATCAGGAAGCTTCATATTAAGACAGGCAAGACAGAGGGGTAGCTAAATTAGAAAAGAAGATGGGAAGCTAAATCATCTTGATCTAGTTTTACAAAGTGGTGACCTTGGGTCCCCCCTTGGCATAAAATTCATGTGAGAGGAATTGAGAGCAGTTGAGCTGGACTGAGCAGAGCATTAAGTTTGGAGAGAGCTCTGGGCATCTTCCCAATTATGTCTGTGTGTAGGAGCTTGGCAGGAGTGAGAGGCAGCTTGTGGGAGAGGTCTGGTTCACTGATTACAACAAAAAGAAACAGAAGTGCAAGGTGTCCCCAGGGAAAAGGGTAACTCAGCCCAGTTATTTTGGTCTTCTTATCTAACCACCCAAAAAAACAATAACAATGCTTAAAATTAGTGATGTGAATGGACTCTGATGACACTGTGGGCATTTATTAAACTGTAGCCTTGAAGTCCTCAAAGGAAAAAGAAGCACAAAGCCAAGCCAGCAGAAAACTAGGATTCAGCACTAACAGAGCAGCCTAGCAGGGGCTCTGATGGTTGTTTGAGGAGCTGAGTAGTAGCTACGTGTTGACATAGCCCAGATACCCTCACTTTTCTTCATTCAGGTCCAGCTTGGTGCCAAATGAGCTAAAACTATTGTTTGGGTCAGACAGGACTCCGAGAGTATTGTGCTGCTGGAGTGGATGAAACCAGCCAAAACAGATGTGGGTATTGGGGGAAATGCCAGATAGTTGTTTGCTGATTTGGGGTGGGTTTTCTTCATGTATGCAGATCTGAAACGGATAGTGAGTGAGTTTGAAACGCTGTTTGATATTAAATGCAGGTAAAAGAACATGTGCCAGGGAGGCTGACACTGAATGGAAGCCAGCAGCTGCTCTCTCCTGCATCCCCAAACGGAGCAGATGCTTTCGAGGCAGAGATGTGAAACAAAATGATAGATGTTACTCTTGCTTGCCTCCAGAAAGGAGCATGCAATTAAAATGTAAGCATGAATGGAGCAGAGTTTTCTTTCACTGGCAACTGTGTGCATGGAAAGAGTGAGAGCAAAGCAGAAGGCATGGATTGCTGTCTGCAGAGACATCCCCATTTGTGTTGGCAGTGTACAGAGGAGAGAGCTAGTGAGGTATTATCCTCAGCCAAGTTCTTGGACCTGATACACAAACATGAGTGTGATTTGAGGAGCTGATACAATCTGATATGCAAACATGTTGATTTTTCTTCCAGTAAGCTGTAAGAATATGGTTTGAGGCTTTTCAATTGCCAGAGGGCTGGTTAGGGAGCTTGTGGCATCACTGACCTAAATCTTTAATAAATCTTAGCAGACTGGGAAACTGCAAATACTGAAAACTGAGTGTTGGGCCAATATGCAGAAAAGGGTAATTTTGATAACCAAGGCAGATCTGATGTGTTTATAATGAAATCTGCTTTCCAAAGGAAAATGCTGTTTCCATTTAAGTTGAAATGTTTTAAAAGGCACTAGTCTTAACAAAGTATGCTGTAAGCAAAACAGAAGTGAAACACCAGACTGATTTTGACACTCTCAGTATAGCACATTTTGAGCTTTGTTTTAAAACTTTTCAAAACATGTTTATGTTAAATCAAATATAATTTTAAATGGCAATCACACGTTTTCCATTTTCATGGAAAATTTTGATGTCATCTTGTACTGATTTTTGCTTGAGGACAGGAGAGGCAGAGGAAAAAAAAAAAATCAAAGAAATGAGATTTGCTGTGAATGGAAGATGGGAGTTCTTTGTGAATCTGTTTAGCTCACTGCAGGCTCATTCCCAGACTGGTCAATATGGAACTGTCCACATGTGGAATTTCAAGGTGTCATTGTCATCAGCAGCAGCCAGTGAAAATGGCTCAGTGGGAGCAGATATTCCCAAATGACCTTTTTCCATCAATAGTACTTCCAGCTTGGCTGGTAACTGTGGGTACATAGATGTGGTAATGTTTTGCAAACATCACCCTGCACACATTAATAGCAGGGTTTTGGTTCTTCATCCATTAACCTATAGATCTCAGAAGGTAAAAACTAGTTACTGAACATGTTTCTGATGGGAGTCAGTGTCTCAGTGTCTTCATGGCTGATCTGGAGATAAATAAAACATCATTTTCTAATAACCACGGCAGATGGAACAAGGATTGCCTGTCATTGCTATTTCCCGCTTCACCAAGCATGCAACGTGATCTGCCTTCCCTGATGAACTGGCCCCAAGCAGTCACAGTGCACTGTAACAAAAAATTTATCTAAGATCATTCCAGTGGAGTGCTGGGAGACACCTCAGCCATAGCACTTCCTTGGGAAAAGTGCTGGAAGCAAAAAGCAATCAAGTCCAGTTTCCCATTGAGATGCAGTGGGATGAAGAAGAGGGTCAGTGGGAAGCAGTGAATAACGGGAGGTCAGGGACTTCACTTCCTTGTGCAGCCCAGCCTCTGCCACCTAAGGTCTGAAAATTATTAATAGCAAAGAAAAGAAAGAAAACCTTTTGAAAATCAATCCTTTTGTGGGCAATGGATTGTCAGATGATTTGGCAATAGTGTACAAGTACTCCCACAGACAGAAAAATACCTGAAAAGTTTCTTTGCTGCAGCAGAGGAGTAGAACCACCGCCCCATCTGGAAGCAAAACCCAGGTTACACAGCAATCAGGCACAATATTAAGGCTGAGGCTGATTATTCACTTGAACAAATACTGATGAGTTGGAAAACTCTTTGGAGTTTTCAAGCCAAATGACTTTGTGGCAGATACATTTTAGTGAAGCACAAATCATTAGTCTGATTACAGGCATTTCAGTGTAAATGTTGTGTCCCCTGATGTCTGGCCATTAGTGGTGCTATGAAGAATTCAAGTAATATTCTTCTGTAAACCATTCTGCAGCATCTCTATTTGTCATTAACATCTTTGCGAAAGGAGCCTGTGTGGTGCATTTATGATGTCATTTTAGAGCCACAGCCTTTCCCCAGCATGACCAGTGATGGTATCCAGTGTGAACTTCCATGTGGACAACAGTCAAACCCCTGCACCTCTTTCACATGGATTTGGGCAGGCAGCTGCAGGATCATTCGTGTTGCTCCCTGCTTGGTCCATAGTGTTTTAAGTTGTGCATTTCCAGAACAGCATCACATTTTTCTGGATGCCAGGTGAGGCCAAAGGTCTGGGTTGTGAGCAGGGAGCACCTACATCCCCCTATGCACCCTCCTATACTCTGCCCTCCTGTGTGACATGGCTCTGGGTTTTACTCCTAGGCTGGGAGTATCACTCAGGGCAAACACCATGCTAGAGGTGGTGCTGCCCTTCATAGGTATTGGTGGTGAATCAATCATGGAAGACAAAATGGAAATGTGGAGAAAGGATTAAAGGTTTGAAGCATTTTTTTCTCTATTACTGGCATCTGTCGGTTCCTTCACAATTTTGTCATTGTTTGGGAAAATGTCTGCTATAAATACATTTAGATCAGACACTCTGAGATCAGCATCTAGTGTAACAGATGAGAATAAAAATCTGTTTGATGTTTGAAAGAGAGTTTCTTTTAGTTCTTGCAGGTTAGTGATTCATCTGGCATTTCAGATGTAGTGAGCACCTCATTATTGGCATGTCCAGTAGCACTTGCTAGGGACAAACTTCTTAGGTACCAGGCCTTTGCAGTCACCAAAGTGAAGACAGGTTTAGATGGACTTGTCTGTGTCCCCTAACTGCTTTGTTAGCCGTGTTCTAGGGTAGAGGGTTAGAGTTAGTGTTAGGGTTAGGGTAAGGGTTAGGGTTAGGTTTTGGTTTAGGATTGGGGTTAGGGGTAGGTTTTAGTGTTAGGGTTAGGGTTTGGGTTAGCAGGTTAGGGTTAGTCTGTAAAGAAAAGCTCTTTAACTGCCAACAAAAAACAAATATGTTGACTCTGGAGGCTGATTGATTACAAATTATTTATATTTTGTTGCTGCATGTTTCTCTCTAGCAGACTCACTGACAGTACCATCCCACAAATAATTGTAATCCACTGGAGTCATTTCATGGTATTTTGATTACATCTTACAACGCATCTTGCAATTTATCAACTTGCTTTCCAAATATCTCATTCCTGTTTCTCCTCTGATCACTGAGAATAGCCATTTATGGACAAACCTTTTCTGAGCAATTTACTACGTTTCTCATGGAAATTAGAGAGAAATCCACACCTGGAAGCTTCTCCAGAGTGTGAATTTTTAACTCCTATGAGTTGCTAGGGGTTTGTTGCCCTTGTTTTATTTAGATTGACTTAGCACCACATTTTTGTGTTTCTGTTTCTCAGTCTGTTGCAGGAGGCTGTTAGTATTCAGCTCACAGAAGCTTTTAACAGGAGAGCTGTCAGTGGTGCTTGATCTCAGAAGGAAAGGATCAAAAAAGTCATGGCAATACTGAGGAAGAGGGTCTGCTGAGGGAAGGAAAGTGATATATGAATTATAACTGGACTTCAGCACTATTAAAAAGGGTGAGACATGGCCCCCTCCTTCCTTACAGCTCCAGCAAGTTCACCTGAGGCCATCAGATAGGGATCCTGCGGCCACCTGTACCCCAAGGGCTCAGATCATATTTTCAAGGCTGAAGAATAATAATTACTTGTCAACCTGATACACAATTACTAGACTGACTAGAGTGGTGAAGGAGACAGTTTTTGGTGTCAGGGAAAGAAAACAAATGCAGTGTATTAGCAGGTCTGTCATGCCAGAGCATCAGCTGAAGGTGAGCAACTGGCTCCCAGGATTAGCACCTTTCCTTGCTGGGGAGGGAAGTCCTTACACAATGTGGAATGAGACAAATGAAGTTTTCAGAGCAGGAGAAGAGTGGGAAACACTGCTGACAACCAGCTCAACAGACTGATGAAACAGCAGCCCCAGGGAGACTGTTCAAAGGCTCTTTTGGTTATTTAATGAAGTGTGGTTGAGTTTTGACCCCTCAGATTCAGCGCCAGAGGTTTTCTGTGAGTGTTTGAGGTCTTGCTCCTACCCCTGAGCTCACTGACTACTCAGAGAATTTTTTTAATCATATTCCCTGTAATGGTTTTCTTTCCTGCTGCATGGAAGGCCATTCAAGTGACAGAACAAATTCATCACACAGTGAAGCGGGGATAGCAACCAAGCCCAGGAGCCCACTGCAAGCTCTGGGAACAGGAGGGGACCTCAGCCAGCTCGGGCAAACCAAATCTCCAGGAACCTGGTGAACAATGCTACAGCACTTACCAGCTCCTATGGAACTTTTTACAACAGCAGATTAAAGAAATCAATTTTATTTAGAGGGAAGGGGCTTGTCTTAAAACTGTTGAGCAAGTTCTTTTAGACCACAGTGGATAACTGCAGTGGCAGGGGCTCCCATCACCCTCATTAGCAAAGTTTAAGCCTTTGCAAAATGCAGGCTCCTGTCTCCAGAGGTTACTGCCAGCAGGATGGCTTCTCACTGCTCCCTCCCTCCCAGGCCCCAGCTGGGGACCTGCCCTCCTGCACCCGACCCCAGCAGCAGTCCTGCTGCAAACACAGCCACGGAGTGGGAAAAGCAACGCCAGAGAAACACATTTTCAGCTCCACTCTGCAATTTAAATTCGGGAGAAGCAGCCGGGCAGGAATCCCCCAGCCTGTGGGGCTCCTGCAGTACATGCTGCTCTGTGCACGGCTGCAGGTCCCTGGCTCAGGTCACCAGCAGTGACATTGCCGCAGTCCCCCATGCAGGCATGGGACTGACACTTAATGGCACCGTGCCAGCCTGTGACACGGTAAAAATATCCTGAGGCCGCAGTGAGTTTCTTTCACTGGCCCAGCAGCAGCAGCAGCGCTTCAGCCCTTGGGCTAAAGCACATAGAAGTCATTGTTGTTTGACAGGTCACTGTAATGGCACAGGGCGAGAGCAGGGGCCTGCGCCGCCGGGGGCTCGGCTCGAGGCCTGCCCTGAAGGCCCTGTGCCGGGGGCCTGCCCGAGTCCGGGCTGCAGAGGTGACTGTCCCACCTGGGCTCAGCCACCGCCTGCCGCTTGTGTCTGCTGCTGCCATTGCAGTAGGTCCCACAACACCGGCACGTCAGGAAGTGCTTGGCTCGGTGTTTGGCCTTTGACTCGGAGGCCGAGGCCGTCCCTCCGTGAGCGAGAGTCACGGGAGTGGCTCCCCGTGGGTCGGGCTGCCCTTTCAACCGGCTCCTTCTCCTCTGGACGGGGTCCAGGCTGATGTCCGACTGTGAGGAGCAGCTCTCGTTCCAGCCAGCGCTGGCGCTCAGGCTGCGCAGCGGCAGGGCCAGCCGCAACGCCTTCCAGAACTGGGAGCCGGAGCGCTTGGACTTCTCCCCCTTCCAGGTGACGAAGGAGACGGATTCCTTCAGCTGGAGAATGCTGGGGTGGGTGCACTGCAGCGGCCTGTACTCCACCACGATGAGCTTGGTGGCTATGGCGTTCTGGCACATGATGCCCAGCTTGAACTCCAGGAGGCTGATGCTCTTCTCTGTCAAGTAATCGGGACTCAGAACAACGATCATCCTGCGGCTCCTCTGGATGAAGTCGAACACGGCTTCAGTGGTATCTAAGAGCACAAGGGCAGAGGAATTGGGGTGCACAAGGAGAAGGGAGTGGGGAGAGAAAAGCCAAAGAAGGTGTTTGGTGGCATACCTGCACAGATCCCTCTTCCCACAGAGGAACCTGGCACAAGCGCTGTGACTTTTGACCTGCCCACACTCCTGCTGGCAGCATTTTTGCTGTGAAGTGGGCTTCTGAGAAGGCTGAGGCAGTAAATGAGAGGCCACGATATGCCGTGACTGTATTCTGACTTCTGCCCTGCACAGCATCAGTCGTGCCCAGGGAAGTGCAGGCATTTGATAAAGGGTGGGTCTTGTTTGGAACCACCTGCCCACAGCTTGAGCAACTCTTTGCATCAGGGGATCAAAGCAATGGTGTCATCCTGCCCCAGCCTGAACTGCAGGGGCTGACCCATCTCCCCCCATCACACTCATCTTTAAGTAGAAACCTCCAAATTTAGAAAGCAAAAATGTCAGCCTTAAACCCCTCCACTGGTTCCCCTAGGCATCATGGGGGGTGGAAATACTGTCCTTCAAAGCATTTCTTGGGATTAATTGCAAGTTGTAAAGCTTAGCAAGAAGCTTAGCTGGAATGATACCAGGCAAGAGCAACATCTCATTTATTACGAATTTTGAAAAGCAGCAAACCTGAAGGATGTCCTTGGACTTCTACCTGTGGCTTGGGATGCCTTTTGAAGGTGTAGCGGCTAAAGGGTGAGCAGTGGAAAGGATGGGAACTGTACAGCGTGGCACTCAGCAATTTAACAAAAGCTGAGTTAGAAAACTGTAAAAAATTTTAAAAACCCATACACTTACTAAGTGCTGGTGCCTGAGATGAGAGGGACTCCAAGGACAAACTGGTGTTCAAGCAGGAAAAGGATCATTAGAGTAAGAGCTCTTGCAAATTCAGACAGAAAAATCTGCCTGTAGGAATGTCTTTCAAAGAGCTGTTCTGGGAAGAAGACATACCTCCTGCTTCCCTTCTGCCATTTCTTCCTCAGGCTGGAGACTCTCTCCCTAACAGTGGAACACTGGTCTTTCATATGAATAAAAATACTGTTCCTTCTCTGCAATGGCAATGCCTCTTAATTCTCCCAGCACTTGGCTGTCTCTTATCTCACAGCAGAAGGTGTACTGTGTTGCACCTGGATGCACCTTATTTCAATATTGTACAGAGCAATACTTTTCAAAGAAGTATGACTAGTTGTAAAACTCATTGTCACTAGATTATTTGGAGACCAAGATAGGAAAAATTATCATCCAGTAATATCCTAATGGAGAAAGTAGGGCACTATTTGGTTAACAAAATACTGGAATTAAAATCAAATTATTTTTAGGGGCTTTTTTCTTGTATAAAAAGTATGGGGAGATTTTTACCCCCAACACACACAGGAAATCACTGCTTCATTGAAACCAAAAGTAGATGATAGTCAGTTCTGTCAGAATTGTCACTGAGCACCATGACATGTTTTTGCCACCCTATTTCAAAGGCATAGAGAATTGGCAGCAATCGCCAATTTACTAAGTCCAGACCTCATTCAAACTTTTCTACAACTGATTGAAATCTATTTTGAAAACAGTCAGGCTTCAACAGTTTGTGAAAGAAAATCTCTTTTGCTGGTTTGAAAGGTCTTTCTTTTTGAAACTGGAATCACAGAACCACAGCAAAATGTAAGCAGGAGCAGCCCCTGGGAGGTCACCTATTCTACCTGCCTGCTCAAAAAGCCCAGGTTCAATTAACATGAATGACTCTGATGCTGCAGAAGTGAAATGTTTTGATTGAGGTGACAGTGCTGGTTTTCTTTTATCAATTTTGAATTTGCAACACTTTTTGAGACTTTTTTTTTGAGACTCATTTTTTTTGAGACTCCTTTTTTTGACACTTTTTTTTGTCAGGGAAGGTGTTCAAATTTCCAAAGATACATTTGATTTCGAGAAAGTGATGCATTTAGGCTTGGCTGACCAGGATACCTTGGGATGTTCAGTTTGCAATGTTTACCCAGCTCAGGAATTATGTGCCGGTAGGATCTTCCAGTGAAACAGCACTGGATAGGACAGGCAGCAATAACACTGAAGGGGCTTGGGGATTCAATACTCTTGGTTATCTGCTTTTTACTAAAAAACCTCCCATCCTTACTAAATGTTTGCAAAAGACGCTGCATATTTTTATTGGTTTACTTGTGTCTCCCCAATGCACCCCAAAGATGTAACAGATTATAAGGATTATGGTCACAGATCCCACACCCATAGACCTCAAATCCATAGATAGTCACAGGAACTCATTTTGCTAGTGGTCTGGAAGTGCTGGGCTGTCTCTCAACTTACCTGCAGGCAGGCAAACATGGGAAATGGGCAAGAAAGTGACTTGGATGAGAAAATATGAAGCTGACTGAACCTAGAAGCCGATAGGCAAAGTAGCCTAAGAGTGAGTTTGATTTCTGTGGTTTGGGCAGATTTCTAAGATTCTGATTTGATCTTTAAAGCAAAGAGATGATGTTGTCTTCCCATCTTTCTGTCTTGTGATTGCCAAGTGAGCACCCTTCAGATCAGAGACTTTCTGTATGTGTGTGGGTCCACTGATGTGAGATATCTGACTGCTGTGTGTCACTGTGTTTCTGCTTGGATGGCCCTTGGAACTCAGGTGCCTCTGCAGGCACAGCATGAAACAACCAGGAAAATGTCCCGTTCCAAGAAGCAGTCCCAAATGATCTTGATGCTTGGGATACACACAATCGTCTTTCTTTAACAACATTTCGCAGACGTAATGGGAAGATGGTACTTATGAGAAATGCACAAGGACTGAAATGTAAAAATGAAAATGTTTTATTGAAAAGCAAAATAAAATAATACTGACACTTCACAGACCAAATCACACAAAGGCAAAAACATACAGAAAAAGGAGAACTCTGAAACAGCTGTACAACATCCAACAGAACGGGAAGGGAAGATATTTTTTCCAATTTGTGCCACGCTGTTTCCTGATGAAAAAACAATGAGGAACTTTGCATGAGCTGCATATTGATAAATGTTAGGTTAGTGCACAGAAATTCAAATGAATTAACTGATTCAGATGGATGCTGTGACAGAATCACACAGTGGAAACCGCATGTGGCATAGAATGAAATGGCAGGCGTATCTAAGGTGCTTGCAGATTTGCTTTAGAGTTGGGACTGGGCTTTACCCCTGGCCTGAAAAACCCCAGCAAGGCCAGTGGTAAAGCTCCTGGGTGAGAGGAACCTGATCCAGAACTTTATTTTCTGACTCCAGTATTTATAGATTCTCGACTATGACCAGGGATTGGATAATTAAGTTACCACCTTCCTAATCACACTGGTCATGCGAAATGTCCATCAAAGGATGTTTCTTAGAAGGAATGTATAAACAATTTATGTTTATAGTTACTTTCCTGGTGAAGTAACTAAAATTATGAAAACAAGATCAGGAGGCTTAGTTTTCAAGATAACAATCCGCATAAATTCTCTTGGTAACTCAGTCAAAAGTGAGATGTGATGTAGTGAGGTCTGGGATGTCAATTCTATTTATGAGTATTTGGGAGTCAATCTTTTAAAAATCATGTAGGAATCTAACACAGCTCTGCTTTGGCCTCAGGGCCTTCCGTCTGCTTGCAGATCTGGCAGCTGATTAGAGAGATGCTTAAAACACAAACAAAAAGGTGAAGCTGGGCACAATGACAGGGTTGCAATGAGTTCACAAAGCCAAGCAGGGGTTTGGGTGCTATCTCTTATAAATTAGGTTTTCTGGAGTGTGGGAAGCAGCTCTATCCCTCCACAGACAACCACAGTAGAAAAGCTCATAACAAAACTTTTAAGCACCTCTGAGCAGATGACAAGCTCCACTGCCTCCAGTGAAGCTGACTGCAATTTTACATGCTTAAATCAAAGCTTACTTGGGGGGGGGAAGATGAAGAAGGCAGTAAGAAAGAAGCCCTATTTGTTACACATTTGTACAGTGTCCTGGTTCCAGCCAGGACAGGGTTAGTTTTTGCAGTAGTCAGGAGGAGGCATGTCCTATAGAATCACTGACATTATTCTAAACCACCTTGCATTTGCAAAGGTTGGGGGAAGGGGGTCTCTTTTGGAGAGAAAGGATCCCAGCACAGCACAGCTGGGCCAGTGCAGTGCAGAAGAAGGATATGGTCAATTGTCAGGGTTTTTTTCCATGGGAATCATTCATTTCTTTTACCCTCTATCACCAGTATTGTTGTTAATTTTTTTATTTCATTCCTGTTTGCAGCAAATAATTTTTTCTTATCTCATGGAGGGATCTTTACCTTCTGTGCTTTCAATTCCCTCTCCCGTCCTCTGCAGGGGAGGAAGAGGAGAAAAAAGAAGAGGGCACATTGCTTCAGGGGGAGCACTGAATTGTGGCGTACCATTCCTAAACACAACATACAGTACATGACTAAGGGCATGGGGGGCTGTAGCTCCCTGCAGCCCTGGAATAACATTATTAATCATAAAATGCTAAGGACAAGGTTTCTCTGACACCAGGATTCAGTCCCCTTTAAGGCTGGGCTTTTTACTGGAATGCTCTCAAAGCTCCCAATTCTGCTGGGTGAATAGTGCATAGACTCCTAACTGTAGTGCTTTTACAGTGCCATTATGAATGCTTATGCTTCACCCACTGGACACCAACAGAACAAATGCATGAGCCAAAGGTGACTCAGGAGCAAAACCATCACCAATAAAAAGTAGCATGCACTTGGTGCATGTAATACTTAACTCCATAATTAAGTGGGCAGATCCTTGCACTAGGAGCTGCAGGAGTATGGAGACACCCCCAGAGCCTGAAGTTTTATTTGAAAACATTGTGAACCATAGCACCAGTCAATGTCAGGGCCTCACTGTGCTTTGGTCTGTCCTATAAGACAGGAAACTCCCCTCCTCAGCACCAGCTGTGTGATGGGGGTTAACTCACCAGGCCCTCTCCTGCAGAAGCAAGGACACCTACACAGCAGGTTTTTGTGCTTCCGATTTGCACAAGTGTTGCAGAAGCTGAGATACACCCTCTGTTTTGCAGCTCTGGGCTGGAATCAAGATGGGGAGAGACTTACTTTGTAAAGCCAAAGCTAGTTTAAACCTAAGCCCTGAATTAAAAATGGCAATGTTGTTCATAACCAGGTATTGAAGACAGAGTCTTCATAAAATCATAGAATAATTTGGGTTGGGAAGAACCTTCAAAGACCACCCTCCCTGCAATAAGCAGGGACATATGCAATGGATCAGATTTCTCAGAGCCTTGTCCAACCTGGCCTTGAATGCTTCCAGGGACGGAGCATCCACCACCTCCCTGGGCAACTCGTGCCAGTGTTCTACCACCTTCACTGTAAAATATGTCCTCCTTAAATATAGTCTGGATCTACCCTCTTTTAGTTTAAAACCATTAGCCCTTGTCCCTAAAGGGGTAATTTCAAAAGGCCCTACTAAAAATCCAGTCCCCACTTTTTTTATAAGCCCTCTTTCAGCGCTGAAAGGCCACAAAAAGGTCTCCCAGGAGCCTTCTCCAGGGAGAACATCCCCCCCAGCTTTCTCAGCCTGCCCTCATAATCCTACCTACATGGACAGAACTAGTAGTTTTCAGGAAGTTCAAGTAAGTTTATCGGGTGTCCTTCTGAGTTGGACTTCTATGCAGTGTCATCCCAAAGACCTTGGAAGCACCTGCATGGTGCTTTCTCCCAGCCAGTGGCAGACAGTAGGCAGGTTCAGTAGTACACTGGGGTTTCTTGTAGTGCTTGTGAAGCCCCTGAGTTTACTCTAAAAAGAAACATCTCTCATATGCTCCATGGCCTGTACTTATGAGAGATTTCCCTGGATTACAAGCAGCTCTGAAGGATCTGGGGTACTTGTGAGACTGCAGAGTCCCAGAGACTGACCACTTGTTACTAGATGTGCTACAATACAGATAGCACCCAGTAGAGTTATGGGGGGTTTTTTTAATGCTTCTGTTACAGCGATTTCCTATTACCAAACTACCTGGATGCATTTGCTTCAAAGGAAATTTGGGGAGCAAAGATGAGGAGCTTTAAGAGCCTACGCTCTTCACAGTGCTGCAGAAGTCTGTGATCCCGCAAGTGATTGGGACTACAGACCTGGGACATGCAGGAAAGGCTCCACACTGGAGCCACCCTGCAAATTGCTCCTCAGCCTCTGCAACAGGGACTGAGGACCAGAAAGGAGTGAAGTCACTTAGGAGTGAAAAGAAGCTCTGTCCTGGATGCTAATGAAGGTCCCAGAGGAACTGGATCTAGGAGTACTGGCCATGCTATCACAAGGTGCTGGATGCATCCCACCTGGATAGCAAATTTAGATCTTAAGCCCAGGACTTGTGTGGTTGATAACAAGGACATACATTTGCAGAGAGCAGGTGTTTGCATCTTTGGTCTCTCTACTGACAGAGCAATATCAAAGCTGCAGGGAAAACATGACTATCCTCTGAAATGCTCGGGACATGGTCCTTCATGGAAAAAACCTTGAGTTCCTCCCCACTCCCTGGCCTAACTTGTGGATTTTTGCAGTGTGTTTTGGTTTGTTTTCTGATTGTGTCAAACATTTTTCAGGGATATGCATTAACCCATCAAGGCTTAAACTCCTGCTAATTTTTTTCACTGGCATTTCCACTTGCAGCTGCTTCCAGAACCTGCCCTTTGGGAACTTGGATTTCTCGCCTTTCCATTTAATGACATTCAAGGCCGCCTTGGCCTGCTTCAGCTCCTTCACTTTGCTCTTCTTGATGGCTTTGTACTGCACTAGAATGACTTTGATGTTGCCCTTGGAGGCCATATTCTCTAGGCCAGCCTTGAGCTCCAGCAGGGCCTGTGTCCCCTGCAAGACGTAGTTGGGGCTCAGGACAACAAGCAGACGTCGGCTTTTCTGGATGAAGCTCAGGGTTTCGTCTGTGACAACTGGGAGAAAGAAACATTGAGGTGGTTAGTGATGCCCAAGAACACGCTGCTGACCTGCTGCTGTGACACCAGGTGCCTCTTGAAGGGGACAATAAATCCCTTGGAGGCCCTCTCTAGACTACACTAGTGCTTCCCAACTCTGTAAGTCACTCCAGGTGGGACCTCCTGGTTCCCCCTACCCATACAGTGACATCTTCTCCATCAGCTCCAGACTAACTATAGATGCATTTCCTCCTCCCCATGCTACACAGAGATAACCAAGAGAGCTACACCTAAAAGTCACTGTACTACACATCAGTGACACCACCCAGTGCTGTGAGGATGCCTTGTGACCAAGAGGGCTGCTGATCTCCAGCTGAGATATAGCTTCCTTCCAGTTAGAGGGGGAAAAGAGGCTCTCTGGAGCAGGGCAGGGAAACTGCTGGCTGAATGAACTCAGCAGAAAGACTCATCCTGAAGAGGTTTCAGGAAGCCTGAATATCTATGCTTACATCCTCCACAGGCAGATGTCCAGAATGACTCTGGATACTCCCTTCACTCCTCTTGCCAGTTCCCTCACACAGAATAAGTATTTACACCCTCCCCAAATGTCCTCATGGGATAATTTGCTTTAGTAATGCTACCATCCTAACTCTGGTTACTCATCCATCTATTCCTGCTGCCATCATCTATGAAAGCAGATTAGAGCATTTTTAGCACTGACTCTGAGGACTTTTAGTAAAGTGTCCAAAAAATGACATCTTTTGAGCTGGAGAAATGTCATGGTAACCGAGGATCCTCTTTAATTTTCTAACATCTGCAGGTAGACTGTCCTTGGCCACCTTCTTGTAATTAATGTGAAAATCTCTTGTAATTGTGAATCCCGGAGCTTGTACTCTCTGCTGCAGGATCTCCCACACTTCCTTGATAAGGGCACACTCTTTACTGGTCAGAAATTACAATGGAGAGCAAAATAATGCTGACAGACAACTTCATTTAGCTGTCAAGCATGCTTGATTAGTTCCTGTCAGCTAACTCATGGGATAATCCATCTCCCACTGTTTCTTCATCAAGGACAACATAACTCTCTACCCATGACACAGATGCACACTCTGGAGGCATGACACCAGCTGCCAAAAGCTATTTCCTGGCCTGCCGTGCTTTCTTGAGAAGGAGATTAGTCAAATCCTCGCTAAGAAGCGCCAGGGAAGCCCCAGCAGCATTGCAGACGGCAGTGCAGTGACAAACCACTCCGGCAGTGCTCGCAGGGCTGGAGCTGGCTTAAGGCTGGCAGGAACTGAGGGGCACAGAGATGGGAACATTTGGGGTTAAGGATGAAGGACAGAGAGCCCAGAAGAGTTGTTCTGGGAGGAAAATTACACTCTCCAAAGTGAACAGGGCAAGAAGGAGCAGAGGTAACAGGAGGGAGATGGACATCTGGTGAAAATGGCTCATAACAAACCTGCTCTGAGCCTGACATTGGCATCAAGCAAATTGAGCCTGGAGGGTGCCCTGCCATGTCATTCAGGCTCTCTTCAAGAAGGAACAGCACCAGGCTGGCAGCTATCCCACTGAGACACATATTTACTCTCAAACTTCAAGGTGCTCCTAGATTCTGGCAACCATCTAGGAGAGAAAGGTAACGGAACCCAAGGAGATTCTGCTCCCTTTGTCAGGCAGGTGGGCTGAGAATTCAGAAGTCCCTCCTGCTCCTACTCAAAAGGGACCCCCCAGTGGATTTTCCCAGCACAGGTTTTGTCACCAGTGGGGTCCTGACCCAAAGCCCATTAATTCAAAGTGGGGTGGTCTGCACTGGCAGAAATTCAGACTTTGAACTTCTAATATCACATAACCAACTCAGCCTCCAAGAAACTGAAAATCAAGAGTGTTGTCTAAATTTGTGCCCTTGCTGTGGAACTTTTGTGAAAGTATCTGTATCTAGATAGCTTCACAAACTTCCACTCTTGATGATTCCCTGCCTCCCTGCAGCAGACACTTTGTCCAGAACCTTCTATGATTTATCTCAAAACAGTAAAAAGATACTACATCTTACTGAAGAGATGAGTCTCACTACCTTCAACAAAGTATTTTTAATAATTGTAGCTTAATTGTATGCCATATTAGACACAAGCTCACTAATTAACATGGATGAATGACACATTATCTTCTCACTGATTTAGTTTATTTTTCTAACAAGCACCATTCACTCCTTCCTGAAGTAGACACTCCTGGTTTTTACAAGGATCACTGTTACCCTCTGTGAGCTGATCCAGTGTAACACTTTCCCTGCCTCTTCTAGTCTTGACTTTATCCCATCTTTTAAGATGATGAGCTCTGGGCAGCTCACAGGGTGTGCACGAAGGTCAGTTTTCCGGTTCCCCCTGCTGACATTCCTGCACATCACTCCTGGAAAGAGCAACTGAAACAACCAACCACCATCCCCACAGCAGCCCTTTTGGTGGCCTGGAGCATCTGCAACACTGACATGTGAAGCAAAAACATTAGAAGACACCATAAAGAGTTCATTAACAAAAAAACCCAAAAGATAATCTGGATAGGCTTGTTGCAGTCAGTGATCAATACCTCAAAGAACAATAAAGAGAGGATGTGCATGGAGCACAGCCCCCTGTGAGATACTCACTTCCCCCAGGGAGGCTGTCTCTGTCGAAGATACACAGCTTGTACCCGAACTCGTTCTCCAGGACTCCCCGCAGCGTCAGCAGCACAAATTCCTCCTCCTCCGCGTTGCGCGCGTAGGACACGTACACATCGTACTCCTTCCCGTCTGGGCAGCGGAGCACAGGGAGACACAAACAGGACAAGGGACACCCGTGATACTGCCCATGCTGGGCCTTTCACTTGCAATAAAAGCAGGTAGAAAGGCTCACCTGGAGCCCAGGCACTGCAGGTTAAGGCACCTCAATTTCCACCAGTCCAGCCCATTCTGTCCAGGCTTCTTTTGTCTTTTGACATTTTTGATTCTGCTCCCTCTCGCTGCTGTCTATCCGCACAAGCAGTCCCACCAGACAGAGACTTGCACCCTGCCTACACCCTCCGGGAGCTGCCGCACCCCCGTGGCAGGTTCACACCACAAGCTGCAAGGGCTCAAACACCCTCCTCCTCCTCCAGAGGAGGAAATCTCACCTCAGAGTCCCTAGCAATGAACTCCCAGTAACACAGGGAAGCTGTGGAAGAACTGAGGACAGAATGGTGATTTCCACATCCAACCTTCTGGATGCCTTACCACATTTTAAAGCAGATCACTCTGGATCAGATAATGAATCCTTTACATAGAGTCACCAGGGAAACCAAGGACTTACTGAAACCTGATGACATATCTCAACAATCTAGATTGGATGGTGCAGCTAGATCAGCAGGGCAGGGCCCCAGGAAGCCTGGCATGTCCATTTTCCACCTCTGCAGAGAATACAGAGGACTTCTTTCTCCTTTTCCCTGAGCCAAAAGCCTGACTCCTCTTGCTCTAATGAGCAATGACCCACACAACTGCATGTAGATAGAGAAATGGAAGGTCAAAATGTTATTATGCTGTGAAGAGGTTTAAAAATAGCTTATAGGAAAATTCCTATTTGAAAACAAAGGGCCTGGCCTGCAGCAGAATAAATAAATGAAAACTTTTTAACTCCTTACCTAGAATGGTTTCATCTGTTCCAAAATGAGCCCGATAGAAGAGGACCATTTCAAGCCAATAGACGTGATAGACGACTATGAGCACCACAACGAGCAGGATGGTGGCCCCCAGGCCACAGGCCAGCTCCACAGTGTACTTGGGTGCTACAACTGAGTACAAAAATAAACAGGGGGTCAGGTTTAAAGAACAGCTTGGACCTTCAGCTGGACAGGAGCAAGCTTGTGTCACATGCAGCCAAATACCACAGAGGAACAGCAAGGAGTCAAGCTGACCCTTCAGAGTAAGGTGGCCAAGCCAAGGCTTTTCTGACAGAACATGTGATGGCTGGCCACCCTGGAGCCCCATTCTGGGTTATTAGGTCTGCTTATGCTGGCAGAGCAAGTCCATAGCTGGACTTCTGTCTCTGACTGAGAGCCTGGAAGTAGCCAGGTTATAGGTCATTACCTGTTGGTGGAAAAAACCTGCACAGTCCAAAGCCAAAACATGAACATGACCTTCTCAGCAGTATCAACAAACTATTGGGGCAACACAATTGCTCTGACTTCTAAGAGATCCAGATAAAGCATCTGCAGCAAAATAAAAGCAATGGCTACAGTTCTCCCTCCCTATCAGACATGGGTCTCGTGGCTTGTCCCAGACTGACACCCAGGATGTAACTAGCCATGGCCTGACTCTTTTCTACCATGAAAGAAGAATCAGAGTTCCTTACAGAAAAGCTGAAATGCTTGCAAACAAACAGGACAACCTGTGGGCATCAAGCCAGAACATCACAGGTCCCCTCCAACTCATACACTGTCTGTCACACCACTGCTGTTTCTTTGTACTTAGGATAGAAAATTTCTAACTGCATCCTTGGGCAACTCTTTTGGTAACAGTTGATGTGCAAATTGGCAAACTGCACAATAAAAGAACAACAGGGAGTGGAAACACCACCAAATTCTAATATTTCGTAAGTTTCTAATAAAACTGAATTACAAAATTGAAAATGGAAGGCATTTATCAATATTCATTAGGTGATGAGCAGCAGAGGTACATGAGAAGGAGAGGGAAATCATCCAGAAAAAGCAAGATAAGTATATGACCTAATGTAATGAAAGAGTGGGAGCCAACATATAGAGCCGCTTGCTAAAAATGTAAGCCTGGTGCTGAGGGGTTATGTTCTGGCATGCCTAATGCTCCTGCAGGATGTGCAGTGGGATGGGCTGCACTGAGCTTAGCATAAGGTTGCTCTGCCAGCAGCAGCTAGGGATGGTTCTTGGAGTTTGCTGTGGAACAGAGCAGGATGAAGGAGTGGTGGGTAACCACGTCTGCTTAGAGCAAACCCAGTCAACTAACCAAGAACAGATGTGGGGAGGAAAAGGGAGGGTAGTACAGATCAGTCCATTAGAAAACAGTATTCAGGCACTGATATATAGAGAAAGAATCTGAGTACTTCAGATTCACTTCTACTACATGTACAAATATTATCACCCCAGAAGAATTATATATGGAGTATGAACACACTGACAGATGGTTTCAGCCTTTCTTAGTTATGTGTGTGGTCTATTGTTCCTCCCTAACAATCCAGAAAAGGTTTGTCTCAATGGAATGAAACTAAAAAAGGAGGACAAGTACCAAGAAGAAAAAGATCTTCCAGTAAAGACCTCCATGAGCCTTCCCACACTTATAATGCAGATTAGAGGGAAGAAGGTGTCTGGTGTAAGCTTCACAAGGCATGGCAGCATTCCCCGTGGGAGAGGGGAGGTCTGGCAGTACAACCACGTGTTGAAGCTCTAGATGAGGCTGATAAGGAGGCAGAAAAATCCACCTTAATCAGGAAGCCTCACATAGCTTTTATTACTGAGAGGTGGGTCTGGGAAACAAGAACCAAATATTTGAAGAAAAAAAGATGTAAGAAAAGCCCACACAGAACAGAGCTGAATCAGTCTATACCATCCATGGTGAGGTGGCTGTATCTAGACTGCAGCATCATGACAGCAAGGAGTAAAACCAGAGTGTGTTGTAGTGTGACTGTCTCACTCCCTGAGCAAAGCCAGCTAGTGCAGACTGTCTTCTGGAGGATTCCAACTGGTAGCCATTGTGTCATGCAAAACCCTCACACAACCAAATAACCTGAAACAATTTCAAGCAGCCTGTCCCCCCAGCTCTGCTTCAGTTGTGGTACATGTATGGGATAAGGACAACAGATCTGTCCTTTCTCTTCTGAGGTACTTGCCCATGGAATTGCCCTTTGATCCCTGGCTCCAAGAAGTGGTGCAGTATGACAGCAATGCCTACAGAACAGGCTGTGTTAGGCAGAAAGGCCTGATGGAATTCTTTGCTCCCTTACTGAATTGCAGGGCAAGGCTCAAGGCAACAGCAAGAGCCCCCACAAGCACGCTCCCAGCACAGCCCTGTCACACTATATTGGGAAGAGCAAGGCAGTAAGACACAACTCTTGTGAGTTTAACAGGAGAGCAAGGTTTATTACCTCAGATCTTCTTTTATAGACTGATACATGAAAGTACAGAAAGGTAAAACTCTTACTGGTCAGTGAACTAACACATCACCATCACTGGTCTGTGGGGTACACCACCCCTCGACCTTCTCTTGCAAGAAAACAAGAGACTGACAAACGGCACCTGCAAGGCTATCTTCTATCTCTGAGGATTGTTTTGATCCCTCCTTATGACTTCCCAGGCCACTTTCTCAGGTGAGTCTGAGAAAGTTATGCTGCCTGCTTTTCCACAGGCACTGTGCTGCCTGCTTTTGCTCACATTTAGCACCCATACAGCCCTGCCCGGCAGGTCTCGTACCTTTCATGCGCACCATGGCCTGGCTGTGCTCCTCGCCTTTGGCGTTCCTGGCATAGCAAGTGTAATTCCGCTTCAGCTCCTCTGCCGTGGCTTTTGCAACTGTTAGAGTCCTTATCAGAGTCTTGTCTTCAAAATCTCTAGTAATTTCACTGTAAGAGAAAAACTAGAGCATTACACCTGTGAAAGTGCAGCAAGTTTTTAGTGACAGATATTCCTTTCCCTGATAAACCCTCTTCTTTTAAAGTGGCCAAAACACATAACTTGAGATTTATAAATCAATATACACTTCAGATTGTAATACAGCTGCAGCTATTCCTTTATCTGATTTTCCTTAATATTTATTTTACCACTCATAATTTTCTCATTGCAGCTGGGCCATATTGCCTTTTAGAGGAAATGGAAGCTCTTGCCTATGAACAAGAAGATCTCACAAACTCAAGATTCAGAGCTCACGTCACATTCCCTATGCAGTCCTGGATGAGTCACTTTGTCTCTCTCTGCCTGAATTGACCGTCTGCAAAATGAGGATACACTATTTCCTTTTGCCTTTCCTTTTTCTACATTGGTTTGCAAATCAGCTAGGGCAGTGACTGCCTTCCGTGTGAAATTCAGCATCCAGCAAATGGGACTTTGATCCTCAGTTGTGTTCTTTATGTGATTGAATCTCTACTTTTCCTAATCAATACTATGTCTAATATTACATTTTTGTTTTCAGCCTCTGCTTTTCTGAAACACTTTTATCCCTTATGCTATTTGGGAACACTTCTCTAAATAGAATTGTCTGCCCCTGTTTTATAAGTCTCACAACACAGCAGCTGTTGGCATCACTACCAGGACCCAAACAAATGATGATGTGAACTGGTTAACAAAGTTCCCTCAAATCCATCTGTAAGATATGACTAGGTCTGGAGGCCTCCTCCTTGGAGGTCCTGGTGCTCATCATAGCATGGTGCAAGCACAGGGGCTTCTGATTAACAGGGAGACTTTACATTCCATTAGGACTGTCACATGCCTGTACCCACACAGGTCCCAGGGGATTAGATAAAAATGAAGGTTCACATTACATGTTACCTCTGTGTCACTTTTATCTTGGGGTCTGAGATGTCATCTGTGTTTCTCCCGTCTATGGTCCACCACACCTCAGTTCGGGAGTCCTTCAGGAATGTGAAGAAAACCTCACAGGGCAGGATAAGGTCATCACCTGCAAAGAAAGAACCATCTCCTAGGAGAAAAGGTATTGCAGTGCAGGAACAGCACCACCTTTACTTTAGTGCTTTCCAAAATCCTACCAGCCTGAGCTCTGCCTCCCTTCAGGAAGTAATGAAGCCAACATCCACTTTCTGACATAAACTGTAATAACAGCTTAACATCCCTGACATGATGATTTGTGACAGACAGGTAAATAAAAAAAAAAATGTCCTGCTTTCACAAATGTGTTACAAATTCCTTGATTGCACCAAGTGGCCCCACGGAAAGGGACATGCTCCTTGCCAACCACTTCCTTGGAAAGTGGGGCAGTGCTAATCAATCCCAGTGCACAGGGGACAGATACCATAAAGTGAAGGATCAAGCTCCACAAAACCATTTTGGTTTGGAAACACTTCTTCAGGAATTTGACTTCTGTTCAAGATCAGACTTGGGAGTGTGAATATTTTGGTGATCAGCCTGTAATCTGATTTTAACTTACAGGAGACTGTGGATGAAATCTGACCTTCTGAGCTGAAAGAGCTGTTCTTTAAAGTGAAGACTCTGGTGCGAATCATCATCATTGCCACCACATTTATTACAGCAGTGTAATCGGACACAATCCATTTGATATAGGGAATTGCTCCAAAAAGCTATTAGGCAAAACTGATTGTGTGGGGGAAGGGGTGAGGGAAAGGGTGTGGTACCCCATTAGCCAGCGCTGCGAGGTCAGCAGAAGGAGAGCTGTCATTAATTAGGAAGTCATCAGCCAAAAAAAAAGGGAGATGAGCAAGAATTGGCTAGAAGGCTGAAGCCACTGTAGGGGTGAATGAGGGAGGATGGGAGCAAACCACAGCAGGGCCAGGGCTGAGACCAGGTCCTGCAGGAATTCTCCTATGCAGTTGAGTGTCCCCATTTGATCTGCTTCTACAGCTGCAGTTTTGTATCTCCATACCTGTCTTTAGTTGTGCTTGCAAAAAAATCAACTTTTAAAGCTGTGCTCTCCTATTCTGGCATCAAGAACTGGCATCCCACACTGTCTACCAGGCAAGCCGTGGCAGCTCGTGTGCTCTGCAAGGGAAAGCACCGGGGATGCTGTGGAAGGGGAGAGCTTTGTGCCTGGCTAGGTCTCCCTGTCCCACTGCAGGCTGCAAGTGTTGGACTTTACCTGCTTCCAGCTCATACAGAACTTTCTCATTTGGAGAGGTGAACTGTGGTGGCAAGGCCTTGTTTGGAGATCCTGCAGGAGACAACAGAGAGCCCCCATGGGGACCCACATTTCATGAAAACCTGGAATTCTTGCAGCCTCACTCCCAATGCCCTCGTGCCTCACTGCACATTCCCCAATCTAACTCATGATGCATTCCTGCTGCATAGTTCCATGCACACATAAATGTAATCCTAGTCCCCAAACTCAGGGCCACATCCAGATTTTGTGGCTCTCCCAAAGTTTAGGTAAGATAGTTTGGGGCTCTCACATCAGAAGAGCTGCATAACCTTCTCATCTCCCACAGGGTATAACCTGCACCAGTTTCTTTTTACTACCGCTTCTAAAAAACAAAATACAAACATCATTTAGTGTCACAAATATTCATTTCAGTCCTTAAAACAGCTCTTTCTGTGGAACTTAGAATGCATCCTACAGCTCACTACATTTTTAAACTCTACAATTCCCTGGCAGGTAGGCTGAGCCTGGGATGGACATGTCCAAGCAGTGGGTACCTGGAGCTCTGCATGGCTGATTAGCAGTCTCAACCCCAGCACAAACGGCTTTGAGATTCCAAGAAGATGAAGACAAGTTGCTTATGAAGTGACAATCCCACAAATAGTGACAAGCAAAGGGCACAGGAGACCAGGAGCAGGAGTGCCAAGGTTATGCATTCACATGCCAGCAGAGGGTACCCCTGGCCACCTCATGGGCTGAACCTCACCAGCCTCAGCCTGGCCACTCTCTTTTTGTGTTTGGGGCATTTGACATGGTGGTGGGAGAGACCTCTTCTGCAGTATGTTCTGGGCAGTCACACAAGTCTGACCCCAGCGTGAAAAAATACACCAGGTCAGTTGGATAACACAGATTTAATACAATCATAAATGGATCCTGCAACAAACTCTTCCAGCTGTTTTTACCACTCCTGCAGTTACCCACATGCATTTTGCACATTTTCAAGTCATTCTTACCCACCACCTTCATCTTTATGGTTCTGGTGAGATTATAGGTTCTTCCGTGGTCCTTGAATGTCACAATGCAAGTGTAATTCCCTTTATACGCACTGCGGACAATGCCAATGACAAGCCTGGGCCCTTGGGGATATCGCTCATAGAAGCCATCCACCGAGTTGCAGTTCTGGAGTCAGGCAGAAAAATACTTGAGTTTGGGATTCAAAAGTAGAGATATTGGTTTAAATCCTACTACAAAGATCCGGTTTTAAACTATTGATATGACACTTGGGATCATGATGTAGGTCAGACCTAAATACCATGAACTTTGAGCATGTTGGAGAATAGACTTCTATGTTCACCTTGAAAATAAAGTGATGAAGCAGATCACCCTAATAGCTTTATCCCACTTTTTACACAGACAATTTTATAAAGGAGAGCTCTCTCATCCAGAAGTACCTTGGCAATCAAAGTGAGCATCTCAGCAGAGTGAAGAAAAAAAGTAAAAGTGACAAGAAAAAAATGATGACGTATTCACAAATGGATACTAAGACTAAAGGACATGTACCCCATTGATGTCCATCTTTCGGGACTAATCAAGCTCTCCTGGCTGACTTCAGCTGAGGATAAGGCCCCAAAATTTGCAAATAGCAAACGAGAATCTGTAGTACATAAACCTTAATAACTCCTCTCTTTCTGTCAGGCGAGGCAGGAAAACTGCCAAAATACCAAGCTGGAGATCCCTTTTCAGAAAAAGGTTATGCAGATAACATCTTGATTGTCATAAAACCCAAAGATGTGCACATTTTCTAAGAGATTATTTTTGAATGGTACATTTCCAAATCAGATACATCCTAATGGGATAGTTTAAGACAGGGGTCATATACCATTTTTAATGATTTTTATTAGGCATGGGATGACTTGCTGCTTGAAAAATTACTTCCAAGGGGCTTTTTGTTTCATTCTGCTAATTGATTGCCGAGATGTGAATTTCAATGAACGATACAAGTAAAGCATTTAAACTACTGGAGTGAAACAGCTCCTCTTGACACAAGAGGAACTTTTTCCTGAAGGATTTAAGAGTTTTAGAGGTGGAGTTTTCCTTTTAGGTCTTTTTTTTTTTTTTTTTAATCAGCAGGTACATTTGTTGACAACTTCCCTTGTTATTAAATTCATTTATACAAAATCTTGTATCTAGAAATATAAAAGCACTTTACAGGATGTTATTAAGGAATTTATTCCCATAACTCTTAGACTTTACATCCCCTGAGACTTCTTATTCTCTACTGACTAAAGGCATCCACCTAGAGAGAAAGAGTAAAATCAAATTTAATAAAATTGAGCAGTAATTCTGTAGGCAAGAGCCTGAGGATGGCTGGAGACAGTCTAATAATTAAAAATGTATGGAGGGTGGGGTAGAGATGCCTCAGTCTTCAGAAAAGAGGTTTGATGAATTGTGTTGAACAGGACACCCATTGTCCTTGCAGAGCCTGCAAACTCCATTTCCTGACCTCAGAGGATTTTGGAAAGGATGCATATTTCATTTACAGGTGGGGTTTTTTTTTAAGAAGAGGGAACATGAATGGCAGTTTCCTTTACAGGGAAGTGAGAGGCTCACACACAGCACGTCAGGCACACCACCCGTAACTGAACTGAGCCACCTAAATCCCTCCTAGGAGTATTTTGTGCTTGTGCATGCTGGTCAAAAAAAGCTTCAGTGTTAGCTCTCAATTCCTTTCCAAGAGCAGTTTTACCCTTGAACTCAATTGGAGCAGAGCTCTTAAAATTAGTAAAGCTTCATTAACAACATTGTCACTGGGGAGACTCTGAAATGCAGTTCCATGACTGTCATGCCACCCATTGCTTTTTCACACGCACCACTGCATCCCCCTGCTGCCCAAGTAAGCCCTTCTTACCAGGTACCACTTGACAGTTGGTGTCACACTGGCAGGGTAAAACCCATCAATATCTGGACATGTGATCTTCTGATTGGCATGCTCCAAGTAGAACATCTCCTCAGTGGGTTTTATGGAATGGCTCACACAAGAGTGCTGGTCCTTCGGAACAACCTCCAAGGGAAAAGCAACTTTGCTGCAGTAGGTTGTGTTCCTAAGGGTGGATGAGAACAGGGCTGATTAGTTGAAACTTGTTTACTCCTATAGCAGTGGAGTGGAATGAAATAAAAATTACATCTGCAATAATGAGCATCATAGCACTGATGAGGTATGTACAGCCTTAGTTGACTCATTTATAAATGGGAAAGAAAACCCCACCAGAGGTGGCCACACAAGCTCACAAAAGCCTATAAAGATTACTAACAAGCAACATCCACTCCCCTGCTGCTAAAGCAGATCATAAGGTCAAAGACACAGACAAAAGACAATGTGAGGAAGATCAAAAAGAGCTCTTGTGCACAGCAGATGCTATGTTCATTTTGCACCACAGTTAGAGACACTTTTAATTTCCTAGAAGTCTGAATCTCATGAATCTTTGCCAAATTAGCGTGCAGTCAAAACATTACCCCTGCATCTGAAGCTATTTTTACTCTAGACATGCAGATCACTTCTTAATGGTGAGTGCCTGTGGATTTTGCCATGGGCTCAGCAATAATATTTTCACGGACACTTGCGGCAAGGAGAGGCACGCTCGTTAGTGTCTGCAAGGCTCCAAGCATTATTGCCATGTAAATTGGCTCAGCACTGAGGAGTCTTATAATTGTAACATTCTTTTCCCACTAATGCTTATGTAAATGGTCGTCTCCGCACAAAGATCTGGTGCTAACAGCATCGTTTTCCCACCTCCACTAAAGTCCTTTGATTGCACTGAAGATGTACAGAAACTGCACCACACAACCTACCTAAGCATGCAGGTGTAATTCCCAGTGTCATTGAGAAGGGCAGGCCAGAACCAAAGGGTGTCTTTATCCTTACTGATGTGATTATCCGGGAGACGGTAATTAATGGGCTCCTCCAGATCCCGGTCCTGCGCGATCCTGTACCAGATCAGGGTTAAGCCAGCAGAATGGGCTGTGCTATAGTTGTACTTCAAGAAGGTCTCAAAAAGTGGGCATTTAATCTTGGCAGGTTCCCCATCATAAATCTGGATCTGCTTCATGGTGTCCACTCCCCAGTCATCACAGCGTTCTGCAGCCAGGAAGAACAAGGTGCCTTAGGCTTGCAAGTCTGCAGGAAGAAAACAGTTCTGCCCATGCTCCCCACAGCCCTTGGTCCTGCCCCCATTAAAATCAGAGGCAAAACTGTAGTGTTTTTAATGAAAGCAAACTGGGCTTTTATAAAACAGAGCAAGAACATTGTGTTCATTTCTAGAGAACTCGGAAACTTCTGTTTTCATTTATACACCTCCTACGTTTCTGCCAAGCTATTTATCTCTCATCAGGACAATAGAATAGGATATTCCTACATAAAACTAGGCTTCCTAGGGAGCTCCAAGAAAATCTACCACAAAAGTCTTATGTGGGAAGATAAAATCTGGATGACAGCAATGCCAGAGGTGTGTGTCCATACACAGTGGTGAGGAAGATGGAAACAGATGTGCTGAAATAGGAAAAAAAAAAAATAACAATTCAAACATCAACCCTCCCTTATAGCTGTGGGTTACTTTCCCTGCCAGAACAAGCTGGATTTTGGGTTCCAGAAGTGAGGACTGTCTTTCCTGTGATGGATTCATGTGACACCTGAGCACACCAGGATAACACAATGAGTACAAGCAGGAATAAATGGAATAGTGGAAGTTTAGAACTGGAGGTTGGGGTGAAGAAGGGACAGTATAGAGGAGGTAGCAGCAGGTTCTTTAGTATTCCCAAGCAGTGCCCAGGTGCAAACCCCAGGCACAGTTCAACAACAGGCAGTGGCTCAGTGTGGCTCACAGAAGACATGGACTGGCACAGAAACCAGCCAGCATGAGAAAGCACTGCATAAAGCTCTTTTCCTTTAATTACTTTTTTAAAAAATATATTCTTGTCATTAGCAAACAGTTTCATGACAAAAAGTGCAGTCCAAACCCCTTTCTCTTCTGAGGACTTTTCTCCACTCCATTCCTCCTACCCATCAGGATGTCCAGGCAGGCAGGGACTCGGTGCAAGCAAAGCACAGTACCAGGGTGTCAGCAAACCTGAGAGCAACCTGCACTGTCAGAGCCACACATGGAGAAGCTGCTGTCACTGCAACTCCTGTCTCCCCACGCTGACAAGGCAGAGCAGAGCATGGCACATTTCCCAGTGCCTCTCTTGGAGCTGCTGGGAGGCATTTGCTAGGGCAGCCTGACGTCTGAGAACCCAAAATGAGTCAAACAGGAGAGGGGTGTGCTGCCTGCAGCAGTCCTTGGGAGCAGTGTCTCAGCACATCACACACAGGCTCACAGAGTCGACACTGCAAAGCCTCTCCCATTTTCAGATATTAGAACTCAGACTGAGAGGAGAAGCAGAACACAATATGCTCTTTGAGCCCAATTCTTCAGAATTCTTCTGAACTGACTTCACAGGCCCAAAGCGGGATTTCTGGCATTTATTCTTCCCTAAATAGACAGTGAAATGTAGCTTGCCCCCAAATTCTTACTTAATTAAAAAAGTCAGATATAATCCTTTGAGAAGACAGGCCTGCAGCACTTAAAGGCAGTGATGCTAACTCCTATGGCTCAGCAATGGTTAGTCATGGGCAGGAGGAATCTGGGCCAGTAAGAATAGAAATGTTTTCTGGCGGGTTTACACATAAATGTAAATGCAAGCTGCACTGCTCCTCCTGCAGTATGCCAAACACCCATATGACAGAGTGCTACTTCTGGAGGAAGAGAACTAATTGGGCTAGGAAAAGGCAGTGAAGCTACCCAGAACACAAGCATTTGTTCATAGGAGTCCCAAACCCAAACACCTAGAGAGTGCTCATTATCTAAAAACATACAGATCTTTCAAAAGTGCACAGCATCACACACTATGGCTGCTACCACAGCAGTGCTGAGACTCATTTTCAAAGACCAAACCACTGTTGGAAGCCTCACACCATGGGAAGGAGCATAATGACCCATCACCACCATGATCAGGGTGAACTGGAACCAGCACTATGCTGGTGGGGCCATGAATAGGCATAGTCAAGTGTCCTTAGAGTGGTAATGAGACAAATGAGCCTGCTAACTGCATGATAAAGCACGGACTGTTACTCATGGAGATAGGACATTTTTTTCTGTAAAGAAAGGCTTCCCCTCTGAAAGGAGCAGACCTGGGTCTGTAAATCAGGACGCCCAGGGTCTCTTCCCAGCACCTGAACTTGAGTCTCCTCTTGGGCTGCATAAAGGCAAATCATCCTTATTACTTCAAATGGCAGGACTGGGGAGAGAAGAAACTATATAAAACATTACTGTACTGAAATTCTTGGAGTCAAGATCAATGAAATTTGCAATCATGAGCAGCTCTTGCATTTTCCAACAGCCCTTAAATCAGCACTGTAAAACTACTTACCCGTTCAACCTGAATGAGTTATTGAAAATAAATACAACTGTTTTCTTTTTTTTTTCTTCCTACATTTCTCTAAAACAATGCCCAGGCCTTGCCTTCTTGGCTTGGGAAGAGCAGATTGTTATTGTTTTACTGTAAGAGCTGTACCTGGAGATTTTGTCTCAGAGTTGGCCTGGCTTCAGGGACACTGTCACAGCAAACAGGTGCTGCTATGGCTCCCAGTGCTGTACCCTGGGGTGCTGCAAGCTCTGAACTCCAGACACAGCACATACCTGCTGGTAATGAACAGCTACACCCAGAGCACAGGAGCGGCTGTGCAAGGTGAGATACCAGGCTGTGCCTCCCTCCCAAGGCAAGGACTCCTCCTGGCTGCCAGGGCAAAGCCACCCAGCACGACTCCGAGGGCTCAGAAGTACTGCCGTGACCCATCACTCAGAACAGAGGTGGCAGGAACACCACAGAATGCAGCAAAGTGTCCTTAGTACGTAAAACACCAAGGACAGAAACTGTGCTTTCCACAGCTTCCCTCCCTGTGCCATGCTGCTATTTCTATATTTTGGGGTGTTTTACTCCCAAGGTAGCCAGGCTCTGCTGGGTATAATGTGCAGGGCACCCTTCACACACACACCTTTGTGAGCCTCCTCTCCCTCAGCTGTGACCATGCTCTTCTCCCTGTGACAACAGCAACCTTTGCTGCAGTGGCACTTCTGCAGCAGAGCCCAGCAGATGGGGCAACGTGTCCACACACATCCATTAACTAGAGGGGAACACCCACATTATTGTTGCTATAATTTTATTTGCATCCAACAGTTCCCCACAACATTCTGTGCTCCTTCTACTGCTTTAAGTTCTACTGGCTATTCAGAGCCTACTTGCTATTAACATCAGCATGCAACTACCTGTGTGTCAGTCTAAACTGGAGATAGCCTGAAAAAAATGGCATGACTGCTCATTGGCATAGAGCAGTCCCACTATGACTGTGTATATATATATATACACACATTGATATATCCTGATTCCAGCAACAATATTTGAGGGTGCACTGCAGAAAGAAGATGCAAGGATCCAATTCTAATTGTGAGAAACAGCACTAACTTCTGTGGTGCTGTGCCCATTTGTAGCAACTCACACTTGTTTTCACTGGCTAAGCCTCAGAAGTTAGCTTCTCTCTTGAAAGGTTTCCTGCACAAAACAGCTGCTGGAGCAGCTCCTGATTAAATCAAGTGGGATCAGCATTCATCCTGTGATTCCAGAGGTTCCCTAACAAATGGAAACTGGTGAGGAATGGAGCTATATCCAACTCCACAGCAAATGGAGCACTACACACACACCTGAGGGACACAGAAAAATTCTCTTTTAGAGAATACACCATCCCACAAATGCACCTTCCTAGAAATGTCTCTGCAAAACCATTTTGAAAGAAGCCACTTTGTTCTCAGTACCAATCAAGAGCACTGCAGATACCTTGACCCCTCTTACCGCTGAACGCTCTGCAATTACACAGCGAGGCAGCCTCTGACCTGTAATACCTACCTGGGACAGACAAGGCAGGAAAAAGGCAAGAAATGGTCCTGTTTGCACAGCCCTGCTTAGGAAAAGGAGTGAGGATCACACAGGCTAGAGGGAGGCTGCATGGTGGAATGAAACACTCATCTCCAGAACTGTAAGACAAAGTGCAGGCAGGGAAGAAGGGTGAGGATAAGGATGCCCACCTTGATTCCATGTGCCTTCAGGGGGCCTGCCATGCATGCAGACTGGGACTGTGCTGTGGCAGCAGGACACGAAGCCATCAGTGCTGCCAGCTGAATGATCCCTGTTCCTCACACCATTTCAGCTGCAGCATCAGATGGGGCTGTACTATCATAGGATGATTTGGATTGGAAGAAACCTTAAAAATCACCCAGTTCCAACACCCTTGATGTGGGTGCAGGAACATGTCCCTCTAGATCACATTACTAAAAGACCCATTTTACCTGGCCTTGAACACTTCCAGGCACACATCATCCACAGCTTTCCTGGGTATCCTGTTCCAGTGCCTCACCACCCTTATAGCAAAGAATTTCTTCCTAATATCAAATTTAAACCTACCCTTCCTAAGCTTAAGGTCATCCTCCCTTGTCCCAGCACTACACGCCCTTGTGAGAAGTCCTGCAGTTTTCTGTACTGGAAGGGCTCTAAGGTCTCCTCAGAGCCTCTTCTTTTCCAGGCTGAGCAGCCCCAACTCTCTCAGCCTGTCCTCATAGGAGAGGTGCTCCAGCTCTCTGATCAACTTCATTGCCCTCCTCTGGACTCACTCCAACTGGTTCATGTCCTTTGTGTGCTGGGACCAGAGCTGAACACACCACTGCAGCTGGGGTCTCACCAGAGCAGAGCAGAGGGGCAGAATCACCTCCCTTGACCTCCTGGCCACACTTCTCCTGCTGTGACCCAGGACAAAGTTGCCTTTTTGGGGCTGCCAAGCCAGATCTCAACAGCTTCCTACTTTCTTCATCTGGCCCTGCTGCAGTACCTTAAAGCAAAGCTGGTATGAATCAGCCTCTGCCTGGGGGGTGCAGCAAGGCCAGCCCCTTATCCTGATGCACAAATCAGCACCAATAAGGCAAAAGAACTGATCACACAAAGCAATTATGCAAGAATTAATAATTTTAACAATTTTAACCAGTTTAACCATTTTACAACCTTAAAAAATTTTCCTCACCACCACCTTTCTAGCTCAGTCAGTGAGAAGGAAGCAGAGGAACCCAGGCTGTATGGAGGAGCCGTGCTGTGAGCACAGGAGGCACCAGCTGTGGCCAGCACCATGTGTGGGTTCATCTCCCATTTATGCCAGTGCCAGGAGCACCCACTCTACCCACTGTGTCTGCATTCTTCCTTTTCCACCCTGCACGAGACCACCTCCTGCTCCCTGGCTGTTCTCTGCTCTGTAGTATCCCATCTGATCATGCAACAGGGCAGAGGGAGAGAAGCATGGAGCAAAAAAATGAGAAGCTCTGCCCGTAAATGGCAGAAGAGGCACAAAGCAAAACATGCTGAGATGGGTGAGAATGACGTAGAAGTTGGATAAGGCCCAGCCAAGATCAGCTGGCTCTCACCATTTGCTCTCACTGCTTCTGCAGCAGTGAAGGTGGCCACAGAACACCTAAAACTGGTTGTAGCTGAATGCTGCCTTGGAGGATCAGCCTAGAAGCTGTGCCAATTCCACAGAAATTTATAATCTCACTTCCAGTGGAAACACATCCAAAGAGGCCTCTCGTAACCTCACTGCCTTCCTCCCACAGCCTTTCCAGCAGAGCAGGGAGGTGGAAGTGGTCCTGGCACAAACTTCCTACACAGCCCAACCCCATCCATGTAGCTCTGCTCTGATGGCATTGGTGATACGGTTTTACACTTCTCCCAAGTTCCATCATATTCATCCTGTCTTGCCCCACAGAAGCCTCTCATCTGGATGCTGCACACTAGGACAGAGACTCTCTGTCCCCCCAGGTGCTTTTATCATTTGGACAGGTAGGACAGCTGAGAAAAGAAGAAGGAAAAGGACTTTCTGTTGCAGAATGGCTCAGTTTTGAAAAGCCCTTGTATGTTGTGGTTGATTAACTTTAGACCCTGGATGTCTAATTTAAACAGGTGTGAAAACCTGCCTCTGTGAAAGTCATGAAAGACAAGCTGACTGAATAAACTTCTGTTGACTTCAGGGGAAACAGCCAAAGCAAGACATCCAAAAAACGATGATTCTGTAATGGAGCCCAGCTCTTCTGACTCTGAATCTCCTTATCTCATCAAGCACAGCCTGCAACATGGGGTAGTCGTTATTTGTGTCTCTTAGAACTCCTCCACAGTGAGCTCTGTGACTTCACTCTCTATCTGTGCATAATGCTGTTTACTGCATGTGGCAGAGTATTTTGGTTACCTCCAGCAACTGGGCCAAAAAAAAAAAAAAACAAAAAAGAATTTATATTCAGATTTCTCTAGCAAGCTTGACATAATTTTCTGGAAGCTTTCTTTAAATTTGAGATCAAAACGATAAAGGTAGGGGCATGAACTGCTTCCCTGAAGGATAAGAAGAGCAAACAGCTACTTTCCATCCCACTTCATTGAGAAAATTTTTGCATGAAGCAAAGCAGAGCAGCATAGGAAGAGAAGTACAGGAAATGGAACACCCCCACTGCTCTCATTGCAAAGTCATCTGTAGGAGAGGCAGCATGAAAAGGGGGTTTATCTGATCAGCATCACTGCTGAGCTGTGCTTAAGCTGGCAGGGGCTCTCGTGTGCCTGGGACACCACACTGGGACTTGACAAGGTCCAGCCTAAACTCCTGGCTCTGCCAACAGGCTTGCTTAGCTAAACCCTTGCAGCCCAGTTACTGCACTTAGCCAGGTGTTGCCTGCTTTAATATACAGTCAGCAATTCTTCCCTGTCCATCCCACAGGGATGTCTGCATCACGAAGATGCTGCAGCAGTTGTCCTCGGGTAAGGATGGGAGCTGATCAAACGCAGCAGGCAGTAAAATGCACTGTAAGGTCCGAGAGTTCAGCAGAGTCACCCGGGTCCCACAAAACATCTGACGGTGAGAGCACAGCTCTGGGCTGCAGGAGGGGGACGTGACAGCTCCCTGATGCCCCATTTGATACACACAGAGGAGCAAAAGTGACTGCGGAATACCGTATCAGCAACACACCCAAAAAGGGCTGCTTTCCTCCACACATTCCTGCTCTTCAATGAAGATAGGTCACACCATGAAGATGCCTGCACAGAGCCTGCCCCCCTCACAACCCATTTCCTCAGCTGACAAGAAGCAGACGTGAGGTTTTATCTCCTCAGCGGGCTGGTGTGGAGGGAGGCTGGCGGCTGTGGGGACACGTCTGCACCCAGGTCAGCCCTGCTCCGCAGGTTTTATCTCCATCCACTCCGGGGCTGTGCACCTTTCAACACCCTCAGTGTCAAATGACTTCATGCCCTCAAGTGCCATAAACTTCTACAACCACAGTAGCTCACAGATGGGTATGGATGGTTATAAAATCACATCCTAAATTAGGACAGCAAGAAGCTGAGATTGGAAGAGTAGGAGGAAGTCAGGAAATCCCAGGAGATGATGGTGGGGGAGGGATTTGGTCTCTTTAGAAAACAATAATGCAGTTTAATCTATTTTTCTTTTGACTTTACACACTAAAATAAGCTTCTCAGCTTCTGGGGCTGTCAAAAATCATAAGGAAAATAAGGCCACTGGAACCCCATCAGTAGCATAAGAGCCATATAGTAATAATCCTGAGGAGCTGTACAGGGCTTTCCATCTTCAAAGTGTTTTAGAGACAGTAATTTATTAATCTGCAAATTTCCCCTGGCCAAAAGCAACTGTTCTGCCTCTCTGCTAAGCGTGAGACACACACTGCAGTTCAGCACTCGGGAGAAACAGTGCAGGCAGTGGCTCTGACCTCTGGAGCCAGACCTCTGTTTCTTTCTCACTGCAGCCAGAACTCCACTGCTCCAGCCACCACCTGAAGCATTGGTGCATCTGGCACTTCGGAGACAACTTCAAAGCAGACAAAACCAAAGTAGCTGAAAGCCTCTGATATGGGCGAGTGTAAATAGACATGTTCACAATCCAGCAAGTAACAGCAAAGCCTGAAATAAAGCTCCCAGGAGAGAAGCTCCTGGCTGCCTTCCAGCCACTACCTGCCACGCTGGGGTATCATTCTGGCCCAGTCCTGGGCTCATCCTACCACACAGCCTGTCTGATAGCCCCCAAGGGAGCTACAGAGGCATTTCCTATGCAAACATGATGATTCCCCCCACCAAAAGGCTACTTATGCACAGCAGGTACCTGCTCACACTACATGGGTCTGTTAGATAATCAGCATGAGGCTGCTCCTCCTCTCCTGGCAGCAATATTCTTCTGCTTTTGCAATTCCCTAAAACAGTACTCCCAACCATGGTCATCACCATGGCAAAAGCTCAGAACTCACCCTGCAAAAGCTCAGAACTCACCCTGCAAAAGCTCAGAACTCTTGGAGGGTGGGAGAGAAGCCTAGTTATCAGAGAGAAAAAAAAAATGGAATAAGAAGCACAATTTCAGCTACATCTTATAAATAAGTTGATATCTAACACTGACCAGCTCTGTTCAGAAATAAGAAGATAACATTATTCTGTATTCATACTAGCTGTTATGTTCTTTGTCCACCTGGTTTTTCATCTCTTTTAAGCCAGAGTATATTTATATGACTACAGTAGTGCCAAAGAAACTATTGTATGACCAGACCCGGGTCCATTGGTTTTTGTTATCCTTCCCTGGCTGAACATCTGGGTTCATTAAGCACCCTACAACATGAGTTCCATCTTAAGGATGGCTTAGCTAGGCAAGGAAAGCAGAAGACCTTGAATACCACTGCAAACACTGACCCAAAGGTCACAAGTGAGGAATTTAAACCCAGGCACTGCAGATCGTGTATATTCTCAACACTAGGGAAGGATTTGCCCACGCATTCAGCATGAGCGAATAGAAGATTCAGGCACCAATTCAGTCTCAGGCTCTACATCTTTTACTCTACACTACTCAGATCACATTTCTTCCCTTGTACAGCTTGCACCTCCCTTTCAGCAACTGATTTTGTTTCAGCACCAGCCTCCATACGCAGCAGAAACAGCAGAGCCCAGAGAACAGATGTTTAGTGCCAGAGTGCTGTAGGCAAAATCTGGAGGGGAAATAAAGTTTGTGGGTTTGTCTCTCCAGTAGGAAGTAGGGTGAAGCATAATGCTAAAGCTTTCTGATGCACTGCCAGAGAGACTGACAGCCATAGTGGCTTAACTGGATGGAAAGGCCACTTGCAGCCAGAGCAGTGCTGGTATTTTAGAGCTGAAATTTAGCAAGTGTTGATTCCTCACCTCTCCTCTGAAAGCTCACAGAGCTTGGGACTCAGCAGAGCTGGTACCCCTGGCTTGGGCAGTCCCTGGTCAGTATTATAACTATTGCTGACAAGACTGCTCCACTGGGAAGGATGGCAGAGGCAGGAAAAGCGGCAGCAAACCACAACAAGACTCCTGTCCCTGCCTCCAGCCTTCCTCAGTCCAGCCTGGGTTGGAGAGAGAGCTGGTCCAAACAACACAGCATTACATGACTTAACAGTCAAAGCACAGAAAAGGACTCAGCTGGAATGACAAATCCCTACCAAATCACACATGTTAAATATACCAGGAGACAGTTTCCCCAGTGAGAGCTACCCATCCCCATGGTGCTGCCTGATATTAGGTGACCACCAGGGCAGCAGTAGACTGTGCACAGCCCTTCTGCATTCACTCCAGATAAGCTCAGCTCTGCTCCCCCCACCTACATGCCCTGCGTCAAGAAGGAAAAGTGAACCAAAATGCTTTAACATTTCCAGAACAAGGCCAGTCTCCCATACTGTTCTGTATTTGTGACTTTGCAAGGGTGAAACTTGAGCTCCAGTCTCCTTTTGGTGCCAGTCCCAGGAAACCCTGCAGTGCAACAGAGGGCTGCACAGAAGGCTGCCCCTCCATTCAAGTACAAACAGCCATCCAAGCCCATCATGAATCACAAAGGACATTCTGACAGCCCAAACTGGTTTATGAAGTCCATGGCACAAAAAGGAAGCTTTGGACTGAAAAGTGTGTCTGACACCCGCAGACGGTCAGGAAATTAAATGCATACACTGCAGTGGATTTGCAGAAGTGTATTTTAACTGATCACGTGTCTCATGTATCACCCCCTGACTTAAAGTCTTGCTGGACTCTACAAGGGTTCTGGCCACCCTGAACAGCAAAACTCTGCTAGAGAAATATTTAAGAAGTACTAAATGCCCTGCAGAAATGCATAGAGGGTTCTGGTTCTGTCAGATCAATTGGCACAAGCCTGTGTGACCCAAATGCCAGGGTGCTCATTTCACCTGACTGAAATCAGCTTCTTCCCAGCCGACTGCGTCAGCTCTTAGAGCTGCTCTAACACTTCCTGGGCAATCCTGATTCAATTGCACCTACCTCCCATTTCTGCAAAAACCCAAGATGACTGCACGTGGGGTGTTGTAATGCTGTCTCAGCAGAAGGAGGATGTTGCGTTGGTGGAGAGCAGAACAGCTCGTCCAGAAGCACAAGCAAAGCAGGGATTTTCCCAGCAAGCAGCTGAGATCCATGTTGCTGGGTCCCTCCTTCCCAACGCACTCCTACTACCTAGGGCTTAGTGGAGGAGACCTAGGCCATGTATTCTTTCTCCTTTGCTCACCACTTCCACCCAGCCCCTGTTAGCCAGGACGGGACATCCCCCACTAAAGATCACAGCCTACTGTGAGTGCCTGCAGCCCTTGGGCAGCCCAGGGAGAAAAACCTCCCAGGCTTCAGCCTCTGCATGAACACTGCACTGAGATGAACCTTGCTGAAGTGCACGTTGTGGATCTGGCCCACAATAATTCAGTGTGGTCCAAGAGAGAATGACAGAAGAGCTGTTCATCTGCTCCGGGTATATTGTAACTGCTTGCTTGCCAGCATTGCAGAGGGACAAAAGTTCACGGGCAGACTCATCAAATCCCTGCACAGGCCTTATTTCTGAACATTTCCCCCCCATAAAACCAGCTCCTGTTCTTTCCTCCCTCCCCCCTTCCACTTGCCTCCTGCAAATCATGCTGTCTCCTTCCACCCCCAAATAGGAAGTCCGGAGCCGAGACATGCACAATCTGCCTCTTCACAAGAGCTGGGCTGAACGAGTGCCAGAGGAGCTGCGAGCATGACAACATATTTCCTGTCAGGAAAGTGACTCAGTGAGATGGGTATCTGAGCTCCTCTTACTCTAGAAGTTCCCCTCTCCCCTTGCATTGCTGAGGCATGAGTCAGAATTGGAGAGCTGAATCTCAGTCCCCTCCAGATCCAACCAGGGATAGCAGAGGTCAGGTTCAAGCCTGGGTCCTTCCTGCAATTCAGTGATAAGGCAGCTCCATGGGCCAAGCCCTGGATTCACCCCTCACAGAAGGGCAATAATGATACTGACAAAGGGGACACTTTGAGTTTGCAAAGCACTTTTAGGTCGAGGTGCTCTTGCTATTTGCTCATGCACCTGCTCACACCACACTGGTTGTCTCTACACAGGGCATTGTACAACAGCCCCCCTAGAACTAACACTGTGCTCATGCATTTTACTAAAGTATTTTACACACAACCATTTAGTCCAGAAATACTGTGAATGCTCAAAACTCGCTGGAGACAGTTTGCTTCTATGCACAGTAAGTGAGTGAGTCCATCACATGCCACATCCTTACCTGAGCCTCTGCTGAGGGTGACCATGGACAGCCAGAGTGAAACCAGCAGGACACTGACCATCTTCATCCTGGTAGACAAAGCACACAGACCTGGTTATTTAACACTGCTTTATCACTGCAGGCCATTTTTAAACTCTGAGTAAATGTGCTTATACCTCCATCAACCTAGTGACCCTTTAATTCTGGGACATGCTTGTTTTATTTCATTAAGATTCCTTAAGAACAGCACCCTCATGTCAGCATCGCTCCTCCTGCAGGCAGCTTGCCAAGCCTGGAGGTGATGGCTCTGAAGAGGACAGCCCAGCTCATTGACTCGACTCACCGAAATAGAGCGTATCAGGGAGCACAAGGAGTCAAATGGAGGCTACAAATCATGAGTTTTTATTCCCAAAAGAAGGTCCTTTGCCAAGACCTCCTTCTGCTCATCTCTAACAAGTGCAGAGAGCACTCGCGGCGGCTGCGGCACATCGAACACGTGTTCGACACTTTGACGGGACAGCCACACCAGAGCAATCCGAATTGGCAAGGTCTGCTGCCAGTGACCTGCAAAGGGGCCAGCTGCCTGCTTCAGCCTGCTCCTGAAGGCACTGGGGGCAAGACACGGCCTCACCAGCTCTTCCCAGTCAAACCCGCCTTGGAACTCGCAGGAGGTAAACAAGCGCCAGGTTTGTACACTTTTTAGAAATGATCTAAACAAAGGCTTAGACTTTCTAAGCAGCAGTGATAAGCAAAAAACAATCCCAAACTTTTCCATTCCTGCTACAGAACACAATTTCCTGCAATTTGAGATAAATGTACACTGCCAGAGTTTCACTGGCTGCCCGCTCCAGTATCTGGCATTCGGCTCTCAGAGCTGCTCACTCACTGGAATTAAATTTCCCTCTGTTTCTAGTTTTTTCAGGACGCAATTTATAAGCTGGTAGTCATGAAAACTGACATCTACTAGATGCTTTCATTAAAGGGGTTAAGGTCACATTTGATATTCCTGGGTGCTGTCAGATCACAAAGGGAGAAGAGATGGTTAAAAGGCTGAACTCCATCAAAGCATCTCAGCTCTGCCAGGCAGATGCAGTAATGAGCACGGTGATACTGTCAGGAATGTGCTCATGAGAAGACAGAGAAACCTGCTCCATCAGGGTGCACTGAAAGTGTGGGGGGAGAAGCCACAGAGCTCCCTTAAACATGTCCCTAAAAAACCTGTCCAGAATATATGCAGTACACAGAAGGGCATTGTGCATTAGCAGAGAACACCTAAGATTATACAGATTGCAGAGATTAACAAGAATGCAACACGTGAACTGCACTACTCAAAACCCAGCAGCGGATATTGAATCCTTCCTTTTCAGAGCTTACATCTGAAAAGCCTTTGTGCGATGCCTTCCCTCTGCTGGGCACATCTCAAAGAGACAAAGAAAATCTGAAGCATGCCTGTTCTTCCCAGCACAGTCCATGGAAAGGGCTGCACACTGCCTCTGAAGCCATCAGGCTTTCAAAAATGGTCAAGAAGCAAGGAAGAAAGTAAGGGTTTTTTTCCCACAGGGCCCAGCTGAGAGGACTGATCATCCCCTATCACCTTCCTCCAAATTGAAATGCCAGCTGCTTATCAAACCCCTCTCTATTGCCACCTACAACCAGCTCCCAATGTTACTTAAGATTCCATAGGGAAGAAACAACATTAAGTACTCCTACCCCTTGGAAATGCTGAAGAAAGATAAAACATCTTTATGCCATTAGACTGAACAGAGAGATTCAACATGCCACACTTCTGGTAGGAATTTAGGAACTTTTGGTAATTGAGATGCTTGAAGAGAGGGGGCGTAAATAGTGGCGGGGAATCATTCCCATAATAAAGATCCCTCATGGTTCCCTCTCCATTTGTCATTAGCTAAATGCACAGCGTGTCCTAACTCACCCTTATTTTCCAGTGACTCTCTCCTGCATTTCGCACAAATCAGACTGAATTCAGCCCTGAAGCAAGCAGGAACAACTACGGACTTTGGATGAGTTTTCCTTGTATTGAGCAAGGCCATTTGTGTGGCCTGAGGCCAAAATAAACTACAACATTTCACTCGGTGATACATGAACTCTGCAGCGAGCTAATATTTACATCCATTAGCTATGCTCACAGGAACATGCTCCTTTCAACTGCCTCACAGAGCCACCAGGTCTCTGCTCCCATGAGCAAGGTATCCAAGATTTCCATGCTCTGCCTACTAGTAGGAAAATCCTTTTTTCCTTGCTCTACCTAGCTATAAAATCAGAAGCCTTACACATAGAGTGATTTACTTCTGGTTCATTCCAGGCTTTCCAGAGATCTTATCAGTGGAGACAGACAGACACAGAGCCTGTCAGATTACAGCAATTTCTCCATTACAGAGACACAGGGACGCAGTTGACCACAGCCCTGGCTGCTCCCACTCTACACAAAATGCAAGGGGCCATGGAAGGGACACGCACAGAGCCAAGGGCTGGTCAAGGGGAAGCATCACAACTTCCTGGATGCCCTGACCACGCCAGCATTTGCCAGCCCAGCTCCATTCCTATGGCACACAATTACTAAAAAAAAAACCCCAAAACCAAGTAGCCCCAAACCTGTGATATCCCCCAAAGAGAAAGGTCTTCCCACAGCAGCCCTGTGGTGACACAGAAGAGAACTGCATCCCATTGCAGAGAGGGGTGGGTTTTGCAATGTCCTTAAGAACTGGACACCACAGGACTACAACCCACCCTGGTCATGCCGGGAAACAGAAGTTTTCTCAACCTTTCCCAGCAATGTGATTCTGTGTTTCGTGACAGGACAGAGCATGTCACCATTTTTCCTGGCTGTGATGCAACTCCAGTGGCATCGGATGAACTTGCACAATTCTGTAGAACTGCACCAAAACACCAGTTTATGTGGCTGCAGCCAAAGGAGCCAGAGGCCAGGGAGTGCAAACCCAGGCTGCAGCACAGGGCTTCACCCAGCTGCATCCACCCAGTGCAAATAAAAATAAAAGGAAATGCTAAAGGGAGCCAGGAATAAAATCAGTGAGCAGGAGAGCTTACCAGCTCAGAAATCATACTGCAGCTAGAAAGCAGCCAGAAGGTAGCTGGAGAGCTCTGATACATCCTCAGCACTCCAGGAACTTCTCACGAGACCAATATACTCTGAGGTGTTCTTAATGTCTCCATAAATTAACATTTTAATAATAATTCATAGAGCGGTTAGGGAAAATGATCCATCACAGCCCTTGCTAGAATTTTTTTTAAGGAACTTATCTTGAAATGTTCACTTTGTTTTTAATCAGAAATTGTTCCCTTTTCCTTCCTGAGCACTTTTTTCTTCAAACTTTCACCTTCTGTCTACTGAGGAGCAAAGAAAAGTGGGGTGGGGGGAAGCACAGTCATGGAAGTGTCTCATGCTTTTAATATCAAAGAGGGTGGAAAGGTTTGATTTTTTCATTTCATACTGGTCACAAGTGGCCTTTATGTCAGAAAATAACATGAATATTTTTATATAAAACATCTTCTAATAAAACATTCTTGTCAAACAGACTTCAGCAAGGCATCATTCCCTCCTGCCTTTAGCAGCATGGACCCTGCAAAGCCCATGCACTCTCCAAACAATTATGAAACCAAAGACAGAAGTCAAGTAACTAACGAAGAGAACTGCACTCAAAGTAACTACTGCACACCTATTCTCAAAGACACTCTACCAATTCTACAGAACAATGCTGCATTTTCCAAGACAAATGCCTTTGTCCCTCCTAACCACAGGCCTCTAGGGAGAGCTGATAGGTTTTCTGCTTTTCACTGAGAAGTCACACTTCGGCCTGCAGAACAAAAGCACCCTTCAGAACCTTGCCACTAAGTGCTCCGACTGAAAGGGAATATAAAATAAAGCAGTTTCTGAAAAAAGTTATTAAATAATTTCAGCCAAAGTAGGTTTTTCATACTGTTTTCTATCTGTAATTCTGTCCCAACTCAAGAGCATTTGAGAGCCCCCAAACAGACAGCAGGAAGGCTGTCAAAATCCGGAGTGGGCTAGCTTAGGAAATGCCTTGGTTCTGTGCCACATGGACTCGGAAACGAAGGTTGATTGATGGGCTGCAGAGCAGAGCTGGTGCTCAAGAAAGGGGCATGGCTCTCTGCTCCCAGTCACAGCGTGCCCACAAGCCCTGGCTCCCTGCATCATCACCCAGCAGCACCGGAGAAGGCTGCTCGATGAGTTTGCTGCGTTTTCTTATGGAAAAAAATAAATGCATACTTCAAGTAAATTCAAAGAATCCAAAAGGCAGACAAAGGGCAGCCTGAAAAAGCAGCTGCAGAAAAGTAACAGCAAAAACACTAATGGAAAATGGGAAAAGGCCCTTCAGCCCTCCAGGAAACACTTTTGCTTTTCAGTATGTGCAGAAGTCAGACAAAAGGTGGAATTACTGTAGCATAAACCATCTTGGTGCCATTTAGCCAGGGTTTGTGCAGTGTCTCTGACCCCACGTCTCCTCCAGAGGCCACGTGGGCACTGCCTGGCACTGCCCTTTGCTGTGGTGCCCAAGGTCCCCCCTCTGTCCTGCCCACAGGGGAGCCCCTTCTGCAGAGAACTGGTCAGTCCCAGGGACAGCCCTCCAGAGAAACTGAATGTGACACCTGGGCAGAAAGACAGGCCACGGGTTTTGGAAGTCCAGCTTTTACCCTGCAGGAGGAATAACCACACTCATTACAATTTTCATCCCCAGATGGCCCCCAGGAGCAGAGCAGGGAGGAGGAATCCAGCAGCAGTTTGATGATGAGCACCAAAAGCAGCTCGCAGCACTTTGCCTGCTCTCGTGCATGCTACGCCACACTCATCACTTCAAACACAGGCACATTGACCAGAGGGCCCCCAATGCTGTCCTCAGAAAAAACATTCACATCTCTCCTGAGGGCAGGGAGCCCGATTTGTCTTGGCAGCAGCTCCCAAACAGCCAGGCACATTTCAGCAGGAATCAAGCAGAGCTGAAGCCTGCCCTGCAATCAGGGATATGACAGAAGACATAGGTGTGACCCAGTCACTGCATCCACTGGTGACACATCTAAGGCAGGGACCTGCAGAATCGATGCTGGAGTCCTACCTGTGCCAGGGTAGCTGCACTCACCAGGCCATAGCATGCCTGACAGCAGAGCGGGCTGAAAGAAATTTGTTCTGAAATGTTTCTATTACAAAAGTCATTTATGTCATCAGAACCAAAGGAAATGCTGAAATTTGAGCAGCCTGAAAGCTTTTCACTAGCTAGAATCACAGCAGACATTACACACCTGCTTTTGCAGAGGGGAAAAAAATAAACTAGTGGGAGTCAGATGGAAAGTTGCCCTGGTGAGAGGCATCTCCTATCACCAGCACAAAGGATTTTCTGCCTTGCCTGGCCAGACGTGGCCATTGGCACACAGCTTTACACCCAGGGCTACTGAGTACACTGAAGGGAAAGAATACCAAACCAAAACCAAACATACAAGAAAATCTGTAAATAGTATTCTTAACCAGCGGCTCAGCCAGCTCACTGCCAGCCAAGGACATGACACCAGGCATCCAAGGTGCTCCATTTGCCTGTCCCCCACCACGGCCCCTCCCTGGCTTCCTGCCTGCACATCCAGGCCAAGGACTGCGGCCTGATGGCTTTTTAATAATGACATTTTACAAAATCCCCAACAAGGGGATGAACAAGCACAGCAGTGTGATGCTCCAGAGTCACTATGGGAGGTGATCCCAAGCTATTTCTCCTTCAACGGAGCAGCACAAACTGCAGAAGCAACGCTGCCCTTCCAAGAGCTCCCGAGGGCAGAGCTGGGAGCAGCCTCCCCTCAAGCTCAGAGGCTCGGGAAAAAGTGTGGAGACTTTCATTCACAGTGAGTCATTCCTGGGAGCTTCCTTGGTAGTGCAAAATTTACCTGTGCCAGTGCCAATGTTTGGGAAATGAAGGAGAGATTTCCAGGCAGGGAATTTGTGATTTGATATTGGCATTTAGATACCCATCTCCTGGCACTCTTTTGGCTTAGCAGATTTAATGCTAACAATGAGAATTCAGAGGAAGACGCTTTTTTTCTTCCTCTCAAAAGAAAAAGTACAATCTAAACATGGGGAGAGAAGTGGAGCAGCGGGCTTGAAAATGTACCTGAAGAAATTTGGAATCCCTTGCTTCCCTTTGCAGTTCTCCTGGGGTCCTCTCAGGAGCTGGAAAAGCAGAAATGCTACAGATCTTGCACACTGCTCTGCTGGAGTCCAGGGTGCCACTGATAATACTCTGCCACCAATTTAGCAGGCAGAACACACTACATTTCATACATCCAAAATAAACGAGCTCTCTGTCACCTCTACAAAATATGCACACCTGGCCAAGTCAAACAAGCAGCTGGGACTATTGCCTAGAGATCTGTGGAGTGGGCTGGAGAGGGGCAAGTAGAGCCACAGCTATAAAATCAAACAGCACGGATTACAAATGGATCCACGCTGGCCACTGAGCAGTTCAACCATAAGCTACAAGAGCCCTTCTGTGCTCAAGCAAAAGGTATCCAGCTAAGACAGTCTATTTTTTATGTGTGAATAGCCAGGGAATGAAAAGTTTCCAGCCGTGCTTCAAAGAGAGCTGAGATCGTCCATGAAGCCCGACACAATGCTTCTATTTTGGACAGCTATGTTACAGTGAAGGGAGAGTTCTGAGAAACATGCACGTATTGTGCTACCGCAAAATAAACGGAGAAACTAATCTTTGCACAGAAAAATAGAAACCTGTAATCAGTGTGGCTCAAAGACCTGAGAAGATTCAAGAAATCCGAAGTGAGATTCCCCCCTTCACTGGAAAAGTTCCAATTAAGTGTCATGGAACACTTGGAGACATCTGACAACAAGCATTTAATTTATACATTCAATCTGCTGACCTTTTTAATGGTTTTACAATGTAAGCAGCTCCAGTACCCTCCCTAGGAGGTTGTTCCACTGCCCCAGTGGACATAGCAACACATCCACACTGTGCAACAGATTGCACAGCAGCAGCCCCAAGCTAGCTCAGCACAAGTCTCTAAATCCAGAGGATACAACGCAGACTTGAGCAGGTTTTCAGATGGGCTTAATGCCTTTTTCAGGACAGGCTCAGGACTCTCAAACTCCAGAGCAGCTTTCCCAGGAGGCATCTCCTTGCAAGCCCAGCCTGGTCCAACCAGTGCCCTGCAGCCCCACTGCACATCTCCCCTGCCACACCAGGGGCTGCACCCAGCCCTGCTCAGCATCACCTGCAGTAGGCTCTCAGTGTCAAAAACACTCCAAGAGTTTCTTAAGTTCAAGCCCTTGCTGGCAGCTGCATACCTGTTCCTTCATCTCCTCCCCTCACAGCACTAAGTGCTTGAGGACCAGATTCTCAGGATGGCTGCTCTATATTCAGACAATATCTTTCCCTTCTTGTTCCTCCAGAGAGGAACACAACAGGCAAAAATCCTCCAACCACCACCATACTCCAGAGCACATCATCACTGTCTCTCACTTCCCAAGAATCTGCCTTCTTGTGGTGCCACAAATTCCTCAAACAACTGCAATGTCTCCAGCATCACTATCAGGTTTACCCATGCTGCTGCCAGTGGGGAAGCCCCAGCTCTTCCTGAGGCGTAAGAGAACGATTTCCTCAAGTGACTCTGGGTATCCTGGGAAGAGCAACATATTCAAGGGTAAAAGCAAGTCAGATTAATTTTTCTTTTTCAAGTTTGGGCCACACAGCATTTTCACACCTAGTACTTATATTAATCACGTTAATTTAATCCCATTTAACCTTATAAGTAAAAGCAAACAAGAATAAGACATCAAGATGCTTCAATCCCTGTCCTGCAGCTCAGACAGGCTGCTCCAAGTGTGCTTTACACATCAATCAATTTAAAGGAATATAAAAATAGAAAGCCCAGGAGCTAGCAGCCTCCCCCAAGACAGCACCTCAAAAACAGTTTTCTAGGGGTCCTTCCAGCCCTCCACATTCCCAACACACCCACCTGGCCCTCCTGGTGGCTGTGAGAGCACCTGTCCCCTTCTGGTCAGCATAGTATAGTTTCATTCTGCAAAGGGGACTAGAAAAAGCTGTGTACACACAGAAAAAAGGAGGAAAAGTGAGATGAGTGAGACAATCCTTCCCCCACTGTGATGTGTATTTCCTTTGCTCCCCATGTCTCTAACGTTTCCTTCTGCAAATATTCAGTTGCACCATCACAAGGAACTTGCTCAGGCTCTGCCTGCACTGGCCCCATCAGTGCAGCTTGAAATTCAACCTTCAAAGAACAGCACCCTGAAATTTGAAGCCCAGGAGCCTCCTTTGAGAAAGTCTGCTCTCTGACCCACAGCACCCACACAGTGGGAAGGCTGAGATGGAGCTGCAGGCAGCAGTATGCTGTGACTGTCATCAATATTAATTATTTGGGGAGAATATGATTGATCTCACAAGGGCAATGAATTCATTCCTCCAGCTGAATGACAAACAAAAGGCAATACATGAGCTGCTGACATTTCCAAAGGCTATGAGGTGCAGAGACACAAGGAAATACTGCTATGAACTAAAGCCCTGCTGCAAAGGGCCAAAAATCTGAAAAGCCTCTGAAATTTTCATTTCTGAGCACCTTCAATGCCAGGAAGCAGATGCCTTCATATCCTCAAATCTGTGCTGACCCCAGCCCTGGGCTGGCTCATATCTTTGCATCGAGAGGAGGTAATCACTGAGTGTCTTTGGGAATTTGGTGTCATGGTTTGACACTGGCCCAGTGCCAGGCACCCACAAAAGCCACTCACTCACCTTCCCCTGCCACAGCTGGGCAGAGGAGAGAAAAAATTAATGAAGGGTTCATGAGTTTAGATAAGGACCAGGAAAAAACACTCCAAGGGCCAAACAGGCTCAGCTTAGAGGAACAAAGTGAATTTATTACTATCAGAGTCAGAAGAGGATAATGAGAAGTAAAAGTAAGCCCTTAAAACACCTTTTTTCCCCCAACCTCTCCTTCCTTCCCACCAACAGCACAGGGAGACCGGGCATGGAGGTTTTTGCGTCAGTTCATCACAAAGATTTTCTTCCACTGCTCAGGGAGAGGAGTCCATCCCCTGTGAGACTGTGGGGTCCCTCCCATGGGAGACAGCTCTCCAGGAACTTCTCCAGCGTGGGTCCAATCTCACGAGCAGCAGTCCTTCCGAAATTGCTGCAGCATGGGTCACTTTTCCACGGGGTGCAGCACACCAAGGACAGGCTGCTCCAGCCTGGAAGCAGGGCCCTCGCTCTCCACTGGATCTCCCACTGGAGCACAGCTTCCCCTGTGGATCCCTACAGGCTGTGGGTGGATCTCTGCATCCCCCATGTGGATCCCCATGGGCTGCAGGGCACAGCTGCTTCACCATGGTCTTACCATGGCCTGCAGAGGAACCTCGGCTCTGACACCTGGAGCACCTCCTGCCCCTCTTTCTCCACAGATCTTGGTGTCTCCATGTTGTTTTCCCTCACATGTTCTCACCTCCTCTTCTCTGACTGGAAGGAAAACTGTGCCTGCCCCACTTTATCTTGATCCTCTTCCCAAAAACGTTATCACAGAGGCACCACCAACCTCTCCAACTGGCCCGGCCTTGACCAGCAGCCTGCCCATCTTCAGAGCCACCAGGGACCGGCTCTGCTGGACATGGTGGAAGTCTCCAGCACCTTCCCACAGAAGCCACCTCTGTTCCCCCACCCATCACCACCAAAAACCAGGCTGTGCAAAACCAACACAGCTGGGTTGAGTTTCCCTCCTGCTCTTTGAAACCTCATCTCAGCAACTAGAGTCATTGCACCTGTCAGATAAGGGGGCAAAAAAATTTTTTAAGGGGGAAACACTACCCTCCTGGAGTATTCAACAGGGCTGAAATGCAAGGTACAGTTCCCCTGTGAAGTGGGAGAAAAGGAAGACACAGCAAACCTGGAGAAAAGTGTTTTTCTCTCTCTATGGCCTGTGGTCAGGAACTCTGTGTGTGTGAAACCTCCCAAGGAGACAGTTAAACAGGCTCCCGAAATTCCACATGGCAACATGAGAGAGGACAAGGAAGGAGGAGAAAGATAAATGCACTGAGACTGTGGCTATTTTTTTTCAAGAGAACGGATATGGGGGAATCCCATCCCAGTCCACAGGGATGTTATTCCAGTGGAGTTCTGAGTTCTGTCCTTCAGGCACCCCAACACATCAGCTCAAATGCAACCAGCACAATTTGCTAGAGCAACACATTTTGGGATCCAGCAGCACATCTGTGTTCATTCAGAAAGGCTAGGTGCCCTCAAGACCTCCAGAGCCTGCCAGCTGGGCAGCAACATCCTCCCACTACCCAGATCCATTCTTAAAAACAAGGGCTGGGAGCTAGCTGTGCTTGAAGGAAGAGGGGCTATTTCTCAACAGAACAAATTCAATTATTTGTATTACAGTGAATTTGCATGGCTCTTACTGACAAATTAAGTATTTTTTTACACATCTCAGAGCTTTGACTTAACAGATTGCTAATAAATTCATGTAGGTGGGGGCCTGGACGTTACTGTAGTGGGAGGGAAGTGAGGTTTTACTTTTTGCAACAGGACCAACCTGAGAAAAAATAACTAGGAATTTGTACTCCTTACACTGCCATTTACTAGGCTCCTGTAAGTCTCCAAGGCTGAAGGTTTCAAAAGTCTCTAGTTTAGGGTAGAAATATGAGTTTCTGGCTAATGTACATGTAATCTGTATGCACGCACCAATCACCAAATGCAGTGCATGAAAAACTGTAGTGCCTCCCTGATAATCAGGCATTAGAGAATTTACAAATGGCTGTCCCCTGAACTGAGTGCATTAGTAGAGGCTTCTGAAATCTGTGCCTCTGTTTCCCCAGCCACATTTAGAACAACCTCTCTCCATCTCACACCACAGCAGTGCATCTTAGTATCTCTAAAGTGCGTAGAGATGCTGAGATGAAAGATAACATATGAGTACAAAGTATGGATCAATTCCCTGAGCTCAACAGTCAGTGGAGATGATGGGGCAAAAAGTAGCACATACCCATCACAAAAAAATGGTGTTCTGAGCCTGTCTGAAATAGTAAGTATTTAAGAAACAGTTCCCTTGGAACAAGTAGTTTTGGGGCTGGTTAGTTGGGCACATGGAGCCTCAGCAGGCAGGAAACAGAGAAATGCAATACACTACTATGAAAAATAGATGCTCTTCCAGAAGGTCTTCAACCTGTTCCTATAGAATTTGGCAGTGGGATTTGAACTCATTTCAGATAGAGGTTGTTCACATTTTAGCAACCACCTAAAGAACATGACCAAACATAATTTGAAAAGCTATTTCCATTTCTGTTTGTTTTTATAAATTATTAAAAATCCAGCTTAAATAGTGCAAAGAAAACTTTAAATTGAGCAAGATAAGTTTTGGCATCCTTCCAAGTAGAAGGCAAACCCCAAAACGTTACTGCAAATCCAACAGATGGGAGTTATTTTTCACTCTTTAAAATTTCATTCCTTTACACTGAGATTAACTGTAATTAGCTCTTTATTTACATCTAAAACAAAAAGTAAAATGAGAAAAGAAAGGCAACTATAACCACAACTCACAGGCAGAAAAAGGCCAAAAAAAAAACCAACAAAAATTGCCTCCGAGAAGAAAACATGTATTTCTTGCCAAGCAGTATAATTGTTACAAATATACAGTTAAACAACTCCACAACATCCTGTCAGCACTAAAGATAAACATTTAAGTCACAGTTTTGCAAGCTTTTACACACAAATTGATCAAATATCTAAGAATCTTCCTCCAAACACTGGAAACATCTCACATTCCTCTAAATAAACAGCATCAGGCCTAAGAGAGGTAAGATACTCCACTACAGTTTTATTTCAGTAACTCAAGGGATTAAACAAAACTGTGAGGAAAACAAACAAACAAACAAACAAAAAAAGCAATCCCAGCAGCTTTCCCAGATAAAGAGAGAGGTATTAAAACTTACGTTGTTTTTTTTTTTTCTCTTTTTTTAAAGCCCTCTTCTAATTCTGATAACACCTTGGCTCAGTAAAGCTGAAGAGGCTTCTTAAGTATTTGTGTAAGTGAATGATTCATGTCGTATCTTCGTGCTTCAGCTGCAGCAGAGCCAAGCTGTCCAGGGAGCTGCGTGGGGAGCCCAGCTCCATCCACGGCCAGGCTGCACCACGGAGCTCCCACCGGCACCCACAGAGCCCCCGAGCCACGGCCAAGGCAGCACTGCAAGGGTTAAACAGCAGAGCTCGCCCAGCCCTGCTGCTAGGAATGAAAGAGTGAGTGGGCCTGAAGGCAGCCCCAAATGCTTCCCAACCAACTGGAAACTCTGCCATGGCGGCTCAGGGATCCCAATGCCCGCCATGGGCGTGGGATGGGAGTGCGGGGCCATCCGGGCTCCTGCCAGGCAGAACTGGGTCTGAGGGCACCTAGGGAGAGCTGGGAAGAGCTGGTAGCTCCTGATGGCCCTGCTCTGAGTGGCATCTCCAAGCTAACAGCTCTCTGGCATCTTCCTAGTGATCCCAGGAGAAGGAGCCACCTACCACTTCCCTGATAGAGCCCAGGATCCATGGAAATCGCTTATTCTCTGCTGCAAATAGAGCATTTAAGTTAACAGTCTCTTTTTGTTAACACATGTAAATGTAAAAAGATTCCACGAGAATCAATATAACTTTTTCATCTAAATATCAAGTTGACACATAACAAGACAGAGTAGATGGAGGGAGAGAAGGAGGGAGATCCAAACACCAAGGGCCTTGAATCCGCTTACTGCAAAAGTTAAGGACTGAAATAATTCTCATTTACTCATATGAGAAAGTGAAGCTCTCACTCTCTCACACTTTCTCCTTCTCTTTCCCTAACACTCTCAGATGCTTCTATCTTTAGCCAATTATCCTTGCTGTAATTTTCTTTAAAGTGTAATTGGATAATCATCCAGACTCAGGGGAAACCTGTGTCAGAGGAATTCCTAGGGATATATTCCCATTTGATGAAACTGAGAGCTGTTAAATTAACAAAGGACTGACTAAAGACACGATTCTTGACTTGTAGTGAGGATATTGTTTTACAAGCAACTATTTTTAGAGAACCCTATAACAAAACACATACACTTGTACACTCATTTTCCTGTGTCTTGCTTTCTGCAAAATCAGACTCTGAATTTATGAATATCATGTTCTGTGCATGTGTCTTATTTGGACCTCTGAGGCTGAACACAGTAAGCACACTGGCCAAGATCACAATTCCCTGCAGCGTAGGCACCGTTTCCAGTGACTTCCCCAGATCAGTTCCCTCCCTGCACTCTCCCTGAGCTCATCTGGCTCAGGCGTGTGCAAAAGCCCTACACGGACCAGCCTTGTGCCTGAGAAACGTCAGATTAGCCCTCTGCCTGGCAAAAGCACTGGTGTGGGGGGGAGAAATCCTAAAATACCTCCCAAAAGAAGAAGCTGCTTTGTTCCAGTTTAGCAGCGAATCTCAGCCACACGTTTGGCTGGTGGTGGAGCGGAACAAAGCAGCTACAAACCGTGGATGGCAGAGCCCCACCTGCACACGGCCCCCGAGCCTCATGCAGGGTGTGGAGAAGGGTCAGCTCAAGCATGGCACACCTGACAGCCAGCTCTGCCTCCTTCTGCCTTCGCATCTGGTCCACTTTGCGCAGCCAGAGATGCTCCAGCTCCCACCCGCCACGTACAGAGCTGCCACCGGCCTGGCAGCACGGAGGAGACAGGCTCTGCTCATGGGGGCACTGAAATCCGTGAGCTGTGTCAAGAGAGAGAGGGGAGGAAGGAGGAGAGCAGAGCTCCACTGTAGAATGTGTTTTAGTTCCCAGATAACGTGGCGCTGTTCACAGATTTCAGCTTATATAGGCTTTTCCCTATTTCTATTTTTATTCCCAAAGCAGTCCCCGTTACTGTATGATAAAATAAAAAAAATTTTAAAAAAAGACATGAATGCATTCACATGCTGATATAATCTTCCTAACTGTCCCCTGGCTAATGCAACCTGTGCTGTGAGAGCCAGGCTGGGGCACCTCCTCTCCCACACCACCAGTCACAAGGGCTTTGTGGCAAGTTTTTGCAAGTCAGAGTCTTGCTGAAATGGGAGGACACTTGACAAGAGAGGAGACCCAGGACAGATGGGGAAAGAAATATGAATCATGAGCCTGCCAAAATAACCAACAGAGAAACCCAAACGTAAGCGAGAAGAAGGAATAAAATCTAAAATTTTGGCCTCTTATTCTGAAGGAGTATAATGCTTCCTCCCTAGAGCTGGCATCTGGTTCATGCAGGTCTTGAAGGAATAAAGCTGGGACAAAATCTTTCTGCCTCATTCTTCCTGAATGCTTATTTTAGAGCTTAAAATTACAGCTCTGAGGCGGCAGGGAGGCATTTTCCACACCTCTAAGTATCCAGGCACCATCCAACCTGCTGCCACACCACTCTCCCTACCCTCTCAAGTCTCTCTTACCTGTGTGTGCTTTGGGGTGCCAGTTGGTTTTGGGTAGCACTAGCTGACCCTGGGGATGAGGCTGCTGGAGCCCAGAACAGGGCAGTACTCATCCCCACTGCATGTGTTCATGCTCAAATGCAGAATACCTGCACAGACCAACAGAGCTTGGAAGGGGAGAGCCCAGAAGTGTTCATACACCAGCTTTCCTTCCACACCCTGGAGGGATCAGAGGACCTTCCGGACTCTGGGGAGGCATGGACAGACATCAGCAAGCATCATACCAAATGCAGACACTTTGAACTCAAGCTAGAAGCAGAAACTCAGAGAAAACAATCCCAGCACTGTGTGGATGCAGCCCTGCCCTCTGCCTTGCACAGAGGCATGGAGTTAAAAACACAACCTCTCACCCCACAGCCCCTTCCTTCAGCTCCATGCGGCAGCTCCCACCTTCCCAGCTTAACATTTCCTAGTCACTGCAGTGCCCTGCAGGCTTCCACCACCTCAAGTCCTCACAGGCTTACTCTCCATGTCCCTCATTATCCTACATCCTTTGCTACTCCTCCAGACAAAGTGTTCCCAGCAACAACACCTTGCTTACTTCCAGGGAAGAAGAATATCTGAATATTAGAGTTTAATCCAGTCTGCTTGCCCTCTCCTGCTCGCCACAGGAAAGCAATGGAGACAGAAAGCAGGACCCTTCCCAGCACCAAGCCTGCCCACCCGAGAGCCTGTGGGCTGGAGTGATGCTCTCCATGAAAAAAAGGGATGCCTTTCCTGCAAGGAATACAAGACAGCAAGTAAATCTTCCAGAGCTGCCAAAAGCAACCTGTTATAAATGACCCTCTAAGTTATGAGATACGGACTCTCCACAGTACAGTTAATAAATAACACCTCACAATCCTTCTAGGTATGGAAGCGTATGTTGGGTGACTGTTCTGCTTGCCTGAGAGGGGCACGGTTAAAAATGGAGTGTCAAGAAAATTATACTTTTTAATTACAAAGGAGATAGGGTTGTTTTGTTTTTTTAAATACAAGGAACTTGCTGCAATCTCCCAAATCCAGAAGTGAAAAGCCTTTCCTAGGACAAAAATCTGAATGCATGGAACAAAATCCATCATTTTTTAAGAGAGAAAAGATCTGTAAAGTCAACCAGAATTTTATCCAAGCACTATAACCAGCTATTCACATAGCGGTGGTCAGGATTAAAAGAGTGTGCATGTGAGAGGGCATTTACAATCCAGTTTACATCCTAAGGCCCCAAGATCAGGATTCGGTTGTGCCAAGCACTGTACAGGCACACTCCAAGAAACCAGCCCAGAGCGAGGAACAAGCAGTGCCACTGTAACAGGGGAAAGCGACACTGGCACAGAAAAGCGACACTTGAAGCAGTGCAGCCCTGATGGTTTCTTTTTCCCCCTTCTTTTTCAGGACACCATCCAGTTTCCCTCCAGATACACCCCCCCACCAAAAACTGCTTATCATAAGGGGGCAGCTGCCCCCACCAAACACAGCAAAGGCCATCTTGCTGCCAGCATCTCATCGCTTCCAGTCTGTTTTCTTGGGCATGCCTCTTCCACTTTATTTCCATGCTACGGCTTAAGCCTGACCCCTTCCTCTCCCCGCTTCCATTTCAGAGACCCGTTTGACAGCAGAGAGCAGATATCAGAGGCTCAGGAATTTGCAATCCGGATGAAAATTAAAGTTGCATTTCTCAGTGCGTGCAGCGCTCCAGCCAGGAATACCCAGATCTCCACGGCCCAGGGGAGCGAATGAACGCGAATCCCTCCGCATGTCGGGGACCGGGGGCACGGCCAGCCCGGCCGCAGGGCCAGCGGAGACAAACCCGCGATCCCGCAGCTCGGATCGGTCCCCGCACACCGAGGGATCTCCGAGAGATCACCAAGGGATCTCCGAGAGATCACCGAGGGATCACCGAGGGATCACCGAGGTCCGCGGGGGTCGCCGGCACCATCGCGCCCGCCCCCGCTCCGCTCCCCCATCCCTCTCACCGTGCCCACCTGTCCTCCCTCGCCCGTGGCCGCCGGGCGCCGCTCCTCGGGTTCTCCCGCGCGGTTCCTCTTCCTTCTTCCCGATCTCCCCCCGTGCCAGCCGAGGAGCGGGGGCCGCTGCCAGCTGCGCACCGCCGCCCGCACCCCCTTCGCCGGGGCTGGAATCCGCCTCCTCCGACACAAACTTTCCCTTCGCGTGCGGGGAAGTTCACGGGCGGAGCGGGGCGGGACAGGCTCCCTGTCGCCTGTCGCTGCCCCCGCCCACGCCTACAGGAGCACGGGCATCCCCCGCGCACCCCCGCGCAGCGCGCCTCACCTGAGAACGCGGGGAGCGCACAGCCGTGCCCGGCGCGCCGCGCTCTCCTCTTCTGCCTCCTCTTCTGCCTCCTCTTCTGCCTCCTCGCCGTCGTCCCCGATCCGCGCCCCCGGGCTCCGCTCCGCCCCGCCCGCCCCTTTCCCCGGGCTCCGTTCGCGCTCGGGGCGGTCCCGCCGCCCGCGGCGGTCACTGCGGGGCCGGGGCAGCGGGGCCGGGGCGGGCACGGATACGGGATCGGGTACGGGCACGGGCACCGCTCCGTCCCTCCGCAGCTGGCGGGCCGGGCCGGGGGAGGCGGGGTGCGAGGCGGGGTGCGCGGGGCCACGGCTCCCTCTCCTGGCCGGAGCCGTCCCGCCTGCGGCAGCTGCCGGGGGCCGGGAGGCGCCCGGGGCCCCTGGAGCCGGCCCGCAGCCCTTAGAGACCTCCTGGACACTTTCTGGGGGGAGCGGGCTGGAGGACACAGCCCTGCCGCAGCCCCTGAGCGCTCTGCGGGCCACCCTCCCCATGGGAAAGTAAAGTTTCCCATTCTCTCCGGTGTGCTGGGATTCCTTCGCAGTAATTTCCTTCCAGGGCTCCCTGGACATTCCGATTCCACCTTGTCCCAGAGAAGTGGCACCGTTTTTGCTCTATCGCTGGCACAGATACAGCCTTGATTAGGCTGAAATTGCTGATGGATGAGGAGTGGGCTCCTGAAACAGTCTGCAGGGGCGGTGTCGGGGAGTCCAAGGAGTGGAATAAAAATCTGCAGAGATTTGGACCAGCACCTGCTCCTGGGGAATGTGGCCAGCGATTTTATGTGCAGCCCCTAGTGTGGGAGTGCCCTTGCCCAGGAAAACTCATCGTCCTCTCAGGTTGGCCTGGAGTCTCTTCCATCCTGGCAGTGAGTAGCCTGCCCTTATTGGTACTTTTATCACATCTTGGCAGGCTGACAGCAGAGTGAAATGGCTGGACACAAAGCCTGTAGTGCTAAGGAAACTCCTGTCTGCTCAAAGTGCTGCAGCGCTTCTTAGCACTGTTGGCTACAACACCTGGACTGAGTTCAACACCTCAGTTGTTATCCTCAGAAGGTGATTCCAGGATATCTAGGAGACCAAATTTCACCCCATCCCTTGAAGCTCCTCTGCAACAAACCTGTCCTGGGGAGCAGGGTCTGGCCAAGGCATCATAGCCATTGCTAGCCCCCATGTCCCCATCCCTCTGCAAGGCAGCATGAGGCACTGCTGCTGTGAGAGGGGTCCCTGCCCTCAGCAGCCCCACCAGCTCTCCAAGGTGGGCACACCTAAAGCTTCCCCCACCCTGAGGAAGAGCAGCTGCAGCCCAGCTCTGCCACTGGCTGGGAAGGAGCTGTGGTGGGAAGCCAGTGCTATTCCTGCAGCTCCAGCAGGAAAACTTCCTCCTGTACCTCTCTCTCCTTCCCTTCCCAGGGTTCTGGCACAGCAAAATTAGGCAGAAAGTTTCTTATCTCAGCAGCTTTTGTGTCCTGGTGGTGAATGCCCTTGAAAATCTGCCTACTTGGCTCGTGCTTAGAATCAGCTCTACTCAAGCCATCTCTAACCCAATTCCATCCAAATATTAAAGCAACTTGTTAAGGCAGAGCTCTGGGAAGACTGATTTACCCCACTCTAAGGGCAGATTAGTGCATATTTTGCTCCATGCGACCTGCGCTGCTCCAGGACCCAATCTTGTCTGGAGCTACTTTACGTGTCTGTGTAACTTGGCTGCAATACTGAATATAGACAAAACTGGAATAGCAAGGCACATTTTATGAGCTGTATTTTCCAACATACTTACTGAGAAATATGTGCTTAAAATCATCTGTTGAAATATGACAGTCCACTTTTCTCATAGAAGATGAAATGAAAAAGGGTTGCATATTTTAGTCATGATACTTAATGCAGCTGTGGGAGTAGCTCAGCTGTCTGGTGATTGTTACAATAATTAAATAAGAATAATAATAATGATTCCTTGTTTTACATAATATCTGCCATCCATAGATACAGATCTGGGATAGGACATGCCATTATTCTTATTTGGGAGGATCCAGGATCTGTTGCAATACTGGTAATGCAGGTTAACAGCCATTGACACACCCACCCTGGGAAATTCATACTGTTCCGAACTCCAAGCCTGCCAGTGCAAATTAGGGTCTTTAGGCCAGGGTCATTAATTTTCTCTGATCTTGATGAAAAGCCAGAATTCAACTTTAGACTTCATTGAAAGGCTCATAAAATAAGATTCAAGACCAAATTTCCAGAGAGATGTTAAAAGCTACAGCTGAAAGCAAAGCCCCAAACCACACCTGCTTACTGTATTTTCACAGGAAAGGTTTCAAACTCTTTTGTTTATGGAATAAAAGAATCAAAAATTTCCTACTGTAAAATAAGGGTAATATTTCTCACTTTGGCTCAATGTTGTCATAAGGATATTTTTATATTGCTATTTTTTCTCCTATCCTCTCTCCACACTTGCACATGCTATTTCTGTGCAGGTTAAAATGCAACACAGTTACACCCTAGAGTGAATTATACTACGTTTTGAAGAGCAATTCAGTAAATAGAAAACATTTTTAACCTCAAAAAAGGCAGCATTGTTCCACAATTTTTGGACAGGGAGCAAAGAGTAGCATTACTAAGTGAAACCACGGGGGGGACTTAAATAGCAGAGGAATGTGTTGGTGTTGAGCCAGGACACTGGAGCTTCTGGCATTGCAACTGCTGTGAAAATATTCCACAGTCCTCCAGTAACAAGTGGCCAAAGGCTTTGTTTTGCTGCTGTTCCAGTCCCATTAGGCAATTTAAAGTTACAAGCACAGGAGGATCGTGGATCACAGAGCCGAGTTCTCTGCTGTGCCAGGAGTAGTGTTGTTTATGGTCATGACAATTTTGTGGGTTTTTTTGTAACCCCTCTGTGAGATTGTCCCAGGCTGTCCATGTCCTTGTTGGTCAGGAACCCTTCCCCAGATGTTCTGGCACCAGCACTGGCTCTCATTTCAGTAGCTGTTGTGCTCATTTCTCCTTACTCAGGTATTTTTATGGAGATGGTTCTTGTCTCCCTTTCTCGCTGAGCTACACCAGACTGGCTTTTCAATCTTCTTTCCTAAATGACTCTCAGTTCACCTCAGACCTCTTCCCTCCACCAGCTGTGGTTTCAATTAATCTCAAAGTTCATATGGATTACCAAAAGTAGTTCGAGTATGAAATGGGAGAAGGTCTCGCTGATGCTTCATACACTGACATTAAAGTCCCCATTTCTCTCTGTAATATCTCACCTGGTAATCCCAAGATTGCACTTATCTTTCTGCAAATAAGATGTAGTGGTGACCTCATATTTCTCCTCCATTTTGGCTTGCAATACTGAGTTCCCAGGCTCAATCAGAAACTTGTTACTATTCCCTTGTCAGTTCCCAATTCCCTTGTTTTTGTCCCAGCTCTCAGCCTGCACAGAGTTTTCTGTTTGTTCTTAGCCAGCATTTATGATACTGGGAGATCAAGGTAGTTTCATAACCTCTAAAAGACATGCTCTTGCTTGTTACTCACACCCACCTAACCCATTTTTCCTCCTTCCTAGTTCAGGAAATAAGCCCTAGACTACATATAATTATAGTCTGTGTAGTTATAAATGAACGTGCCTTCTGTGTTTGACACCTACCTTTTAACTGGCATTGAGAGGAGCACGCCTGATAACCTAAGACACAGGACAGAGGGAAAACAGGAGAATGACAGATATTTCTGACATAGCAGCACATGAACCTCCCATCTGCTTCTGTCAAGGGAGCTGATGTTACCCACACATGGAGCTGAACATTTTCTGCTGAGACCATTTTGCAGCAAGGAACTTGTGCCTGGCTGAGCAGGCAGGCATGGCTTTCAGACAGGTATGAGCTGCTTGTTCACCAGAATGCACAAGGAGCCACAATTGTATGTGTCAGGTGAGCCTGACTGACAGAGATTGTGTATCCTCTGCTGTATTGACTATGTTCAAACCAGATCTTGGATCTCACTGCCCAGTGAGGCATTTTGTGTGAACCTCTCTGTAAGAGCCCTGCACAGTGAGGAGGGATTGGGAGCACAGCTTCGTTATGAGTTCATCTATGTTTATTCCTGAGGATGTAGCAAATAGCTTTTGTCCATGTTAATGTGCTAAATATCATTAGTGTCTCTTCCCCTGTGTTACCACAGTGGTAGGACTGCTAATACAAATGGCTCTTAAATGGAAACTTGACCTTACATGACTTGCATCCAAGTCCATTTAAATCTCTGTCACACATGTTTTGATACAGCCTAAGGCTGGAGATATTTCCAGTCCTATGAGTCTGTGTTTCATACAAACTGAAGCTGTTTCAAAGCAGTGATGAAGAGGAATATCTTCTCATCCTGCTAAAGGCTTTGGCTTTTGGCAGGTATCTGACCCACAGGTGCACACGCATTGGACACCGTTTGTGTTTAGGATGCCTGAACATTCTTTTGCACAGTGTATTCAAACACACCGAATTTGTATAATTCTGTGGAGGTTGCAGGAACACTTAAACTGGGTTGGCATTTCTGTTGGGCAAGACCAGCACCTGTCTCAGTCAGACTTTGAAGAAAGCCTCTAGCCTGGCCATTAATTAGGCTGCAGTTTACCTCGCTTGCTCAGTGGTGCCAGTGAGAAGTGGCAGGCTGTCAGCAGATTAATAAAGCTAGATAGGCTGAACACAGCCTTGGCATCGAGGCAATTCCCTACTGATGGGTATTTCAACAGGGAGTGGTCTCTAGAAATGATTTCAAACTCCTGGCTTCTCTGGCTGATGGTTTGCTGACACCATTGCAGGAAGGAAAAGGCACTGAATTAACACACTGTCTTTCCTGGGTAAATGGAGCCAATTAAAAGTTCTTGTAAAAGCAAGGAAAGGCTTAATACAGTGTCTTAATACAGTGTTTTTATCCTACCTATTTGTAAGAGTTCCTCCTGTCTTGACATAGGTTTGTACAGGTGTTTCGATGCTTTAATAGTTTTTCAACAGACTTTTTCTGAACAAAACCCAGCTTCTCTGGAGAACTGTCTGATAGTAAACTGCAATGGTTATGGAAAAAAAAGAGAGCATCAAGTGTGGTAAATGAAAAAAATTCCATTAGCATATTCCAAAATCTTATTATTATAGTAAATAACAGTTTATTTTCCCCTAAAAATGCAAGATCGTTCTGCAGAATGACTTTTAAAATCTATGATTTCACTTCAGCAGTGATGAAGCACATTAACCTTTAGACTCTGAGTTTATCTGTGCATATGTTAAGGATTTCTTAAGGAAAACAATTCTTTTGTGTAGCTCATAAAAAAATTACCCAAGCAACAGAAGATTTTAGGAGCAAACTCGAGAAACTGCAGAAAACCTTACACAATCACTGGAAAGGGCAGTGATGTAGGGAGATGCTGTTGCTTGCCAAAATCAGGAATTCCTCTGGAACAGGGTGGCATGTTCTAACCAAAGGGCGGGACCCTCTGCTCCTGTTAATCAGCACTGCTAATGGAGATGTAGCAGTTCATGCTAGTGGAGGTTTTTGGCAATGCTGATTGCTCTGGTTAGGCAGAATACCCATCTGCACAGAGAGTGATTTCTGGCATCCTTGCAGCTCTTTTCCCAGGTCAGTGTATTTCCAGGCATTTGAAAGTTCCTTTCTCTTAATAGCTGCTATCCATCCTTATAAAAATGAGGATAATAGATGAAGCAGAATGGCCAGTTTTGCTCTACCTCTATTGACCTCACTGGATTTACATTAGAGAGGATTTTGGAGTAATAAATTTGCATTTACACAATTGCTATGAACGTGCTGTAATTCCCCCCACCCTGACTGCTATTGATTCCCAGGTGCCAGATCAGCACAAAGTAGCCCTGTGCCAAGCAAAGGTGTAAAAAATATTGTTGGCCTCCCAGGATAAAACAAGTCTGGACAAAGGTTTTTGGAGGAATGGGTGAGCCACAGGAACATTTCATTAGTTTTTTGGATGGTGTTCAGAGAACAGCTGTAAAGGCAAGCAGAGGAAGTATTCCATTTATATGGAGAATGATGAAAGGCTGCTGCCTGCATGTGTGGATAAAACCTCCATCTCTCACAGGAATGTGGGCATCTTGAGGAAAACACTTCGGTTAGGGCAGTTAACTACTGCTGTGCAACTTGACAAAAAAAGACTGAATTAAGTCAATGGAAATTGGATGGATATACAGGCAGCCTTACTCCACAAGTCATGCTTATGGAAACTTCTCTTTTTTGGATCAGATCTCCCACCTGCCTCTTCCTTATGAAATGAGAGATCTTAAAGATCACTGAAGAGGAGGGAATCAAGAGCAACGCATTTGTTAGCAAGTCATAAATTTGCAGGGAGAAAGCGCGGGGAGCAGAAAAAGAATGAACTCGAATTTCACAAGGGCGAGAGGCACCCTCAAAGCCCGGCAGTTGCTCGGCTCATGGCACAGAGCCATCAGCTGGGAGATGCAAAGTCTCAGAGCAGCATCTGACAATGAAGTTCACAAGTCGTTAACCAGCAATGGAAAGATGTTCTCGACAGGCTGCAAGTGAAACGACCTCCCAGGTTTAACACTTCATCTTCATAATATGCCGGAGACATTTCTGAAGAGAGTAATTGGCCAAAAGGAAATGAACAATAAACCCTATGATGGAAGTCAATGCTCCTGAGAACTTTTAAATTTTTTCAGTTAACATTCCCTGTATTACTGTTTCTCTGTATGTAGCATGGATGAAAGATCCTGGGTGAACTGGAGTCCTCTACCCATCCTGAGAAGGCTGAACTTAGAGGACATTTCAAATCAAGGTTTTTCATCCTGGTAAACATAAAATCTTCATCTGATCTGAAACAAAAGGTGTCCTTTCATGTTTGAGCCACTTAACTTTTTTTAAAACCACTTAAAATACTTCAGATTTGCATTTTTTTCTTTAAGATTTTGACTTCTATTTCAAGCACATTAAAATTCTCCCCTCCACTCCTTTTTAGTCAAAACTCTTCACTGAATTCTTCTTCAGTTTATAAATAGTTTTGGTCCCTCTAAACCATCATTTTTTATGACTTTCATATTTCTGGAAAAAAGGCGCTGCTATTATTAGTCATCTACAGTCCTCAAGACATTACCCAAAGTATTGTCAAACAGCTTCTGTTCCACTATTACTGGGAGGACACCCTATTAAATGGATGGGGTTTTTTCTTTGGCCAGTCACAAACAGACAGGTTTCTCAACCACAGTTGTGAAATCAGCTAGCAAACTGAGGTTGAAAAATACCCTTGGAGGAAATTTCCAGCTTGTTCTCACATGGCTGTGTGCTCCCAGTAGCCTTTTGACTGAGCCCCAGCCACCTTGTTCAGGCTCACCAAGAATTACACCTGTCCATAGGATGGGGAATACGTGAGGGCCCACCCTAATGGACAAGTGCATTGGATTGGGCTGAATTAAGTCAGGAAAACATCATATACCTGCTGCTACAGTATAACACAGGAAATTTAGTGTTTTGGGTATCAACACAGGCTCATGGGGAGGGAGCTGTTTATAAATAAGCTGAGACTCCCAATCACTTTCCAGATATATCTGTGGGTAACATCTGGTTGATTCTTTCATTTAGCTCGACTTTTCTGCTCTTGCCACACCTGAGATGTATTTACAACCTGTGCTACCTGTACATAAGTCAGGTTTAAAGTACAATTTTTATCACATCCAATGAAATGGAAGTTCTCCTTTTCAAAGGATGATAGCAGAAAAGGTAATAGAAAAACAAATGTTATCTAGCAAGCCAGGTAAATAACTTCAAATCTGGACTTCCTTGTGAGGAAAAATATGGGGCTACAACTCTCCCCTTTTCCATGAACATTCTGCTGGTGAAAAGATATTTCCTTAAGCTTTTTATCTGGTGAAATCACCTAACCTATCCTTTTCAGGCATGGAATTTTTCTGCTCACACATGCTGTCAGTTGTTCTGTGGGGTTATTTCTCATGCAAACCAAAATAGTTCCTGATTTAAAATGTTCCTCAACCTGACTGTTCACATGATAAATGACATAATGGAGTCGCATTCGTTAGCACCAGAAACAAACTCCAAAATAGAAGCAGACAATTACTAAACAAACATTCTGTAATTATCTTTTCTTTCCTGACCAGCTGAATGATGAAGAAAGCAGCAATGTGTAGAGCTCATGATTAGAGCTGGTCATTTAGGCAAGAAAAAATATCGGACTCTGGTGTATTTCATCAATCAGAACGTGGAGGGAGCTGGTTTCAGCCGATGGGACCTATATTGTGGTGGATGTTGATCATTTTCCCAATGTTGCCTCCCACTGACTTCCCTTTTTATATTTTTAATCTGTCTCCTAAATCACTTCATGCAGCTGTCTCTGGCTTATTTTCTTCTGTTTCACATTAATAATTAATTCCATTGCTTTTGGTATGCCCTTGACCTTCAGCCGCTTCCAACACCTTGATATAAATCTTTGGACATATTGCATTCTATATTCCATTATACATGTTTGAATACTACATGGAGGTGTTCACGTGCAGGCCTGTCCTCATAAGAACTGCAGGAGTTTTTTACAGACATTTTTTACTACTTCTTTGGTGCTCCTTAGTCCATTATCTGGCAACATAACTGTTTTATTCTGAGGCACACCACAATTACAGAATGATCATAATTAGACTCTCTGCTCATTAGGACTCCATTGCTTCATCTACACATGGGAACCTGTATAAATCTTAATTAAAAGAAGAAGAGTTGCTTGTTGTCTAAACATGAATTTAACCTTAAATAGGAATCTGCAAATTAAGGAAAAGTTTAAGTGCTTTTTTACATATAGGGAAGGTAGTGCTTACTGATGATTTGCCCAAACAACGTAAGTGTTCCAGATGTTCAGGGCAAAACCACTGTGGGATTATTTGTTGGGGATTCAGGGAAGGCTCAGGGCAGTTCCTGCCTGATGAACTCTTGGGTCCCTTCCCCCAGCTAAAGCCACACCCTGCCTGGCAGTAGAGAGGCAGAGAGTTCAGTTTCTTTTACATTAAATGTTAGGAAGAAATTCTTTACCATGAAGGTGGTGAGAAGCTGGCACAGGCTGCCCAGAGAAGTTTTGGATGCCCCATACCTGGAAGTGCTCAAGGCCAGGTTGGACAGGGCTCTGAGCAACCTGGTGTAGTGAAGGGTGTCCCTGCCCACAGCAGAAGTGTTGGAACTGGATCATCTTTAAGGTCTTTTCCAACCCAAACCATTCTATGATTCTTAATATGCCATTCTGGCAAACATTTAATCTGTTGAATGAAGAACCAATTTCTTTCGATGTGAAGCAAAAATTGTCACTGGGGAATATCTTGAAGGGGAGAGTCTGAAGAGTAATAATTATTTGTTAAAAATATTCAGCATGTATTTGCAAAGAATGAGACACAACTGCAATGCAGGCTGATGTTTTGCCATTCCCAAAAGTATTTATGACAGATATTATCATTAGTTAACTTCTGATGAGCCCTATCATGGGAGTGTTTGGCACCGTGAAATTTTGTGGCTCTGTGGATCTGGGATTCTGAAAACCCATGGCACAAGTCCTCGCTGGGGTTTGTTCAATACAGTGAAAAACCAAGCTGAGGGGATTGCTAGAGACTTGCCTAAAGCAGAGCATGGACACCCAGCAGCAGAGCTTGTGAATCCCACAGGCTCCCTGCACTGCTGCCTGCAGGAGAGGGAGCTGTTCAAGTCCCCAGGGAGCAGCTCTCCAATTTCCCTCTCCTGCTGCAGCCAGGTGTGCCTGTACCTCTGGAAGTAGCTAAGCAAGTCTTTTGCATTTCAGTTACATATCCAAAGGGCTTGTGCTTTTGTTATTGCTGGTAGCATCTGTCATCTCCCCCTGAAACAACTCTCCAGGCGTGCAGTAGATAAAATTTGGTGGTACTATGGATCAAATCAACTACTGCTGGTTTATGTAACAAAACAAGGAACATTCCAGCCCTGCCTTCAACAAAAAAAGAAAGTTTATTTGCAAAGCAATAATTCACAAAGCATCTGTTGTCCTCTTCCTATTAACCTTAAGATTAGCCAAGAAAAATGTGGAAGATCAGTCCTTTTCCCCTCCAAGCAGTGTCCAGGGTTTCAACTGATAAAATGCTTCCAGGTAGAGACAGCTCTATCTTATGGGGTTTTTTTATAACAAGGAGTGGATTAAAGATCCATGCAGAGCTACTTCATCACCATGGCCTAATGACATTCAGTAAATACAAGTGCTTTGAACCACTTAGATTCCAGAAGCAGGAGGAACAATGATTGATTAAACCTTCAGTGTTCAAGATCAGAAATAAAGTCAGGGGGATGCTGCAAAAACCTAGGAAAAATCATGGATGGAAATACTGATTGAAAGTCCCATCACGTGTTAAGGGAGCATCTCATCCTCCCAATGTCCAGAGAAAACATTTATTTTTTTTTAAATCAGTCAGTATCATCAAACTCATTCTGGTGGTCAACACTATCCTAATCTTCACAATTTTTATATGCTCAGCAAATTATGCAATAACAGATGGAACATTATTGCTCAAGGATTCGTGCCTTGTGGTTTAAAGCTGTGACCTGAAGTGGAAGTGCTGGGACAGCAGTGGGGCTGCCTGTGCCCACCATGGCTGGTGGGGAGAGCAGGGAGTGGCAGGGACAAGGAGAGCTGCTGGCTCAGGGCTCACCTGCCCACTTGTCAGACACACGAGTTTACCTGGGAGAGCTGGGAACCCTTTGGCTTTGGTAATGAATCAAAAAAGTGGAAAGATTGTTCTAAATACTCTTAAAATTAAATATGTGGAGTTCTACCTTTTTTTTCTGGTGACTACCAGCCCGTTTCATGCTAGTGCAATAAACTCTCAGTTTTTTAGAAGTATACAAGGGTTGAATTGCTTAGGTGTTGAGAACAGTGTTATAAAATCAAAGCTTATGAAATTACAAATACAAAAATCAATCAGTTTTTTTATTTCCTTACTTTTTGAAAATATCTCTTCTGCTGTTTGTTTAAACAAAATTATTGAGTATGGCTCACATTAATTTGTTGGGGTTTTTCCAAAAAGCATTGTCTTGGTAAGAACAGAAAATTCTGTCTCTCTGTGCAGTCTATCTCTGCATACAAATGATTGTTTTTAGCTGTGATTTTCTAACTCCTGAGGGAATTAATGAGTAAAGAAGAGCTCTCCATAATGCATGCATGTATGTGTATATGTCTGTATATACAGCTTATATTGCTTATTTATTATTTATGTCACAGGAGCTTATTCAAAACATTGCTCTATCTTTTTTTCTTTGAAAAATATTCATCTAGAAAAATTACTGACCTGTCTCTCTGCCTTGTCCCTCTCAGTGCCAGCTCAGGTCCCTTTTTGTGATCCCACAGTGGGTCCAGTGCAGTGACCCAGCCTGGGCTGGGAGCTGAAGGGCCTGATTCATTCTTAGGGTTCCAGTGCTGGTTCATCTGAGACCTCCTGTGTGACACCAGGTAAGTGTCCTGCAGGGGTGGCAGTGGGGACAGAGCCTCTGGACAAGGTGGGATGCAGTCCATGGCCCCGTGGAGTGGTCCCCACACACCCTGTGGCCCTGAGGAAAGCCTCCACCACTCCCCAGGGAGCTGGGACCTGAGACTGCAGCATCCTGCTGGCAGTGTCAGTCTTCTGAGGCAGAAAAACACAGCAGGCTCTTTTGATTAAAAATAGGTCAAGATTTAATTGAAATGAAGGAACATTTTTGGTAGTGCAGAAATTTGAACCAGCATTGAACCTTCTTTTTTTTTTTTTTTTTTCCCATTTGATGCTCATTATTTGAAAGATGTGCAAAATTTCTGGATTTCTGCAGTTTTCTGCAGATTTCTGGTGATGATCCAGGAATGTAATAAAACTCTTCCCTCACTACCCTCTCCCTCAAAATAATTCCTGAAGATTTATTCATCATTTCACACATCACTAAGTAAACATCCCCCTTCCCATCACTGGCCTGATGGAGACTTAGTACATTACTGTGTAAAGCAGAATGATCATGATCTGAAATGCAATACACAGGCAATCTCGGTATCCTTGAGGTATCTCTGCCAGGAGCATGGAAAGCAGTTCAATTTCAAGAGTAATGAGACTAATTTGCAAGTCTCTTCTACTGAGCCTTTTGTGATTTTGCTGTTCTCTCCAACAGTTACAAGTCTTGACTAATAAACAGTGTTATTATATATAATACAGAACATTTCCATGTCTCACTGTGCAGTGTGGCTGAAGAGGGTAGGCCTCAGCTTGAGTTTTGTAATATTTTCCAATTAGATGACCAGACATTAGTGTTCAAAATTCCTGTTTGGTGGAGGTTTGCAATCATGGCTCCTTAGCAACTGAAGTAACGTTAAATTAAACTGATAAATGATGCTCTAAAAAAAAAAAAATAACTTAATCAGAGTGATAAATTTGTGATGCCCTTTCAGGAAAGGTTTACAGGATGTGCTGTGCATTTTCTATCTGCCAAGTGCAGTTCTTCATCAGCTGGGTACACAAGCTTTGCAAAACTGTTTTCTGATGAAGTATGGAGTAGATCCACTCACCCCTCCCAGGTGATGAGCAAAGATCTACCCCTTTGTGAAAGTTTTTGGGCTTTTTTCACCCTGCCTGCAGTCCCAAGAAGTCCTGGCCATCATGAGATGATGTCCCAGCCCTGATTCTATGGATAATCTCACTCCAGAACCTGTTTCTACCATGCTGGACCACTTCTCATGCACAAAGTACTGAACTTACAAACAAAAGAGAAGCACAGCCTCCACACCCCAAGCTCTGACTTACCCTTCCTCCTCTGTCTTTTCCTCCTTGTTTAATTAAAACCAAGTTTTAATCCAGCAATGGAAGACTCTGAGACTAAGCCAATTCATTTCTTGGTGATGAGACAGAGCCTGCTCCATCCACTCAGAGGGAGAGGCAGCATGTCCTGCCTCCTGCAAGCTGCTCCTCCATGCAGGCTTCACCCTGGGCAGTGTGAGATAGACTTCTGAGGGGAGGAGGCAGTAGGAGTGAGGTTTGGGGTGCATTTCATGCACAGCGAGGGGATGCTGTGCTACGATCCCAAGCCCGCGCTGGGAGCCTGCCTTTAGGAACCTGGAGAAAAGGACTGACACTCAGGTTGAGGCAGGGCTGTGGGCACTTCTTCTGGGCTGAGCTCCTCAGCCATTTCCATCTTTCCTCTGGACTGTCCTGACATGTGCCACTGGCCTGCCATGACTTCTAGCTCCTTCACAGTGAAGTCACTAGTGAAAAGTTGCTTGTTTTATACCCTCCAGCTCCTTTTTCTTTTCCAGTGATTGCTGTTGATTGCTGGCAATCCTTCTGACATGTGCACTTAATCAGTTTATGACAGGAAGATGGGTCAATGGGCAAGCTCTGAATAAACAGTAAGAGCTCAAAACTGGAAAGAGGGATTGCTTTGCTGAGCACAATTCTGGTGCCCTGGCTCCCACTACAGCCAGAGGAAAGTAAGACTGTAATTATGAGTTATGTTTCTTCTGCACCTCTGTTAGTGTGAATCTAGTTTATGCATCATAACAGAAAAGCTTTCCAAAAAATATGGTTCTGCAAATTTTCCAAAGTGATATCAAATTTTTTTTCTGGATTATGTTTGGCTCTTGTCCTAAATAATTTCCAGCAGCCTTGGATTTAACAGGGCATTTATACACTTGCTGTAAAATCTTCTGATGAGCTTTAAAAGGTTGGATTAAAGGATTTGACACCCATGAACTACCTGCCAGTTGGCTGACAGTGCCTTCCAGCTTCACTCCCTTCTGTTGCTGTTATCAAGCAAATTCTTGCCCAGAGAATATTTCTGATTTGCCTTGATGATAGCAATGATTCTCAAAGTGTGTTCCTTGATAAAGACTGAACAATCTCAGGCTGGCCTCCATCAAATCAAGAAATTATTCTCATGGGATTACACATTCTTGAGGTGTGTCCTGATCCATTCCCCTGAAGCTGTCAGAGATGGAAGCAGACACCTCCAGGTTAGTTATTTCATCCCCAGGCGGAGTACTCCATCCTTAGGTTGGTCCATCTGCTTTTCCAGACAACATAAAGCTGAACTTCACAATATATTCCCCATTCCCCTTCTGAGTAGCTCTTACAGCAGGATTTATCTCTGCTTCTTATTCTATCAGCATAACCTGCAGACCAACAAAGAGGTCACTTGCTCCTGGCAGTCTCCTCTTGCCTCTCCCGGCCACCCTCTGTGATCTCTCCCTGCTATGTACAATCACATTTTGCAATGTTTGAGCAGATATTAGATATCCATGGAATCTATGGAGCCCAAACCTTCTTTCTGTTCTGAAAACATGGCCTTTCTAGCATTATGTGCCCAACAGTCTGCAAAACACAAGACTATGGGCCCTCAGTGGAGTACAGGAAGCCCAGCTAACCCACTGATTTTAGTGGAGTGGATCTGTTTTAGTGCACTGATTCTACTGTTCTGTTGTTTTTCAGACAATGACATAAAAATATTCCTAGACATCTTGTGAGCACCAAGAAAACAGGTGTTTTGTCATGAACCACATAAGAACTTGTTGTTTCCTCTCACTTTTAATCTCACCACCCATGAATTCTGTTTATAAAGTTTTTTGATAGACCACTGTGTTTCCCTTGCTCCATGCTGTCCTCAAGCTCTTCAGGCAGACAGCAGGTCTGTCACAATTGGATGTGATGCTAGCACTTGCCTTGCATCAAGGAAGATGATTTTCCATAGCGTAATTCCAGATAGATTTATTGAATCAAGACTTAAACCTCAAGAGGTAAAGTGGGCCGTATTTTATACAGAAAATGGTTTTCCCTGCCAGATGAAATCTTAGGGCAGAGTGTCTCATTTTATATAGCTGCTTGGACATTTCTCTATCTTGGGATTAATGGTGATGGGGTAATTTAGATTCTGTAGCAACCAGAGATAGCTGGATTTACAGGGTTATCAGTCCAGCCACTTACAGGCATCTTTGCTTTAATTGAGTTTAGTGCTGTGAAAAAGATGAACTTGATGAAAGGAAGCCTTTTCTACCTGACTTGAGAATAAAGGCCCAGCTGAGGCAGGACCAGCACAGTGCCTTCCTTGCCAGTGCTGTGCCCACAGGTGGGATGGCAGAGCGATGCTGTCTGGGGGTGCTGCCACAGCCTGTGCAGAGCAGGACAGAGGTTTGCTGCCTTGTGGTGCCTGTTCTAGAGTTTGAAACACAGCAAGGGGTGCTTCTAGACCTGTCAGCTCTGTGTTTGAAGCGTATTTGTTTGCATCACCTAATCTCCTAGAGGAGCAGGGTGTTTTGGACACACAACTGATGAACTGATGCCAATCTCTCTGGCTCCTCTGGCTCCATAAACTGTCAGCCATTTTAGATGGTTTGAATCATCTCAAACCAAATCAAACCTAGTCATGACTTCCTACAAGTTAAAGAAGAAAATAGTTGACAGATAGAAAAGATAGAAAAGAGAGAACTGTTAATCCTCCCCTGAGGAGGAGGACGCATCAAATGCAACAACATTGGGACAATATGAATCTGGAACTGTCAGACTGAAACCTCAAGTGGGAAAGGACAATCTCCCTAACCAGGACCAGCTTCTCAGCTTTACCCAGTGCATCAGAAATGCCAATCTCCTGCTGTCTCACTCAAAGCCTGGCCACCCTCTCGTTTTTCTCACTGTGTTGGCAGGAGATTTGTGAGTACATCACCATGTGCCATTTCAAGCTTCATTTGAATAAGCGTCCCATATAATAGACTTTTATAGCTCTCTTCTGTGAATTCTAAATTAACACAACTAATTAAAATGTTCCAAAGTTTTATGTAAATAACTAATTAGCATTTGAGAAGGAATAGTAAATTCACAGATGGTCATGCTCCACTCAGGGCCCACTGTGCACCAGTGTCAGGCCCTTGGTGCAACATTCTGCCTGGCAGGACCAGACTGCCCAGGTATCACCCCAAGGATGACCCAGCACCATCCACCCTGCCTCCAGGCTCTGGGAACTCTGCATCTCATGGGATTAGGCTCATTCTCTCTGCCCCTGGTATCAGGGCTTGCAAGAATAAGGAGAACATGGGAACATCAAGGAAGAGGTCTGTGCACAGGAGATGAGGTGAGTGTCTGAGCTGTGATTTTCAGTGTTTGTACCGGCATTGCTGTAAGGAAGTTCCTCTAGAAAACCTTCCTCAGGTTTTCCTGAGGGATATTCCTCAGGGATACCTTTTACAAGTAGAAGCTTCACACAACACAGTTGAACCTCAGCACTGCTGGGTTCCAGCCCCAGCAATTCCAGTGAGACCCTGGAAGACTGTTCTGTCACTCAAATCATGTGTCCATAGACCACAGCTGGGAATGAAGATATTTTCTTCCTTTCTCATAAGATTAAAGCTCATTGATATCTGTAGCACAGTAGAGAGGTGATGCAGGAGTAACACCTTGTAGGAATAGGGAGATTTAAAAAATCGGTCTGCATCTAATTCTGATTGACATCCAGGTGGAAATGGAAAGTGTCCCTTCTCTGACATCTGGATTCTCATATATACCAGGAGCCCTTCATTTATACAGCCCATGGCACCTGCACATCTTAGTGCTGTTGCAGCACAAACAGGACCCCCACAAATACAAGGAAGGAGTTTTGGCCAGTTGGAGTTTGTTTGCTCTAGAAGATGGAGATTATCATTACAGCAAGTGAGGAGGGAGAATTCATTTTCCAATCCCATTGAACAGGTCCTGCAGGAGTAACCTCACCTGTTCCAGGGGCAGCTCTGACTGTTGGCACCTTCTGCTTTCAGAGCTGCAAAGACCTGTCGAAGATGGAGAGGCTATAAAAATCTGCTTTAGAGTAAGATAAGGGGTTTTGATGTATTTGAGCGGGTCTCTAAGAAGGGGAAATGAGTTTGGGAAAATTCATGTTGCTAGGACAGTTTTGCTCAGCCAGAGGGAAATCGAGACAGCAGAAGCAGGAGTCGGTGGGGAAATCAAAGGGTGAGTTAAAATAAAGGAGTGTGAAGAGCCTGGTTGTTTGTGTTGAAATTATAAACAGGAGTGTGTTTTTCAGATATATTCTTGGGGAAGATGTAAAAGTGGGAGATTAAGTAAAACAGTAAAGCTGTTGAGGGGGAGAAAGGGCTAAGCTAAGCCTTCCTATTGCGTGGTCTTATTTGCAATCCCTGTCTGCCCTGGAAGCATCCCCCATATCTCTCTCTGTTTATACATGCAGAAAACTCCTGCAGAGCGGGGAGGAAGATGCAAGCTCTCCATCTGGTCTTCCAGACGTTGTTTCTCATCCTGGCACCAGCCTGGAGAGGAGGTGAGCTCTGAATTGGGTGGCCAGAGGGTAGCCTGGCCATGGTACAGGGCTTTGGAGGCTCATGGGGAGGGGAAGCAAACCCAGAGGAACCTCATTGTTTCATCCCTGATCTCAGACATGTTGCTGCAACAGCCTTGGGGAGCACAAGGTGGGTATGTACACAGTGTCTCACCCCAAGTATCAGCTCACCGTGCTCCCAGGCAGAGCATTCGGCATTTTATCCATCACAAGAGGAAGGCTGGAGAGCAGCCTGCTGATGCCACGTTTCTTGAATCCATAAGTGCTGGCATCAGCCCTCACTAACTCTGGGCACACAGGAGCGTGGCTATAGCCTGTTCTGAACTGAGGAATGAGGGTCTGAAATCACTGCCCTTCCCTGCACGCAGCCCAGGTGGGCTGGGCATGCTTGGCAGGGGACAGGCTGCACCTGAGGCCCCCAACAATTCAAAATAAACCCAGAAACGGCACCTGGAAGGAATTCAAGATGCATGGGAAGCTGGTAAGCAATCAAGTGTGGCAAAAGTAGGTACTTGGATCATCTGAGGAAGTCCTAGGCCTACACTCAAGGACACAGCACAGGGTGCTCCTGTGGTGCCTGGAGCCTGGGTGTTGCAGGGGGCACAGGAGAGATGTTCCTGTCCCTGTGTGACCCCTCTTGCAGAGAGAACCCCTGGGCCGTGGGGTTTCCTGCTGAAGAAGCACACGTGCCAGCTGATAATGACCAGCATCACGATTCACTTCAGCATTCACTGCTAAACGGTTCTGCCTGGAAAATTGCCTTGAAAATGTGTTTCAGGATGTGCCAGATAGTCTCATGCTAATTTCTCAGCCAAAACCTCCCATGTGGTGTCCAATGTGATATCAGTAACTCAAAGGCAGGGGAAAATGAAGCCTCTATTTGCTTTCAAGCAATTTATTCTCCTTTTGTCTTTTTACATCCAGCAGCAAAGTAAATTACAGGGATGGAAATACTGAAAGCTTTTAATTTTTTCACTGTAATTTCTTAGCCCCTGGGAACCGAGTAACAACAACAAAAAAAGAGATATTATGAAAAAGTACTAATGCCTAACTATAATTTTTAATTATTAAATCCACATACAGATTTTACTGATTAAAAGTAAGAGGACCTGTTGGAGTACAAAGAAAGGCTTCAGATTCAAGTAGCTGTAATCAGCTTCAATTTCACATTAGAAAATGAAAAGAGAAAAATTTCTGCTGGCAATAACTTTGTATTTCTGGTGTATTTCATCTTTCTCTTTTTTCAAGCTGTTTTTAATTTTATCAGCTTTAACCTTAATTCTGCTTTTCTGGTTCTTAACTCTTGAGGGTTATCCAGCCCTTTAAACTGATTTCTGACATGTTCTGTGTGAGGTACAGTGGCATCTGGAGAGACCGAAAGATCTCTTAAACTCTTTTTCCAGGGGGGCTGTAACAGAAGTTCATGGGTATTTGGGAAATCAGTGATAAAGCTCAGAATTATCTCATGTCCTAATGTCCAATCCAGAAATCAGAGAAGCCCAGCTCAGGTGCAGTAGATCTTAAAATGTAATTCTGAGCTCTGAATTCTCATACAACAAAAAGACTTCTAGGCTTACCCAAATCCTGTTACTTTTCCACCTTTTTTTTTTTTTCCTTAGGATCCAGCTTAAGTTTTAAAGACAAAACTCAGCTTGGAAGAGGAAAGGAAATAGCCACTTCTCTAAACTCTTTCAGCTTCACCCTGTCCTACCACAAAACAGGTCTCAGTAAATCACTGCACATGGATTTCTGTATTTAATGGTGAGAGCAGTGTCAGCACCAAAGTCAGCAGCACACACAAAATGTTTGCTGGAAATATACATTCTCAAAGTGCAAGAATTCCAGAGCAAGAAAGCTGCTACCTCAGTCCTTTCAGATAAGGTTAATATTTCAGTTGTTACAGTATTTGTTTCAGGTGTTCATTATAAGGTTGGAACAGCAGTGTTTGAACAAATCACAGCAATTTCTCACATAACTTCAATGTTGGGACTTTGGGTAGTTTTAAAGTTTTGACTTCCATGAATATATGAACACCTGTGTATTGAATTCAGTTTTCTGTAGCTCTCAGCATGGGATATGCGGGCACATACAGGAGAAATCTCCTGTGCATAACCTAGAGGAGATTCCTTTATCCTCCTTCAGGGCAGAAGCCTTCACTGAACCCCTGCTGAATTTTCCCTGCTGGATTTTCCCTGCTGATACACCAAGGCAAGCCAAAAGTCTGGCTGAGCCATCCAACACGACGAGGTAGCTGCAGTTGCCTCAGATGTGAGGGGTGACCTCCGAAGCCTCGTTCCTGGGGAGGATGCAGCAGAACAATGTCATCCTTGTTGCATTCATTTAAAGTCTCTCCTTCCTCCTGAGCAGCACATCCCCCACACAGGCTCACAAAGGGCTGCATTCATCAGAGACCAGCAACTGGTTATAATCCCTTTGAAAGACAACAGGCCGTGCCAGCACTACCAAGGCTTGGTTTAAAATGTTCATCCTTCCTCGCTTCCTCAAGCCCAAGGCTACCTCAGCTGACTCCTGTGCACGTGGAGGTGTTTGAGGGTCTAGGGACCCACCGGGGTGGTTGCATGGGGTGGGGAAAGGGCTCCCAGGGTCAGCAAGTCCTGTTGAAGTGCTTACATGTCGTGTGGGAGCTCGCTGACTTGTGTCCCAGGAGCTGTTTGGTTTCATGCCCACACTCCTCCCACGGACAAGCTGCTGCTCAGCCTTGGTGCTCTGGATGGGGTGAACCTTCTTTGCATTTCCAACCTCAATTTATTCATGGTTGGTTTGCTCTCATTTGTTCCTGTGCCAGCACTGGCCATTAGCTTAAAAAGCTCTCCCCAGTGCTGGATTTAGCCATTTCAGTGTGTGAATAAGGAACAAGAGCAGCTCCTTTTGGCTTTCATTTGCAGAGGATGAGACCGAAGCTGCTTTAGTTCTCCCACTGCAGAGAGGAAATGCTCAGTCCTCCCCAGTGCTCTGCTCATCTCTTGGGCTAAACTGAATTCTCCTGCTGAGTCATCCCAGCCCAGGCCAAGAGGGGTGGTGGCACCCTGACTGAGCCTTGATGCCAAGGGTGTAGCTGCAAAAGCAAAGACTGAGATGGTCATGGTGGTGTGGTCAAGTAGGGCGAGGAGAGGTCCCAGGGGCCTTGAACTGGAGCAAGAATTGATTGTGGTGGTGACGTGAAAACACTGCAGCAGAAAAAGTGAGCACATGCTTAACTCTTGTCAGCTGACCTTAATGCAGAGAGTGGGACTGCCCTGATGTTCCTTGTCTCCCTTCCATCTCTCAGTGTGTTCTCCATTCTGTCCCATGTCCCACCTCTCCTGCTGCCACTCTCCTTCTGCTCTTTCTGAGTCTTTGACAGTCTTATTCTGGACTGTTCTGGGAGGCTGGTCAGAACCTAGCAAGGTGATTGCTTTCACAAAAGTCATCCCCGGCAACCACTAAATGCTCTGAAGGCAGCCCAGGAAGAGCCTGAAATAAATTTAAGCTGCTAGCTGTGCTTACAGGTGTTTTATGTGAGCATCTGTTTGCCAGTGAATTGCCTCCCATTCTTACCAAAACCCAGAAGTCCAAGGAAGTTCCGTGAAATCTTGGCCCAATCTAAAAGCATGTCTGAAATTAATTGTATGAAGCATAGGCCATCACTTCCAGAGCACACAAATACAATTTAGAGCCCATTTCCTGAAATTTAGACCCCTGATGCCCCTGGTCCTCTCAGACTTGAGATCAAATCAGCTCCTCTCAAATTCCTCCTGTCTCCCCATCTTGCATTCCCTTTCATGCCTTTCATGAAACCCAGCAAGAGCCAGCCCCCAGTGGAAGTGGTTTCTGTGGCAACTCTAAAAGTCACCCTTTGGGTGATCCTAGAACTGCAGCTCTTCCCACTGAAAGGACCAGGCACTTCAAGGAAAGCGATAATGGGCAGTCATAAATCGCTGTATGTTTTGGTAGTTGCCGTTGCTGCCAGAGAGATGCATTTGTCACCTAGCAACGACATAAGGTGATGAGGAAACAACAGCATGTTAATCTAATGGCCATGAGTTAACATCTATCAGGGAGCAGCCTCCCAAGCCCAACAATGAGGTGAATATAATTGAGGAGGAAAGAGATACCAAACTTTTCATGCAGTAAGTATGGGAGGAGTGAGCAGAGGTTATCTTCATGTGTGTGTGCAAGTCTGTGTGCATATGCCTCCTCATGGAGGGGATGACAAAAAGCCTGGAGGAATCCCTCAGGCTGGAGCTCAGACACAGAGCTGTCCAGAAGATGGGTCTCATTTTATCAAAACCTGAAGGCAGCAGTACCACAGCAGGCAGGGGGCAGCAGGAGGGTCCCAGCCCACCGTGAATTTCAGTGCAAAACTCCTCTGGGTTTTTGGTGTCCAGTCCTGACTGTCTTAGAACAAGTGCTGAGGTTCTTTATGACATTCATGTATTCAAGCTGCTCAGCTGATCATAGACAGGGAGAGTTTTCCTGATGAAGCAGTAGTTCTTTTCAGTATTGGAATCACTCCTGAAGCAAAAGACAGGGCTATTCATGGATCCCCTTTAAGCCAGCTCTCTCTCCTCTTGACATCATTACAGGAAGTGCAGGACAGGCTTCACAAATTGCCATCATCCCTTGCAAACCCTGTACGGGTCCAACCAGCAGAAAACATCAAAGTTTGCCTCAAGGCCGGGAGCTGAGCAGTGATAGAATTCAATCCTTTCTTCTGGAAATAGATCCAGAACACATGCCACATGTTATTTTTCAGTACCAGGAGCTCATTGAGGTACCTGCCCCCTGAAATACCGGGGCTGATCCATTCGGTGGCTCTAAATTGAAAGTACCCTGGGTGCTGACATGAGGGAAGTAATTGTGAGAGGAAGAAAACTGAAATTAATTCAATGATGGATGACCTCATTGAAGCCTGAAATTGTAAGAGTCACACAGTTCCCAGCAAGGCTGTGCACATTTTTATACTGCAGGAGCCTTTTCTTTAAGAAAACAGCTAAGAAATTGGTTTAGCAATTTACTGTTGAGCAACAATGGAAAGAATTGGTCTGAAGCAGGACAGCATGTTCAAACCATTTATATTGTGTAGCACATGCACTTAGCACCATCATGAGAGATGTTTCTCAGTGGGCATCATTTCAGGGGCTCGTCTTTCATTAGTGCTGAGCTGAAAGTAAATATGAGAGAACACCAGGGCTTGGCCTGGGTTTATGCAAAACTTGAACATTAAATAACAAACCTGTGTTGTGCATGTATATCACAGCTGGTTAGACTTCTTGACCTTTCAGCTGAAGCAAAGCCACAGAGGTACATCTCAAGAGCAGCTCGGCTTTGTCAATCATTACAGAAGTAATGGCATCCCAGCATAATGCTTAACTCTAAACATATTCATGGCAACACCCTCTGTGTTAAAATCTGGAAGAACCACAGTTAATGGTGCATTTCAGCCACAGGCTGTAAACTCCAGTGACAACCTATTACTGACTGCTGAACAAACTGGGATTGTCCCTTCCGAGGGGATCAGAGCTACGGTGCAAACCATCTTCTACCCCTGTTTAACCACATCTCCTGGCTGGCTCTATAGGAATTGAATGTGCAGTAAAATGTGTCCCTTGTAAAAAGCATTGGGGTTTTTTTCAGGTGCATTTTCCTGGCAAACCCTGACAGCTGCATTACAGCAGCACTGGTGCTGGTGGTGGTTGTCTCGGGCTGGGAAGGGTTTCTTTCATCCTTGGTGCAGGTTTAAGGTGGTAGGCACAGTGCACAGGACATGGTTAGAGCTACCTCTGCTTTTTCTGTAAGGCCAGTATTCCATCTGAAGGCAGCATGCCATGGAAGTGTGGCCCACTGCACAGACACCAGTGACTCTTTATTTGTAGCAGGTCCTGTTAAATGCAGCCGTGGGTTAATATGGAACTAAGCCTCAGCAGCAGGAATTTGTGAGCAGCTATGAAAATACCGAAACAACTGCAAGGTGCTGACCTTAAACCAGTGTTCCTTTAACTTCTGTCACCTGTTTGTGTCCCTGCAAACCCAAATGTGCTCCCTGGCTAGCGGTAATTTCTGAGGCGCAGGAAGCCATTGGGTAACGTGTTCTTTGGCTGCAGGCACAATGTGCAGAGGAGTTTTAAAAGCACCAAATTACAGAGGGTAAAACACTGCTGCAAACAAAGCTCTTCCAATGTTTCTCACATTAATAATGTGGAGACCTGGAGCTTTGTGTTTAACATCATGGATCACAGCAGGAACTGGAGTTCTGTCTTTAACCTTCTTCCAGGTAACCAAACCCTTCACTGGGACCAGGCTGATTTTAGGGATTTTGTGGGGGGAAGATTCCAACTTTTATAGAATTTAGTCATCAGCTCTTTTTTTTATTATTATTATTATTATTATTATTATTATTTTGTGAAGGACTTTTTTCAGGACCTAATGAATTTGGGGGAGATTTAATGCTCACAAAAATTCCAATTAATGAAGAGAAAACTTTTGTCCTTTATTCTGTCTGTGGCTATTGAAATGTAAGAGTTTGGGGCTTCAGCAGCGTGGGTGGGTGTTTGGCTGCTCTGACAGATTCCTGCCTCAGAGCAGATGCACTTTGCTGCAGTTTAACTACACTGAGGTGGCTCTGCTGGGCTGGTTTGAAGGATGATAAAAGAGAGTCCAGAGACTGTCATTCAGCCATGAAGAATACTCAGGATACATGTAATCACAGCAATCAGCTATCTGCTTTTGACCTGTTATTTATTAATCAGTTGAAGTGCAAAAAACCCCAAAATAATTAAAATATCCTGCACCAGGGTGCATGTGTGACATGGCAAATTAGCTCAGTTTTAAAAGGATATGTCTGGAAGAGTTGAAGCTTCTGTCTTTTTCTCTATTCCTCATTTGGGTTTCAGCCACTTGTGAAATTTCAGATAATGCTTTATATGAAAGACTTACTATACCCAAGGACCTCTGACGAAGCTAGAGATTGAAAGGCAGTGTGTGCACAGGATCAGACACATTATAGAGATTTCGGGGGGGCATTTCTTTCTGTTTACAGTGGCTTGAGCTTAGCATAACAAAAAGAACTTGTTAATTAGATATTTAAAGTGTGATCTTTCAGTTATGCATATTTGATTCAAATTTCTAATTCAGAACAGAGCCTTCCGCTTTGACTCAAAGTCAAAAATCTCTAAGTGTTTTGGATATATGCAGAGGGAAATCCAAAGTAATTACTTACAAATTACATTCTAATAGTTTTTTCCAAGAAATAAATCTAAATTCCTCTATCTTGTTCATTCTGCTTTCCAGTGTTATCACAATTCTGTACCTGATCTGAATTTCTTGTAGCAACATTGGGCAAGTGTAATAACACACCTTACACGAGTCAGCCAAAAAATCTATTGAATTGGATTCAATTATACTGATGAACTGCTCTGGTTACTTTTTGCACAGATAGTATGAAACTGAGGCTAATATCTACAAGGCTTACAAAAATAAACTGGCTTGAGCTGAGAGTAGAAAATATACCTGAAAAACAAGTTTCAGGTTCACATATTTGCAATACCTGAAACCTGACTCTGGGAATGATGCACCACTACTGAAAACAGGACAATGCTGGGTAGAGCACACTTCTGGTCAAAACAGTTCCAATTTTCTGCTGTCTTCACAATTAGCTCCCCCCAAAAATGAGCCACAGAACAAGAATTTGATAATGGGGCATTTTCAGCAGGTATTTCTGAATAGCAAAGCCCAGTGCAGTGAGCAGGTCTCAGACTCCAACTGGCATTTCCCTGCTCTTGTCTTTCCCTTTTTCACATCAAAAGGAATGCTTTCTCCTTGGCCTAGCTTTCATCTGCAAGCTATTGAATATTTTGAGCTCTTGGTGAGGTTCTCTTGGCTGGATTCAAAGCAGAGACCCAGAGAGGCAGATCCCTAAGGAGACATCTGGGTTCAACCCTGCAGGACCAGCACTCATATGGCTCTTCCTCTCCAACTCCCCACTCTAAGAGCAGTAATTATATTGGTAAATTGTAAAAAACAAACATACCTGCCCTCTGTGATTTACATGTGTGTTTTCAGTCAGCAGACTCTGGGTCGGACTGTGAGCTTGACGAGAGGTGAGTGTGGCTTCATTCTCCCACCGCGGCTGCCCCTCCCCAGGCTCTTTCAGGGGTGCTGTGCTCCTGGCACACCAGCACAGCAGAGGAATGAGAGAGGAATTTTCCTTTTCCAGGAAAAGGCCATTTAGGGTTGGGGTTTTTTTTCAAAAGAGGAAATGGAGGCTGGCAACCCTTTGGGTTTTCAGCAAAAATGCTGGTGGCAAGTGCCAGTGTTGAAAGGCAAACAAGTGGCACTCTGCTTCTGGCATCATCTGCATTGCTCCCATCCACACAGAGAAACTTTTAATTTAATTTTTAATGGCGTCCCTTCATGGAAGTAGACTTCTCAATCTTCTGCTTACTGGTGGTGCTTGTCTTTGTGTTGGTAGATGTGCTGGGGTGGGTACAACAGCCTCCTCACACTGGACTGAAAGTCCTTTTAATTCTTCCCTTTTTAGGTGCATTGGACAGAGCGATGAAAACTTTAGCAGCTGGTATGTGTGGTAAGTTTCAGATCTGCTTGAAGGGAAAAAACTGGCAAATAATATTCTTTGATGGATATATGGAGAGAAAGGCATTAAGAGAGACTGATAGCTAGAGAGCATTGCTCCTGGGCTGTCCCTGTGTTCTGTCTTTACAAACTAATGGAAATCATTTATCCATATCCTCCTCACTGTACGCTGACAACTGAGCTGGGAAAAAACGGTGGATGATTTCAGGGAGAAATGTTTGAATTTCCAGCCAGCACTGGCTGCTGAGCACTCAGGAGTGAGACATTGGTTTCTGGGGACTTTGATCATGTCCAGTGTGCTGGTGGGGAAACCGCAGCATTTAAGGGCTGTTCGCAAAAGATGTTAATGGATATGTTAATTTGCGGACGTGCAGCCATCTGTCGGTGCTGCCCGCAGATGGTGACGGCTCTGTTCCTCCCCTGCTGCCTCTGCCTTAGGTTCCTGCTGTTGTTTTTCCTGGCCGTGCTCCTGTCCTGCGGGATCTGCTGCTGCCTGCAGTGCTGGCTGAAGCGGCGGAGCTGCCTCCCCCGACGCGCCGTGGCTGTCTTTGCCCTCAGCAGCTCGGATGCCTTTTGTGGTTAGTCCTGCCCCTGCTGCAAGGTCCTGCTGACCCTGGTGGCCTTACTGTGGTCCATCCATAACCCAGGAAAAAGCAGCCAGGCTTGAGTGGGTGCTGGGGTGCAGGCAGGGGCTGCACTGCTGGTGAGCAGTGGGGTGTCCAGCTCTGGCCTCTTGGGGACATGTCCAGACCATGGACTGGGGAGCTGAAGCCACATCTGCTTTTCCCTGAGCCATGTCTTGGTGCTGTCCCTGTTGTCCATGTGTCCTAAAGGTGCCTAGTGAGGCTTGGCCGGGCAAACACTGGAGGTGTGTGGGATTTTCTCCTCAGTGTCAGGCCGCTCAGCAGCCCAATACATGCAGCCACAGGCTTTGGGGTCAGGCAGCCCTTTCCAGTACATGTCCTTCATTTCTCACTCAGGCAAAACTGTACTGGTCTAACTCAAGCCACCTCAGTAGACAGCCTGACTGGCTAACACACCCTGGGGTCTGTCAAAAGATTGTGCTGGTGGGTGCTGTTCATCGTGGCAGCCACGCTCAATATTCCCCCAGGAGCACCCAGGATTTGGGGACTGGGCTGTGATGACTGTGTAGCATCCAGAACTGACCTGGAGTATGGCCAGCAGCATCAGCAGGCTGAGCCAAACAACATCCCTCCAAGAAAAATAAAGCCAATCCTGTCATTAGGCTAAGCCCTTCCCAGAGGACATATTACCTGCTTTCTGTGTGGTCATAGACAGTGTCTCCACAGGGAGGACCCACCCCAAACCCACCCAAATTCCTCTGTCCCAACTTCTTGTATCTGGAGTTCGTGGTGAAAGACTTTGTGATGCCATACTTCAAAAATTACATCCATGCCCTTCTTGTTTCCAAGTGGTTTGGCAGCTCCTCCTGGGCTCACCCCTCTCACTCCCACACTTGCCCTTCACACCTGTCTGCTGTACAGTTGTGACTTTGCTTTTTCCCCAGCTACTGAAGCAGCTCCATGCCCATTCTCCGGATCCCTGAGCCCCTGCATGACTGCAGAGATTTCCTCTTCTCCTGCCCCATGCTTCAGCCTTGCGGGAACTGAATTGCCTCCATCCTATGAGGATGTTATGAAGGAAAACAAGCTCTAGACACCACATGTTGGTTTTCATTGATCCTGCTTGGTCTATCAGAGATCTTCCATCATGCTGAAGGAGTGTGAGATCAAATCAGCCTTTTCCACAGGTTGGCCGAGAGACTGAAAAGCAGCACATATTTCATCTGAACCTGAAAGACAGGACTAAATGCAACAGAATAAATGCCAAAAGTATGTGTTGAATCTGTCACAGGAGTTCAGCTTGACATTTTAATATCTCTGGATTTCAGGAAGCTTCCTCAAAGACCTGTCTGTATTTGGGGTTTCTGGCTCAGCCTCTAGATTTATCTCTCTAAGGCTGCTTGAGCTGGTGCAACCCCATGTATTTTAGGACCAAATGTTGATAAATGACTTGATAGCTGCTTCTCAAGCTTGGGCTGCCTCCTTCACTCGGCACTGTGCCAAGAAACACCCTCTGGCAAAGTCATGTTGTTCTAATACATTGCAATGCAATCATGCCACTCTGTGATGGAGGATCGTTTGCCACATTTAAAATATTTAGCACAGCATATCAGATTTGTCTAGTGCAAAAGGCAGCAAATTTATGGCCAGGGAAGAGAAAGCAAGAGACAGGGATTATGGAGGAGTAGCAGTGGCAGGAGCTGGTTGCAGAGCACTAAAAAAAAGTGAGTTTGCTCATTTGAGTTGTTCTTAATTTCATGGTGACTGTCCTCAGTACTCTAGCCCTAGCATTGCAGACCAGAAGGCTTTGAATGGCCCAGGACCTACATGGAAGTTCCCCACAGACATGAATTAGGGACTTAGGTACTTAGTACTAAGCTACAGAAATCTATTAGGATAAAGAATGACATTTTCTTTGAGGTGATCACTGCAGACAGTATGGAGAAATACTTTAAGAAGCCATCCAGACTGCCTTGCTTCCAAGCGGGATCAGCTCAACCAAATTAATTCCTTGGAGGAGGTATTAGCCTAACTAGTTCTCAAATTACTGAAGAAAGATGCTGAATTTCCCCTGTAGCTGGATCCAGACGAAAGAAAATATTCCCCTTTGTTTGTGGTGGGCAGGTCCCTGAAGGCTGATTTCAGCCTGCCTGACCTCTCTGTCTCTGCTCTCTCAGTGGCAAGGGCTGGGGGTGCAGTCAGACCTCTCTTGCTGCAGAAATGTCACCCCTGGTCCCATGCTCTGTACTCCCATGGAGCCATGAGCTCAATTTGGGCAGAATTTTGGAATTTTGGGTTAGAATCCCTAAGATTAATGGAAGCCCAGAGCCTGCCTCATGGAGTACCTCCCCACCTGTAGAGTGAGGTTAGCACCAGTTCCCATGCTCAGGAAGGAAACTGGGAAGATAGATGCACTAAAGTTTATCATATTCTCATAATGATTCTATGTAAGTACATTTTCTAGATGTAGAAGAATTGAAGCATATTTTGAGAAAAAATTATTTGCCAGCACCACTGCAAATTATCTCCCTAAAATCTTATTTTAGAAGCAGCTTTAATGTTTGACTCTTGTGTGAAAGGAAATAAATGTTACTTGTAGCCAAATGAATGCTTGTGCCAGCAGGCTAAAATATTACTGGATTGATTAATAGGAAAAATTTGCAAGTACAGACTCAGCCAGGGGAGAAATCAAGCAACTTCTGAGTGTCCTTTTGCTGGCTGAACTTAGTAAGAATTGCAGGTAATCAGCACCTCTCAGGATCAGATCTTTCATGTACATAACTGCTTCCACCACTCAACCCCTTCAATTTATGCCCTGAAGCATGAGATTTGATTATGTTTGTCACTGCAGCTTGCATAGCCTGTTAGTGGGCATTAAATCAGCTGTCACTTGATTCCCACCTACACACTGTTTGCTTCAGTGACCCCTTCATGGCACAGAACTCCACAGGTTGTCTGCATTATGTGCTGCATAAAACATTACTGCCTCCTGCTTATTAATGGCTCGGCTCTAAATAAATCGCTGCCTTTAATTTCACTGAATGTCACCTTCTAATCAGATGGCTGGAGAGGCTAACAAGCAAAGATTGCTCAGGTTCCGATGCCTCCAATCCCTCTGCCCTCTCTCTCAAGGGTTCCCGAGGTGGTAAATCCTTCCCCAGCCACCCAACAGAGGGCAAGCAAGACTTTCAGCACACAGAAACACGCGAGGGAAGGGTCTGTTCCCCTGCTACTTGTGTGCATTCAAGTGCGTTCAGTTCCATGTTTGAGGTGCTTTAATTATGCACAAAAGGAATCAAATTATTCCATCAGAACTGAGATTAGTGGCTCAGAGTAAAGTAAGCTAGTGGCTGTCACAAAACCAGGCTCCATCTGTGAGAACCTGTGTGCTGCCGTACCTGTGCAACATGACAGGAGCCACAGGAGCTTCCAAAAACTGCTGAAAGTCAGGAGGTATCTGCAAAAAAGAGCTTGTGTAGGGCTGCTGCAGGGAGGACATAAACTAATATTGCTGCTGGCTTGGGGTAGGGAAGGGAAGTACCCTGAGAAGGGGCTCAGGGCCCGTTCCTGATCACTGGGATGGAGAAGAGAGTGGATTTCTTCCTTCTACAAAAGCATTTTGGGTGACCCCACCAACCTAGTATTCCCTGTGGAAGCTGCTTCTCCCAGTTTGCCACTTCACTCCTGTGTTCTCCAGCAGAATGAACAAGGTTTCTCCAGGTCTGTGTTCCCATTCTTACACAAGCAGATATTTTGCTGGATAATTGATATTTTTATAAGAACTCAGCTCTTAATGAGCGCAGTTAATGCAGTTTGGCTGATGTTTCCAGAATTGCAAGGAAAGAAGAACCATTTCCTTATAATTCTTCACCTTAGGAATAGGATTCACCTTGGAAAAGCACTTGTCCTGCTATGACTCTCTGACTGCCACTTGTCCTCTGACTTACACTTCCTGCTGACTTTGAGAAGAAATGGCAAACAGCTCTAGAGAAAGGCAGAAAACACTAGAAGGCAGATGTGTTTGTGGAAACTTGTCATCAGCAAGACCTGTGGGGGGAAATGGGAGCAGTGCAGAGGAGCCAATTGCTTGATGACCATCTGGAACCAAAGACAAAGGGAACGTGGCTGGACTTTCACCTCTGCAGATTAAGAGCTGAATAATAAAGTCATAAAGTGGCTCCCCAGCAAAATAGAACAAAACCAGAGGTAGCTGAGCCACAATAGGGCATCAGTTTGGAATGCCAGGAGGCTTGGACAAGAAAGATGGGAAAATAATTTATATGCTCATTAATTATTTGTCTTAAATTGTCATCCAAAATTCTGCACTATGGGCTGAAGACTTCTGTGCAGACGGGGCTGGGGACAGATGCCCGCTCTCTTTGGGTCACTAGATGGCACAATTCTGGCTCTTTTCCTCGCTCAAAGGCATTTTACAGCAGGAACCCAGGAGCTACAGGGAGAAAATAGTTCTCGCTGCCGTAACGGCGGTTGGACAGAGTATTTCAGTCATTAATCACTTGCCCACAATATTTAACAGATGCAGAAGAGCAAGCTGTGGGAGTCCAGCCCCAGCTGAGAGAGAAAACCTTGCATTCTTGGTGGAATTTTACTTTTTTCTCTTGGAAAGTTTATGAAATTACTCTAAGTAGATGTGTCTAAGCTGGGACAAAGTCTTCAGCTGCTGAAGATGCATTGCTGCAGGTGTACACTGGGGTCTGAGCTTTGTAGCTACCAGAAAAGGTCTAGGCAGCCTCCAAAATCACTCCCCCATGCCCAAGGGCTGGTCCTATTTGTGCTGCTGCCTTTTGTGTGTCCTTGCAGGACAGCAGTGGTTCCCCTCACAGGAGTCAAAGCAGGTCACTTGGCAAAACACCTTCTGAACAAAACCTGGCTGTGGGTTAGAGAGCTGCAGCACTCAAAGGCAATTGTGTTTATTATATCCCACTGATGTTACACTGTGTAAGAAAAACACAGTTCTGCACTGCTGCTCCTGTCTACTGGAAATAATTGTCCAGTTCTACTGAATTTGCACCAAAATCACATGGCAATGTCAGTGAAAAGGCAGGAAATCCGTATCTTGGGAAACATTGGTGCGGCTGCAGTAGGAGATAGCCTAGTTCACAAGGTCACAGTAAGAGTTAACACTAATTACAGCTGGAGATGTTAAAAACCCTCATGAGTGAGGCTGATGGAGGCAGGGAGAGATGCTGCAGGCAGAAAAGGACAGCCATTGCAGATGTCATTTTTTTCTCTCTCACTTGCCTGTATCAAAATGGGAAATCAATAGCTATCTGTAAGGTGTGGAATCAACTTAGCAAAGATCTTACCTGAACACTTTACTGCTTTCCATAACCTGCACACAGCTGGATCCCTGGCAGAGTGCACAGAGCTGTCAGGGGAGAGGACAATGGGGAGCCCCAGTTCAAGGAAGCACCCTGGGGCAGGCACACAGGGAGGAAAGGTGCTACTCCCAGCTCTCAGCTAAATCCCTGACTCTCCCTATGCCCCAGGAAACGAAGGCTGAGGTGGCCAAACATAGAAAAATACCCCTTGTAAGCTAGTAAAAATATGGAGAAACCTAAAAAGCTGTTGGAATTGATGGATTAAATGTTGGGCCTCAGCTCAGCTGGTAATTGCAGTTGAGCAAAAAGCCTTGGTAGACCATCAATAGCCATCAGGAGGGAAAAATCAGTCTATTGTCATTCCTAGTGAGCTGCTGCTGAATGGAATGCAGGTATGTATTAAGGAAATACTTTAATAACTGAGCTCACCTGATATATCTTTAGCCTTAGGGACTGGTTGTGATTTTGAAAGAAAAAAATAAATCCTGTTTACTTTCTGGGAGGTTTCTTGCTAACAAATATACAATTAAACTAGAATAGATCTCCATTGTTACCTGATAATGAGCTAATGAGGAGTGCATCCTGCAGTCACGAAACCAGTGTCAGTATTAAATCTAACAGGGATTAACAATTAAATATTAACAGTTGATCAAAACATCAGATAGACTGTCAGCAGAATTTGAATAATGAAACAATGCACTGGTTACAAAACATTAGCCTAGCAAAACTAAGAGTTGCTGTGATCTTTTCCTGATCCTCTTGTGCAGGAGATAGATGTTCAAAACCTACCATAGAGTTTGGCTAGAATAGAAGTATGATTAAGAAATTAACTCTTATTCTATACAGATACTGAAGAAGAGAGGCTCACAAGTGTTGATGGAATATTCTTTCTGATATGCAAAGAATATCTGTACATAAATTCTTTGCATGTGAAGTGTATTTGAGGAGGATGAGTTAAGGTGGTATTTGGGGTATGTGTGTGCTCTATTTGTGTACCCCAAGGAGGAGCACAGGACTGGAGGGAATAAAGAAACTAATCCTTAATATTCACCTCTGATCAGGGCATAGACATTCAGTGCCCACTGAGCTACTGCTTGGTGTGACCCACGTGTTGCAAATCACAAAACAGCTCCCACCACCTTAAAACGAACTGAAGACCATTACAACAAAGGCCCAGTGTCAAGCACTGAACAGGAGAAATCAGTGGTCTGAGATTTGTAATTACACCTGCATTTCTTCTCTGCTAAACAAGAAATAAATCTTCCTGGCAAGAAATAACCTTTGTGCTCAGATAAAGTTATAGAAAACAGGATCAAGAGGCTGGCAGGCATCCCTGGGTGTTTGTGGGGTGGCATAATGTGCTGGCTGCACAGGCTGGGGAGTTTTTGATTCAGAGTTGATGATGTCTTTGCTGGGAACCTCCTCCCCAGGAGCATCTCTGAGCTGGGTGAGCCAGGCTGAGGCTGCCTGCAGCATCTCTCCTCCCTCGGGGACACTCAGGCAGCATTTGCCTTTCTGGGCAGAGTGGGGATGTGGGCAGTGGAGCAGTCACTGAACACAGCTCTGCCTCTGGGCTGTGTTCACCCTCCATCTCCTTCCCTGTGTGTCTCTGAAGGAGCAGGGGAGCAGGGACACAGCCCAGGAAGCAGATCCAAAAATGTTCCCGGAGTTTCCCTCCCCTGGCAGAGAGTATCAGCAGTGTCAGCTCCCCTCCCTCAAAGACCCACAGAAAATACATTTCTGATGTGGTTGTAAAAAAGTTTAAAAAAATAAAAACAACCACCAAACTCTCTCTGAATGCAGTTCCTGCAACACCAGACAAAAATTCTTGTCACCTCCAGATCTCTTTGTGCATTCCTGGTATAATCCATGAATTCATCACATCGCTCATAACTCTTGTACTCGTTGTCTCTCAGGACCTTGTAAAAAAGCCTCCATCACCTCTCCTACTGTGTTTACATCTGTTTGATATAGCTCATCTGTTGGCAGTAACCTGCTCTCAGTTTGGCTGACATAAACGTCTGCCAGCCCAAGCAGCACGAACTCTGCAGGCACAAGCCTCCCTTGCTTGGGGAGAGCAGAGCTGCCACCAGGGCTCTTGCTGAGATGGTTGTGCTGTGCTCTGAGCCCTGTGGAGGTGCCTGGGCCTGCAGCAGAGCCATACAGGCCTGCTGTTTTCTGTTTGTTCCTGGCCCTGGGTGCTTCTTGACTTGGAGCCAGGTCAGGGCTGGGTTATGTTTTGGCCTTGCTGGTCAGTTCTGTGCTGCAGTACAAGGTGCTGCTTCCAGGATAACCCATCAGAGGACTCAGCCCTTCATTTTCCATCACGGCAGTTATCAGAAGTGCTGCTTGGGATACAGCTCGCTCCATCCTCAGCCAGCCCATCTGCCTCTGGCCCACATAACATAAGGTTTCACTTCACACTGTCTGGGAGAAGGAAATCCAGCCTCCCCATGGAGCCCGTGGAGAAAGCCTACCTCTGGTAGTGCTTCAGCACCCACAGCTGGGCACACCCAGCTGAGGCTCCACCTTTGTTTCTCCACTGCCCCTAAGCAGATAAATCTCTGTGCTGGGAGACTTTTCTCAACCCTCAGTGTCCATGATATGGTGTGATGCCCATGGTCAGAAAGGACTGAATTTGGACAGTTCCTACCAACCCTAAGAAAACTCTGTCCCAGTTTCTCCCTCTATTAAAGGCATGAAAGAATGTTCACAGCCATCCTTAGGGAACATACTAAGCTAAACAGGTTTTTCCTCCCTTACCCTAGTGAAGACCTGGCTGATGCTCCAACTGCATCCAGCCTGGATTGCAGCAGGGGCAGCAGTCCTGAACTAGGTTTAAATACTTTTCGATGGAAAGGGACAATAGATTTTAGTATCACTTATCCTAGTTTCTAGCTGATGTAGGCATATTGTAATGCACAAGTTCAGATTTTGGATCTTCACTCACTTTGTCCAAGCAATGTTTTTATTAAAGCAGAATGAAGCTGGCAATTTCCAGATTTCAGCGAGTTTAGAGCATTTGTAGTGTGCCTTTTAACACTGACTGAGAAGGACTGTATTTTTCAGGGAAGAATGCACCTGTATTTACAATCTTTTCTCAGTGCGGAGGGTCATGGACCAAAGAGAGGGTCAGACATTTAACACAGCTCTTATCTCCTGAAAAGCTCCCCAGGTGCTTCCAAGTGGGGCAGACCCCCATACTGAGTGCATGGGGTCCAGATGTTGGTCAGACAGTCAGTCTCCCCCTTTGCCAGGATTTTCTCCTCTGTACACGGTTGACACATTGCCAGACATGGAACAGATCCATCTTGCAGTTTGGGGATCTTCATGCAGAACACTGCAGTCTGATTCACAAATGGCTGATTTATCTCACTTCTACAATAGTGTTGAGACAAATGCTGAAAAGAGTTTATGTTGGTTATTTCAGTCTGTGCTTATGCAAGTGGCCCATCATCACTCAAGACAAGAGGATTCCAGAAAGCAGGATCTTCTGAGTTTACTTTCTTGAATTAAAGGTATTTTGAAGCTCTCATAATGCAAATGTAGCATACAGCAGATCCTTCAAATTCAACTGCATCTGTATCACAACCACAAGAGCTTGAGTCTCTGTGCAATCCACTACAAATAAAAGCAGAGCTGTTTCTGGAGCACCTACCTCCTCCTCACACCCTTGTGTCCACCGCGTACATTTTGGAGGTGGCTGTTGGCGAGGATGGCAAATGCGCGTTTGTTACGACGGTGGCAGCTGAGGAATAGCCTTTCCTCAAGGAGTAGGCAGAATGGAGTCTTCCAGAACTGGTCTCTGTGAGGCACAGGGAGAGAAATAGGAACTGCTAATGAGTGTTTGGTGACTTTCAGCTGCAAAGTTTCGTTATTCAGGGAAAGCGTCACTCCAAGATGCGACGTAGTAACAACACACTTTATGTCATACTTACACCTCAGCTCCTTCATGAAGACCTTGATGTGCTTTCTAGAGCTGCCTAAGACTATTCCCATTTTACAGGTGAAAATATCACCACTGGAGATGAGCAACCATGCCAAAGGCCTTTCCCCACCCTGTGCACCTGTAGCACACCCTGAGCAGTGGCTCTATCCCTGAGCTGTGCTTCAGCCGTGCCTCCTCACCTCTGAAGAGATACATGCAGCAGGTCAGCAGGGACCCAGACAAGAAGCAGCCAAGTGACCCTGCCATGCCGAGCCAGCAGGACCAACCAAACTTGTACTGGATGCCCAGGAACACGTTGTGGAGAAGCAGAGAGGAGCGCTCCACGTAGACATCCACGGCGTACCACACGGAGCCCGTGATGCCAGGGAGACCTGCAGGGCAGGAGAGAGGTCCCACACACACAACCATGAGGGATCAAATCTAAAGCTATAGCTGCTGTCTGACTTCAGTGTGGGAAGCCCTTCCTGGGATGGCAGGTTTTGACCCCTGTACATCCATGCTCAGCCTTTGGTGGATTCACCCTGGCCCCTGCTGGTATCCTGTGCTGCCAGGCAGAGGCTGCACCTCACGGCTTGGCACTCACACACACCTCCAGCACACTGGCAGCACTCAGGTTTCTGCAGCAAAAGGCAGAAAGCTCCTCCCCTCTCAGCTGCTTGTGAAGCTGTCTCCAGAATTTAATATTCTGATCTGTTTTGATTTTCAGAACTTTGATGATGTTTTTCAGACAAACTTTGAGAAGTGAATGGAAGATGTTTAAAAGAGCCTCTTCACATGTTTTACACATGCTCCCAGTGGCTGGGGTGAGCTATTAAATCTGTTTAGACTGAAGAAGAGATAGCTCTTTGATATTTGCATTAAGTCAAATGATATTATTTGATACCTAGTTGGCTATTTATTTTTGTATTTAAAATTCTCCCACTGGCTGTAACAGCAAAGCACCTCAGCTACTTGGATATTTATCACCTAGAAGGGACAGACGTGTTATCCTTTTATTAGAGATCCACTGCAGAGATTTTGGGCTAAGTAACTTGCCCAAGGTCACACAATCTGTGGCAGAGCCAGGATCCAAACCAGGATGCCAGGACTTTCTAGGCCTTCAGCAATTGGTCTAGAGAACTGCAGCAAGGTGTCTGCCATACCCACAGCCTTGACTGCTCCACAGTGAAACAGCAATAAATGGCAGTCAACTCAAAGCCAAGTCACCTGGTCAAGCTGAGCTGAAAGCAGATAAACTTAACTGAGTGCTGTTCGAGGCAGTTGGTGAACAGAAGAAGCTGCATTACACAAATAAATCAAATAAAGATCCTTCCTCCTGCAGAAAATCACCAACCAAAAGAAAATAAAGCTTTTAAAGCTTCCCCACTTTGCCAAAGGGTGTCCTACAGAATGGGGACGCAGTGGGGAAATACCTGCAAGGAGCAACATAACCCCAGACGCCAGGCAGATGCGCAGCTTGATGAGTGGCTCATCGGGAAGGAATTTCACACAGTCCAGTCCCAGGACCAGGAAGAGAAATCCAAATCCTGACAGGATGTCTGCTGTTATCATCATGGCTCGGGTCAGCACCAGCTTCACTGCAGGACAAAAGTAAATCATTCTAGTGCACAAGGAATGGCAATGTGGGCAGGTAATGGGGTCAGATCCCATAAGAACATTTTTTTTTTAGTGTTCACTTTTTTCAGCTTCCCCTGGGAGTAACACCTGACTGAGAAAAGAAACATGCCTCTAATTATCTGAGTAGAAGAGATACTCTTTGTCTACACTCAAGTGTCCCCACCACTCGTAGAAACCTCTCTGACTTTTACATACCAGAATGCTCGGCGTAGATAGAGTCGTACTCATCACAAGTTTGGATGCCATCAAAAACGTTTGTGACACATTCCCACCACAGGCCACGGCATTTTGTACTCACCTGTGGATTGAGAAGACAAAAAAAGACAGTAGGTTAAAATATCCACCAACACAGAAGGTGGTCATCTTAGCTCTTCAACAGAAATCCTGGTCCAGTTACAATGATGGTAAACCAGAATGTTTAGCTTGAAGAGAAAAAGCAGAAGGATGGATGAAAAGGACAATATTTTCTGCATCCCTACTAATGTTTTTACATTACAGCAAAAGAATTTGGACTAAGCATTAGGAAAAAAAAACCTTGCCTACTTGTGAGGATAAAAATTTTGAAGGAAATTTCTGGAAGGAGCTGGGGAGTAGCTGACCAGAAGGATATAAGAGTAGGTTTGCTCACTCATTGCCAAACACTTGTTCAGGCTGAGCTGGGCAGGGCCATGGACCAGACAACCTGAGACTTTGCTGCATGTGCTCCCCTTCCTTACACCATCCTCGTGACGGAGGAGCAGCAGCTCAGAGAGTGGGAGAGGAGTGCAGAGGAGTCTGGATGTGAGCCCCTGTGCAGACACCTGGGGAGGGCAGCCCCCAAATGACTCAGCTGTAAACACTGGCTGGAAAATGAGAGGCAGCCGGTGCTGATCCTGGCCCTGGGGCTCCCGGTGTGCTGCCAGCCATGGGACCACGTGTGGCCAAGCCACAGTCATCACTGAGACATCCAGACTGGGGCAGACGATGCAGTAGCATCGTGGTTAATGGTCTCCGCTCTCCTCAAGCCGTAGATACCATTTCCAGCCCAGCCTTCCATAAATCACTTTCATATGGGAGGCGTTTTCATTACCAATGCAAATATGGCAACAAGCACCTCTAAAATATTCCTGGAATTGCTCATACAAGAAGCAGAGTTAATGTCGGTGCAGCTTTGGACTCCAGCCCGCCCACTGCTGCCAGCGACAGCCGCTGCAGTTAATGGAAAGAGAAACTCTTCCAGCAAATGAGTTTCACGCAGGGGAAGGGGACCAGGCTTGCTTGGATGATGCAATAAATTCATTTTTCTTGCACTGTGTAAATCACAAAGCAGATAATAATATATCTCAGACACATAATAAAGTCTTATTCAGGATGTACTGAAGTCTGTAGCCAACCTCAATATTTTCTCCACATCACAATGTCTGAGCCAAGCTGTGCACCTCCTCTGTGATACTGCTCTCTGGATCAAAGGTGAGGATAAATGACTCTCTGCTTCAAACTGGCGGAAGAGATACTATTTACATTTGAACAAAAATAATCTACATGTTTTGTTTCATGAAGATGAAAAGTGCTTAACATTTCTGAGAATTTCAGGGCATATTTAATGAAAAATATGATGAAAAATGAGAAGCAGCGATGGAAAAAAATAATTTCATTGATTCTCTACTTTTCAAGAGAGCATAGTCTTGGAAAACAATTTGCCATGTTTTCATTCAATGTATTTTTACCATGGCCCTCTTAATGCAGTTGCCAATCCTTTCCTGTCTTAACTCACCATTGTTCAGGCTGAACAATGAAATTGAAATTAGCATACTTTTATTAAATTACATTTTGTTCCACTTGCATTTATATAATTTTTCTTTCTTCCCAAACCACCATAGGCTTATTTATACTACTCTTATTCAGCTCTTATTCTTATATACTACTCTATATTCAGCTAATGTCACTTACTTCCTCACTTGCTGATATTATTAGTTTTTTAAACCCTACAAGCAGCACCTACATCTACATTATTTGTAAAGAGACTAACAGGATTCCAGGGTTTGTCACCCTCCAAGCAAAACAGAGGTCTTAAGCACAACAGTTATGGTCTAGCTTGTGAAATAACCCCCTTCCCAGACTAACAAAAATTTGGTTAAGTTTTTTTGTTTCTTTAGATGTTTCAGTTGTCTGTACTCCTGCTAGAGCCAGCAGGGGCAAAGCAGGAGCCAGCCCATCTCCACACAGCCTGTGTGCAGCCAGGGACAAATGTCCTATTGCCTGGTGCAGGTGTGGGGACCTGTGGCTGCCCTGAGCCGCTGCTGAGCTATTCTGCTTTCTGCTGCTGCGGGCCAGCACTTGCTCCCCTCTGCTTTGTGCACTGCTGATCCTTCTGGCTTTCTTAATCTGCTCCCCAGAGTTAATCTGCTCCCCATCCACCCTTGGGCACCTTCCCTTGTGCTGACAGCACAGACCTTCAGGCACACAGGAACTCGCTGCTGTAAAGGGCACAGGGGTCGGGGCATGGGGCATCCTGCGGGGACATGGATTTCCCCATCCCATGGCTGGACCCCTGCACCATGTTGGTAGCACAAATTCCCCATCACCTCTCTCCCCCTATAGCAGATCTGCTCCAGCTTCCCTGGCCCCAAACGAGGACTCCCTGAGCAGCCAAACATCACAGCTCCTCATCCCCTGCTCCGATTACAAAACACGTTGCCACGACCTGCTTTCCCTAACACAAGTATGCATGTAAAACATGAACTGCATAATGACTGTAATACATATAATTATATCCTATCCATAATGTATAATTAATATTAAAATAATTCTCATACAGAAAAAAAAGGAAAATTACAGAACAAGCACACACACTTCTGGGGAAAGCGGAGAAGACAAACACGTAAGAGATGTTAGTCACAGTGTTTCACCACACTCTGAGAAGGTGCCAGCAGACAATGATTACAAGCCCAGCTTGAGAGTAAAACAGGCAGCGTTTAACAGTAGTGGTGGTATTTATAATCCACCCGCAACAGGGAGGGACTGTCTACACAATACAGCACTCGTTGAAAAGCATATTATGGGCTTTTTCCACTACAAACTACCGCAAAAATTGACCCGGCCCTGTCTTGATGCTTCGCAGGGAGTCACCAACTTAAACAACTTTCTGGATAGCTGTAACGTGTTGTTTCTGAAGGGAGGTGAGGGCTGTGGAAGCTGAATCAGGGCCCCCGCAGCCTCGCTGGAGGTGGCTCCTCCTGGCACTCCCTGGCCTCTTCTTCTTGGGATGTTCCTCTCCAGTGGGACCACAGAGAGGGCTTCATCCTCCCCAGCTGCTGGGGGCCAGGGTCAAAGGCAAGCAACCAGCCAAGAGCCAGCAGCTGCTGAAGGATGGAGGTCCCTTCTCCTGGAGTCAAAGTTGCCTAATTTACCCTTTTTCCAGCTGAAAACAGGAGTCACTGAGGACTCTATGCCTTTCTGGCAGTGGACATTCCCCTGTTTAGAGAGGCAGTGAGTCATTAGGGTCATTAAGGAGATCAGTGGTCAGGTATTAAGGCTGGGGGCGTTTTGCTTCATTATTTAGTATTCACACTCAGATCCGGAATGTGAGAATAGTGGTTGCTAGTAACCAAACTGGGTGTTAATGGAGCACTTCGGACAGCCCATCCAGGTGCCTTTGTGCCAGGAAGACAAGGTTACACAGCCTCAGGGCAATGGACCTTTACTGGACTCACTTTGCTCAAGAGCTGGGCTTCTCTCATCTGATTTTCCTCCCAGCTGGATTGCCTTGGCTCTTCTGAGTACATTGATAACTTCATCTGAGTACTTCTTAAAATGAAAGAACCCATCCAGCATCACCGGGTGCACTCTATTTGTAAAGAGGCTCACTGGGCAGACACACTGACCTTCAGGAACTGCACTGTATTGGACCATCACCTCAGCACTTACATCCACCTCCCAGGGTTTCTGACAGTCAGATTGTCAGGATTTCTTGTAGCACAGAGGAAAAAAATAGTTTTTCTTGTAATTAGTTTTGTCCTTCTTCCTTTGGATAATTCACCCCTTCATGTGCTGCAGCTAAATTCTGCATTGCAGTCACTGAGGGCAGAGGAGCTCGAGGTTTCATATGCTGGATAGCAGATAGAACTTGTCCTCCTGATACATTCAGCCAAACTTTCTGTCCTGGAAGGTGTTTCACCTTCACTGCCTAAACAACCCAATTTGCCAGAGACCAGCTCCTACACTGTGGACTTGCAGCTTAAATGTACAGAAATGAATGGCCGTGTTGGGAAGAAAATCACAAATTTACTGTATTGAGTGCTGAAGAAACAGTGATGATCTGGGGCCTGGAGTCTTTGGGGCACACCTTGCCTGTAAGCAGCAATCTGCTTCCTTGTTTGCAATTAACTTTTACCAATACCTTTCTCTGATATGAGAGTGCTACTGTCCACATGAGTTCCAGGAGATATTGAGTCCCCATGCTCCCCTTAAATTTCTGGTAGCCCTGTAGCTCAATGGCTGTTCAGAAAAAGACTTGAAGAGCACAGTTGTACACGCTGGATGTCTCCACCAAGAAGTCAGAACCACAGAGCTAGAAACGTCTCCAAAATATCCATGCAGGCTGGAGGTCAGAATCATTCCTCTCAAGTTCCTGCACATCTAAATCTAGAGCCTGTAGATCTTTCCTCAACTTACTAAGTAAGAGCACGGCCTGGATAAAAAAGTCTGGCAAAGAGAATTACACAAAGTACCACTTTTCTCCTACTCTTGCCACAGTAATTATTTTCATACTCATCCACTGTCATCCAGCACAACAGGGAGAAAGAACATGAGAGTGGAGTGGAGCAATGATACCAGGAGCAAACTCTCTCTAAGACACATTGATTTTGGTGATCAGGCTATCCCTTACCTCCAGGGAGTCATCAGCATTCACCATCCAGCAGTCTGTCCAGGTAGATATTATCAAAAGCCCAACGGAGAAAAAAGCAAAAAAGCAGCCCACATATTGGAAGAAAAACTTCATGCTCAGCACATGCAGGGGAGTGTGAAGAGCAGTGCCCAGCCTTGTTGCTAAAGCCGGGGTAGAGACGGAGTCTCAGTGTCCCAGATGACCAGCACCTTCCTGCAGTGACCACGAAGAGCAGGACCTCCTCACTTGTGCAGATGCCATCAGGTAGTGATGGCTGCAGGAGCAGTGCTCACCTGCCAGGGGTCAGGAGGAGGGTGAGAGCGCCCACGGGAGCTGCTGCAGCCAATCCGCCCCGCACCGCTACAGCTCTTGTCATGCCTGACTGAAGAGAAACGGGGCTGTGCAGCAGTGACACGCAGGTAACTGGAGCCCTGGACTGCCAGGGGAGGCAGGGATCGTGGCAGGTTGTGCCAAAATTGGGATTAGAAAAAAGGCTCAAAACTTGTTCTCTGGGGCAGAAGTTTTGAGCACTGCTGAGGAGCACAGAGAGGAGCTCTCATGTGCACACACACATTTATTCCTGTTCAATGGTTTATGCCTTAGCAGGGAGCAAATATGAAATGTTTTGGTATAGATCCCACGCTCCTTGGTTGTTGCCCTCTTGGTCTCTGATGCAGTGATGATCTAGTTCAATGCAGAAATGTCACCAGGGAGGAAAAGGAAAAGGAAAAGGAAAAGGAAAAGGAAAAGGGAAAGGGAAAGGGAAAGGAAAAGGAAAAGGGAAAGGGAAAGGGAAAGGGAAAGGGAAAGGGAAAGGGAAAGGGAAAGGGAAAGGGAAAGGGAAAGGGAAAGGGAAAGGGAAAGGGAAAGGAAAAGGAAAAGGAAAAGGAAAAGGAAAAGGAAAAGGAAAAGGAAAAGGAAAAGGAAAAGGAAAAGGAAAAGGAAAAGGAAAAGGAAAAGGAAAAGGAAAAGGAAAAGGAAAAGGAAAAGGAAAAGGAAAAGGAAAAGGAAATGGTAGCAGTCACGGGCCTTCAGAGCCAATATCCACCCCATCCCAGATACCGAACTTTATATTCTGACTTTAAGTCAAACCTCAATACCTCTCATGCCCTGGGCCTCATTTTGTTCATGGCATGAGTACAACTCCCACGTGGAAATCTTGAAGTTTTTGGACTAGTGTCAGTCTGGAGGATTTCAGTTGGTTGGAATTTCCCTGTTTGCTTACTCTGATTGCAAACTTCTGTTTTCCTGCAGGACTCTGCAGGTGACCAGGGGTTACACAGGCTGCCAGGGGCAGAAGGCTGGAGCCTCTGTAAGAGGCTTCTCAATGTCTTCTCTCCTGCAGTGCTGAGAAAGACATCAGGGCTCCAGAGCACCTTTCAGGAAAACCAAAGGGGAGTGGAACTAGAAATTCCTCCCACCCCAAAGGTACAGATGTACAGAAACCATCGCATTCTCAATGATCTTTATTTTTGAATATACAAAGAAGCAGGAACAGGCTGAAGACCTGCCTTGAACAGGCAAATATTCAGCACAGAGCAGAGGAGCAGACTCTTGCCCTGCGTTCAGCTTTGCTTCCAGCGGCTTGTCCAAGCTGGCGGTGTCTGTCATCTCAGCTGTCACCTCCAGATGGAGCCAGGCGGCGCCTTTACCGCGCCGCTCAAAGCTCCCTGTTCCGGGATTCCCCTCGAACACCGCAGCAAAGAGGAGCTTGTTCGTACAATGGATAACCCCTATAATTCAAGTCATAACCTCGTGAGGCGGCTTTGCTGACAGAGATCACAACTTTTACCCTCCCTGCCAGGCTCACTCCACTCCTCAGAGGGCGCTCTCTGGAATAGATCCTCAGCACATGCTTTGGGAGCCTTAAGTGGAGAGCAATAGTCCCAGGTCATAAAGCCAGGGTATGCAGGAGGCTCTGCTGCTTCAGCTTTCTGCTTTCTGTTTCCTAATTCCATTTGTAGAACCTGATAAGTTATTTTCGTCTTTCCCACATACAGGTCTTGATGTGGTTATGTGGACATGATGCTTTCTGCTGAGTTTTCTGGTACCTAAATGGCTGAATATATCAAAGAAACCTTCATGATTTTCACTTCATGGCTTTCTGTGACAAGGGTAGCTTTGTGTTTTCAGCAGTTCTGACCCATGGGGACATGGCAGTGGCCACACAAGGCCCAAAAAGGATAATGACTTCCATTAGCACATAAATATATATATAGATTGCATTTGTGTGAGACAGGTACTGAAAATACACATCATCTTCCTGTACTTGTCTTGTACTGTGTTCATTAACCTCTGTCTGCATCCATTTTTAAAGAGCATCCTAGTCAGTTGCTATTAGTGGCAACTCAGAAAATGTGGTGTGGTGAGCTAGAAAGGGCCTGAAAAAATCTGAGACAGCCTTCCCACAGTCAGGATGAAGTCCTTAGCAGTGTCAAGACCAGGGTTTAACAGCAACAGAGCCTGGATTAAGCAGGAAATGTATTACAGCCATATGAATGTCCTTGCCTTCTCCTTCTGTCCTGTACCCAATTCAAGCTGCTTTCAGAGAGGATGAGCACAGTGGAAAGAAAGAGGACATTTTCTCTTCTTTGGTGCACGGTGAAAGTGTCTCAATACAAGCATGACAGAGGTGGAAGGTGGAAATCTCCCATGGTAGTAGCCAGAGAGGTGTTTCTAAGCTTTTGTGATGGGCACAACATACTCTGTTCTTCCAGCCCAAGCCACCAAATATCCATGGATATCAGACCAAGAGGCAAACTCCACTAAGGGGTGGAGGCAGCATGTGAGGCACCAGTGCTGCCTGTGCTTCACTCCATCTCTCCACAGCTGTTATTGATGTCTGTTTATTTTCCGCATGCCCAGCAATGTGTTGCTATCCCAACTCCTTCCACCTCCCAGTGTTCACCTTCCCTGCAGGGCAGGGCAGGTGACTGACCCTTCCTAGAGCAGGATGCCAGTGCTTCCCTGGCCATGAGTCACTGGGCACAGGAAGTGGCTCCAGCCATTTGCATCTAGCTCGGGGCTCTGGAGCATCCTGGCCAGGACAGCAGAGTAGGTCAGGATCCTCCAGCTTTCCTTAGTGTAAGACTGTTCCAGAGTGTGCAGCACAATGAAGATGGTTTGTGACTTTTCACCTGGTGAAAAGAGAGACCAATCCAGTATCCAGTCCCTCTTTAGGTCTGTGTCTCCAAACATTCCCATGGAATCTGCTGTAGTTACTGGAAAAAATACAGTATTCTTTCTTTAGTAGAAAAATGACAAGATACATGTTTAATACTCTTTATTTAAAACAAGTCAGCATCTTCTTGAAGCAAAGTCTGTAGCAGTTTCTCATCATGGTCTGCTTTCCTAACTTACATGACAGATGTCCCCTCAGCTTCAGAAAACAGCTCTCCCAAAATAGCCTCCCAAGATGTCTTTGTATAACCCAAAACCTGGCTGACTCGACTCAGAGTAGCTTTCCAGTGAATTTGTAGGCTGTACTACATATGCTAACTGTGCTTTGACACTAACAAAAGCATTAGGGTATCCTAATATTTGATTGCCAGAGCTTGGCCTTGTCGGGCTCTTACTCTGTGAGGTATCAATGCAGCAGAACTTTGCTAATGTTAGAGTTTTACCACCTTGACAACACGCAGTCCCAGCTCAGGGACACATGCACCATGGGTCGATTGCTTTTATTACTCATTAACACAAGGTGGGTCTGTGCTCTCTGTTAAAGCCAAGCTATTTATGTCAGAGAGAGAGAAACTACTGCCAGTTTTGGGAAGTGGTCACCAGTCTAGTGACAAAACCATTTTTGCAGCAGCACCCCACTGAGGCTGCAGTCCCATGAGCACAGAAGGGTGGTGTCCTGCCTTTATTTCCTCAGTGTCTGACATACAGTGTAACACAGGGCCTGGAGCAAGAAGGAAGTGCTGATGCTGTGCCTTCATGCATGAAATACAGACCTCTCTGCAAACAGGCAAGCATGAGGTGTTCAGGGCCATGGGCTTGTTCAGCAGGAAGGGCTCGGGAGTCAGAGGTGATGGAGAGCTTTGGGAGGGGTTTCCCTAAGAGCTCTTCTGCTCCTTGGGCTTGTCTGCCCAACCCTTCCCATTCCTCCCTCCTGGTTGTACCCCCTCCGTTTTCCTGCTTCACACACCACCGTCCATGGCCTCTAAAGGTGTTCACCACAAGAGCACATCCTTGGATGTGAGATGTGTGCACAAATAAATTACAGAGCAGCGTACAGAGAAGTGTAACCCTTCAGCCATGCTCATTTGGTCACAAAACCTCGGGATTTAGCTTGGCTTTAGCTCAGTAACCCCAAGGAAAATAGTAAGACTTCTGAGCAGCCTATGATTTTTCTAGCAGGCAATACATAAGATTAAAGGAAAACAGGAAAGCAAAGGCATGTTCTGGTAGATGAGAGCTTAAAGGATTGGTAAGTAAAAACTGTCTTTGTACATGTGTGCGTGTGTGTCCGTGTATATTATACACACAGGTGTGATGTTTGCACACACTCCTTTAAAACAGCCTTTTTAGTCGCTCCAAAACAATAAATGCTAAAACAACCATTTCATTACAGTCTTTTCAGGTTCTCAAAGTACCACGTTCTCCTCAGTACAGTAAATTTAGTTTTATGGCTGCCTATGAAATCCCACACCTAAAAAACGCATAATCTCAATGATGTATTACTAACCCCATTTTAGAGCTGGGGAAAACGAGGCCCTGACTAAGTGCCTTTAGGTGGAGAGCCAGGAGTCCCAGCCCCGCTCCTCTTTAGCACCGGGGCAGGACTCTGTGCCTGGGCGTGGTGAGATCCGTATCGGTGAAAACGTGTGTGAGCTTTCCTGAAAGCCGCCGGGGAGAGCGCGCTGCCGTCTCCGCATACCAGCCCCGCTCCGCAGGCGTGCGCTGCCAGAGGAGCTGCCTAGTGGATCAGACACACCTTTTCTCGGCAAGTCACAAGTTCCAGCCCACTGCCCTCGTCCCCAGGCACCTCGGGGGCTGTTGGTGCCCTGCCACGTCCCTGCGGCGTCATCCTCATCCAAGCGTGCCTTTCCCAGCATCAGCCTGAACTCTGCCGTGCGCTGGTACCGGGGCGATTAAATGCAACTGAAGCGCAAGCTCTGTGCCACTACTAGCAATCGTGCCGGAAGGGAAGGGAGAGCAGAGAGAGCATTTAGCACTCTCCAGAGTACCAGAGAAAAGCACAGGGAGAAAGGTGCCGCGGTGGAAGGGGTTTGTGCGGTGTTTGAGCTCGGGTGGCTCAGGGACACATTGTGCGAGGGGCCGTGGGTGCGCTTCCCCCTGCAGGGCTCTCCTGGCTGGAATCCAGCCCCTCCTGTGACTCACTTCGCAAGAAACATCCGCTCTGACCTCTGTGCCTCTCGCTGATACTCACCAACCTGCTTATCAGAGTGACGAAAGACCCTCTGGGAGACTCATCGAGAAAGGGATGAAAGTAACTGCGGGGTTAGAAATGCACAGTTTGGTAACAGGATGGTTGGTCTGCTATAAAAAGCCCGGCAGGACAAGAGCTGAGGCTCGGAGAGAACAGTTGCTGTTGTGATTCACAGACTGTGAACACAGGAGGGTTTTGAGATCTGGATAGATGAGCAGGGGCCAGGTTTGGGTACAGGATCTGGAAGGAGTTTTCCTGCAGGGATCTGGGGCTGTGACTCCCGTAAAATCAGTGTGTGCCCACCTGCCTGGCATGTGTCCCTACTGACACACTGTCCTGTCCTCTCCTCCACGTCGGAGTCTCTCTGTGCACTAAGAAAAGAAAGCACAACATGTGCCTTCCCTCTTTCTTTTACCCTGCCCCTATTCTGCCCTGGTGGTCCTGGTTCATGTAGCGCCCCGTTTCTGTTCTTTACGAAGATGTGTTGTTGTTCCTCACCCACGCTCTCCCAAAGGAGATCATCCCTCCCCCTTTTTCAGGCTTAAAGCTTCATTTGCACCTTCTTTGTCAACAGCACAGGGCGTGGGCTCACGGAGCTCTCCCGAAACACCCGTCGGCAAAGCCTCTGTGTACATCGGGCTTAAGGGAGAGTTTCACGGGCAGAGACACAGCTGTGAGAGAAACACCCCCGGCCTCTGACCTCCAGCCAAATAACTGGGGTTTTAAACTCCCTCCAGGCACTGAAATACGACCTTGGGTTTCCAATGTGCTCTCCCAGTCCTAGCGATAAAGGGTGTGTTGGAAAGTCCAGGGAAGAAACTCCTTCCCTCCTCCTCTGCCAACACACAGATCTGCTTTCAGTGCAGATGTGTCTTGCACTTAGCCAAGGCTTTTCAAGAGCTCCATTTCCTTGCAGGCATTAGAATAACTGGCCACATTTAAACACTCTTTAAGTGTTTAACCCTGCTGCCCATTGAAAAATCCAGCCACGTGTGGCCACTGAGTGCTTCAGAAACACCCAGCTCTGATTTGAGTGTCTTAAAGAGGACTCATCACATTGAATGTCAATACTTAAAAATCTCGTCCTTCTGCTCCTCTCAGTTTCAGAGAGAGCTGCTTTTTGGAAGATGGTTGTACAGGGCCAGCATACCTCTGAGGATGCTGAGCAGGTGTTAACTTTTTCTGGCATTATCTCCTACAGCACAGTAATCTGTGTATCTTTAATTTTTCCACTGTCTGAGGGCAGCACAAATAGGTTTGGTCTTATTGATCCCCAGAAGAATTCCTAGATATGTGTGATAGGGGCTAACTTCAGCAACCTGAAAAAGATGTGAGACTTCATTTCCTAATCTTTGCATTGCCCCTAACAGTTTGATCTAGAAATCTGGCAAGAATTTACAGCAGAGCCTTTCTAGGAAGGACACTGGATCACTTTATCTTCCCAGCACCGATTATCTGACATGTCATAAGGATTTAGGAAAAAGGCAGATGTTGTGGTCCAGGCACAAAAAGGTGAGACATAGCCATACCCTGAGATGAGAATCTCTGAGTAATTTCTAAAGTGCTGATTACAGCTTGGGCTTTTCCTTGGCATGAAGGTTGCCCCCAAAACCAGACTCACAGGTACTTGGTCTTGATGGCTCACTTGGTCAGTGGTTGGGCAATGTAAATGGTGATAACTCTGTCTTCAGGACTGTCTGAACAGCAGTTCCTGTGAAGGACTTCAGATACAGTCATTAGGCATCTTCTCTCCTCCCTATCTCTTTGTAATACCATTCCAATGCCCCCTTCCTCCCTTCATCTGATTTCAGGAAGAACAACCTGAGGTTATTCCAAAGAGGAAATTTTTTCCTTGGTGATTCTGAAGGCGATCAGATTCCTGCCAGTCTCAGAAGTTCATTTCATAACTAGGGCATCAAGTTCATAAATTAGCATGGGCACCATCCATCACTGAGTTCCTGGTGGACACTTGGTGAGATTTGGGTAGAAAAGTGATTCTTGCTATAACTGGTCTTGGAGGATCATGACCAAGACCTTGGAGGCATCAGGAACATGATGAGAGCACGCAGGATGGGTGGATGGCAAGGACTAGGTCTTTACAGAGCCCATCTGCTGGAAATGCACTTAGAAAACTTCCATGGATGGTACCAGGGATGATTTTTATCTTGTCAGGACCTTGGTGCACATCTCTCATGGCTCGTGCACTGGGCATGACACACACACACACACACACACACACATCTGCCTCCCTCTCAGCCCAGCCCAGGTCTCAGTTATTCTCCTTGCTTCCCCTCTCCTGCCCTGGGACTGTGACACCAGGAACTGCTGTGCTCCACGTGCTCCTAGTGGCACATGGTGGGGAAAGTGGCCACACTTTGTGGCTGATCCTTCTGACAGGGCACACTTTCCATCTGCCACGTCACTGCTGAACCTCTGCCCCAGATGCCTCATCACACCTGTGGCATCATGACACCACAATTAGTTTCATACATTTTGAAAATGAAATTTGTTGTTGATATGACATAAAGCTACCCTCTATCTACAACATTTAACTCCCTGCTTTTCCCACCATTACCTCTCTAGTACTATGAAACTCATTGTTTCCAGGAATTTGATTGTGTCTGACTTTTGTTTTCTATCTGGCCTCTGGTACAGAATGTCCAGTGAAAGAACAATACTAAAATAGAAAAACTGAAAACAAAATAAATCCTAGCATACAGGTCAAATCTCTTGGCCTCCAAGGGCTGGGTTGCATGCCATGGAATCTCTATCAGAGCTTCCAGTATAGCTTTGAGAAACAACACATGAGCAGCCAAGTGCAGGACCACCTTTATTCCTCATCAGCTCACTGCCTTGCAGGGGCAAGCCCTGAGGTCTGAGAGCTGTGGGTAATGACACACAAAGTACAGCTTTACACATGCCAAAACCACTTACTTACGGACGAGAAAGATTCCAGTGTTTTTGGGGCATTCTGAGGCACAGTCTCAGGCCCTTTAGTCATTTGCTGTTGGCTGATTCAGAAGAAAACAAAAAACAAAGGTAACAGGTGAAAACTGAGAAGCTGGGGAGTAGACACGATTCCTTTCAGAGCTCTCGTTAGAGAGGTTTGGAGAAGAAGTCAGGAGTTCAGCCAGCCTCACACAACTTCAGTGTGTTGCATATAAGCAAATTTTAGCTACAGCCAGGTGAAATCCATCATGTGAAGGGTAGAATTAAACTACTCCCAAAACTGTAACCTTATTACAACTGGTGGGAAAATATGAATGTTTAATGACTGTAAGAAGAGTGTTGATTATTAACTTGGTTTATCTCCAGCTGATAAGGAATTCCAGGTCATGTCTGCTGACAAAACATAGATAGGTTTATGATGTTTCTGTCCCCAATATTTGAGTATGAATAATTATTACAGCCAATAATTATATAGCCAATATAATAAAATTGTATTTTCAGAATATATTCTCTGTGTGTAATCAATATCAAATAAGTCACATCAGTCCCTCCAACAGATGCTGCCTCCATCAACCCCAAATTTCAATACCAAAGAGGAAATCTGAGCTTTGCTCCTGGAAATGATGGTTTCAATTCATCTGTGTAGGTAAAAGCTCTGGTTTTGGTGCTGCTCACTGCCCTGTGGTTTATGGGCAATGGGAGTCATTTGAAGGAAGTCTTCTCCAACAACTTTTCTGTAAAACTTTGTAGTGAATGACAGCCCTGCAGGAGTGAACAGCAGATGAAGGGTTAAGCTTTCCTTGTGCTGCTGTCCTCTCCAGCACTGCAAGCTGTGATCTTTGGCTGCTTCAGCTGCTAACATGGTCAAACACGGTCTGCCCTCACTGCAGACCAGGCTGGACACAATCCTGACTAATCCCAGGGAAGATTTGTGGAGGTCTTAGATCCTCCTGACATCTGGGCAAAGACATGTGGGCGCTGCCTGCAAAACAGTGCTTGCAGCTAGGGTTCAGCAGGGGCGTTTCTCCTGGACAGATGGAGAAGTGGGAGACAGGGAGAAGAAAAAGCAGCCTGCAGATAAACAACAAAGTCTTTTTAAGGTTTTTCTAGACAATGTAAACCTGAGCTAAACACACATGGTCCTACCAGTCTGCCCTTTTCCTCCAGAACCTTGGGGACTTCAAATGAAACACCAAGTCACAGGGTTCAAAAGAAACAAGTTGTTGCACTTTACTGTGAAGCACAGAGTAAATCTGCAGAACTCCTTCCTGCATAATGCTGCAAGTGCCAGAAGTTTAAGAAGTTTAAAAAAACAAACAACTGAATTTATGGAGGGAAAATCGAGTGAGCAAAATTAAAGTTAAAAGTACTGGCATGGGCTCAAGATATATTCAGACATGGATCAGGGCGGGCTGTAACACTTTGTGGAGAAGGGTCGCTGTTCTTGCAATATTTCCTGGCTCCACAACCAGCTGCCACCAGAAACATGGGCTGGAGTGCTGTTGTCCAGCCATTCCCATTTTCTGGCCCAGTTGTGAAGCTTGTGCCTTCACTCTGAAACCGGAACAATGCAGCTCTGCCTGCTCTGCGCACCTGCTGCTCTGCGCACCTGCCCAAACTTATAATAACTTATAATCAGATGCTGACCCTGATACATGAGTTTTAGCTCAAGGATGAATTCAGGGGAGTCTGGGGGCAAGCTTTAGTGTACACAAGGACAGAGTGAGCTTCCCAAACACAGGCATGCATGGTGAGACCTTCCCCAAGAAATGTCTGAGAGAGGAAACCAGGCTGCTCAGCTGCAAGTCCTGGCAAGTGTTAAAGCTTGTTTTTGCCAGAAAAGGAAACAGGTATCATTTACTACCCACAGAGCTGGGATCTCTGCTGAGTACAGTGCTGAGGCTGCTCTCTGACTCACATCCCCCAGGGGAGCGACCAAGGTGTTGAGCATTTGGCCTGTGCAGCCAGGGCTGTGGCACACAAGGGCAATCCCTGTGAACAATTAGAGGAGTATCTCTACCTCTGCAGACAGAAACATGCCAGTTTGATTTCAGGGACTGTCTGTACACACGCCTCTTCTCGCTTGGTCATGCTATTGTAAAGGACAAAAAAATTCAACTCTCATGTTTACCTAAGAGCAGGCCAGTCGCTAAGGACTGTCACTTGGGAGTACCTTTAGCCTCAAGAATACAGAGGAGATTGCAACATCTTGGATAAACCCAGGTCTTTCAGCTGAGATGGATGATCTGAAGGAATGGTATTTCCCAAAGTCAGGTATAAAAACTAGGTGAAAATAGAGTGAAAACTCTTTGGTACTTCCAATAGGAAAAAAAAAAGGAAAACCAAAAGAACTTCAGGCAGAGGAAGAAAGACAGTGATTATGCAGTAAAAAGAGGTTTTATTTTGCCCATTGAAGCAGAGCAGAAAATCATCCAAGAAAAGAAATGAGATATATCATGTCTCAAAGAGAGGAAGGAAGTACAGAAGAGGAGACTAGGTGCTCTTAGGGATACTGTAAAATCCACTGCAAATTCCAGAGCACTGAGAACATTGATGAGTGATGAAGGGGAAAAGTGGAGTTTCAGTGTTTATCTTGCTATGTAAATTCCTTGTGATTGATTCCACAGAATTTTTTTTCCTGGGGTTTGAAATCTTTTACGAAACATGAATAAAAAGTATCTACCTCAAATTGTCTCTAGAAAGCAAAATAAAATTGGGTGTTCACAAGGCCGGCAGTGTGTGTGAGGGTTCTGTGTAAACTCTGTGTACAGATTGTCAGGGATGTTCAGCGGTCAAAGAGACACTGGCAACTTGTGCTGCAGCCTATGAGGACTGCAGGAGGTCTGAGAGCACATGGATGTGTGCCTTTATTGCCTTTCATTGGCTTTGTTTAACCCAAGACCACTCTGACATCCAGTAGCACTGCCAGGGCAGCACCATCAGGGACGGAGGAGCAACGGGATGGTTGTACAGCCCCTCAGGAGCCCAGCATCCATCTCCAGGCAGGTGCAGGCTGCAGTCCCACAGTAGTCCTCACACAATATTGCTGTCTCCAGTCTAAGTTCCATGTCCTCCTGGAAGGGGAAGAAAACTGAGCACAGATGCTGTTCTGCTGTATAAGCAAGCAGTCAGACTCACACTACAGGCAATTTTGGCACAAACTGTCCCCAGAGTGCCACCAGAATAAATTCTAAGATAAATCCTAAACCAAATATTCCCAAGAACAGACTGGCCATGAATTTCAGTCCATCCAAGAGCTAGCAGCATGGTCAGGGTGCTAGAACATGCATCACATGCTGGTGAATTCATTTCCCTAAGATCACTGTCCCTCCCAGTACCAGTGCAATTAGATCATTGATACCCAGGACTCCTCCCTGTACTTTCCTAGATGGTTCAGTATAAAGTCCAAGACCTTCCCATACAGAATAGTTCTGTTCCTCCTCCTGGCTGTTCAGAGCCTGTAGACAAAGGATCTAAACCTGCTAAAAGTGTCTTGGTAACTGTTAACCCTGTCCAGAGCTGACCTTGCACTGCAGGAGTCAGTGAGGAGCTGCCCAATCTGCTGGGGTGGGGGCTGGCAGGAGGGTCAGGAAAGGGGTGAGTCAGTTGAGTGCTCTGAAGCACCAGGAACACTGCACATTCCTTTGCAGATGGACACTGTTGGACTGAAATGACTATGCACATCTCAATGACCAAATCCAGACACTCCTAACTCGGCTCTCCTCAGATTCACATGAGTTTCTGCCCTGCCTCCTCACAGAAGCCAGCTCCAACAGCCAGCACCATGCTGGTTTCCCTGCTCCCTGTATCAGTTCTTCATGAATACAAGATAAATGCATCTACTTTGTTATCTCTGAATTGCCAAATAAAACTTTGCTGCTTTCTTCTTCTTCTCTCACAGAACTGGTCCACAGAGACATAGGGAAACACCATTTCTTCACACGCAGAATCACAGCTCTCTAATCCTTCAAAAGTGAAAAAATATATAACTAGAAAAGTTTACTACCAGGCAACTGGGGTCGATTTCATCACACCAGCACTGCTGCCTGGGCACTGAAGACCTGCAGCCACAAGAGTTTTCAGAGCAAACCAGCCTTGCTTTGTCTCTGGCTGGTGGAGCAAGATTGCAGTGGCTTTTCTCCCCTTTGACCCCCCCTGGCATTGCACAGGACAGGTCAGGTAATCACGAGTCTGTTTGTCTGTTTGTAAATCTCAGGAAGCAGCTCCAGCAAAATCTCCTAAGTCATCAGAATGCAGCAAAACATGGTGTCAAAACAATGCAACCCCATCCCTACCTCCAGCAGGACCTTTATCAGGAATTATCACCTGTTTATCTCAGAGTTTGGGATTACAGCAGGTCCAGGCTGAAGGACCCCTCCATCCAGCCTGTGGTGAGGGCAGGCAGCACCACCCAGCCCAGGCCATGCCCTCTGAAGGAGACAGCATTTCGTCACTTTGCCTGTTCTGAGTCCGGATGTGTCAATATTCAAATATCCACTCAGGAGAAAGGGAAACTACAGTAACTGGACAAACACACACCCAAGAGAGAGGAGACTCCTTCCTGGTCTCTAATCCCCTGGTCCAATAAACCTTAGCAAATCGCTGAGGTGAAATTTCTCCCAGTAATTCAGAGGTGTACAGAACACTGCACTTTTTAAAACGGTAGGTTCAAAAGTTTGGATTTGTACATGGATGATGAGTGTTTGCACAGCTGCCTCTCTGAAAGCCCTTCAAAACCAGAGTACTCCTAATTCCCATGACTGATCTACTGCCCCCTCCGTAGCTGGTTGTCCCACGTGCGCTGCATGTCCAGGAGCCAGGCAGTAAATGTGCCAGGGGGAAAATGCCCCCCTGCCTTGCCTGGCGGCACTGAGGTGGGCTGGGGAAGGTGGTCACACACACAGCAGCTGGACAGGTGGAGCCGGCACGGCCCCGTCCCCACTCCCCTGCCTACTGTGCTGGCTCCGGGGGGGAAGGAGAGCCGGAGAGCCAAGTTCACAGCTCCAGCAGGTGAAGGACAGCAGCAGGCTGCTCTCCCAGGGAAGGCGAGCGGGGGTTCCCGCTGTCAGCACCCCCAGCTCGAGGAAGGGGCAGACCCACGAGCACAACCAGGGCAGCCTTTCGAGGAGCCAAAACATCCGGGGGTGCCAGCGCAGCTCTCCCGTGGGGAACAGAAGAGATCATCCCCCGGGGGCTTTCTCCGCAGGGAGGGGCAGTGCGGGGCGGGGTTCACTAGGGCGGGACCCCGAGGGAGGGGTCGCTGTCGGGGTCGCTGCGGGTCCCCCCCGTGCGCGCGGAGCCCCGCGGGGCGGGGCCGGGGCGCGGCCGGCAGGGGGCGCGCCCGGCGCGGGTTTAAGTGGCGCGCGGGGCGGCGCGCGGGCGACAGTGCGGCGCGCGCCCTCCGTCCCCTCGCTGCCACCGCGCCCCGGGCCGCAGACATGGCCAGCGGAGGGCTGCAGCTGCTGGGCTTCGTCATGGCCTTCCTCGGCTGGGTCGGCATCATCATCAGCACCGCCATGCCCCAGTGGAAGATGGCATCCTACGCGGGGGACAACATCGTCACGGCCCAAGCGCTCTACGAGGGGCTGTGGATGTCGTGCGCCATGCAGAGCACGGGGCAGATCCAGTGCAAGGTGTACGACTCGCTGCTCAAGCTGGACAGTAAGTTGGGGCTGGGAGCTGGTGAGGGTGATGGGGTGTCCGCCCCGTCGGGCCCGTCTCCTCCGCCCCAGCGCCTCTTGCTAAGTTCGGGGCGGAGGTACCGGGCCCGCAGGGTCATTAATTACCCCGCTTCGGTGTCGGTCGCATCGAAACTCAGGCTGAAATATTTAGACTGAGTTTGCCGGCCCTATTGCACTTCCGATGTCCTATCCCCGCGGTCGTCCGTGTCGTCCCCACACCCTTCGCCTCCTCCCCACGAGTGCCTGTCGCGTTAGGGGTGTCGCTGCTGTCGGGTCTCACGGTCTCTGTCCCATTGGATTTGCTCAGCCTGTCCCTTCAGGGTTGAAGATGCAGCGCTCAGGGTCCCCCATCTCTTTTATGAGTCCTCATCCTGTCGGATGCGTGTCTCCTGGGGCTCCCCGCCGGAGCTGAGGGTCGCTCCAGAGTGGCTGTCCTTTGGGGCACCCTCGGCAGTGCCGCCTCCCCAGGAGGGGAGCGGGGACCGGAGCCGCCCCTCATCCCCCTGCTCGTCCCCACCCAAAATGTCCCGTGGGGAGGAAGGGTTAGATTCTCTCCGTGCGTTCCGGAAAGCGCTGTGTTTGCGAGCAGGAGCTTTTGGCTGTGGAGGTCCAGCCACGGACTGGCTACCCTCGCTGGACACGGCTGAGCGGGAGCAGAACTCAGCAAGCAGAGTGGCCAGAGTGGGCTTTTGCAGTACGGGTCCTGTTTGTCTTTGACTGCTTTGGTCTTTTGTTCTCTAGGAAAGTTGCTGCTGCTCCCGTGGGGCTTTTAAGCTGAGGGCTGGCAGGTGAACTGGCCTCCTGCCCAGGTAGCACTGCCTGGAGTTTTTAGACAGGCCATTATGCCAAGATAATCTTTGAGTCTCTTATGTCCTGGGACGGCAAAGCCATGTCATGCAGGCAGGAGCTGCAGCCTGGCTGCCTGGGGTGTCGCTGGGGTGTCACTGGGGTATCGGCCTGGCTGGCTGGTTGTCATTCGGGTGTTCAAGCGGAGCTGGAGCCTCACAGAGGGCTGTTTCTAGAGCGCTGGGGCAGATAACATGCTGACACGCAAAGGGCTGAAAAGAAACCGTACTATTTTCTCAATACCCCTGGTCTCATCTCGAGTCCTGGAACACCCTCATCCCTCCCTAATTAATAAAATAATAATTGTCACCTTGGTCACCTTCTCTTTCCTAAAGGAATGAGCAGGCAGTTTCACGTAAACCGAGGTCCCCGGGGAGTGTCCCCGAGTCCGATTGCCACCAGCCCTTCCTGTGTGTGTCACTCCGGTGAAGCCGGGCCCACGTGCGCGGCCAGCCCACGTCTGTCCCTCGTTCCCTTGTCCCAAAGGCCCTGCAGCCGGCGGAGGAGCGGCTTGTGCCCGTCGGGAGCGCTGCGCACCCGCTTGGCACTCGCAGGGTGCGGGGCTGTGCTGATGGGGCAGGGCTGGGTCCGGAGTGCTTGGAGGGCTAATTACGTGTCAGCTCAGCTTCGAGCCTCTTATCTCTCCCTGGGGGTGGGGGGCGAAGATGCCAGCAGTGGCTGAGGAATCTCTATCCACCCCCTGGATGGTTTGCGAAAGGTAACCTTGCCTCGGGGGCTGTGTGCAGCCCATTGTGCCGTAAATGAGACCCGCCTGCGGAGCCCGCCTTGAAACGGTTCCCCAAAACGTGCCCCGGGCCCTCCAGACCTGGCCCATTCACGGCTGAGGCCGAAACCGGCTGGTCCCCTCACCTTTGTCCAGCCAGCAATACGGCTCTTCTCTCCCAGGGCTACAGGGGAGGGACGTGACAGGGGCCGAGGCTGAGCTTGTGGTGGCCTTTTCTACTTCTCGCCGAGCTCTGCAGGACAGCATGCCTGAGAATTCTCAAATAACAGGAGATCACAGTGTGTTATTCTCATGGGGAAAATCCGTGAGGGCTGGCAAAAGGACTCCTCGTTCTTGCGGTCTCTCAGCTTGCCTAGGCTGTGCCTTTCCCGCTTTTAAGCAGATCATGCCTGGGGACATACACCTTATCTGTCGCTTTCCCTCCTGGTGTCCCTTCAAGGTTTTGCAGCCACATAGGCATGGGCAGGGACCAGCAGTGCTGGTTTGGGTGGAGGTGCAAAAAAAACCCAACAAACCAAACCCCCAAACCATTTCTACCCAGTTCAACAGCAACACCCCGGGACAGGTGCAGTGGAGAGCTCCCTTACTGCATTCATGTGTATCCTGGTGAAGGTAGCACAGCTGTGTGGGCAGAACTTTGCCTGGCCACGCTTTCCTGCTAGGCCTTCATATGCCCCAGGTGCTCTGAGCCACATGGCAGAGCCTCATGCCCTGATGGGAGAGGCTCAACTCTGTAATTACTTTGTCCCTGTAGAAAGGACTGAACCTTCCTGCATCTGCAGTAACTCGTGTTTGTGGGAATGCTGGAAGGCTTTGCCAGCAAGTTTTGGAATATCTGGTAGCTGTTGCCATTGCTCTGGATGTGTCAGTGTTTGGCTGCAAGGCAGAGATGGGTTTGGCACAAGCTGATGAGCACCATCAGCCAACCGACGGCCTCCAGTTTCCCGTGTGGGCACACTGCTGGAGTGCACCCGTGCTGGCACTTCTCCCACAGCTGTGTTCAGCTGAGGGCTTATGTCACTGCTCCTATTCAGGCAACAGAAAGGCTGCGTTTTGCTGGCTTACGTGAAAAGCAGTGCGTGGCCACACGCAGACATAGAGGCAACAAATGCCACCCCTGCAACAAGGCTTTGTTGCACAGCCTCAGCATTGTTCTTGTGGCCCTCCAGCATGGTCCATGGAGCTTAGCACAGCTTTGTGCTCCTCGGGATCTCAGAGGGATGGTCTTGGACAGGGGGGAGTAGGGCTCCTGGTACCTGCCTCTGAAAATTTTGAGCCCCACCTAACCACATTCTCCTGTTCAGGGCAGATGTTTTTCTGGATCCTGTCAAGGCTGTTTTAGCTGAAGATACTCATCGACCTGTTTGGTTTTGCTGGGAGAGGTTCTGTGCTTGAGACAAGCTGAGACTCATCTATCACTTCATCACCAAACCTAGTACATCCACAATGAGCCTTTGTGCCCTAGCCCAGAAAATAAACAAGGTTTTGAATACCCTCTGGGTCAAGCAACATGGCTGAAATGTGGCATCTTCCCTCCTACGCCTTTACCACTTTGGCTGAGCCTGTTCCAGGAGCTGAGGAAAAGAATGGGTGGGGGGGAAGGAAAGGTTCATGCTCAGGTTACTGCTGCCCAATTCTGGTGGTAGGGGAGTTGGGACGGTGGCCCAGGGAGAAGACAAAGTATGAGGGACATGTGTCCCATTCTCCATCTTTAGATCTTGATTAAACAGGTAGAACCTGCTGGTATCTGTGCTTTCATGTGGGTTAAGGGTTAATTTGCTAGTGTTTCTCAATCCCTGTTCCTTCCTGATGAAAAATCTCGATTGAGTGATAGTCTCACTTGTGCTGGCTTTGAGAAGGTAGAGGGTTACTTGGAATGCCACCGAGGCTGTTCCTGTGCAGTGCTCTGGTGTGTCTGCAAGAGGGGATGGGAGTCTGTTGCAATACACTGGCTTTATTGCTCTACAAGCAGCTTCTAAGCAGCTTTTAGTAGCTGGTGTTACTATGTGTTACTAAATCTCTTGGTAAGGGAATTTCCATGCTCTGTGGGAAAACAGGCTGCCCAGGTCTCCTCTGACCAGGAATCTGGAAATGGTGGTATCATGCTTGTCTTGCTACTAATCTTTATTTGTCAGTGAGGGTAGGAGGGCATTGAACCTTAATTGCTTTCAGATATGCAGAGTACAAGGCCACTGTTACCTACTGAACTTGCTGCTTTTGCACTGGAAATGCAGTAGGGAGTTCCTAACCTTCCCATTTTGTAAAAAAACAAGACCCGGAGTCCCTGTCCTGCCTCGATACCTTTGAACAGTGCTTTAGACTTGTCGGGAGGTGCTTTGAAAGCATCCAGGCTGGAATCTGATGCTGATGGGTATGCAAGGTGGGCCTTTGCAGGGTCTGGTAAGGGGGTTGAGCTGCCTCCAAGCCATTATCAGCTTTTGGGTACAGTGAGAACATCTGTAAAGCGTGAGAAATGTTTACTGGCCAGCTCTGAAGCTGTTACTGCTCGCTCAGATCTTCAGTCCCCTGTCTACTGCTCAAAAGTAACTTTCACATGCTGGCAGGGCAGCCCAGCAGGATCTCAGATCTCGCTCCTTGCAGGGAATCCAGCTTTGATGAAACCCCGGTGGGAAGGCTTTGCTGGCTTCTCTCGGAGGTGGACAGTGGAACATGCTTCCTGTACTGCAGGGGTGCTTGCAACTCTTGGGGAACTTCCTGCGTAAGGATTAGAGGGAACTGCACAGCATCTGTTTCACCTGTGTTCTGTCATCAGTTAGTTGGATGAAGGCCCATGGGAAGGGAAGGAAAAGTCCTTATTTTAAATTAAGGCAGTTGATGAGCATCCCTATCAGAGAATAATCTGCACACAGAGCCATTACAGTAATTTTGCTTTACAAACAGGCATTACAGAAATCCCATGGCACTTTCCCAACAGCTTTTCTGTAATATAAATGACATAAACAGATTGAATAAGGAAATGGGATGATAGAGAATACCCTCAAACATCTGCAGGTGAAGTACTGAAGTATTTTTTATGTAACTGAGCAGTTACCAGCAATTACTTCTGTCTCAGTTAATGAGAATTGTGGGAAGGAAAGCTTATTACTTAGGCTTCAGATAAACTGAATAAAGTTGTTTGTGTCTAAAACTGGTAACAATAATTCTGAATGGTTTGTTAATGTTTTTTAAAAAAGTGGGGTTTATTTTGTTAAACAGGTGTGAGCTGCAGCTGCATGTCTGTGGACTTTGGTGGCATTTTATGCCTTGCAGAATGCACATTTGTTCTTAATTGTCATCAAGAGTTTTAAGCCTCTGTTCTTCAGTTCTTGCTGTTTTGTTGCTATAGAGTTTTCAGGCTGTGTCTCTCATTGCTAACCAGCAATCAAAAGGCTTGGCTTCAGAGTCAGTACTGGTTTGTATTGACAAAATACTGTTGCCATCTGACAGCTGTTGTTTGGTGCCAGACCAGTTTGTCTCACCTTGTCTAGGACTGTATTTTCCCCCAAGGGCTCTCAGGACTGCCTGGGCTTTCCTGTTCCTGTTGGTGAGACAGTTGCAGCAGCAAGGAGTGTGGGGGAAATCCTGTTTTCCCTCTAATATGGTAAAAGTTGTAAAGTTATATTGCTGTGGATTACTTCCACTTGCTATGGGCAGCCCGTCCTGTTTAGCAGGTTGAGACAATACTGTACTTGTATAATTTTGGACTTTTAAAGCATCTGGAAAGGCCCATGTGAACAACAGAACAATTATTAAAGTAGCTTTCCCAGCCCCTGGATGTGCAGCTTGCATTGACAGCGTGTCTGTTAATGTGTAGTTAATAACTGGTAGCTTGTATGATGATTAACTGCGGCCAGTGCACTGCACACATTGCAAAAGTGGTAGGAGCACAAAAGCGCTGCTCCCAGGCTGTGCTGGGAGCACAGGGCGGGTGGAGGATGGTTGGCTGGCACAGTCATGTCACATAACAGCTTCTTGGGACAAAGGAACAGAATGTTCTGCAAAGGCTCCAACCTGTTCTGCTGTCCCACTGCAAGTTTGCTACATGCTTCTGTCCCCTTGTGCCATGGAGCCATGCATGAGGAGGGGGCGAGGGCACCAGTTATCCCACCAGTGTCTGCTGGGAGTGGGCAGCCCTGGGGAATGCTCACAATGCTGTATTTTGTTCAGCTGCTTCTGCAAAGCTGTCATGGCATGCATCTGGTTAATGCTTATACATCTTGAGATTTTAGTGCATTTCATAGCTGGGTTTTTAGAGGTCATAGAAACTTTTTCCAGCATTTTCCTGTGTTTGTCCCTTGGCACTGTGTGTGAAGGTGAAATGTTTCTTCCCACCCTTATAACTGTTTTTCTAGTTTTTAGAGATAGCATTGCCTATTTTGAGATTCATGAAAGACCTCTTTCAAAACCCTCTCCTGCAAAGTAATTTCTGCTGGAGCAAGACTGAGCCAAACTTTCTGTAGCCTTGATAAAACAGGTTTGGTACCTCTGCAGAAAATACGGTTTCCCATGCCTAGTGCAAACTGGTATTCAGCCAGGGGCTTCTCCAGAGCTTCTGCTGTAGGGCACAATTTAGCCTTAAGTGTATGGCAGCTGAATTGGTTACCTGGGTGGCAACCTGTCAGCTGAGGTCCTTCTGAACATTGGCATGGCTTTTGTAAGGCAGAAATTACTTTTGGAGTGTAATCTCTGACATTGTAGGTAAATCAATTAAAAATGAGTTTGGGTACTGCAGTGGTGATTTATGCTAAAGTGACAGATGGCTTTGTTAGTGGGTTTCTGTACTCGGTGCAGCAGATGGGTTTTGATCAACACGGGTGGTGCGGAGGTGTGTCAGCTTCACCTTTGAAGGAAGTGAGAGATGATATTAGCCAAGCTGATTGAGGAATTTTTCCCAAGAAAGCCAACCGTCATCTTATGGAAGTGTGTTCCTTCCTGTTGCTCTGATTATTGTCTTTTTATTGTGTTGTTTGTAACTGGTTTCATAATCTATTTACAGAACAATAAGGTTGTGTGTGAAAGGGGCAGATGGAGATCTGCTTTAGAGCAGAATTAGAGCCTGGTGTTGGTGTGGGTCACAGGAATTCTCCTGCACAAGCAGTTCTATGGGACTATGTGTGGTAAAGAAGCTGCAGAGGATGGCTGTGTGGCTTTGCTCTCCTTCTGGCCAGTGCCAGGTCTGAGCTCTGAGTTTCAGACTGGGCCACAGAGCCCGTGGTTGAGGCAGGCACTCAGATGGGTTCACCATGCCAGCCCTGACTGAGTGGGCAGGTGCCCTGTTAAAGGCTTAAACCTTGCAGTTCAAGCCTGAAATGCTTTGCAGAGCTCTACCAGGATGCAATCAGGGTGTTTTGAGGGGTGAACTCTAGACCTGAGACTGTGTCAGGGACACTTGTGCCTTGGTTACAGCATGTTCCTTGGAGCTTACTCATTTTATTAGCCAGCCTTGTTTGTTCTCAGGGCTTTACAGGGCTGTATATGAAAATTCATTCTGTTCAAACAAACCTGATTTGCCAGACAATAAAGCTCAGGCTCTTATTTCACTGCTAGTCAGGTGTTTTGTCACCTGAGGGTCTTTTTAGTAATGACTTAATTTACATTACTTTTTCCTTTGGTATCAAGAAAATCTAAATTCAGTAGCTCACATTCACAGGCTTAGTGTGTCTTCATGCCTTCAGATGAGTCCATATAAAAACCAAATCCTAATGTCCATCAAGTCTGTCTGCTGAGAATTCAGCCAAATTCAATGCTTGCCTATGGGAGGCATCACCCCATGCTCCAACTCTTCAAAAGCACAAGAGGCTCTTCAAGCATTTGAGTATCTTTGAGTCAATTAAGCTAAATATTTTATGTAGAGAAGAAAACAAGGTATTTTTCAATTGGCTGGGAAAGCCCTATTTCTTTTGCAATTGTATTTTTGTACCCTCTGGGACTCAAACTGAGAATGTAGCACCAAAAGAAAAAAAAACTAAATCAGCACTGAGTTATTTGTATAAAAGATTTTGGAAGTGTTGAGCAGTAAATGGGCCTTGGTGTCTGCTGTGGCACTATTCATATGTATGTCACTATTCATATTAAAACGTGTGCTTAAGTACTTTGTCAAGGTAGAGCCTAAATCTGAATACTTCTTTTGATAAACAGATATGTCCTTCCAATTGGGATTCAAATGATCAAGGAACAAAAGATGTCTGAGGGCAATTCCCAGGTCATTTCCTGCAAAAAGCTGCTGCATGCCCTTGTTTGCCATGCATTTTAGAAGAGGCTGAGAGTCCTCTGATCCTGATGCATGACAGTCTTGAGACTAAAGCCGAGAAGGAATGTCTTGCTTGGATGTATCCTGTGTATCAGGGAGCAGGAATATTTAGCTACAAGATTACCGAGCCCAGTAATTTGAATTTCGATTTGTATCTTGACTTGACTCAGTGGGTAACTGAAATGCTGTTGTCTTCCAGGCGGTCTGCAGGCCACAAGGGCTCTGATGGTGGCTTCAATAGTCGTGGGGCTCGTTGGCATGTTTGTTGCATGTGTTGGCATGAAATGCATGAAGTGCATGGAAGATGACCAGGTGAAGAAGATGAGGATGGCTGTCCTCGGTGGGGTGATCTTCATCATTTCAGGTTGGTAACACACAGATGTGTTGAGTGTTGAATGTGCTGTTTCCTAGGTGGTATATATCCTGTGGAGGAGGATGTGGGAGGGCTTGATGTGCTGCTCCAAGAGCATTTTGATCTGGGAAGTCCTTAGAGGACTTTGGTTCAGGCTACCTGGGGCACCTTGGCACCGGCATTACAATCTCTATATGGACTTTATGCTTTCCATATCTGTTGGCAGAGCTGAGTTTGACCCTGCTTCAGTGGAAAAAAGGCTGTCAGCAGAGCAGTCCTGCCTTTGCTGCAGTGTAATTGTGGGAAACCACAAATTTGTTCTTCTCTCCCAACCAGCACTAAATGGAACAGCTCAGAACTTCCAGGGTAGCAGCAGCTCAGCTTTACTCCAGATGCTGATTCTGCTGCATCCTTATTTTTGCAGTGATTTTGCTGATTGTTTTTTCTTAAGCCATGACATTATGTTTTCTTTATGTGCAGGTCTGGCAGCGCTGGTGGCCACATCGTGGTATGGCAACAGAGTGGCTCGGGCCTTTTATGACCCTTTCACCCCCGTCAACACCAGGTACTGACCCACTTGGGATAACACTAGTTTAGCATGACAAATACACACAGGGCTTTCAGTCACTCAAAGAAAGGAATTTTCTGAACTAGCTGGGCTGGCTTCAGGCTGTGCAGAAAGAGCTGGGAGCAGATCTCATTATCCATGTGGCTCTTAGTTCTTGGCTTTAAGGTAACATCACTGCCAGAGACCTCACTGGTGGGACTGCTGTGATTTTTGTCCCACTACAGGATATAGAGGCACAGAGCATGGCCTGCAGCTCTGGTGCAGGGTGGTGAGGGTGACCTAAAACACTGGAAAAACCTAGCTCTGAGCTTTAAGGGTCAGCAAAGCTTGACTGCTCCAAGCTGCTGCCTTGTAGGAAGCCACATCCATCCCAATTTCTGCTTCCTTCTGGTCTGTGTGAATGTATTACTGCAAGTAATACCTCTGGATTACAGTGATTCTCACTTTCTCCCTTTCTTCTTCAGATTTGAGTTTGGGTCAGCTCTCTTCATTGGCTGGGCAGCTTCATCTCTGGCCATACTGGGGGGATCCTTCCTCTGCTGCTCCTGTCCACGGAGAGAAACCTCATATCCACCCACCCGAGGCTACCCAAAAAATGCCTCCTCCACAGGGAAGGATTATGTATAATGAAACAAAGAAGAGGAGCCACCAGCACTGGTAGTGAAAGCATTTTGGAGAGGACACTACAATGCCACTGTCCTGAGCAGAGTCCAGGCTCTAGGTTCTGCCTTCCTCTTTTCCCAAAAATGTGTATATTTTTGTAATCCTCTTTGCTACAGGACGTAACTTCTCCTTTCTCTCCCAGCCCGTGGAGGAAGGCTAGCCTAGATTCATAGGTATTGCCACTGGAAAGATGAAACCTCCAAGCTTGGGTTAAGTTTAGTATTTGGGAGTAAAAGGGAAAATGATACTGTTTTTATAGACGGATGTTGGTGCTTTTTTTTTAGTAGGGTTTTTTTTTGTTTTTTTTAAATAGATGGTAACAATTCAGTCCCATATCCCATTAAGTTTTAGAGCCCAGTGTGGTGTGTGTAGAAATTAAAGGAACATATATTATATACAAAATGATGAAACCAATAGCTTAAGGGGAAACATAATTTTGGGGAAAAGAACTTACATGTAGGAATGTTTGAAGAGATGTAAAATGCTCTTGTACTGTCTTATTGGCATCATCTTCAGCACCCTCCTTTCCATGCAGACAAAGGGTCACAAACAAATTGCTGTGACTTAAGTGGAAATCCACATTGTCTGTGCACATGCTGTTGGCTAATGGAAGATGCAGTGTAAGGTAGAGACCACAGAAGTTACCAGACTCCCAAAGCATCTGCAGGTTTCCCTGGTGCCAGGGAAGAGCTCAAGGAAAGGGATTGCCTTCTGTTTTCACTGTGTGTCTCTGAGGCTGTTCACTAGACACCAAGCACTGCCAGTGGTTATTTCTCCATGTTCCCACTCTGGCAGCTGAGCTTGAAGCTTTATCCCCCTGTGTGTGTTACAGCTCACCTTTTAACACTCTCCTCTTTCCTCAAGGCTTTCTGATTTGGGCGTAGTTTCCCAAACTCCATCTGCCTGATGCAGCTAGCTGTGTTAAACCAAACTGACTGCACTGCCACTCCCTGATGTTTCCCCAAAGATACCTCACACGCTGCCATTCCATCCTGTCTATTTCTTGTAAACACTTTCAGTGATGATATGAAGGCAAATTCCAAGAAAACTGACCCAAAGGTTATGGCATTTGCTTGTAATCCAAGCTCACCAAAGAGGAAGAAACAAACATTTTAAAGATATAGCCATCCTTGCATAGAGTCATATCTGAAAAAAGAATGCTGTTCTTCAGAAGTTCCCACCCCTTCCCCTGAAACACCCAGTCAGTCACTTGGTGTTGGCTGACACTGGGAGTTAATTCTTATGATTCCTAGAGGGCTGGTGCCACTTCTCCAAAGCTCAGCCTTTTTGTATAGAAGGAAACTGGTGCTTCTGACCAGGCTTTTTATAATTGTGTATATGTTCAGAGGCATCGGATCTCTTGATTTCCTTCTGTAGACAGGGAGAGCCTCTGGCTGAGCTATGTACCTGCCACATTGGTGGTCTGCACAAGCCCTGTACCTCTGTTTTACCTGACTTCTGCAGCATAAAGTTACTAAAAAAAAACCAACCAGAGCATTTGCTTCAGGCTTGAGTTGATGTTGGCCTGTACTTGGAGCTGGGCCATGTGGCTTCCCCTTCTCTGTGGGGAATTGCCTGTGCACAGCAGCTGCCTCAGTAGACCTCTTGTCTTGGGAGGTGGCAGCTCAGGTCACATTAAAGAGCTGTTGAAGTCTGTGCTTTTGTATTTGCATTAACCCTGAGCCAGGGAGCAGATGCTTGTATTGGGAACTTGTACAAAGTGTTTAAACAATTTCAATAAATGGACTTTTTTAAGGAAAATTAGACTATTACTTCATTTCTTGTTTTTGAGCAGAACTTGGAACGGTGCACATGGAAGTGAAGAGTGGGACTTTGGCTTTTGGGAGCCTGCCTGCCAGGATGGAGCTTGTTTAGCTGTGTGTATCTACAGCAGACATAGGTGGGGACAGATCTTCTGCAGTGAGTCAGGCAATTGTGGCCTCTGGAAGAAACTCACCCAGTAATTGCTCTGATTGCAGCCCGGGAACCAGAAGGTCTGCTCTGCTCCTCGGCAGGGCAGGCTGCACCCTGGGTGGAGCAGGAAGGGGCAGAGGGAGGGCAGACTGCTCCCTTGAAGGGGGTGGGAGCTGCAGGAATGGGGAAGGGATGGGGCACAGAGCCAAGGTGTTCCCAGGAGAGGCGATCTGCCTTCAGAGCAGCGACAGTTCTGCTGATCCTTGTGGGATTCCTTCCGTCTCACTCTAAAGCCCTTTAGGGGACTGTACTGTGCTTCTCCTATTGTGACAGCACGACCTTTTCTGCAGGCTAGGTAGAGAATGGTTCCTGTTGGGCAGGGGGTCTTCTAAACTGCACTGATATCTCCCCAGGATAGCAAGACTCCCTGCTTCCCCCTGCCCTGGAAGCCTTTTTCTGTGCATTGGGGGTTTGAGTTCATCCCCTTCATATTTTTGAGTACTTGTGATGAGAGACAAACTGTATTTAAAACACTTTCTCAAGCTCAGTGGAGGAGCTGCCTCCTCTAGTCCCTCACTCTCCAAGGGCTGTTTGCTTTTGTAATTACAAACAATAGGAAAAAAGCTAATTAGGCCTTTTAAAGCTGGCAGAGCAAAACAGCCAGGCATGTGGTTGGCTGAGTGAGGTTGCAGTGCCTGGAGCAGGCTGGTTGCCTGGCATAGTTTTGGGTCTATGGTCATTCTTATTCCAACCTGTCAATTAGTCAAGGATTTCCATTGAGATTAATTTTTTTCCCATGTTTTCATTCTCACTCCCTCTCCAAGGATTTCTGCAGTTTCTACTCTGAAGTTTCCTGGGCAGAAGAGAAAATGGAAAACAATCCCACCTATAAAATGGTCAGTAAGACTTCTCAGCAGCTGGCAAAGATAGACCCCACTGCAGGAGATGCAGATCTGTGTGTGAGACTGACACAGAGGCAGGAGCCAGAGGCTACCTTGTTTTTTTGCTATACTTTTAACTGGACAAAGTTCAAAGCCAACCTTTCATTTCCTCTCCCCTTCTGCCATGATCATGCAGTTCTATTTGGCTGTTTTCTACAACCCTTTGGTCATCTCTGCTGTAGGCTGCATAAAAAAGGAGTTGCATGGGTTGAAAGCTGGGGGAGTTTCTCACGGGATTTCAGTCTGTGCACGTGACTGACATTCCTGCTGCTAAAGCCATCTTGCAATGAAATGATGGCATTTGTCTCTGCAGACAATAGGAACTTTGACTGCTTCTTGGCATCTTCCATATCATATTTATTATTCACATGGTGCCAGAGCTCTGTATACTATGCAGGGAACTTCACTGTCAGTGGGAATTACATGCTCATTTATATTGCTTAGATATTTCAAAGGAGTAAGAGACCTCAAGATGTTTTTGGAATAGACTCGGCCTGTTGGATTTCTTGGCTTCTCCAACTCAATAATTCTAAGAAATCATCCATGCCCAATGCCTTTTTCAGATTCAGTTTCTGATTTGCACATCAGCTTCTTGTAATAAATTTGGCTTTGTTTTCTGTGTTGCTCTGAACATATAGCTAAAGAATATTAAAGCACTGAAAACTGACAATTAAGATCACAGAAATAGCCAAGAGACCTGTTGACAGCTCCTTGTGAAACATTTATACAAGCTCAGAATCCTTTTAATATAAGAAATATGAAAGCAGAAGCAGAAATAATGGCATTACTGAGAGACAGAAGTTAATGAAGGACTTCTTAAGAGAAAACCCCAGAACTGTCAGTAAACTGAAGTTGCTCAAAAGCAGCAGATTTACAAATCTAGATGAGTAACCAGACTGAAAGAGCTCGAGCCTTTGTCCTGAGCATGGAGACACTTGGAGTGACTTTGGGGCAGTCAGTGAAGTGACAGTGATGTAAAATTGTCTTGGTGTTTTCCCAAAGGACAGCTAAAAGCTGCCAGCATCTTCCAGGGTCTTACACCTAAGTCTACCTGAAAAGTTGTTTTGTGGTCAGCTCTTTGCTGTGTCAGCACTGCAAATCACACGACAGCCTGGGCTGGAAGGAACCTTTAAATCTCACCCTGTCCATGCCCTTGCAATGGGTGGGGACATCTTCCAAAAGTCTTGCAATGTCAGACCTCACCAGTGGCCAAAGCCCTGGCAGCTAGTGTGTGTACCGTCAGGATTACTCGCCCACAATGTTTGCCCACTACCTTAGCACCTACCAGCTGGCAGAGGAGATGGCTGGTGTCACACAGAGCAGAGGAGCACAGGTTCATGGTAACCACATGTTTCAGTGTTGGGGCTTTGCATCCAGCTGATCTGAGCTTTCCAAACTGGCCTTTGGATTGCAACACAAACAGTATTGCAAGGGTGTCCTCCCCGTCCCCCTTCATTAGACTCTTCATTCCTCCACTCCCACTGGTTCTTCAATTTGCCTTGTTGCTATTTCCCTGCTTCTAGAAGTCTAGCCTGCACAAGGAGCTTGTTCTTCTATAGCATACTGCTTTTGACTCTTTCTGCAGCTCCTGAAGTCCTGTGCTCAGGCATCTGCATCACTGAGCAGAAAGGGAAAAACACTCCTTTGTTGAGCCTCGTGCTTGATTGGAAAACTTCCCAACTCCTACAGCTTTTCCAGAAAAGCCCTGCCTGGATTCCTAACATACTGCATCAGGGACTTGGTGTTCCTGGGGTCTACATTTCCTACAGGGACCTGCTGTGGATACCAGGAGCCCCTGGAGCTATGGAGCCTGTGGGTGTTCCTGCTTTGCTGCCACAGGGGCCACAAGGAGCCTTCAGCTGGTGGGTCCTGCCAGGGCTGGGGGCCAAGCCCTGGGCAGCCCACCTGGGTAACACATCTGCTGGGTTTGCCTTGAGGCACAGAAGCCACCTCCACTCCTATCTGGTTCATCAGCCAGGCCCAGGAGCAGGTTTCATGGGAGAAACGTGAATTTTGATGTTAAGTTTCCCATATTTTTGCCTTGCTCTAGAATGGCTCTGCTTCCATTGTGTCCTGATTCAGTATAGTTGTGCAGGTCCTCCCTTCTGCTAGAAGGACTATTTGGAAAAATGTTTCCTTCACCAGGCAGGTCCATCTGACCATACCAGGCTGTTACAGCCAGGCTGGGTGGCAGATTCTGGGACATTGCACAAGTCTGCATTCTTACCATGGTGTTTTTGTACTTCACCTACCACAACATAAAAGTCCATACCTGCAAAAGCTACATCACTGCCTCTTGTCCAGGAAGGTGAAGGATGTGACTGACATAAAAAAACTGCATTTTCACTTCAGGGCAGAGGATTCCCAGGACTGAGGGGTGCAAAGACAGCCTTTGCCAATGTCCTATAGCTTGCGGGTGGGTTTTAATGGAAAAAAAGGAGAAAGTGAGGGAAGAACAATATGAACTAGCTAATGCCAAGCTTTCTTTCTTCCCAAGCTCCTAGAGAAGTCCCAGCTATACGAAAGCTGCTCAGTGCTAGTAACAGTGTTCTCCCCTGCCACGGATTCACTTCCCACTGCAGCCAAGGGCTTTGGCTTTCAGTTTGGGAACCACACAGCAAGGTTCAGCAGGTGGGAGGCATGGGATGCTGCTGCTCCCAGCCCAGCACTCCTGGCTGCCCTCGGAGCCAGCTGCCCCAGCAGGACAGCAGCCGGGGAGACTGAAAACAAGCTCAGCCAAGAGAAAAAAAAGCAAGAAATAGCATTCTTATTACAAGGTAAACAGTATTAACTCCGTCTTGGGGGAGTAGAAACATCACGGCGGTGATCGGCTTTTCTGCCCACAAGCCGTGGAAGGGCGGTGGAACGCGCTCCACCCTCCCCTTGTGTAACACTCCCCACGCAGCAGCTGTAAATAATCATTTACCTGTGTCTGCTCCTCTTTCGCTGCTTTTCTTGTTAAATGCAGCTCCCAGAGGGGTGGCTGCCCTGAGGTGTGCGTGGCAGAGCCTCAGCCCCGGGGCTGGCAGAGCTGTGTGCCCCGCAGCCAGGGCTGGAGCCCCGGGTTACTCCTGCGAGCGAGCGAGGCTGCCAGCTGCGCTAAGGGGGATGGGATGGTGTGGGCTGCATTTGTTGTTTTTCCAGGAAAAAGAGCTCAACGGTTCCTTTTAATTATTGTTTTCCCAGAGCCACAGTAACATTTCTCCATGCTGCATTCTCTAGAAAAGGTCTGGTAAAAACACATTGGCCAAAACACATCTGTCAGAGAGCCAGGTCAGCTTGTTTACCTGATGCCAGGATTTCAACACAGGTGCTTGCTCTGAGGTCTTCTCTGAACTTTTCCTGACTTCAGGTCCTCAGAAACTGAGGACAGAAAGGGGAAACCAGTCCCTTCCTATGTGATTTTTGTTGGTTTTTTTTCCCCAATGAGTTAAAAATGCCTCAGAACTGACTCAGACCTATGGGTAGTCACTTTTGTTGAGATTTACTGCTCACTGTCATATTGTAACATGACAAAAGCATCCTTTGGGAAGTATGCATGGGATGGATGCTCTGGGAGCATGAGCAGAAATGTGACCATGGCCAGGCAGCCCTGTGCACAGAGCAGGGGAGATAAGGAGTAATGAAACCCTCGGCCACAGCCTTTCTTCAGGGAGGGATGTGGCCTTGGCCCAGCAAGCAGAGTCTGCACAAGAGGGAGTCTAATTTACAGTGCCCTGTAATTTGCTGATGCCATAATATGTTTAGCTTGGGGAGAAGGCTGTGTTGATGTTAGCATGTTCACTCACATCCAGCTCTGGAAAACAATGCCACACAGGGCTGGGGCTTGGCCATCCTCGTGAAAATAACGGGCAGTAGCTCAGCTGGGCCTGAGCTGTCAGGGCTTTTGTGGGAGGGAGCAGCCCCCTGAACCCTCCAGGTAGGATGTGACAGCCCAGCACCTGCTGACACTCACTCTTCTTTAAAAACTACTGCTGAGGTTAATTAGACTTCAAGTGTCAGCACAGGACCAAGCAGGATTTCCCTAATGCTTTTGAACTGGCCCCAAAAACTGATTGCAGTGTCAGAAAACACAGCTCCATTCTCCCATCTGTGACTTTTCCTCTAGCTGGTGCTTTTTTGAGTCCAAGCAATGAAGGTGAGGATATTGTTGTCAGTACCAACAGTGATAGCAGAAATACCACAAATGATCTCAAGACATAGACTGGGGTGCCAGGGTAATACTAGACAGACAGACAGCAAATAATTACTGCTCTGTGATCAGGTCCTGCTTTGGGATACATTTTTGTGGCTCAAACACACCTCTCTGTTTGCCTGGTGGATTTCTTAGTAGTAATTCCTTACACTTGTGCAGCGCTTGAGCTCATGGGGCTGCTCCAGGCTGTGCTGCATCTTTCAGGGTGAGACTGCAGGACTAAGCCCTGCAGATACAGAAAATACTTGTTTGAAATTCAAGCTAACTCCAGAGCAAGTATTCCTTTCCATAAGACTTACATGTCTCTTTACACCTAAATTCTTCCATCATCCTCAGAGCAGCCAGGTGAGTTAGGACAGCGTGTTCACTCTGCTTACAGATGGGCAGCAGACAAACTATAGCCCTGAACCTTAAATGCCTGAAATCAAGTCAAGTGCCTACAGATCCAGGAGGCTTTGGATTTGGGTCTTCTGTCATCTGTGCTGGTGCTTCTCCTTCTCCACAAATGCACCACACCCCCAGGGAGCTCTGTGTGTGTTGGAAGGGAGAAGTCTCCCTTGCTCCATCCTCGACAGCCATATGTTCTTGAGTCATTTTTGCCATCTCTGGAACACATTGAGCTGAGTGAAGAGTTCTCTGCTGGGTTTGCAGTGGGTGGTGGGGCCAGCAGAAGGCAGGGAGCTGGGTTGAGACCCTGCAGCTCAGAGGCAAAGGAGAAAAGCAGAGTGATGGGGTAGGACCACACTTCTGGCACCAATGACTCCTTGGGCAACGCAGGTCAGCAAAGCGCCCAGGCTTTCCACAGAATTCCTCAGAATCTGGAACATTAAGTAAGAGTCTGCCTGTGTTTCAAAGAAATTATGGAATTTTCCTTGTAAACACCTAATTCTACTGAAGGCAAGAGTTAGACCTGATGTAGAACAGCTCTTATCACTGCAAGACAATATTTTAATAGAAATTTCCTTACAAGCTCCCAGAGCCAGGCTCAGGCCAGCTTTGAAAGATGGTGACATCAAGACTAAAGTTAGGAGCAGATGAAGACTGTTCTTACAGAATTACACTTGGCATGAACCTTTTTCCAAAGAAGACATATCAGGTGTTTCGAAATAAGTTAAAAACATTAATTACAGCTGTAGCAGTAGTTCAGAATGTGACAGATATTTTAGAACTTGCTGCCATAGGTCACAATGTCAATATTGCAAAAGAGTAGTTTGTTTCCATCATAATCAAGTTGTCTAGCACTGAATAATGGACTACTGGAGGCTCCCTCTTTATCTTGGCATACACAGAGCTCAGCAGTGTGTGTCAACACCAAAAACACTTAAAGGATTGCATTGCTTTGTCTACTTGGACCCAAAAATACAAGGGCTTTGGAGGGGATTCAAAGTGTTTTGTAAAGTACCTACTCTAAGCCAGTTTACCCCTTCTAATATGGGCAAACTTGCTTATCTATGTCCTGGTGTTCAGAACTTAGCCCTCCCTTTCCTCCTATTATTCACCTGGATAATGAAATCCGTGCTGTACGAAAGGGGCAGTGACACACAGTGCACACAAACTTGCAGAGGTTTCCATTGGTGCACCTCTACCCAAATTATTTCAGTGTTATTTAAATGGTGTTGGCCCTCAGCCCCTCTGAGCAGTGGCTTCAGCTAAGCTGTGCCAGCTGCCATACAAACAGCTCAGAGCCTCAAAAAATACATAATATATTAAGGGTGGGACAGACCCAAATATATACACTTAAATCAACTTGTCCATGCATGACTGGAGCACAGTAACAGCTCCAGTGAAGCAGCCAGTGTTGAGCTCAGTGTCCCTGAGCCTGCAGCACCTGGACTCCCTTTTGGGGCATAACTTGGCTCTTCCTACTAATTTTAAAGAAGGCATACCTATGGAAATGATAGGACAAATGCAGCACAGAGGGTTCTGGAACTGACCATAGTCTTGTCCTTGTTTAGTTCATTTAAGCATTTCTTACAGAAGAGCTGCAGATGGCACATTAAGTGCAGGGCAAGCTTTGCTCCCATCCTGCTAGAGCAGAGATGTGCAAGTAAAGCAGTGGATCTGTTAATCTCTTCTGTGATGAGATTTAGATAAAGGCTTGTCTGGGACTCCCCTGTGACATGGGTGATTTTGATTCACATCTCTTGGACAAATCGGAGCTAAAAGCAGTGATTACCACATTCATGACTTCCCACAGGAGATTCTTTCAGGACATTTGAGTTTTTATCTTTTAGCAGAACTAAAAGAAGTTAAAAAAAAATGCTGATAAAACCTAAACACACACTCTTCCTTCTTTCCATGGAATTCAACTGCAAAACAACTTACAATGTAGCTAATAAAAAATGGAAAATTTCCTCTGAGAGTCATATCTTTTCCTGTCAAGAGCAATTGAGGCGATTTCCTATGAAAGCCTGTTTCTGCCCAGTGCCAGTAGCAGTGTTTTTCTTCTCAGGATAGGTGGCTGCACATATTTGTGGAGACCACCAGTGCACTTGCTAATGGATGTGCCATAACACCCAGCCTGGGATGGGAAGTGTCCCTCTCCACAAGCATGGGTCTGCTCCTAACATCAGTAACTCTTCATCCCTGTGATCCTTGGGGCTCCTGTTGGCAGTGAAATCTCTTCCATGTCAGAGATTTATTTTTCCCTGCTGGATGTTTCTCATGTGGCTTCAATTCTGTTTGTGGAGGCAGCTGCATGCACAGATCAGAGGAACGGGCTGGGCGTAGAGTCAGCTTCCCACAACTTATCTCTGGTTGACTAGGGCAGGTGGGGAAGGGAGGATGTGGGCTCTCTCTGTCCCAAAACCTGTGGGATGGCTCAGAATTGTTACTGTAGTGATGCTATCTTCTGGCAGAGAAGACCAGAAGAATTTGGTGGGTGCAACCTGGGACACATTCCCACACCCGCCTCTGTATATTTACACTCATTCAGCTCCAACATCCCATTAAAGCTTGATGGAAGCAATTAAAAAAAGCAGCACTAGCTGTTCTTGCTCATTTGTGAAAACCAGCTAGTGAGATTCTGTTACAGATGAGCAGTCAAATTTGAAGCTGACTGGTGAAGTTAGGGTAATTCTCTCAAGGTAATTCTGTCTTTTGGAAACATTGTGTGTGTGTGTGTGTATGTCAGTGTAACACAACCCAGCCCAGCACAGGGAGCCTTCCAGAAGGGTGAAGTTTAGGGTCAGTAGAGTGGAGAATGGGGATCTGTTCTGACTAGGACCAACAGGAGAAAAAGTGTGTTCATGCAAGCATGCGCATCTGTAGGTGACACACACACACACACACACACACACACACTGGACTGTTTGCAAAGACCAATGCCAGAACATTAGAGGTGATTCCAGCATCTGCTTGAAAAATAATTCTAGCAGTATTGTAAGAGTAATGAAAGCTTGGAACTGCTGCCATTTGTGGGGCAATTTCTGTTATTTTTGTGTGGGGATCCTACTGGGAAAAAGGTTAAGTCCGTTTGTTTGTTGTAACAACACAGGAAAGGAAGAGGCTTCCTTTTATCTGGCTAGAACAGCTACCTTTGGCATCACATCCCCTTTTCTCATCTGGTTGAGATCCATATTCAAATCAACAGAGCTTGTCCATAGCTACCATTCAGTAAACAGTAACAAGCTACAGCCAGCTTTTATCTAGATTGAATTAAGCAGGCAGCAGATCAAAGATGTAACATGTTCACCTTTCCTTTTGCTAGAGCAGGAAGGGATGGATTGGACCCCACTAGGAAAGGGTCTCCCTTCTGATCACAGAAGCTTGTGACTGCAGCTGATCGAATAGGAAGCCTTTGAGTTAAAACATCCTAAGTGTGTCTGACAAGCTTCTGACAAAACCAGGGGTGAGCCCTTGCTGCGATAGGGTGCTCACATCAGTTCCGATTCAGAAATGATCACAATCTCTGTAGACTGGTACTATTTGAAAATGCCATCAGATTTTCTGACCTGGAAGTGCCCTGAGGCAATCTTTGGCTATTGACTCTGGACTTCCAGCATCCACCAAAACTTAGTTTAAGTTGTTTCTTGGTTTTGATGAACAAACCACCCTTTGCCTCCCTGTTCCCCATCCAACACAACACTTACTCTTGTAATTGAAAGCAAGCTAATTTACTGATCTCAACTGCTCTCTTCCCAACATGATACTCAATGCTGTGAGTCACCAAAAAAGGCTCTCCCCTTTTCCATTAAGGTCAGCAGCAGCTTTAGCTGCATGTGCCTGGTCATAGCTCCAGGCTGAGCTGGCAGCACCAGCAGCACTGTCCAGGTGGAGGAAGATTTTCTGCTTCTTCCTCTGCCACAGATAAAACACCTTGAACCGTAACTCAGAGGAGGTCAGATAAGCAAGATAAGTTGCATTGCCTGGACCTTCTTTTTTAACAACTCTTTTCGGATGCAAATAATTCAGTTTAATACAGGTAGGTGCTGCCCCAGGTCTAAACATAATTTGGGTGACAAATGAGGAATGGCTTAGGGGCAGGGAGCAGTCACCTAACTTTAGAAACAGTTTAATCTCTCTCTTAGAGCTGCAACAATGAGGACTTTTCTTTGTGTTTCTGTCCTCAAACAAACTTCCTTTGTTCTGGTGCAGTTTCTCCTCCCCTGGAATTTGCTGTCCCAACTGCCTCACTCAAGTCATGCTCAGGCTTGTTCCAATGCCAGCAGTGTCTCAGAAGCCTGATGAAACCTGAATGATCCCTTCTCCCTGTGTACCTGTGTCCAGCCACCCAAATGGAAGCCAGGAGCCATTTCCTGCAGCAGTGTTGGCCCAGCAGCAGTGCACGAGGAGCAGGAATGGAGGGATGGCACCTGCTGGAGCCCAGCCTTTGGGTACAGATACTGAGTCACTCAGATGTCCAGAGTGGTGGTTGACTCACCAGGAGCACGTGAGGCTTGTCCTGAGTCCCTGATGAGTGTTGTCACACCCAGACACAACTCAGCTGGAGCAGAGGACAGGAAGCCACCCAGAGAAGCCACCAGCTCAAGGTTAGGCCACTGCCTTGGGAGGACATCTGCAGCCTCCAAACTGACCAGAGCAGGAACATGAATTAAATCTTTCATATGGATATCCCGGAGGTCAGCACCAGCACAGGCTGCCTTTGTTCAAGGAGGCCCTGTTTTTGGCTTGGAGCATGTCTAGGGCAGAGGACGGAGAAATGCACATCATCACTTCAGGGAGCCCAGACTGAGTTCCATTTAAGGAACTCAGCTCTTGGACATCTTGACACAGCTTGGTGAAAGCTTGGGATCCTGATGGGTACAAGGACACTCTTGAGTGAGGAGCTATTGGCTAGGAGCCCATCCCATTCCCACCAGCTGAGACCAGTGGGTCAGCAGTCCTGGTGGCTGACTCAGCCCAGATCTCCCAGTTGACCTTACTGAGGAACAGCTTCTAAATCATGGTGTGACTTCAGAGTCAGGTGAATCAGACACTTGATCAAGAGTCACTCTAGGATTTATGGATTTGAGTGCAAACTTAACTGTGGCCATAGACCGAGGTCATTGTCTAAAGGGCAACATCAAAATTGCCCTGCAATTGCCTGCTGCAAGAACCGCCCTCCATTTCATTGCTGCTCATGGAGCCATTTCTTCATGCAGAATAAGAGCAGTCTGAAATCTCCTGTGTCATCCTTAACCCTTATCAGGTTCCTCTACACATAATTGCAACAGGTAGGATCAAGCCTAGAGTGAAAAGGCAGCCCCATGTTCAGTGAGGGATTCTCACTGGTAGTGTCCAAGCCATGCTGCTCAAAGGGCCAGTGAGAAGTTGGGAGCTGGAATCACTGGAGAGAGCAAGGTTTTACCTGGAGAGGCTGTTTCCATCAGCACTGCCTGCATCTGCCTGTCTGATACCCACTCTGAAGTGGGAGCAGGAAGGGACCCACTTACAATCAAGCCTGTATCTACACCCTCACCTTAGCTTCTTGCTGTATCCTGGTTTGCATTTTCTCCTGTGCCTTGTGGGAGCAAAACTCAGGTTTCAGGAAGTGTCTCATTAAATTTTCCGTATTTTGAAATGGAGTGAGTCACTGTCACCAAACCAGCCGCTGTTTTGTCCTTGCTCTGTGCACTGAGACAAGCACAGGACTCACCCCTGCCTCATGACTGGCCCCAGAATTCTGGGGAGTTTGGGGTCCAGGAAGCAGCAAACACTCATCACCTTCCCCTTCAAAAAATGTCCCTCTGTGGCTTTTAGACACAAACATGAATGTACACGAAAGGGCAGTGGGTGGGGGCTTGTGCTGAATAATAAGCAGCAGCCAAACAAGTCGAGCAGGTCTGTGGAAGCAATCCAGGCAAGCCAAAAAAGATCGGTGAGATGTAATTATAATCCCTCTGAGGTGGGACACTAGGAGGAGCCGAAGGACCCAGGACACAAACATCAGCCATGCAGCCCTGCTACACCGAGGGGGGTGGAACTAGGCCTGGGTAACAACTTGTTTACAGCTTCACATTCCTCCTGCCTGAGCCAGCCCCACAATGATGTAACTGAGCACCTTATACCTTGGCCAGGCCAAAATTTTTTGGGGTGTAAGAGGAGATAGGGAAGAGGCACACAGGTACATAGGTAAAATTTTATTTTTTTCTTTCCTATGTCCTATCCTGGAAATATTTAACTGAAGAATAATTTATTCAGGATTTCCCCCCTGTTTTCTATTGTGTGTCATGTGCTTTGCTGGTGTGTTCATGATGGAGGAACCGCAGAGCAATAGCTCACGTCCAACAACAGTAAAATGAAAGTTCAGAGCCCAAGCAAATTGTCTCCAAACCTCTACTACCCTGTTAGATAATAAAGAAGCCAAAAGGTACCTTGGTTATCCCCAGAAAATAGCCTATGGGAACATCCTGCTCCTTCAGCTATCCCTAACTAATTTTCTTTCTTTAGCTGTGTGATGTTTCCAGTCTCAGTTGTCCAGTGACACAACATAAAAGGGTGAAAGGGTGGCCCTTTGGAGCCAAGTGCCCAACAAGAAGCTGAAAGAAAACAGTTATAACTGAAGACAAAGCTTAACCTAATGAGCATCATCAACAGAGAAAAATATGAAAGCTGGAGAGTTTCAAATTGTCCTGTCACTTCAGATAAGATCTGACTTTCTACACGTAAAAATGGAAGTAAAATTAAAGGGAGGGGGGGCCAGAAAGAAGCCGGGGAAGTGCTGAAAGCTTTCAGGCTTTGTTCTTTCATCACAAAGAAAGTAAAAAAGAGAAGACGGGCACGTTTTCCCCTTTGTAAGTTGTATTTGAAAGCTAGACCCTTCTTCATTTCGAGCCAAGGGAATTTTTGCTTTTGAGTTTGAAAAAAGCAGAATCAGGGTCATGATTTTTAAAAAGCTTAAATCCCAGGCGAGTTTTAGAAACAGATTCAAAAGCACATGCTCACTGCAATTATCTACGCCTGCGGTGTTTTCAGACATGTGGACTTCAGGAAAACAATAGCCAGCCCTGTTATCAGCACAAAGGAGGATCAGTTTGGAATTACCGTACCTGTAATGTAGGCAGCCCTCAGCTCTGAGGGCTTCCATTCCCACTGTTGTTCAGCTGTGAATTTACTTACAACATTCCTGAAACAGGAAAAAAAAAAAAAAAAAAAAGAAAGGAAGAAAGAAGGGCATTCCTGACTGAAGTGTGGAGCAATTGAGAACTGGCACCCTCTAAGCAATAACTCTCAGCACAGATCTTGCCTAAAATCAGGGGGATATTCTGCCCCTGGAAACTGTTTTGAAGCAGGAAAAAAATCAGAGAGAGAGGATGTCTGAGCACAGGGATGCTCCAGCTCCAATGCAGGCACTGCACAAGGGTAAAGAGGCAAAGGATATGTGCCTGACTGGAATACTCCCCTGTACAGGAGCCGTGACTCTTTCCAGACATTTAAAACAAAGGACCATGATGAACCATTGCGGCTCTAGAAAATGGTTTAATAGAAAGGTTTGGTGCTGATGGCCAATATCCAGATGCTCCCCGGTGTGATCATTCAGAGGCACACACACCTTGGGTAGCCAGGCTGGGCTGGTGAAAGACTGTTTCTTGGAAACCCTGAGTGTGTTATTTAGGTTAACTGTATGTGACTCTTTTATGTATTTGAGTTTAAAACTCCCAGGGATAATATTCTTGAATCTCAGAAAGCTGGGTGGGCATCAGAAAGGCATGTGCGGTCAAGCCTTAAGGACTTGGAACTGGGGGAAAAAAAAGCAATGTTGGGTTTTAGCAGGTCCTGGGTCCCTCTGTGGTGTTTGCATTGCAAACTATGCTGAACAGGTAGTGGTGTTGCCTAACCAAACTACCAAAAACATATTAAAACCATCTTAGAAATCCTGGGTTTCTGTGTCAGGGGCTACAAATCCTCAGTGGCCTGGGTCTCTGTGCAGCCGAGGGACAGGACACACACACCGGTATCTGTAGCAGTCATCTCGGCTCCTTCCATAATCGATGGGGAGAAACCGGGAGGAAAGCGTGATTCATCCCACCTGTCTGACACTCCACCCCGGCTCCCCACGGCTCGCAGCCCTTCTGCCTGGGAAGCGCCCTGCCGGCTCCCTGGCAGCCGCACGGCCGTGTGTCCCCTGCCGGTGGCCCCCGAGGCCGGGCAGGACGCTGCCATCCTCTGCTGGCAGCTTGTGCCGTGAGTGCTGCGTGTGAGCCAAGCCGCGGTGCGGAGCAGCACCCCCAAAGCCGCACCCCGCCTCCTGCACGGGTCACCCCTCGCTGCCACTTGGGAGCAGGAACAAGTTTGTGTCCTCCTTATCTGCGTGATTCCAGCTGTGCGTTTCATTTCTCTGTGTGCCAGAGGAGGAGCTGAAACCTCCGCCGGGTGTGATTCATGTGCCATTACCATGGGGAAGCCCCGTGGTGGCGATTGGCAATCACTTATATAAACCGGGTTTCCAGGGTACTGAGCCCCTGTGAACTATGTTAAACCGTAGGCAGAGTGTTCGGGAAGCTTCTGGACCTTTCTGGTCTTTGGCAGGGGCACCCATGGGCTCCCCCCTGCCCCGGGCTAGCCGAAAGTGTGATGCTGCGTGGCGGGGAGCCAAGGCAAAAGCCCTGCCAGAGGGCTTTCCTCCGCACGGGGAGCAGATACCCAAATCTCCCTGGCAGGCTTAGATGGAGGGAGAAAAAGCTAGCAAGAAAGAGGCTGGGGTGAGGAGGCGGAGGTAGAGCGGGGTGATCCTGGAAGGGGGGGTTGGTTTGGAGAGGGGGAAGTGCTTGGATGCTTGGCTGGGGAGGAGAGGCTGGTGGAGGTGTAAGTGAGAAGGTGACAGTGGAATGTGGGGACTCTGAGAGCAGCCTTGCTGGAGTGATGGGATGGAGCTGGAAGAAAACCAGTGGAGGAAGGGCAATAATTGTTTTCCAGCTTTCTGCTGCAAATGAACAGAGGTGGGAGAGGCTCTGGGGGCAGATAGGGAGATTCAGCTAATCTCTATCAAATTAACCATTCTTTAAGGACTTGCTGAGCAGACAGTCCATCCATGGGGGATACCGGTACCAGTCCTGATCCTTATCCTCCCGTGCCCATGGAAATGCACTGCTTACCACTAACGTAGCACCTGCAGAGCCTGAATGAGTCCCGGCTGATGGCTGGGGGCTGAGAGTGCCCCGTGCCACCATCACACCCCCGGCTCTCCGGCAGGGGCCACACTGAGCCTTTGATGAAGCTGGATAAAGGGATGTGGGAGAACTGGTCCTGCAGGGAGCCCGGCAAATCCCACCTGACAGCTTATGCCCAGCTCTGCTATGCACTGGTTAAAGGCAGCTCCATTCTCAACCAGAAAAACCCTCTGATAAGTGTAAGTCAGCCAGCTGCATAGTTATCCTCCAAGGCTGGCCAGCACTGATGCTTTGCAGAGCCAAGCCCAGCTCCAGTGAGAGGGGGAGTGCCCGGGAATGCTGCGGCGGGGAAGTGGGAGGATTTATAGCTCTTTGCGATGGGGGTCGGGTGGGTCACCTGAGCCGAGGGGGCCTCCCTTGCCAAGAAAGACTTTCCTTGTTTGGCCTCCCAGATAGTTGGATCGAGCAGCCCCTTCCCAGGGAGCAGGGTCACTTCAGAGCAGCTGAGCTGGGGAAATGAACCCATGGGTAGGGCTCCCATCTCGCCGGGGGCAGCATCCTGCTGCTGGGACAAGGAGGTGGGCTCGGAGGGCTGTAGGTAGCTCGGCAGAGAAATGAACCAAGCTGCAGACATTGTTCTGTATTACTGAGCATTTATCTTTTGCCAGCTGACCATCTCTTTGTACATCCCCACCCTTCCGGGCTGCCCTCACACCAAATAACAGGTAAAATAGGGACCCAGGCAGAGTACGTAGGCATGGACTTTGTTTTCAAAGTGCAATGGCTTAGAGAAACTGCTTTACCATCCACCTGAGCATTCTGCAGGGGCTGTAGCACCCCAGTGTTACCCCCCCCCCACCATGGACTGACACAAACGTAGCTGCAGATGAGCTCCCCCAGCTCTGCTCACTTGCTGGTTTGTTGGGTTTTTTACCAAGAATGCAGGAACCTGCTGCTCCTGGATGGCTCTGAGATGAGTTTCCAGAGGAGCTGAGACTGCAGCCAGCCGAGCTGCCGGAGAACTGCAGCATGCCAGGGAAGCACTTGGCAGAGGCACTGAGCACCCTGCAGTGCCCAGAGCAGCTGGCCTTGCACAGGGAAGGGGCACGGGACACAAAAGGGAGATGTGCAGGGAGCCCCGTGTCCCCCCTGGGCAACATACAGCTGCGGGGAGCTGGGGGACATGGCTCTGGCTGCTGTGGGAGGCTGTGTGTGAGGAAGGCTCATAGTTTTCCACAAAACTGGATGAGGTCACAGAGTGTTTTGAGTGACAACAGGTGACTTGCAGGCTTTTCCTCTGGGAGGAGTTCTTGCAGGAAAAGACAGAAATCTGAGTAAGGTCTAGCAGGATTTCCTATAGCCAGGCCCTGGGGACAGGGTCAGTCTTTCTGGGTCAGTGAATATTGAATATTTATGCTAATTGAAAAGCCTGGCAAGGTGAAGGCTGGCTCTACAGGTTCATGGTATGGTAGTCCCACTTCCTGTCTTAAACTGTGCTGAACACCATTTTCATCTTTTCCCGGCAAATGCCCTGACAAAGTTTGGGTGCTTCTGCTGTTGGCAGGGCACTTTTGTCCAATCGCCCATCTCCGATTTCTCACCCTAGTTAGGAAACCGGTTACAGAGCACCATAGATTCATCTAAACATGACTGTTTCCTAGCCTGGTGAGCCTGCACCTTCCTGAGACAAAGTCTGTGGCCAGGTAGAGTCTCTGTGTCCCTCTCCAGCCCTGCCTGGCCGCCTGCCTCACCCACCACACACTGGGCTTTGCAGGCAGGGGATGCTGCTGCTCCTCAGGACCTGCTCTTGCAGCTCCATCTGCAGGTGTGAACCCAGGCTGTGCCTGCACTGAGCCGCTCCCCGGAGCGTGGATTTCCAACCGGACTACATTGCTCATGCTGGGCTTGCACAGTCTGTTGCTGTCTGTCCCTTTCCATCGGGTTCCTGCCCTTGGTTGCGACACCGGGGTGCCGCTCCTCCTGGCTGCCCCACTGTCTGCCTCTCCGCACGGTGTGTTCTCATGCTTTGCCTCTAAACCCTTTGAACCAGTCTGTAAGATCCTTCTTATCCTCCTCCAGATCTTCCCTGAGAGGATTTCTCTAGGACAATGATGAGAAATTCATTGTCTAGCTATGAGGAGAGGAAGGGTGTGGGGTGGAATCTTTATCTCCCATCTCTGCTGGGACATTGGCTCCTGATGTAATGTGACCCATTTGCTGACAACCACCTTTTCAAGCTGTCCAGCAGTTGTTCTGCTCACTGCTGGGTGAGAACAGTCTCTGGAGAACAGGATCACAAAGCCACGGGCAGCGAGTCCTGGGAAGATGGCCCAAGCAGTGTGCAAGGCTCCTGTACCCATCTGCCTGTGTTACCCTGTGTCACAGGCAGCTGTTCCTGGACGAGGCAGGATTGTATTTGGCCTCAGTGCAAAGTTCAGCAGCAGTTAAAGCAGAGCCTGTAACAACATTTTATCATCCCAGTGCCCCTCTTCACTCAGTTCTCCTCAGGGCACTGTGGCAGCCTGTCCCAGCTTTGTGCAGGGCTGTGGCCAGCGCCTCTTGCTGCTCCTTTGGTGGCTGCAGCAGTTGTGATGGATGCTCTTGCACACCTTTGAAACCACAGGGTTTCTGCATCAATCCAGGTGGTGGACAGCCAGATTAGCCTCTACAAGGAGAGGATATGAGGGCTGAAAAGGCCTTAAACACAAAAAAATTCTCCAGACTGAACTGATACCTCAGGAGCAGTCATGATTGAGGAGTGGCCTTCTGGTCTTGCATTACTAATAGCATAAATCCTACAAAACCTGGTGTGGGGTTTACACAGGCAATTCATGTCCTGTTTTGTGAAACACCTGCTCTGAGATGTCTGTGGGCAGAGCTTGGCAAACTCTTCACAAGTGGGAACGTTGAGATACTGGAGCAGACTCTGGGTTTACTTTCCAGGAAGTAAAAGGATCCCCTGCCCAAGGCTGACTCACTGTCAAGAAGGATTTCAGGAGGCTGTTGTACAAGACTATAAAATAAAAAGAAACACCAGCCTACAAGAATTTTAACTCAACAATTTTTCCTTGGTACATGAGAACAAAATGAGCTGGAGGTGGTCAGTCTCTGGTTTCCAGCTCTGTTTAAGGCAAAATGTTCAGCCTGGGCTACTCATGGGATGTGTGTTGTTCCTCTAACCTAAGAAATCATGAACACAGTCTCTCCTGTCAGCCAGATGAGTACTTTGGCACTCTCTTGTGCCTACAAGCATAGGCATTGCTCATCCATCTATCTGGAGAAGATGGCAGCAAGGGAAGTTAGACTGACCAGTGGCCTAGAGTCTGAGAACTGCTGGCTCTGAATTTTGGGCTCAGAGAAATTCTGCTACATGTGATATATAAAAAGGGGGGGAATGATACCTCAGCAAAAGTTGCTTAGTGTGGTTATGGGGGTTAACTAGTTAATCCCTGCAAAATACTCTAGGTATCTAATCATCATCTAGGTGATGGTTTCACACAGGCAAACGGTGTTTGTTTCATGTGAGAACTTAAAGCAGACTGCTCTCATTAAGACTTCCAGAAGAGTTTTTGCAACCTCTTGCGTATGTGACCTTGTCAGGACTGACATGACCAGTCTGTGTGAAATGAGCTGTTGTGATCCCATTCATTTTTCTAGCAGGCAAGCGTGGTTCTTTCGTCAGCTCATTTGCCTGATGCAGAGACCAGCGCCTGGGGTGTCAGGTCCCTGGACCAAGTCTGGTGTTCGACTGGCTTCACCTGCAGGTTTACAAGCTCTCCATCCTGAGTAAATTGGCAAGAAACACATAAATAGCATCAATCCACTCTACGCATTCCCACGCGGAAAACCCCGACAGCCCCGTCTGGAGCAGAGCGTGCCTGGAGCGTTTCAGAGCTCTGTGGGGGCAGTGAGGAAGAAGCGTGCGATGGGCAGACAGCAGAGAGCCGGGGAAGGCGGCAAGGCGAGGAGGATCCGATCCTGTTTGTGGGGTTCGGCTGGGCTCGGCCCGGGGTTCCCGGGAGCCGCGGCATTCCCGCCGGGAGCGGCGGCGGCCGGCAGGGGGCGCTGCGGGCCCGGGCGCGCTGAGGCCTGAGGGAGCCGGGCCCATCCCGGATCCCGGGATTCCGCCCCAAATCCTGCCCTGCCGAGCACCGCGCCCCGAAACTGCACCGTATCACACCCGGCCCCGGGTGTGCTGCTCACTCGTGCCGCTCCATACCGGCGTTTGCTACCCGGGCTCGGCCGAGGGACAGTGCGGAGGATGGAGGAGGGAGTTCGCCCAGGATGGAGGCAGGAATTCGCCCAGGATGGAGGCAGGAATTCGCCCAGGATGGAGGCAGGAATTCGCCCAGGAGCCGCCTGGCTCTGATCTTCCTACCATTGCCCCTTTCTTCTCTGCTTGAATGCGGGGGTGTCTGCTCGCCCGCCTCGCGGGGAATGAAGGGCCGAGGGGGGGATCAGAAGGAAGGCATTGTGCCCTGCTAATCCCCTCGAGCCCACACATGTCACTAAAATAAGTGACTTTGTTCCCAAAGCATGTTTGCTGCCTCCCCAGTACAGCCAGGCAACTTTGTCCCTAAAATGCTGAGCGTTCCTTTCAAGAGGCTGTCAGCTATAACTTCAGACGTCGAAACAGGATGGCAGAACCGCTCTGCGCCTCGCCTGTGCTATCGCTCCTCTTTTCTTTGCCTTGTACATCTTAACTCTCTTAGCAAGAACCGTGTGAACGTAATCCTTATACTTCTGCCAAATTAAATTTCCTTTGTATCTTTCCCTGTTAAAGGGAGATGCTTTTCAGGTGGCAAGGACTCATTCCTGCAAGAGGGGATGAATCGAGGGCTGAGGCACTGCTGTGTTTTGGTGGGAGTGGATGGGATAACAGAGAGCAGGGGGATGGAGGGGGAGCAGCATGTCACCTGGACAGGTTATCAGCCCTCTGCAAGGACAGGGCAGTGCATGGCAAGGGAAAGAGAGGAAATAACACCATGGGTTGATATTTTCTGATCTTGTATTTTAGAACATAAACTCTCCCAGGATGAGAGCCTGGGCAAGCATCCCCATGCCTAGGAGCAGGGAAGGCTCCCTCGTGGTCATCTCCTGTGGGTTTTCTGTCTCCTTGGGCTTGCCTGCACCTAGGCATGACCCTCAGACCTTCCACTTGGCCATCTTTGTCCCACCTCTGCTCTTGCTTCAGTTTTCAGCTATCCTCCCTGCATTCCAGCCCCAAAGGAAGAGGTGGGAGGAGGGCAGCAGAATGAGACAAGGAGCTGGGGTAGGAGTTACAGAAAGACCAGGGTGGCCATAACTCCTATACAGTGGTTCATTCTCTTCACAAGCCCCCCACAATCTCACTGCATCGCACTGCATCCCAAATTTCTTCTGCAATACAGACCCCTTGCTTCCTTGCTACCCTTCAGCTCCCAAAATACAGCCTATACAGTCCTGCAGTTCCTCCCTAACACTCCTATGGTCCCCTTCTTGTCCTGCTTCCCATTCCAAAGAGAGAAGGGAAGCCACTCTCACTGTTTAGTTTACAGGGCACTGTATCCTCTTTCTCTCCCCTGTACTCATCCTAGCCAATTGGCTGTGGGCAAGGGGCTGTGGACAAACATTCAGACTCCTGGGGCAGCCAGAGAAACCATAACATTGAATAATTCCCTCCCATGAAGCCCAAGCCAAGGGCTGCTCCTTGCACATGCAGCATGCTGAAGCTGGCCTTGATTTTCAGCACACTTTTGAGGCCAAAGTTTGATTTATTTATGGCAGTTTTCCAATCAACTGGAGTAGACCAGGATTTAGACTGAGACACACATTCTCACTAATGTTTCGTATAGCTGTACTTTTTCTTCCAACACAATTGTCTTGTTAGTAGCTGGAAGGCTTCAGAAATGTGCAGAACAGATGCAGGTAATTTGGGATTTCCAGTCTTGGAATATTTTGTGCCCACTGAAGTCAGTGGGAAAGCTACCACCACTTCCAGTGGGTGCTGGAATGCCTCTGAGCTATTTGGCAGAATAAATTTGATTGCCTTAATGAGTAAAGGAGAGCTTAGGTTTTCCACAGGATAAAACAATCAGCAGCAGTGAGCTCTGGAAATGGCTGTGTTATCACTTATGTCTCTCATAAAAACAGACCAAATCCAGCAACACCAACGAAGTCCTGAATGAGGGAAAAAGGAAACATTTTTTTTTTGAAAAAGCACTGGGAATCATCTTAGTGGAGTGATCAGTTTGAAAATGAGGGTGTTTCTTTACCCCAGTTCATTGTGGGAATATGCAGCCTGGTATTTCCGTTCAGAGCAAAGATCTTATCTGGCAAATGAGCCAAATTACCCAAAATGCCTGTGTTTATCCCATTTCTATGACATTACAAGGTCCAAGCTCATGTCAGGAGGACCTTTGAGATGCTAATTTCCAGGAGTTCCACAGTGTCCATGGGCTGCTTTTTTCCCACATGATGGATGCTCCATGCACGCAGCTCACAAAGGCTGTGTCTCGTCCTTCTCAGCTACTCAGGGAAGGCTGCAAGGTCGGAGTCGAAGGCTGGGATTCAAACTTGCTGCACCTCTTCTGTTCTATTATGCCATGTTTTCCCTTCCTCCAGTAGGGAGGTTGTTTTTTTCTCTCTGAAAGGAGGTTCAGCAGAGGCAAAAAGAGCCCTCCATGCAAGAGCCAAATCTCTTGTATGGTGTAGTGACAATTGACAACCTCCTGTTACACGGATAGGTAACAAGAGTGCCACCTGTCTGGTGGGGAGAATATTCCTGGGAGAGCTGAGGAATCTTGGATTAGATACAAAAGTATCTCACTATGGAAAATTTTAAATCATGAAGCATCGGAGGCTGTTTAGAGAAATCATGAAAGCCACAGCCCTCTGAACTTGTTGCTCAGGGAACTGCATGTTCTCCTTATGTGGGAAAAGGTGATGGAAAAGCCCCCTCCCATTATCAAATGCTCATGAATGACCCCAGCCAGGAGAGTGTTTTCCCTCTAGTGTATTTTCCCTTCACATAGTGTTATTTAATCAGTTTAATATCCCCTGCTTGTATTTCTTCAGTTCACTGCTACAGAAAGTAGCTTCAGCTGTAGCTGTCCTGCAGCCAAGCTGATGTGCTGCACGTAGGAGGCAGGTGACCCTGAGGTGACCCTGCAGTGACTTCACTCAGTGCCTCACAGTAACCTATAGATACCGGTGCTGTAAAAATGGTTTAGTGAGAGGTATAAATACAAACACTGTGAGATCACATATTCCAGGCTGTAACTGAATGCAGACTCTTGGAAGAAAAACAACTCAAAGCCCTCCTGGAAAAAGCTGTCAAGTACAAGCACACTTCATAAATTTTTCCACAACCCCAAATGTATCATGCAACAAACAGGCTTCTTTTAGAAAGTGGGGCCGTGAGCCCCACAGCGGCTGGGCATTACTTGTATTATTTGTAGTCTGTCCAGGATGGGGAGGAGGAAGGGTTATCTAAAGCCCTGGTTGTGCTGATGTTCTTAGGATCTCCATGGGAACCAAGACCATCAGGAAGGAGCCGTGCTTGCTCTGCAAAGTGAGCGTGATGCCTTCCCCCTGGTGCCATGCAGCAGCTCCCCTTGCCCAGGGAATGGCCAGTGTGGCTGTGTCAGGCAGTCCCAGCAGTAAAACCAACCAGTGACTCAGGAGATCAGCCCACCCAGCCCAGCACTGACACTGGGCAAGGAGGACACAGACTGTGCAGGAAATTGCTGAACCTCTGTCTTGCTGGACTCAAGTTGCTACCAAAGGACCTGAGTCAAACATGTACCTGCCCACTACTTTAATTTTTGCTGTTTTTTCTTTCTACTTCTAGGCAAGCCAGAGCAAGGACAATCCAAGCAGGATTCCCAACAGCTTGCTCTGGAACCATTATCCTTCAGATTTCACTGGGGAAAGTTAACCATCCTGGCAGATGCACCTGCTTGCAGTCAGAATAGCAAACATCTGCTGTGCAAGTGATGTAGTGACAGTTTACCTGGCTGTGAAAGGTGCCGTAACAATGACAATTACAGTATGGCCATAGGGAGCTCAGAGCTCCCTATATTCCATCTCACACTTGTCTATTAGTGTCTGGTGATGTTGCAGAAATGCCTAGAGCAGGCAATCAAAAAGAATTATGAGCTTAATTAAAACCCACCCTGACCATTTAACTAGGCATAATGAAGCTATCCAACCTGGATTTTGCCCAGCACTCAAACACTTGCTATTTCAAATGAGCCAGAGTGGCCAGAAGTGGTTTTACAGTTCAGGGGAAAATGGCATGTCCGGTCCTACAGTCCCTCTACATCCATGCCAAGGCCTCAGTGCAGCACAGTTGTTTGTGCATCTCCTATCGAGCACTGTCTGGGCACAGGGCCACCCTCACAGTGCCCCTGCCAGGAGCTTGGCCCCAGCTCAGTGTGCTGCACACCACCTTCTGCCACTCTGCATGTTTTTCTCCCTCTTTCCAGCAGTTACTCTTTAATTATTCGCTGGAGGAGGGACCGGCTGCTGTGACAACAAAGCTTGTGCCACAATCCTGCAGAGTCCTTCCCAGACCAGTAAATAGTTGTTGATATTGAAAATAATCCATCTGGGCTTCTGTTCAGCCTCAGAGGAGGAGAATGCAGAGGCTGCACACTGCCTCCACTGCCATCTCCTACTCATGCTGCTTTTAATGAGGCTTAGCCATGCTCCTCAAGGCACTGTCCCAGAGAGGGCCAGCAGCACAGGGACATCTGGCTTGGGAGAGATACCAGAGTTTGATGCAGGACCTTGTCCATCAGCAGGGTCAGCCCTGGTGACTGCTGCAGGGTTGTCCCTATAGGCACTGAGCAGGGGCTGGGGGCCTACCTGCACTTCTGGTGCAGTCTCCGACCTTCTTCTGTGACTCTGTGAAGTACTCTGAGCTAAAGGTTTCCGTGTGGTCTGTCCATCTCAGGCATTTCCTTGGTTTTGGAATGTTTCAGCTATAATTGTCCTATTCTCTGTGGCCAAGATTTGGGACAGATATGTAGCTTTGTGCATTCTTGCCTCTGGTTTGTTTGAAAAACAAAGCGCTGCCCAAGCCTGGAGGTTTGATAGGGAGTGCCCACTTTGAGTGGGAGGTTTTCTGCTTTCCCCAAACTGGATAAGTTACAGGTGTCTGAAAAATAGCTTGTAGCACTTGTTCTGTGTGATGGGGCTTGTAGATGCTCACTGATATGGCTGATGTTAATATTGAATTGTGTTATAGACAGAACAAACACAACACACTCTGAAAAATCAGCACACTGATGCCCCAGCAGGCACACCAAAATTTGTTGCTATATTTCATTCTCATTTTGTGTGGATCAATTTTATACAGCTGTCATGGAGCTAGTAGTAGTTATTTCTTGCACAAATAAATTAATGAATGTCAGAGCAGCATTTAGAGACAGCATAAAGCAGTCAGAGAAACTCTGAGAGTGAAGCTGGTTCCTCAGAGCAGCATTTAAACACTTGCACTGAAGCTACAGGTTGGGACTGAGGGCAGGGAAGGCAGCAGAAGGCTGGGAACCTTCTCCCATAACTGCAGACTGAATGGGGTGAGGGAAGGGGAAGCTTACCTGGGTTTGTTTTTTGTCATGAACTTAGGCATGATTAGTTTCTATTTTATTCATTATTCTGTGTCTCCCTGCTTTCTGTTTTTATATTGTGAGATCCTTTATATTGAGAGAGGGGGACTGAGTTTTTTTTTAATTCTGGATTTTTACAGCACTTTGCACAAACCCTGAGTGCTGTCGTAACAGATAAATATTGTAAAAATTCCTGTGTATATAATAGGTTATGTTGTTTCCTGGTCTCATGATAAGGTGCCTAATTAACCTTTCATCTAATGCTTGGACCAGCTCCATAACTGGTGTAAACCAACACAGTTGCCTGTTTCTTGCCCTGTGGTAGCAGATTTTAACCTGACAGCCACTGCAATACTCCATGTGTGGAGAGACTTGTGTCTGATTTTCTCTCATGCACATGTCACAGTGAGAGATCACTTTGGTGCAGGGCAGTGTTAGTTATCTCAGCCCTTCAGAGGGAAGTAGTTGCTCCAGAGGGCTGATCTTGGCTCTGTGTTTTGCTGACCTCACAGTCTGTGCTGGAAATCAGCAGAACTTTCTGAAATAAATGGGTAGCACTGATATATGACAAAAATACAGCTCAAAACATGTTTAAGGGAGGGATATCTTGGTCTTTTCTCTCCTAGCTGTTTGGATAAAGGTGAGAAAATATAGCTAAGACAAAAATAAGACAGCCAGGATGGTTGGAGGCCTGGGGGAGAAGAGGTTGGGTGCTTGCCTGGCACTTTCTCCCTGACATGCTGAGAGGCAGATCACAAATGCAAGAATTTACTGTCTGGGTATCACATTGCTGAATGTCACTGAAGTGCCTCAGACTTCAGGTTTTCTGTGCTATGTGCAGAAGAAATCTCCACTCCAGAGATGGAGTGCTCCTGGCATCAGCTGGCAGCTGATGTTTCTCTTGTTTTTGGGCTAACTTTGCCCACTTCTGTGTTGACCCTGCTCATTGTTCAGGGCAGAAGAAATCCAGCCTTGACACAGCTTTTGGGCTGGACACACAAAAACCTCAAGTATTGCTTTTTTGAGCACAGAAGCTCATTCTATTTGCACAGGAATGTTTGTGTACTTGCAAAGCTAGGGGTGCAACACGGGAAAGAACGAGATCCTGTGATGCTTTGTGACGAAGAAGTGGACACACAGTTCAAGAAAAAAGGTCCCATTTTATCCCAGCCAAGCCTTATTGGGGAAACTCCAAGAAAATCAGTGATGTTTGGCCCAGAGAGTGAGCATGTTGGCATAAGCATAAAATGAAGCATCCAAACGGTCACAGATGATTTATGAGAATTCCTCATGCCTTTACTGCCATTTCCTCCAGCTGTCCGAACTCCTTCCACACCATCCTCCTATCAGAGAGCAGGAATTAGCCTCCTTTTTCCTAAATGCTACATTTGGGGAAGACATCTGACTGAGCAGGTCCTCTCTGCAGATGGGAATGGCTTCAGATATTGAAGGGTTTCTCTTAACATAAACATGCTAGCTCCAGCTCCCCTGGAAAACCAAACACCTCCCTTGGGCTCCTTTAGCAAGCATCATTTCCCCTCATGGAAAGTCTGTGTGGAATGGATATAGCACCAGTTAGGGAAAATCTAGCACCAGCTGATGGGCAGTTTGGTAGCTCCCTGGTATAAAAAGGACAGAGTGGTTTTACTTTGTGTTCTCTACTTGTTTGTTATTTCTTCCTGTCAAATTTGTCCCAGAGCTAAAGAATGCTTTTACATGTGTCCTTCTCCAGTCTTCACTTACCATCTTCAGGTGTTAGGGCAGGATCCTCTGGGACCTCTGCAAAGCCACATTTTATGTCCTGCAGAGACCTGCCATGACAGCTGAGGGAGGAAAAAGGTCACAGTCTTTTGGTGTTCCTGTCAACCTGGCCATTATGAGCTTGAAAAATCACTGCAGCCTTTGAAACACTTCCACTGAAACAGTGCTCCTAACAAGCCTTGCTGATCCCTCATATTCAGAGATCAATGCTCAAAGCCCACTTCTTTGCCCCCAGGTGACCTCTGGCTGGAGATGTGCCATGCTGAGGATAGGATCCAAAAGGAATGACAGTTTTAAAGCAGCTGGGGGTTGAGGCTGGGTCATCAAACCCACAGCCCTGGGAGGTGCCCTTGGTTGCTGCTACCTGGTACTGACCCTGATGTCAATATTAACCCTCAGTACTGTCATCACAGCTGGATTTTGCTGTCTTCTCTCCTCAGGTTCTGTCTCTGGCTGCTGTCTTGTCCATGAACCATCCCCCTGGCCTAGGGACTGTCCCTTGCATCTCCACCAGGATACTGATCTTTGGGGAGGGAGGAGTTGAAGGAAAAAAACTGTGGGCACAGCCACTCCAGTTGCACTGACATGCAGGATCCTGACTCCAAGCTGCTTTCATGAAGTTGGGGAAAATTCCCCAAAGCCTTACCAGGTAAGAAAGCTCTGACCAGTGCAGTGTGAGCTATTCTGCTCAGATGTTAGTGCAGAGGGAGAAAAGTTTCCCAGGGATGACTCACAAATTCCTGAATGTGCTGAATGTGCTGAGGTTTTTCTGAGATGAGGTCAGCTCTCTCAGAAGCAGGACTGCTGCAGAAGGCGGTGAGCTGGTGGCTTGATCTCTGTCCTGTGTGTGTTCAAAGAAACACTATAACAGCCCTGGTGTAGAGTCCAGTACTGGCACACGTCTCTCTCCAGTGGCTGAGCAAACACAAGGATCTCTGCCAGCCTCCCCTTTGCCACCTCTCCCTATGGGATTAGTGTCTGCAAACTCATCTGGAAGCAGAATATCAGCAGCTCCTTGGGATTTGGTCAGTGCTTATAAGCAGCATTATAGCAGGCTTAGAGGCAGACACGGAAGCAGAAAGAAACACAAGGAAACACTTCAGTACTAACATCAGACATGCTTTTATTTCAGCTTTCAAGGTGGTTTTTCAGATCTTATTGTGTTCAGCAGTTAAAAAGCAAGTTCATTAAAAAGCAAAGTTTCTTTGTTACCCGCAGCATAGTGGATGTCCCTGTTCTTCTGTTGTTTTGATTTCCAGGTATTTGAGGTTTAATAAGGTTTTGTGTTTGTTTAAGGAATTATTGCCCACCCAATTGAAAGATAATGGGACGCTGTAGCCTTGCCAAGTGTTTTTACGCTTTAATAAAACAACAAGCAATTTACACAAGGCAATAAAATGGTACCCTGCCTCCTCAATGAAGAAACACAAAGCCATGCTTGAAACCATGTCTAGCTCAGAAAATAAATCCACCCTTACTCAATGCACTCCATAAAATTAAATAGGTACAAAATCCTCCATACGGTCTGCTTTTCCAGAAGTTTGGAAAATTAGGACAAGATGTGTTTGAAAATCCTATAACATATCAGCATAATTTGTCCCAAGATACATTGCTGTCTGTGAAACAACAGGCTGACTACTCATTAAGACTTCCAAAGGGGTGTAGGTTTGATCAAATACTCCATCAATCCCTTACTTCTTTTCTCTTTGGGCTCTGTCACTCTTTCAAGCCCTGCCTGGTTGTGTGGAACATTGAAGAACCCCCTCTGATGTAAGGATTTACCTCTTTTCACACTCTGCTGCAGGGCTCAGGCATTTGAGGGCATTTTACACACTGGAATTCAGAAAATTTTGAAGGCTGTGCTGACCTTTTGCCCTCTGAACAACTCTGTCATCTCTGTTCAAGGCTGAGAGCATCCTCGAGCCCTCAGGGTGGGCTCTTGTTGCCTTGCCTGCTTTTTCTGTAGTGGCAAAGGAGAATTTTGGAGTCCCATGGATGCCCATCGTAGCAGGGAAGTAAGAGCCCTGTTCCTTTAGAAGTGTCTTGCCATGTGTCTTATCTCAATTTGAGTTTTGAGCTTCAAAAGCTGGCCTGGGGCTCCATCTGAAAGACCTCCTGGGCACAAGGATGCTCTGGCCTGTCCCCTCAGGGACTGCCTTAGAGGAGAGGTTTCAAGCTCTGTTGTGACTAAAGTGGCAAGAAGAGGTCTGAGCCCAAGGTGGAGTAGAACCCCCTTCTTACTCTCACACAGCACTTTACTCCTCAGCAGAAAAGGGTTTCTGCTGTCTGTTCCAGTGGGAAATGCCCCAACAAAACTGAGCTTTGCGCTTTCCTCTCTGCAGCAATTTGTACTATAAGTGTTGCTGTTGGTAGTGCAGCAGGGGCACCACCTATAAATAAAGGCTCAATTTTGCCTTTGCAAATGCCAAGCAAACTGAGGCTCTGCAGCACAGGATGGCAAAAAGGATGGTGGAGACTCACAGTAATACTGCCCTAGATTCCAGCTGGGAGCCAGGAAGGAGCACACTCCCCACGTTCCCCAGTGAATCCCCCCTCAAGACCCATCCAGCCCAGCATATCCAAGCATGTGCTGGTTAAAAGCTTGGAGTCATGCACAACAGCATTATCCCTGCTGGCATGAGGCACCCCCAGAGCAGCATCCAGCTGTGGCCAAGGACCTTCTGAGATGCTTTTTAGGCCTGCATCTCCACCCAACCGGCTGCTAATCCTCTGGAAGTGTTCTGGTGACCTTTGCTTTGGGGAGCCAGCCAGCCTCTTCAGCAGCTGCTTCTCTGAGTGACTCCTGGCTTACAACAATGGAGGCTTTTTAAAGAAATAAATATACAATCTGGCCCATTGCAAAGTCAGGTTCACAGAAATCTTTCCTGACAAAAAGGGTCAGAATCTCCTGAAATAGAAACAGACACTTGTACTAAGATTAAAGCTTTCACATATCTCTTTTGCCATTAAAATCCCACTTCTCGTGAAGTTTTTCTCCTTCCATAAAGGATACAGCTCATTTGAGCCATCAGCTTGTCAATGTGTGATGGATTTATCCAGCAAAAGGTTGCTGAAGCTTTTAGCTATCCTTCTCTGGACATATACTTCAAGAACTACCCTTGACCTGGCACACAGAGCAAATTTCACTCCTAGTCCTGAAGGCTTGGCCAGGGGGATGCTTGTGAGACCAGATCACTGCTCTCTGCAGAAATAACAGGGGTCAAAGAAGTAACCACAGTCTAATTTCTAACAGCTGAGACCTTCGATGCAAGGAGCTGATACAAAAGCAGCACTGTCTGTGCCTTACTTATTTTCCACTAAAAGCTGAAACAGAAACCAGAAAATTAAGGAAAACTGAGTCCTTGCTACTGTGTTTAGACATCATCTCCTCTTGGCTACCCTCCAAAAATCTTTTTTTGGACAAGTCCCAGAGGTAATGCAATGTAGGCGAGAGGGAGTGAATGCACACTAGGGTCTATTTTTAGTGATTGCAGTAAGGCTAAAATCTGTTTCCTCCCCCCAGTCCATCCTCAGCCAAAAAAAGGCCCCAGAGAAACTGCTGAAGCTGTACTGAACAGGCTGTGCCAGTGATATCCTCTCTGCTGGGGTGCTCACCTTCCCTGCCTGAGCCAGCAATGGGTGTCCTCTGCAAGGAGAGTCAGGAGAGCTGGTACCTCTGTCCTGGGTGATTTCAGCTGCTTCCTTCCCTGCCTGGGTGCATGGCACGTGGTATGCTGAGAATCTGCTCCCTCCACAGCCTTCTTCTGTTCCTCTCAGAGAAACAGCCACTAATCAGAGAAACATCAGCTTTCACAGGGTGCTATACCACAGGGAACACAGGGGCCATTTACCTTCCCATTCTTCAAGAGTGTTTCTATTCTGCAATTTCTATAATTACAGGGAACACTTCAATGAGCCAGGGTGTTTGCTCCTCTCCACTATCACCATCTGGATTTGCTGCTTTTGCCATATGTCCCACAGCTGATGTTACAGTCACCCTCTGTGCTTCTACAGCCGGCTGGTGTGCAGTTGTTTGCCCTGGAGCTTGGCATCACTTAGAAGGGTAGAAGAGGGTGGGACGGGGAGCTTGAGGTAGATACTGATCTCCCAGTGTTGTTCTAGAACACACTGGAGTCACTCTGTATCCTTACACCACTGCTCCACCATATCCCATGGTTTCCATATCCAGTCTTTCTGTAATTTACACCCCTGTGAAACCAGAGAAAATTTGCTGCTGCAGGTGAGTTTGTCCAGCTTTGCTTCAGCTTTAATGAAGCCTAAATATTATCCACGGGGAAAGAGAAGGAAAGAGAGAGAATGAGGGAATATTGCATGGATTGGCACAATCTTTTCCAAACTGAATGTTTCCCACTGGCCTGCAGTAGTTCAACAAATAATGACATTAATCCACTCCTTCCAAGTCTTCTTCCTCCATTCACCCCTTCCATCCCTTTCTCCAGCAGGAATGGCCCTACAGAGTATCTGTGCAGCATCCAGCTCTCCCCAGTTATTGACAAAGGTACAAGGGATGAGATGAGAGGTGGAATGATGGTGCAATCTCCTGCACACTTTAGCTGGCTACAGAACCTCAGTTGCCTTATTCCTTTCAGCTGGAGCTGACCAGGTGTTAGGAGGTTTCTCGTGGATTGGGGGAGCAGGAGGTACCCCTGCTGCTGAGTGTTCCCAAGCTGTCACCAAGCATGGCAGTGTAGGTGTTACAGACCCAGCACCAGGGGAATCTGGGCATGGTCCATCGCAGGCTCCCAGCACAACTCTGAAATCTGAATGTTTTCTCACATTTGCCCCAGGGCCACACATTTGGCTCCAGCACTCTGACTCCAGTATTACATTTGTAAAGAGTGACCAAGACTCCACAGAGGACTCTATTACACAAAATGTTAAGAATTCCAGTTCTGCTTCCTTTCCCAGGAGTAATTTCCCTTAAGACAGGATTTTGCTGAGATGTCCTGGATTGGTTATTCCCTTCCCACATCTGGGTGGGAAGCAGTGTGCCAGCAATCTGTCTGCCTAGCAGCTGTAGTGAAGTGAGTTTTATGTGTATAGCATTAGCAGAACATTTTAGGATTCTCTAGGATGAAAACTATGGCCATATAAACCTAACACCTTCCAGTAAAAATGATTCAGCCAAATGTGCTCTGGAGTGTAGTTTTAATCACCCCTGGGCCTCTCTCTCTGCATACAGTGTGTCTGTGATCTGCCCCAACTGCACTTCACCCTCATGAAGACTTGTGACTTTTAACCAGGGCAGGTCTACAAGGAGATCAAAAGCTATTCAAATTTATACTTAAATGCACATAATTTCTTCTGTTTTCCCTTGTGCTGCAGCTGATAGGGCTGTAGATGTTATTTCCACCTCTTGGTCAGCTCAGTCAGAACTGCATTAATGTACAGAAAAGATGGACTGTGAAAGAGGAGCCACAGTGCTTGTGGAAGAAGCCAGCTTAATGTCTTTCATAGTCTCTCAGTGAGAGAGACTCTCTCCACTTTTTCACTGAATCGTGAAATTAAAACTGGGAAAGGCTAACAACACAGGAGTCCCCTCTACACCTCTGCCATCCCATTGTTGGCGAGAGCCTCTGGTATCTGCTGTGGTCCTGGGGGATGGATCACAGTTACCACTGCTGATGCTTAACCAGGGAGCTCCTCTCTGTCAGTGTGTCCTACCATTTCCAGATTGTTTTCTCATTCCCTCAGTGGACTTTGCCTTTTGGGCTTCCACTGCTGCTCTCTTCACCCCTCTGATTTCACAGACAGGATGTTGGGTTTCCCACTGCAACAACTCCCCATTCTCTCCTGTTGGGTTGCCCTCCTTGTGGGCCTCCTCCCCCTGCCTGACATTTCCTTCTTTCTTCAGTAAGTTGGGGTCTGGCTCAAGTGGAGGGCTCTGTGGGGAAGACAAATATTTACTCTTGGAGTCAGAGTTTCTCATTTCTGGGCAATGCAGGGAGAAAGGTTTGTGGATAAAACCTTGCTGTTTGTGAATTATACTTCGGATGGGATGCAGCATGGTGGCTCAGCTGCCCCATGGCTTATGCATAATCTTATTTTAAAATGTTTTCTGAGTCCTGAATGATATTTTCAAAGCAGACAAGAGCTGATAAGAGGAATTACAAAGAAAAAAAAATAAAAAGAAAAGCATCAAGGTGCTCAGATTATAAATTAATGTATATGAAAAATAAGCATGAGGTCATAGAGAGGAAATATATATATCGCCGCACTGGATTTAGGGGTAGGTATATTGATTTTAATGAGGGTTTATTTAACATTTCCACTAAAAGACACAGACTGCTACATATAGCTTTTGAGAGGCTCCTGAGTATTTTCCTGTTGTCCAGCTTCAATGCCCACATCTCACTTTCACAAACTCTGATTCTTCCATGTCCCTCAACGGCAGCTCAGTCCTCACACTTTTGGCACAAACAGCCCCATTGCAGGCAGTAGAGCTGCCAGCACAAGGAAACCCGGGAATCAAATCCACCGGGTGTTTACCCCAAAGGTTTTCAGGGGCAGGATTTTCATGGGAAGCTCTTCCCTGCAGAGGTGGTGAGTCTGCAAACATCCACACCAGCTGCATGGGAGCCTGGGCCACTCCATCTGCATGCACACATCTCCATCAACCTCATTTTGGACAGAAGAGGTGGTTTGCTCTGTGTGGCCTCCCTCTGCCATCCCATCTTTCTTGTCCCTTCACACACCACCACAGAGAGCTGCAGTTTGTCAGACAGAAGTGTCACCTGTGGCTCTGCTCCTCCTACACGAATTCTGTGTCCCTCAAACCATACTCAAAGAGGCCACCTGAGCCAGCCCGTGTCACCCCCATCCATCCATGTGTGTGACCTCCTAGAGCTGCAGCCAGGCTCCGGCTGTGCGAGCACACGCTCTGCACTTGACCCATCATTTTGGCAATGTCACTGACTTCGGTCCAATTACAGCAGTCATGAATTGGACCCTGTTCACGCTCTGAAACTGCCACAGCTTACAGCTAAACTTCAGACAGTCACACAATGAAGCCATTCACACGTCTCATTAACTCCGGACTATGCATTGAAAATAACTGTGTCATATGAGTCTCCCATTAAATTTTCCCAGTTTATATCATTTATAGGTACCTTCCTGTTCGTAACAGTAACTCTAGTTATGTACAACTTTTTGTCTTTCAGTGTAGGAAAAGTGGTATGTAGAGCACAATATAATAATTCTTTAGTGTTATTAATCGTTGTCATCTCAAATAATATAGGCCATGGAAGTATTTTAAATCCAAGCTCAAATGTGACAGGCATGGAGCCAACTCCTTCAAGACACCAGTGTGCCTTTGGTTCTGTATTTTATACTTCTTGAACTTTATTGTTTTTTAATTTACAACAGCAGTCAAGTCCAGGTTTCCAAGTAAGCAAAGTGCGAAGGCACTTGGAATTCAATAAGGTTTATACTGTTGTCTACACATGGGAAGACAAGATCTTCTGCTTATGTTATTTATAGGATTGCATTTCTCTGCTGAGTGCCAACAGCAAACCTTATGTTGTATTTGTCTGTGCTCTTGTATTAAGGTTTTTATAACAGATGCTGCACAGGGGTTTCTGTGTATCACAAATCACTTGCAAACTGAAGCACACATGTCCAAAGCTTCAAGAGGCATAGTGGAGGGAAGATTGCAGAGATGGCCTTGGGGAGTTTGTTTCGGTTTGTGCTGCAGTAGAGAAGCAATGGCAAATTCTAGAACACAAAACCCTGTTCAAAACAGGCAGAGGTACAGTAAGTCACATGAAATCAAGCAGAGAGACAGGACAGACAAGGACAAAGAAAAGAATGAGCTGTCAAGGCTGCTATTAATAATGATGTGCAGCAGAGAGAGAAGATGACCTGCCCATGCCAAGGCAACTTTGCTGGATGCTGCAAAGGAGGATATGAGATGGCTTTGACAATGTGTGTGAGGATACAAGAGTATGCACTTAGAGCAATGCTGTAAGCAAAGCTTTGCTGGCAATCATTTTGTGCTTCTGCAGAGGTAATGGCAAGAGGAAGTCATTAAGAAAAACAAGGCTGTCATCAGCAAGATATGAGATGGACATAGGTTGGAGAAATGTCAGGATAGAGGGCTGCTAGAACAGAGGGCATTCCAGGTTCTTGAGATAGTAGTTTACGAGATAACAACAGCTGGTATTTGATCACAGGTCAGATGTCTGGGAGAGTGATAGCTGCTCCCAGGTCCCGAGCCAACAGAAATATTGCTAGAAGGAAGTAAAAGTTAAAATGCTTAGGAAGAAAAATTAAAGACCTATTCACCTGTGCCAAGCTCAAGTTGTCAGCAACCCATGCAGAGCAATGCATCAGAGACAGGCCCAAACATACAGTGGGACAGCTGTGGGGAAGCAGATTTGTAAGCCACCAGCAAATAAACAACAGGTAAAACCTGGAGAAGATGCAGTGGCATCCCCAGCAGGTACCTTGTGTTCTCTTCATCCATATTCTACACTGTTGCAATGTGCTACATCTTGCGTTTCCAAGGTTAATTATTTACAGAGAAAATTCCTCCTTGGTCACTCATTCTTTCACTCTGCACAAACCCAGACTAGTTTTATTTTACAACTCTGATGATGGCTTTTTCCTAAAAGGAGAGTCTCAAAATATGGTGCACAATTAATATTGCAGCATGTCTTTTTATTTGGTATTGATTTCCTAACATTCATTGACATTCACAACCACTCTCACACCTTCTTGAATAAAAAGGGTATTGGATAGATGGAGGCATTCTATGGAATTTGGGTATGGATTTGGGTCTAAATCATGATGTACTTAACTAATGGATGTGATTTGTTCAATTAACTAGCACTTTTGTACATGAGGTAAAACCCTTTAATAAGGGTGTGTTGTACCTTTTCGTCTGATTCAAAGCTCTCTATCTCACCAAGGTACATGGCTGAAGAGGTCACCTGTGTTTGGTTTGGAATTATAAAGTTTGTCCATGATTAAATATGAAAGCAAGTCTACAAATGAAACAGAGAGGGCTTGAAACCTAGGTCTGCTTGTAAAGTGTGTGTTGGAAAGCCATTTTGAAAGGCATTTTAAATTTTGCTCTTATCTTGTTGCCAAATCATCAGTGGTTTGACTCACATATCAGAGTTTTCAAGAAAAAAAAAGGCTTCAGATGAACCTATTTATGTAGGAAAAAGTTTTTCAAAGCAACTGCACAGGGGCCAGGATCAACATCTGAACACGGGCTGAGTTGTTACATTTTTAAAATTATTCCTTTTATTAAAGGCATGAGGGATATCTCAGGTATCTTGGGGCCTGTTTCAGAGTTGTAGCATCCTAAACCAGTAATTGCAGTGCTGGGTGAAACCCTCTCTTTATATATGCAGTGCTTCCAAACCCAGCTCCTTTCCAGCTCCATGGAGGCAAGCCCACCCTGCATATGATGCTGAGGCTGTAGCATCAGCACTGCTGGATGCTATGGTCCAGATCTGCTGTAAGAACAAGACTCACAATAAAGGGAGCAGCAAACTTCTTGTCATCTGTTTGCTGCTCTGGCAGTGAGCAGACTTATCAAACTAAAGGTAGTTGTTCAAGCATGGGCACCAAATGTCAGAGAGATACACTGGATTAAGAACCTTGTATGTGCCAAATCTTGTTGAGCTCTTTGCTGCAATTAGCTAACAACAGACCATCAAGGTGAGGGAAAGCCAAATGGTTGTGAACAATGAGAGTGTGACTCCAGGCAGGGAGACTGCAAAGTGGGGTGGTGGCAGTCTGGTCCTAAAGTGAGTGGGTGCCTACACAGAAGGGCAGCAGAATGCAGGGTGTCAGAACAAAGTCTTTTAAACAGTCTTCACTGTTTAAAAAAGGACTATTAATGAAAAAAAAAGTCTGGTCCAGAACATGCAGCAGTGTGAAATAAAATATTTTGTTTAACTTCCTTATCTTTCCAGTCACTCATGTACTTTCTGCATTCCTTCTGTAGTAGTTTAGAGCCTCAGTTACCACTGCAAGTGCAGAGATGTTGCTGACTTGGAAGCAATGTGGAATTAGGTACAGCACTTCTGCAAACAGATCATCTGAGATGCATCGTTCAGAAAATGCACCCAGGGGGCCAAGCATTTTATCCCTGTGATTCTGGGCAGAGGTCTCCCCAGTCTAAACTTCTGCAGTCACCAGCAGCACCTCTGGGACACTTGAGAAGGTTTAAGTAGCCCTCTCAGAATGTTGTCTCTGCTCCCAGAGGAGTGTTGATTTTCTTAGCAAAAGAAAAAAAACTTCTCTTTGCAAAAGGCTTTATCTGGACCTGAGACCTCTGTTTTGCACAGGCAGATGGTTACAGCACATACCCCTCCCACTGCAGGTACCCAGGTACCCCTTCGGGGTGTTGGGCTCTCCTGTTGTGAATACCCTCCCCAGCATGCCAGCCTGGCAGGCAGAAGGGTGGAGGGAAAACCAAACCTTTAAAACATTTTTTGCCAATATGCAAGAAAGCAACAAGGACAATTGTTTTGAAATCTTTGCCAGATTGGAAAGATCTTCACCAAGAACCCTAGTAATCTCTAGTCATGTGGAAAAAAACTTCCTTTATGTGAAACTGTTGTAAACTGACTCCATAATCTGATCACTTGCCTGATGAGAGGCTGTTGAGCCCGGTTTCTGATCCTGGACACAGCAGTATAAACAAGGCATGATTTGATCAAAGTCACTGGAGCAGCAGAGGGGGATGCACAGCATGACCGTGAGGAACATCTGGCTTGGTGCAGTAACAAAATCTGAACCAAGTGGATTGCAAACATCTCCCATTTGCAGCTATTTTAGTCTGCAAGAAGATAGGCAATAAATGTAGAGATATTCCTGAAATGTCTGAAAGAAATAAGGCCACAATGCCTTGTGAGAGACCCTACTGAGAACAGTGCTGTGTGCACAGACTTTGGAGTAGCAGAGCCCAGAACATCTTACAATAAAGCACCTAGCCAAATCCAGAGTTTGGTCATTCCCTCTCACTCAGTAACAGCTGATTTCAGCCAAATTAACTGTGTTGTTATGAAAAACTTCTTTGTAACAGGTGTTCAACACTGAGATTATTTAAAATGCCAGCTAAAATGTTTTTTTTCATGTGTCACCAGTCTGCATTGCCAAGCGTCTCGTCAGAAGAAAGCATTAAAATTCATGCAAAAAAATGAGTAACATTTTTGGCAGGGCAGGGCATTGAAGCATTGGAAGAGAGAAATCTTGGAGGAATCGTGACAAACACTCAGCTGGGAGCTGAAAAAGCTTCGCCAGCCACTCACTGTGCCCATCCCAGATTATTTATTTGCAGAATTCCAGAAGGCAGGAGGGTGCCGGGGTAAGAAAAGGCGGGGGTGGGGGGGTGGGGGGGTGGAGAACTTGTGGAAAAACGGCTCCAAGCAGTAGTCTCGCAGGGAGACAAACCAAGCATCCTTTGAATTAGGCCGCCAGCGCGGGGATGCGGGGCGGCAGGAGGAGGTGCGCGCTACGGCAGGGAGAAGCGGGAGGAAAGGCTGCCGCCGCTGCTGCCGCTGACATCACCCCGGGACGATTTACATTTCCCGACGTCACTCACAAGCCCCTGCGGCCGCGGGGGAGCGGGGATGCTCGGAGCAGCCCCGGCTGCTGTCGCGCCCCCAGCTCGCTGCGGGGGGGCCGGGGCCGGGCTGGCGGTGCGGGCGGGGCGGGCCGGCGGCGCGGGGCCCTTTAAGAGGTGCCGGCGGCGCGGGAGGCGGCCCAGGCCGGGCGTGCATGGAGCCGCGGCCCCGCCGCTACCGCAGCCGAGCCCGCGCACGGCCCCCGGAGCCCCGAGCCCCGCTGCCGCTGACGGGCCCCCCCGTCCCACTTTACCGAGACTCATCGCGCGGATCCCCGGACCCCGCCGGCCGGGCTGTGCGGCGCGGACCTCCGCATCCCACCGCGCCGGGATCCGCTGCACGGCGCCGCTCGCACGGACCGCACTACACCGAGTTCCGGCGCGCCGAGCCCCGGACCCTCCCGCATCCCGCCGCCGAACCCCATCGCCCCGAGCGCGCCCGGAGCGCGCTGCCCGCGGCGCGTCCCGGCGGAGCGGCGGGCATGGCACCCGGGAGCCGGCCCGGGGGGGCCCTGCTGCTGCCGCTGCTGCTGCCGCTGCTGGGGCTGCCGGCGGCGGGCGGCGGGTGCGCGGCGGAGGGCGGCCCGCTGGAGCCCTTCGATGCGCTCTACGCCAGCGGGGTGGGGGCGTACTACGGCGGGGACTTCGCGGGCGCGGCGCGGTGCCTGGAGCGGGCGCTGCGCAGCCGGCGGGAGCTGCGGGCGGCGCGGCTGCGGTGCCGGCGGCTGTGCCGAGCGCAGGTGCGGCTGGCGGCGCCGGGCCCGGGCGGGGACCTGCCGTTCTTCGGCTCGGTGCTGCGGCGCGCACACTGCGTGCGGCGCTGCGAGGAGCCGCTCCTGGGGGCCGTGTCCCGACACCGCGCCGCCGAGGAGGTGCGCTCCGACTTCCAGCGCAGGGTACCCTACAGCTACCTGCAGCGCGCATACATCCAGGTAGGCACCGCCCGCCGCGGCCCCCCTCCTATCCGCCCTCTCCTCTCCACTGTTCCATCCTCCCGAACATCCCAGGTATGCCCCCTCTACCGTCTTCCAAGCCGTCCAGGTATGGTCCCCACAAGGTTCTCCTTGGTGTGTGCGTCAGTGGTTATGGCCAGTTCCAGAGACAGAATCCTGGATGGCAACGAAGAGTCTCTCCAGCTTTGCTTCACCTGTGCTTTTCCTATCTTGTTTTGGGTGTTTTTTCTATTTTCTTTGGGGAAAGGCTATTTTTGTTTTAGTGCAACATAGTATAATTCTGAAAATTGTCTGCCTACAGTTTGCAGAGAAAACCCCCAGAAACCCCTCAGTAATCCCCCCAACGCCCTCTGCTAGAGGTGTTTCCCTTCCAGACAAGCTGAACTGATTCCATGTTTCAGGAGCTGGGAGTAAGTGAAGCTGGAAGGTACATAACTGTGTTCCAGGAGCCCAATGGTCATTATACTGATGTGATGTGAAGTACTTTGTGGTATTTCTGCAAAGTAACAGTGTGCAGTCAGTATTTAGCAGCCACTGACATCCTAAGTATCATTCTCTTATCCCAGTAACTTCTGCCTTATAACTGGCGCCATCCCTGAGAAAAATGGTGTTACTCTTTGAACTTCCTTGCCAAAAAGAAAAAAACCCAGAGAAGTAAAAAAAGAAAACCAACCCCTCCACCAACTCACATCATATAGTTAATGGTATTTTTCATACTCATTCAAGACTTATGCTCTGTTGAGCCAGCTGTAGTAAGGCTTTCTGTTCGTGACTACCAAGGAGAGAAACCCTGGGAATTCTGTTTCATGCCAAGCAGAATGTTTAAGGCATTTCTGTGGATTAAATCTCCCTATGGATTTCTGCTTTATTTGAGCACATTCATAACCTTTTAGTCACTAAAGGCAACTTAATAGGTGAAGACCTGCATAGCAGAGCACCTGGAGGGTGATTCTGCTGAAATCCATTTCCAGGTGGAGGAGTAAACATCTTTGCTAGGCAGTGCTGGTGCCTGTGGTGCAGTGCTTATGCAGAAACATCAAGGAGGCAAGCCATCAGCACTCTGAAACCTAGTGGAAAATCATAGCAACATTGCTTTTTCTATGCTTCCTCTTCTGTCATTGCCTTAATGTCAGTTTTACTACTCAGGGACTAGAACTGCATTGGCTTAAACTCTAGTGGCCATGTGATGCATGGAGTTCCAAAGGAAATCCTGGGGGTGAAGTGGAACTGCAATTTGGCTTGTGTGCAATGCCAGTGCTGCTGATGATCCTTACTATAAAAGATACTCTGTGTAGTGTCAGCGTCTGTGGGAAGTGACAGAAAATTTGTCATGCTGAAAAATTAAGTGATTTCTTAATCTGATTTCAAAACCTTTTTCAGACTTACTGATGTTAAACTCACTGAAAAACTTTCCTCTAAATTAAGTAATAAGGTTTTGTCTCCCACTTCAGTAAAATTGATCTATAAAACCCCACAAGATTTTGGGGTATGGGCTGTTCTTGCATGTGTGCATCTACTGAGACTGTGGTTATTTTCTTCATTTAAAATGGCATTCTGAGCTTATCAAAGCAATGTGTTGAAAACAACCCTTTTAAAATTTATTTTATGTGTGACTCAGTTTAATTTACTTTTGCAACATCTGTGGGTTTTATGTTCATGCTGACGCTGATTTCACTGCTCTCAGATGGAGTAGTGGATGTTCTTGTTATCTGCATGGCTGTCTGGGTGTCGGGCACTGGAGCCAAGGGAAGGTGCTCTTTGACTAGACTTGTTTTAACTTGCTTTTTCTTTAACCCTTTCTGATGCTCTTGGGTTTTGTAAGCAGCAGTCTGACCAACCTTGTCTCTCACAGCACTCTGCAGTGATTTGTCCACGTCCTCATCTTGCTGCTGCCCATGCCTGAGCTCTGCTCCCAAAATTGCCCTTTTGGTCTGGCTCAACAAGTCTGTGCACAGGAGAAAATACCCCACACGGGATTTGCCTGCACTTGCACCAAACACAAGGTCTAATGTCATACACTTGGATGTGAACCATCCCCTCGTGCCAAGGCTGAATGCCAAGGCTTTGGCATGTTCCCTGAGGGTTGGGATGCATCAGCTCCGCGCCCTTTGGCTGCAGCATCTGCTCAATTTCAGCATTTTGTTTGAACAGGGGAGCTGCAAAACAGGGCTTGTGCAGAGCCCCCCTGCCTTGCCATGGGTGCACAGACAGGCTGCATGGCTCTGGGGGTGGCCACTTCACCTTTGTGTTCTGCTTCTTGAAACCGAAGAGGAGATGAGATGAAGTTAAACACCCTGCTGTGTACCCTGTCCAGCTCCTCCCTGGGCTGCATGGTGAGGCCAGGATGCTGGGCACTTGTACAGAGCACTGGGAGGATGGCAGGGTTTGGTGCCATTTGTGGTTTGAGAGAAGAGGAGCAGCCTGGAATGTGCTTCCCACCTCCCACTCTTGCTGACCTCGTGCTTGTTTGTTTCTCAGGAGGGGAGAAACACATCCTGTCAGGAGGGAGTGACAGAGCAAGGAACAGATGAAAAAAATCGAAGGGTTTGGCTCTTGTGCAGTTCTTTGAAAAATGGTGCTGAATATACATGAACTAATCCTTGCAACACTCCTGTGGGGTAGGAAAAGCAAAAGCTTTCAGTCCTGCTGGACAGATGCACAGCCAAACGTTGGCCACCACTGTGTGCCTCTGCTGTTTTGGGAGCAGCAGAGCCACCCAGATGCCCCGGGAGCAGGCAGAGCTTCCTGCTGCCTTTTGGTGCCCTGGGAACAGGTTGGGGTCTCCCACTGCCTCTGGTCTCTCACTGGATAGCAAGCACCAACACAGCCTGGCCCAGTTGTGATGATGTGAATGAGACTCTGCAGTGAATTGGTGGAAAACTCCTTTTTTTTTCTTTTTTGGGACTTTTTAAACTGGACAATAGCAGCAGCTGCACTGGGCTGCATTGCTCCTGCTTTGGAGAAGATGCTCAAGATATTCCTGAATAGAGCACTGTAAAGGGCCAGGGAGGTGATGATGTGTGTAGGTAAAATACCAGTGCTATCCCTCTATAAAAACATGTTCTATCAGCTTCTGATGTGATCATCTCCATCATCCTATCAATTATTTCCTAATTTATCCATCCTTTTCTGAACTAGAAACAGTGGTCTTCTGAAGACCATTTTTCTGTTTCATAGATGTGATCTGAATATTTCTGGTGACTCTGGCATAATTGTGAGAGGGGGCTGAGGTGCACTGCAGGAATGGGACAGCTTGTGGATTCAGCTGGAGGTTTCTGCCTGCTTTGGGCTCGGGATCAGGCTCCTGAGGTTGACTGCATCTCTCCAGACTCTAGACAGATCGCATTGAACAAGTAGCCCAAGTCCAAATGTATTTGCAAGACTTCTTTGCAACTTATGGATATGCATTTAAGCAGGAAGACTCCTTTTCTTAAGATAGCTGGTGTTTTCAGATAATTTGGAAATACAGTGGGTACATCTGGTTGAGGCAGTTGGGGTGGGGTGGGTTTGAGAAGGTGTGGAAACAGAAGGAGATGAAAACATGCAATGTGTGTAGGGCTCTCCAGCCCACAGTGAAAAGGTTCTTCAGTGAGTTTCTGCTGTCATGTCCCATGGGCTGGTCAGCTTGCCAAATGCTGGTGAGTTTCAGCTCTGTGCTGGCTGCTTGGTCTTTGTCAAATAAATACCCTCTGGGCTTGGCAGGTGGGTGTGGTGGGATCTCTTTGCCCTCTTAAATATTTTATTAGTCATGTCCTCCTTGCTTTCCCGCTTTAGTCATCTTGTTTCTGTAAAAAACCTAGCCTGCAGGCCATGATGTTCCTAACCCTGCTTTTTGGAGTTTTTCTAGCTCTGAGAGCGAGTGGAGGAGGAAATCTACACAATGTACACTGCGACAGCGTTTGCTGCTGTGAGCTGCTGACTCAGGAGCCATGTTGGAGCTTGCCCTGGATGGTTTGCCATGAACCCTGTGGCAGAGCATTATTTCCAGGTTCCAGTCTAACTCCTGCAAGTCAGCTTGGTCCAAAAACAAAAAGTAACCTGGAGAAGTTGATCACTGTGTCAATGGCAAAAGCATATCTTGTTTCTTTTCTACCTTACTGACCCTTCCCTTGAGGTCTCTTTCCTTTGCGTCATCCTGTTCCCAGCCACAGCATTCCCTGGCCTGCTTGCTGGGTTGATGGCTATAGCCTGCTTTAATCTTCCCTGGATGTTGGTGTGCTGTTGCTGAGCACTTCTTCCCACTTTGTAAATACTGAGTTGCAGTGGTCTTGTCTCCCTGCTTGCCTGAATGCCCCGATGCACATCAGTGAAGCATGGCAGGAATTGTATGTATGTATGTCTGTAACCACCAGCCTTGGATCTAGATGACAAAAAAAGCCTTTTAGTCTGTGCTTGGGTTTAAAACAATAAATAGAACAAGTCCCCAGCATGTTGGACATTGCTTCTCTCTTAGTAATACCAGATTGTAGGTGGAGCAAAAGGGGGCAAGAGTCTGGCTATGTCTGGCTTACTCTGTCTTTGGCTTGAGTTCCCCCTTGCCATGTCTGAGATGTTCTTCAGTTCTGTTACCATTATGACTTCATGTGTTGCAAGCATAAAACAATAATGTTTAGGTTTTCCATGTTGTAGGAGAGGCTGTTTATTTGTTCTTTAAAGCTGCTTCTTTTTTTTTTTAAAAAAAAGGTCTTGTTTGGGGAGAACTTCCACTTTTATCTTCAATGCCGGATTTTCCACACTGCAGCAGATGAGGCAGTGCTGGAGGCACTGCTGGGAACGTGTCCTTGGGTCACACTGTGCTGTCCTGCCCACCCACACCACCAAGATGTCTGAAATGCAGCAGACACAATAATCACTTGATAAAAGACCGCAGAGAAACAAAAGAGACTGGTGTGAGCCCAAACTTCAGAAACACTTGTGATACAGATTATTGCCTGACTCCAGTTCTGCCTTTGAAAACTCCCTATTTATGAGGATCCAGACCCAAGGGAGGAGAGTGGTGTATGTAAACCTCGGCCTTTAATAACCTCTCCAGTCTGATTGTTCTGTCCTCTGCCAGTGCTTAAGTGATCTCTCCACCAGCCACATTTGGGTATCTGAGTGCCTGTGCCAGCCCTCGGGATGGTTGTTGAGACACCTCCACCAAATTCTTCGCACCTCGAGTAACTACTCACTGCTGCCCACCTCTGTGTGCTTCACAGGGCCAGAGACACTGTGTGACAGATAAGTGGTTCACCTACCTAGGGATTGTGGAGTAATTCTCGATTCACAGCAATGTAGTTGCTAAGGGAATTTGGTTTGTTTCACTCAAGGACTGCTGTTTTCCATGAGCATTTTGCTCAGTTTTCCTTCATGCCACAAGGCTGCATGGGCCTAAGCAGGTAATGGAGTCCTGTCTTGGGTTCTGTCCTGGGGTGAGCCACAGCCTTTGGGAAAATGTGGTTTCACTTGCAGCATCTCGTGGGCAGTGGCACAGGATAATGTGTAAAACTTCTTACTTTAAAGTCTTTGGGGGAGCAGCTGTTTCTCACCACAGGCACCACCTGTCCTGCAAGGTCTGCCTGTGCAGTTGGTCTTGTTTTTGCAGGATTTATGTGACATCTCAAAGACCTATAGTAAAACTGTCAGATAATCATTATTATTTGGATTTTTACTATTAGTGGTGTTTATTTATCTTCAATCTTGAAAATTGGTATTAGTCAGATACTGGATAAATAAACAGATCCCAGAATTAATCTCTTGGAACATCTCTTTATTTAGATTTTCTGAGAAAGCATTCCTACTCCTCAGCAGAGGGTAAATGTTAGTGCTCAGAAAGTTAAAATTATTTAGGACAAAAATAAACCCAGTTTATGGGGATGGAAAACTCTAAGTCTTGATGACTGGGTCAGTGCCCTGGGTTTAGAGCAGCATATTTAGTCCTGCCCTAAGCCCAGGACACTGACCCAACTGCTTCTGTTCTTGCTGACCATTTCAAATTAAATGCTTTGAAAATATTAAGAGTTGAAAGTATTGTCAGAGAGGGAAAGAGATGACCCAGTGGTTCAATTTTGCTGCCAGCAAATGCAGACTAGGTACATCTTTGTTGTGATGGTGTCTGTGTCTTCACAGGAGTCTCAGTCTTGACTTTTGGACTTGACTATGGGCTTGTGAAAAAAAATTACTAAATTAAATTACTACTAAAAATTAGACTATCTGGTTGTAGTGATTTTCTGCTGGTTTATTTTGGTTTTTGAATGTTTTGGTTTTTGTTTTTTGAGTTTTTTTTTTTAAATAGAGCAAATCCAAAAGCAAAACTGAGGTGTTTGCAGTTTGCCACATCATTTCAACTGGTAATAAATTAGCACAGCACTGCCTAGCAAATCAGGACATAACCAGCAGACACATGAGTGAGTGAGTCTTAGACCCACTAAGCTCATTTCATACAACCTAGTAAACATCCATTTGATAGCCAGGGCTGCTCTTTTTGTCTTGCCAAATTCCTTTCTCACTTCATGCCTATGCATTTATGCCAGGGCCTCAAAATATACTTGCAATGGGTTTCAGCCTGCAGTATTTCTCAGTCTTTTGGAGAAAACAAGGTAACCCTGAATTCCTTCTTATTTCTTGGCAATCTCTGGTGACGTGGTTTGGATGATGGATGAGGCAGGTGACTCACATGGTTGGAGTGGATTTTTTGAGATCTTGATCTAAAGGCCTCCCAGTGCAGGTTAATATCCCAAGTGGAACAAAACTTTGCACCAGTAGTGCAGGAGAACCCAGACTCCTGCTGTTGGGATGGGACCCAGGAACCTGCCCCTTCCCTCTTCTTGCATCTCCTTAGTTTCTCGTGGTTGTTGAACCTTCCCCCGCTGGCTGCTCCTTGGCAGAGCCTTGCTGCTGAACTGCCCTGTCCATGTGCCTTGGTGTGCTGGGATTTGTTAAGTGGCTTTTTGTGCTGCCTGTTAAATCTCATCCATACGTCTGAGAGCTCTGCTCTGGCTTCTGCGGAGCCCTTTTGTTGTGCTTGGCCACAGGAATAACAAACGGCAGCTGATGATGAACTGCATGTGAATGAGCAATGCAATTTAGCCCTGCTAAGCAAGCTTTTGCCCAGTACTCTCTAGTTGTGTCTGAGTTTTCAGCAAGGATTATTCCAATTTCCTTGTACAACCAGTGACTTCATCGTGGATGGCACCAGCAGTGGTGAGAAACCATTCCATCAGTAGCTGATACATTTACTGCCAACCTCCTGAGCACTGCTGGAGCCTTGCTAGCAGGATTCTGGGCTCAAAGCACTGCTGGACATCTGGAGCAAGGAATTGAGGGGTTATTTATCTTAGTTTTTCCCTTTGGAGGTGGTATGAATTAGTCACTGTGATTGGGTTTGTTCCCAAGGAGTAGGAACCCCTGTACTCTGCACAGGGCACATTTCCATGTGTGTAGTCTGGACTGAGGCCAGGCTGAGTTTGGATAAATCGATGTGAACCTGGAGTGACCCAGCTGAGGGCCACGGAGTTTCTCTGCCTTCACTGGGGAGGCTGAGATCAGAACTTGGCCCGTGCGTTCCAGCAGTAAAGGATGGCAGGAAGGAGGGCGCGAGCTTCCCTGGATGCTTTTGTGTCCAGCCAATGTATCAGCAATAAGGTATTGACATTTTTATTTCTTGGCCATGAGCTGGTGATGACTAATGAAGGCAGGGGGTCTGCCTGTGGGTGGGTTCAGGCAGCAAAGAGTTGTTCCTCATCAGCATGTACCTCCCAACCAGTCCTTCTTTCCATGACAACTGGTCAGTTAAACAGACCCTCCAGGGCTGACGTCAAGGGTCAGGGATTTGGCCACCAAATAATTATAGCAACAGAAATAGCAGCACTTCCCCACCCCTTCCTTCCCACATGATCCTGCTGAATCCCAACTCATAAATGTCCTTTTTTTTCTTTCTTGGATGAGAAGCAAAGCCCACATGTATTAGCTGGAACATATGGCAGGGTTTGGCTGCAGCCCACAAGTTGTAAAAGCCAAATACTCACTTGTAGCTTCTTGTTCACTTAAAAAAAAAAAAAAGAGGAGAAAAACACGTTCACGTTCTTTCAGGGTTGGATGAAAGGCTGAGTCTGTGCTCATGCTGGGATGGGAAGCAGATAGGGTGTGGGACAGCACACTGACCATGCTGTCGTGACACGGAACATGTCCTCTCATACCATGGGGGTGATAGGCTGGCCATTGAAAGGTGGCCTGGTGGCACTGGCCACTGTCCCATGCTCCCTGCCCTAATGCTGTTTCTCAGGCTGCAGAGTTTGCAAACAGGCTGCTCAGGAGAATGTCACCAGCACCAGGGGCACAGAGCAGTCAGCAGGTTTTACATGTGGGTTAGCCATAGGCAGGAGAAAATTCTGTCTTTGCAGCACTAAAGGTTTTATTAAGGATCATAGGAGCATCTGGGAGGTCACAGAAAATTTGTGAAGGAGAGGAAAATGAAGGGACATTGTCAGAAATTGACTGCACCACCAGAATGTACCCAGTGTACCCAAATTAAGAAAATCAGAAAAATCACAAAAATACTTGTTAGACACCAACATGCTGCTTTTCACCATGGGTTTTCCAAAGCAGCTGCAGTGGTGGCCTTGATCTCGCATCATATCCCTGCAGAAATAGGAGCCTGAGACTGTGCTGTGTTCTGTCAAAGTTAGAAGTGGGAGCAGATGAATCTGCAGAGACTTCAGCTTGAAAAAAAAGGGTGGGCAAATCGTGCCTCAGACTATTGCAGGTAGGGCACTGCCTACACCCACAGCTCTTTGAGGTCAGGGCTGGACTCCTGAGGGTGCAGTGGGGAGATGTGCTGAAATTCATTGCCCAGGGCATTCGGGTGCAACTGCTTTTGAAGATGGAGCTAGCTGTATTCCTTCCCAGGAAAGATCAGTGGGGTACAGAGAGAAAGCTTGGAAAATATCCTTCAAAATATTTGCTGAAGGTGTTTCTGTGACTGCCCGGGGACTGAATGAAGCACAGTCTGTTGGTTCTTTTAAAGTGTTTTTTTGCCAAGGTACTGCCTGTTCTAAGGTTTATATATATTCTGAGTTACTCTGAATGACCTGAGTTACTCTGTGTCTTTGGAAGCAGATTAGAAACTGCAAAGTTTCATTGAAATAGTCTGAAAGGAAGAGCACTGACTTGTGGTATGTTGAACTGTTCTGCTGCTGGAAAACACGTCCCCATCTGGGGCTGCCAACCTCATCCAAAGGATCTGTGGATGAAGCAAAATATTTCAGTGAAAGGGAGGAGGATACTGCGTCTTATGCCCATTTTTCCTGTTTCTGGAGCTGCTGGTCTCTCTGTTGCAGAGGCTAAGAATGGACAGGAGTTTTATTACCTGTGGGCAGCACTGGTCTTGGGGATGTGTTTGCAGGCTGTTAACCAAGAGCTGTGAGATGCACTGAGCTCCAGAATTGGGTGAGGAAAGGCTGCTTTTGTAGATGAAACTTATGCTGCTCTGGGAGATGCTTTTATTGCATGGTGATGCAGAGTCCTGATCTGTGCTGCTGAGAGCAGGTGCTTGGGACAGGGTTTGCTGAGTGAGTGGTGCTGGTGCATCTTGTGCTCTAATTAGCCTGGTGCACTCAGCACACTGTGTGTAGGCACTGCAGGGTGCTGCTCTAACTTCAGATCCCATTGTGGGCTGCTAGGGAAGCTGGTCACCACTGCTCCCTTTGCTTTAAATATGAATGTCTTTTGGCAGATGGTGATTCCTTGGTTGGCAGCCCTACTCCAGTTTCTTTAACATAAGTGTTGCACCCTGGTACCCAGGTGGCTCTGCTGCTTCTCTAGGGTTGTCACTCCAGGGTCAGTCACAGACTCCTCCAGCCAGCTACCTTGGCTCACTGTGGTGCTGCTCAGTAAAACTTGGTTTCAGTTTGGATCCTGTTACAGGGCAGGCAGATAGCAAATAAACCAGAGATGTGCCACTTCCAGAAGCAGCTTGTTCACTCAGCTGTCACCTGCACGTCCCTTCTGTGCAGCCTAGGCTGGGTTGCAAGATTGTGGTAGCTCACTGCAGGCGTGTCTTGTGTGTTGTGGGGATGCAAAGGACATCCTCAGGCTGCCCCAGAGCTGTTTCCCCAGGTAATGTCCATGTCTGGGTTGTAGTCTCCAGCTGAGTTCCAGCTGAAGCCTGGCTTGGACTGGCTTCATGCAGCAATTCTGCCTGCAAGGGGAAACTGAAGCTGCACTCCTGCCTGCCATCAGCATGACCTTTGTGTGCTCCCCAGCCACCCTTCCTGCTTCTGGAGTTTGCTCTCCACCACCCAAACTGGCTGAATTTTTCTCTCTGTAACCCGAGCATTCCTTGACAAGACTCACACGCTCTAAAGGGGCAGATCCTACCCACACTCAGTGCTTTAATGCTGGATTTAGGTCTCATTCCTGTACCCTCAGGATTTTGGTGTAACAAAAGCACAACATCAGTGCCTGGTTGTTCCCCTGTGCCCAGGCACAGTTCAGGCCTGGATGCTGTGAGAGGAGACAGCTCCCTGATGGCCTGGGATGTGCAGGACAGTTTCAGTTTTGGCAGCTGCACTCTTCCCTGTGATAGCTGAAGCTCTGGAAGTTGGAGTAGGTTACGGTACTTTGAATGTTGCCAGACTCACATCTGAGCTTAACAAAAGAGATTTTCCCATCTTGGGAGACTCATTCCAACCTGATTACTGTTTGGGTAGTTCAGCAAAACAGTCGAGAAAATGACTTTTGCACTGTAGCACAAGGCTTTGCACAGTGGCATTTTTAACTCCAAATCACTGTTTCTTTAATCACTGTGCTTCTGTTTTCCAAATATATTTTTGGATCCTTGCTGTGAAATCTGACTGGATGATAGATTCCTAAATAAACTATTTTTAGCTGCTAATCCTTTTTGAATCCAACCAAACCAGGTAGACAGACCTGAATAGCCATTCATCTGGACTTCCTCTTTGAAAGTTACAGCACTAAAAGCTGTCACTGAGTTGCCAGCAATCACTACACTCAGCTATCTTGAAAAGCACAGTGTAGAAGCCATAGTGTCCTTCTTGATGCTTTTGAGAAGTATTAGATAGTGAAGGTTTGCATGTTTCAGGCTTTTTGTTTACATTCCTGTCCCTTTGCTGCTGTTTTACATGGTGGATGTTACAGCTCAGCTCCTAAGTGGTGGAGCCCAGCTCAGAAAGGGCTCCAGGTCCTTCGGGATCTTCTGTGCTGCTCTCTGGGGTTGTTTTGGTGTTGCAGCCAACCTGTGCTGAATAACAAAGTAGGATTCCCAGCTGAGCTCTTACATGATCTACATATGTGTCACTGGCTCTTCCTGTGTGCACAGATGGGTGTGGAGCTGGGGAGGTGAACAGGAAAACCCTCCTGGTGTTTGCCTGACCTGAGACGGGAGGGAGTACTCAGGTATAAGAGCCAGCAGTGCTTAGCCCCTGAGTGAGGGATTATTTTATTGGGGTAAGAATGTACTCAAGCCTAGAAAGGATTGTGTTTGGGAAGTGATCAGGGTTACTGTGCCAAATGAAACAGAGTGCTGACGTTGCTATCAGTGCTTTTAAGTGCCAGTTGGTCAATGGTACAGGTGGGTCAATATATATGAACCGCTTTACTGTCCATCTTATTTAAGCCACTTAATGACAGTTTGGGAAGTTATTCTCTGCTGTTGAGGGAGGAGAGCTAAGCCCAGACAGCTGAAAGTTCAACTATATTTAATTTTGCTGTTTGCTCTAGAGTCCTAGGGTTGGAAGGATAAAGATTCTAGGAAGACAAGGGAGAATCTGCTTTTCTTTTCATAGTGTTTATTCTGTGTCAGGAGGATCATCAGGCGTTTTGGAAGTTATCCTTGTAGATTCCCCTGCTGCAAAACCGCAGTAGAATTTTGGCTGTGCTATATTCACCCTTTTATGTGCAAGCAAGCTTGGCTCTCTGCTCTTATCTACATTTAGTGCTTTAGCAGTCCTGGGCACAGAAAACTAGATCTGCCTTTGCTTAGCCAAAAAGCAGCACTTGGCTATCTCTTGTTTCAGAGCCAGGGTGCTGCTGAGTGCAGAGACTTGGTCCAACCAGTGACGGGTGACAACAGAAGGATGTCAGTGCTAGGGAATTTCAGACAGAGATATGTACCAAAGGCTGCTGAAAATAGCAGGGTTTGAAGCCTTCTGAGCTGCACACTTTGATCTTAGTCCACGCTGAGGACAACTGCACTGACTGATGGACTGCACTGTAAGTTGGTGATGGATTTAGCAGAGTCCTCACAGGTGTCTGGATTTGAGACCTGCTGATATTAGCAATAAAACTATGCAAAATGTCTAATGGTATAGGTGTATCTGTCCTTTAATCTGAAAGCACTGAGATGGAGGTTGTTAGGATAAACTGAAGGGAGTGTGCTGCAGCTTATTCACAAAGAAAAAGAGCTGAAGCGCTGCCTCTATTTGCTGTGGGCTTACATCTGTTCTAATGACTTAGGTTGCTGCCTGATGACTTACTAAAGCACAGCTGCATTGTGCATTGAAGCATGTGTGTTGAATGCAGCCTGTTGGGTTTTCATTCTGCACACTGCTCAGATGGGATCTGGCAGAGCTTGGGCTTAGACGTAGCAACCGCCTGATAGTCCCAACTGTGTTTGATTTGGGAGCGTGTGACCCAGACACCAGAACAGTCTGGGAGGCAGGACAGGAGTGGCTGGGTTTGCTCCAGCCCAGCACTCTGTGGAGTGGGTTTGATGTGCAGCAATTACACACCAGGCACTCGGTGTTGTGAGGCATGACAGACATCACATATTTGGGGAATGTCAGATGCGCTGCGTGGTGTCCATGCTCTGTGAGTGAGCTCCAGCAGGAATAGCACACATAAACAGTAACAGATTAATTAAAGATGTCCTGTTCTGCAAAAGGCCAATTATGGAGCAGTTTGCTCAGAGTCAGTAGTGCTGCCTGGCTTATTAGCAGGGCATGAGCTAACTGTCCCCTCAGAGGAGAGCAGTCATACAGCTGTGACAATTCACTGTCACAACTGTCCTGCATGCAGAAGAGGAGACCTGGATGTCAGCCGTGCAGGTCCAGGCCAGGTCAGCTTCCAGCCCCTTGTTAAAGCTCCTTCACAGGCAGCAGAGCAGCGTCTGTGTTCCATACAGCAGACATTTGCAGTCAGGTGTTCCTTACTACCTTTGCAGAGATCTCATTTACTTCAGTACCTTTGGCATGTATATTCCAGATGTTTCTCTTTGAGCTGCTGCTCCTGCTTCTGCTGCTGTTTAAAGGGCCTTCAAAACCTGATAATATCCCTGGGATCTGGAGAAATTGAGAATTTCAGATGAGTGGGAGTCCAAAATCATTGCCAGGCTGCAGAATAATGGTTCTCCTTGTTTTGGGCCTTTGAAGGCCTGATAGGATCATTGTAAGGAATGCGACTCAGGGGTTTTCTTTGGAGTGGTTCCCGACTTACAAGAATTTTCTGGTTGGGACCTGGACTGAATGTGGAAAGCCAGCTGCCTTGTCCAAGGGCAGCAGCTTTCATTTCACAGGACACATCTGTCTGAGGATGAAGGGTGAAGTGTCCTAAATGTCCTAATGTCCTAAATCCAGTCCCATCCCTCTATCACACCACTGCTGAATGCCATAAATCCCATTCTATCGCTCACTATAAATTACTGTGAATCTCTTCTACACACACCCCTATTTCTTTCTGGTGAACCTCGCCAGCAGGACCCTTAAAATCAGCATGAGCTGCTGCAAGGAGGGTCAGACCCATCAGCTGTGGGGCTGAGCAGGGGTGACTGCTCATCCTGTCTCAGCTGCACTGCTTGAGGAGAGCTGCAGACAGGCATTCTTCCTTTCCAGCAAAACTTTATCTATTTTTCATATTGCTTTACTTTAAACAAACAAACAAAAAAAAAATCATTGCTGGAAAAATAATTATTTCAACATCCACTGAGATTTGCTTTGGAAAGTTGATACTCTGCTTGATTTCAAATCCATGAGGTGAACTGAAATTTCAGCTCTGGAGCGTATTTTGGTTTGTCTTTCACCCATGGGAGAGTCGAAAGAGAAATGTAAGCAAGAAAAGTGGGGCAGGGAAGAGAAATGGAAAAGGGATCAAGGGAAAGGAGTCACAGCATCAAATATGTTTGGCAGATTCCTGTGCCAAACTAGAGGAGGAGGTCATGGGGATGCTGTTGTATTGAGGGGCACTTGCCTGTACCAGGGTTTGAGGAGGATGAGTAGTGATGGGTTTGGTTTGTTTCCAAAGGAGGAACTTGCCAAAAGGTTGGATTTTAATTTCTTCCTGCAGAAAATTGGAACAAGAGTTCATGCTGGGGCTGAAGCAGCCAGGCAGGCTCACTGTGGCTGGGAAAGAGGGAGCTGATGGTAATACCTCACAGGGTCTCAACCCTGCACAAAGCAAACAGCTGCTGTTCATGTCTCTCAGCTTGTCACTTTTGAAGGTTTTGAAGGCCACATAGCTTTGCTTTCACTCCCTAAAGCCTGTGTGCCAGGTGTGTGGAAGAGCCAGCACTGTCTCACAGGGGATTTGGTTCTTCCTCAGGAGGGACTCATCCTCCAGACCAGGTAGGCAGAGAGGTTTAACTGGAGTTATTCTCAGGTAATGTGGGTTTTCACATCACTGAAACATGCCCAAAATCTGTTACTACTTTTTTCCTAGTTCATTGTAGAAGATTCCATATTGATTTGTCAGTAGGATGTTGGTCTTCAGCAGCAAGCAAAGACACATTTCTTTTCTGCACTACAGACACACGGATTGCTGCAGAAGAAAATTCACAATGATTGGTGTTTTGATGGGTCCCAGGTTAGCAATTGTGAGTGTCGTAGCCATAAACACCTTTTCTACTATAAAGTGAGGCTTTCCAAGAGCTTTTGGCCTTTGCCTTAGCAAAAAGAACACACTTCTCTGGCATGGGATGCAGTACCCCCAACTCTGCTTTGCCCCAGACGTGCATCTTTGTATCCAATGCCACAAGTGTCAGTGTGTTAAACTGCTGTGTGCTGTCCTCCACAGAGCTGGGCAGGGAGGCTTGTAAATTAGGGAGATCTTGGAGCTTTCTTGTGCATACACACTCGCCTGCACTCGTGAGTGCAGAGCTTTAGGAACAAGTGTAACAGCTCTATTTCTTGAATCTTTCCTAGTTCCCCAATAGAAGAAAACTTGTCAAAAATATGGCACCCTGAATTTGTAACTGTTTGCTTCTTTGTTCTCATTTGGTCATATCCCCAGAGGAATGAAGTAATTTATTTGATTTTCCCTGCTGCTTCACACTCCTGCTTATGAATGGCTGAGACAAGACTGGGAGTATGAGTAGCCTGGCTGCGTGTGGTTTGGAAAGATGTGTTCACTTGCACATTGGTGTCCAAACAGAGTAGCTGGCTCTGAAATCCTATCAGTAAGGCTTTTGAGTAACTTAAAACCCTTCTTATAGATGCTTTGAATTTCTTCCACTCTGACATTGTGTAAGCCCCGTTGAAGTTTCATTACCTCAGTAACCACAGAAAAGCAGCCAGCCTTTTCACTGAAACCTTCCCCACAAAGGTCTGGATTCATTCCCTAACACCCCTTTTTCCTTGAATGCAAAGCACAGCTTACTGTATTTTAAATAACAGGGGAGAAGGCCAAGACTGCATATGGATCTGGCTGGCATCATGCTAAAGCAGTAAGAATGTGTCCTGTTCCCTGGCTCTCTTTGTGCCACTCTTACTAAATATGGAAGGTGACCTGTATAATTTTCAGCATAATTAGGATATTCAGTGCTTTCTTTAGAGTAGTTTATAACAGACCAGTCTCAAACAGCTGCCATTTCATGGGCCATTCTTGGTATTTTCTGTGCTTTAAATAACTCTGGAGTTTCGTGGTGTGCTCTGGTGAGACTTTTCCCTACTTGCTAAAATTTGTTCCAGAGCCTTGTATATTGAGTCATTGATTCACCATTGGTTTAGCAGGGCACTGTGGTGTGAGCAGTCAGAAGATTTCTCTGTTGCTCCTTCTCTTTGGGGCAGGATTCCTGGCAGAGGAACTTCAGCCCTCCCCAGAATACAAGTCCTCAGCACAAATATCTCCTTCCCACATTCACTACCATGCCCCTTCCAGGTTGCTTCTAGCCTGACTCCTCCTGCTACTTATAACATAGATCAGAAGAGTTACTCAGCATTAAAAAAAATGTATTTTTTTGCCAATTTTTTATCTCATCTGGTTTCACCCAAGGAGAGAACAACAATGTATGCCGTTGCTATGTAGAGAGGCTAAAATATCCTGTTAAAAATTTGAGGCAAACCTCTGCCAGCAGCCACTACATGAAACTGCTGAGGACTTTTCCTTGCTGTGGGATACTGCTAGAATTTGGGAAAGATTTTAATTTTTGACTGTTTGGTTATTTTTGTTTGTTTGTTTGCTTGTTTTTTGAGTGGCCTAAGCCCAAACAGCTGAAGTCAGTGGCAAACTGAACATCAAGTAAAACTGTTTTTTATCTGAACCCCACAAGTTACCAGTTTAAATCAAGTCAATTTTCACTTGCTGACGCTTGAAGAGAAAAAGGAAAGACCTTTTTAGACACCAGGCAATGCATTATATGTTCCTCCCCAGACATCCTCATTTTCAGCCTTTTTCATATTCAGACACCTATAAAATTAAGGGATTATTTTCTTTGGCACAAGATCATGTCTATTTTCAGAAGCACCCAGAGCTGCTCCAAATACTGGAGTTACTGCTGCTGGGGGAATCGGTGCCAGGCAGCTGCTCTTCATTTCTAGGGAATTTAAGAAAAGTTCACAGTGCTTAGCCGATGTTTTGTGTTTAGTAAAGCCTTTGTTTTCTCTCTCAAAATTTCATTAAGCAATTTCATTAATTAAAAAACTGAAACATTATTTGTTGCTTTAGCAATAAGGTAGCAATCAGGCAGAAATGATACATGTTACTTGCTCATATCCAATCCAAAGCTGCTGAAGCAAGGAGAGAAGATGAGAAGACTTCTCTGTCCTGAGAAAGAAAAGCTGTTAATTCTGGCTGTGCTGTGGGAAGTCCAAGGCAAGAAGTTTACCTTAGCTGAGCGAATAAGCACAGAATCCCCATCTAACAGCTTTCCTCTTTCATGGTGGTTATGGCTTTTTTTTTTTTTCCCTCCCCCTCTAACTAATGATTTTTTCATGTGTAATCTGCACAGAGCCAGTGTGCAATTGTGCTCTGTGCTAGAGAATGGGATGCTCAGAGCCAGTAACAGGTGTACAAACTTCTGGAGTTCTTTCATCTCATAGAGCCTGCAGTGCTTGCACTGATGTGGTAAATAAATTACTGAGAGTGTACATGTTCAGCAAGGTGAAAGCAGGAACGAGAGTTCCCTGCCCTTGGTTTGTGCCCGTGGTCAGAATCTTCTGGGCATCAGGCACTAACCACCCTGGTAAGATGAAAAGATATGAAGGCACTAGAAGTGAGATCATGTGCTTTGCCACAGATCACACCATGTCTTGTTAGAATGACTCAGTTTAGAAGACTAAAAGAGCCAGTAAGTTGCCTTCCATAGGAAATGACAAAAAAAGAAACCAAAAAAAGCAATGTATGCCAGAAGGGTGGCAGTGGGAAATGGACCAGCAGGGCTTCTTCTGGAGAGTGTGAGCCTCTCCAGTGATGTGCAAACCATCAATTTCTTAATTTATATTTAATTTAATTTTATTTAATTTCAGTAGTGTGTTCCAACTCCTGTGCAGGTGGGAGGGTTTGCTCTGCACGTTTTCATTTGAGGTAACTGCAGAAGGAAAGAGGCTTCACCATACCACAAGGTGAGCTGAGCTCTGTGTGTTGGCAGGAGGACAAGAATTATCTCTTCATCAGCGAGCTGTGAATGTTTACTCTAAACTTGTTGTGAATTGACACCCGGAATTCATGTCCTTTCCATGCCAGATGCTGTCAGGCTCATCAATAAAGCCACTCTTGGCCACCCTGTAATTCTGGTTAGACCTAACCAAACCCACAGGTGGGGTGTGAGGGGGAAGCAACTCCTGGTGCATACACACTTGTGAACAGGTGAGAGCGAGAGACACACTCTTGGTCTTTTCTTAGTGTTTCCAAGCCAGAGGTTTGCAGTGTCTTTGAGTGGATGCTGACCTGGATCCCTCTCTGGCTGATATGCAGGAAACCATTTTACCATAAAAGCTGTGGTACTAGAGCTGCTTCCTTGAGACAGCTGACATTTCACACTCCTTGCTGAGAAAGCCTTGCTCTAATCTGCTAGATAAGGAAAGTATTTTTATTTCACCTCCAAAACACTGCTCAGAGTCTGGCTGTGCCACAACTGCATGTTTTTGCAAGGAGAGGGGGAGGCTCATGGTTACCACAGATGCTGATCTTACCCCCTCACAGCTTGCTGAGTCACACAGGTGCAGGCCAGGCGTGATGTAGGATGCATCTCAGACTTCCCAGGTTTTCCCACCCTTGCAGCCCCCCAGTTGTGGTTTCAGCTAAAAATAGAATTGAGGGACTTGATTCATCCTTCAGGGAAAGAGCAGAGGAATTACCTGGATTTTCATGTATTTTCTATGCAGGAATTGAAGTTCCAAAGGCAAGCATTGGTGCTGGCTTCTTGGAGAGATGACTGGCTTCCTGCTTCATTCTTGGGGACTCAGGACACTTTCTGACTGTCATATTTTGGACTGTGTGCTAGCTTCTGTGGCACTTAGAGATGGGAACCCTTCCTGGGCTGGGAATTTGCTGTGGTGCTGATTCAGGAAGGCAGATGGGGAAGATGCTGGAAGATACCTATATTGTGACATGTGACTAAAACTGTTTCTGGGAAGAGAATTGCTGTTCTTCTTTCACATCTTCAGTTATAAGCAGCTAGCCTGGAGCAGAGCCAGGAAAATATAGAGAGTCATGGGCTTTTTCATTCTTGGTTGTGCACAGCTTCTTCATCTTGGCCCTTGAGAAAGAACAGAGATCTGGTTTATTATTTTCCAGCTCACAGCCAAGGCAGACTAGTCTCATGGAAACTCAGTCCTTGCAGAGAAGGAAAGTTTAGAGGGTGTTGGGTTTTTTCTTTGCCATTTATCTTGCTTGAGGAGATGAAGGACTGGGAATGAGGCAGGTGTATCACCCACTTAATAATGTGGACTGTCTAGTGTGTTTTGGGATGAATCCCAGTTTCATTTGGCTATTTATATCCTAAAAGGTGTCAAGTGCTTATGTAAATTTCATCAAGTGACTTGTTGATGTTTCTCAAGCAATAGATGCTTCAGTTGAAATGAGGCATATTCCCAGCATGAGGAAACAACCAGAGGCTCAGGAGTGCCCTGGGTGGGAGCAGTAAATTAGGCAGAAGCTGGAGGTACCAACTGAGGAGAGGGCTGATGGAGGCAGTGGTGCACCAGTGGCTGCCTGCCTGCCCCTGACACACTGATCTTGCTCTATAGATTGATTTTCTTCTCCTCTGTTTTCAAATATGTCAGTTATATCAGTCCAGCAGCTCTTTTTCATCTCTTCCCACGTCTATACCATTGTGTTCAACTGGGTGCCGAGGGGCAACACAAAATCAGATGTGCCTGGCCAACACACAGGGTTCCTTTGACTTTTGGTTTCAGGAGAAGCCAGAGTTGGATGGGAAACAGTTTCCTAGAATTTCCTGTTTGGGTGCTGGGAAGGTTGTTAGGGATTCCAATCTTAATTACGAATTTTCTGTTTCAATTAAGATCCCTCTCAGATAAACCTGAGCCCAATACCAGATGTGTCCCAAACTATTGCCTGCCATTCTGCTCCTTTGAAGCACCTCGAAGTAACAGGTTATGGGCATGGCAGTGCAGTGCAAAAACTACATTTGGATTTTCTAGTGAGAAAACCTATTTGTCCCTGGCTTTTTGTTATTGCTGATGTTACTCTTAGTAACATTTGTGTGCACTAGAAAACACATGATTAATGGTACTGGGGGAGGAGGAGGTTTATGTTTTTCGGTTTTTGTTTTTAAGCAGCTGACACAGAGAGCAGCTGTATCCAGTTACAATAAAGGTCCCCAAGAGTGGCCAGCACTGGGCACTCAAGGAAGGACAGAAAAACATGTTCAGAGCACAAACAGGATGCTTGTATTCAGTATAAAAGGCAGATAGCAATTGCAGTGGTTCATTAAGGACTGGGGCAAATGATCTGGCCTGGCAAATTTTCTGAATTAAAAGTGCTCAAGATCTTTCAGAAATTGTAATTAATTCTCAAAGATCATCAATTCATGTGAATGCTGCATTGAAAGATACTTAAAAAACATATGTAGTACATCTATCTGCTTGAGATAGGTACATGCCAGATTATTATATGTGTTTCTAAAATTGTCCTGGAGAGAATCCTGAATTCCCAAAGGAAAATGACCTTGAAGTTGGGCATTCTTTTTCCTGATACCTAGATAAACATTTTTACATGGTACAAACTAGGCCAGTGGCTATACTCTGGTTCCTCATCACCTTTCTTTTTATATGATAGTCTGCACCCAAAGTGTGTTTTCAGCTCCCCTCTGTGTTTTTGATTCCAGCTTAAGAAAGCCGAATGCTTTCAGTCCTCTCTCCTGGACCAGAGCAATTTTCTCTTGCCTCTTGTCCCTGCCCCAAATCTGCTGGATGTGTGTTTAACTTGGTTCCACTGTCCCCAAAGCACAGACTTGGCATTTCTTGCTGCTGGTGTCCTGAAGTGGGAATGCCAGGACTGATGGAAGAGGGACAGGCTGTTAGCAGGAGCAGCCCGCATTCTTCAAGTTACTCTAGCCCTTAGGTCTCTGCAGAAATCAGATCACTGCAGAGATCAGGTGTGGCCTTCGTGTTTGTAGGTCCCAGGCTGAGTTAACACTGTGCAGGGAAAGAGGAGAGTGCTTGTGAAAGGGCTCTTCCTTCTGTCACAGGCACAGGCTGGGGGGATGCTGCCTGCCCGAGAACACTGACAGCATGCGCAGATGTTTTGGAGACAATGGGATGGACAAAGGCAGCATTTCCTGTCAGAGAAGGTTCATTTGCTGAGGAAGTTGTTTTCAGGACCAAAAGAGCAAGAGCAGAAGAGTCCCGTGGGGGCTTTCTTGCGGTGTTTTTCCAGAGGAGATGCTGATTTAATACTTCCTGTTGTTCACTGGGATTCTCCAGTTCCCAGGGCAGGAGAGTTCATGGTGCTGAGCCCTTGCAGAACCGTGTGCAGTGCAATGGCCACACATGCTCTTCACACCAGTGTGAGATGGTGGGTGCTGCTGCCTGTCAGGCTGGAAAACACTGCCAGATTCATGAGGAGGGGTCGAGAGGGCGGGGGCAGAACTGCAGGGTATTGCTCTGGAAGCAGCTGGCATTCAGGGAGCCTCCTGCCCTGCTGGGAGCTGGTGGACAGGATAAGGTCATAGCAGGGGATCTGAGCCTGCTCCACAGCAGCTCCATAGCTCCATGAAACTGTAGCTACTGGTGAAGACAATAGTTCCTTAGTGTTTTACTTATAAGCAAATTCCCCTGCACTGGATAATGAATTATCAGATCCAGACAGAGGAAGTCTCTCATAATTCTCTTCCTCTGAGGTAACTCAGATTCTTTGTGAATTAACTTGTTTTACAAACTCGAAGCACAGGATACAAAAACAGTGGTTAAGAATCTCCTCCAAGTAGTACTCCAGTGGATGGAAAGTTAATATAGGTCAGACAGCTGTGCCAAATCCCAGCTATCCAAACTGGGTAGCAGACTTTCTGCTTTCCTATATCCCTTCATATCCTCTATGATGTAAGCATCAATAAGCAGCTCAACATGTGTGTCTCTTGCAATCATGTTAATGGATAAAGCCACACAGAATGCATGCTCCTCGGGCTAAAGTTGTCCCTGGAAAACTGGAGATGCGTTTTCTACCCTTCCCCCTCACTCTGTTATCTCCAAAGAGAGCTGATAACCTGTCTTCCCTTCCTCCTGGCTTTTTACTTGCCATAAACTGCTGATAGGCAATAGCAGGAGCAGTCTGTGAGTGAGCTGTCACTGAGCAGGGTTATCATCCTACACCACTGCAAAAGTGGCAAGTGTTTGATGCCATTTGTTTTTTCCCTTTTCCTTTTTCTATTTTCCATCCTATAGTGAAGTTAAAGTTCACTTGCTAATGGCTGATCACATTTTGTCACCCTTCCCAGCAGCAAGTAGTACTTGGCAGGGTAATGCTGAGAGTGCATGGACCAAAAATCATAAATACCTTGAAACTTAGGTTGCATGCTCCAAATTTCAGTTTTTAAAGGGGAAAAAATATCGCTTCATGTTACAGAAGGGAAGTGGAAGAATCAAATGTTTCAAGCAAGGTTTTGTCCAGAAACGGAATCCAAACAAGAGCTTGTGGCCTCTACAGACAGAGGCAGTTTGGGAAGGGGACGTGAGCTCGGCACCATACTCATGTGTCAGGGGACTAGGCTCTGCTGCTGCTGGAGGATGGGGAGGAGGGCCAGTGAGAGCTTGTAGTTGCTGTTTCCAAAATGAGAAAGCTTCCTCAAAAGGAGGAATTAGATGACAAGAACCCTTCACAGTGGTCAGGTGAAGGAGGAGATGGACAGGTGGGTGTCCTCCACAGGTGATCTCTGTGAGTGGTGATAAGTTATGGAAAGGAGGATGCGTGCAGGGTGCCCAATCTGGAAAATGTTCTTCCTGTAAATTCTCTATTGCATTGAAACCTAGGTGGGAGAGGAGAGTGTGACATTTATCCTTGAGTTTTGGGATGCTCCAAGGTTATTCTGGAGTGTTGACTTCCCTGGATTTATCGCTTCAGTGTAACCACCAAAGTTCTCACCAAGCACACACCTGTGAAATGAGGCATGTAGCCATGGATAAATTGATTATATTTGGAAATTTTCATCATACATACATAATAAAAAAGGGCAGATACAAACCTGCATAAAACTCTGTGTGAGAACAGTTAGAAAGAAACTTTAGTAGGAGATAAGCAGTGGTTTAGGGGAGAGATGATAGTAGGGATTATGGAAGAGCTGAACTGATATGTTTCTGCTTTGTTAATTGAAAAAATATCCCGGGGAGAAAAAAAACCCAACACAGTAAATTTCTTTCACGAGCTGGACTCCAATGTTTAAATACCCACTTTGGTTTTGCCCTGTGGTGTGAGAGAGTAACCCCATTCAGCAATATATTCTGATTAATGTGTCAGTTCCCTTCTCGGGAACACAGAGATCAAAGGTTTTTAGAAAATTCTTCCTTCCCACACAGAGGGCTATTCCTAGTATTATTTTTGGAACTGGGGTTACCAGAAGTTTTCCAGGAAGAAAATTGCAAATCTCAGTGCTCTGTGGGCCATCTGCTTAATTTAATTTTTTTTTTTTTTTCTTATACATGAGACATTTTGGAGCCTGTACGTAACCAGACAGTCGTGTTGACTGATTCTGGCGTGTCGCAGAATGAACACCTTGTAGCCTGAACCAGATGTGGGGAGGCTAATGAGGTGTCTGTAACCTGAGTGTGAAAACCTGAAGCTGCAGCAGAAATTTGGAATTTGATACCTCTTTAGGTAATGGAAATTAGTGCTTTAGGCAGAAGAGAAAGTGCAGATTTGGGGTAAAGTGCTATTAAAGGCAATGAAGCAGTACATGAATTAGAAACAAGGGATGTTACTTTGAGAGTTGAATACTGACTAGAAAGTGAGGTCCCTGGAAAAGGTTTAATGATACTTCATATTTGGTTATTTTTGACTACTGAGAAAACACAGCTTGCAAACATGGAATTTTAATCCATAGTCCATGTTTACCTGGAGTATGATTTCCTCTCTTGCACTGAGCCAGAGCAGGGCTGGTGGGAGTTGTGGTCTGAGTCCCTGCGCAGGGTCTGGAGCTCAGGAGTGGGCCATGAGTGGTGACACACAGCCACGTCTCCCCACCAGTCTCATGGAGGTGGAAATGGGGGCATTAGGGAAAGAGGCTATTTTTGAAGCTACTTCGGGGATGCTGGATTTTCTTCTGCCTTGGCAGGAGCAAGAAAACTCAAACTTCCAGCTGTGTGCAGTCCCTTCAGCCATGGTTAAATGGCTGTTCAGACTTGGAAGGAATCATTTTGACGTGCTTGGACCTCCAGCCCCATAGCTCAGAACTGCTAGTGACAGTATTTTTCTCTTCACCTGACCTTTAGACCTTGGAATGTGAAAGCCTGTTGGGCAGCACAAGTAGCAGGGGCAGAACCAGCCACTCTCATTGGCTGGAGATATGGCATTGCTTTCACCTTTCTGGTTCTGGATCCTTGAAATGCAGGTTGTGGGGCACACCCCACCATCCCTGTATAGCTAGGAGTCTGTGTGCCATCTTCTCAGAGCTAAGGCATGCTCCCAGTGCCCACTGACTCCTTGGGAACTGAGCCCAAGCAGTGGTACCAGGTGGAGCAACCCGTGGAGCTCAGGAGACGCTGTTGCCCATGTTGGTGAAATCAGGGCAATCCTGTGTGGTGGCTTTTAATTTGGAACTTGCAATTTGGTGTTCCCAGGGGTTTCAGGCTGTAAAGAGCTCCCTTTTCTGGAGTGGTATTCCTGCATACTTGCAGCATAGCATGGGTGCTGTGAGCTTGAGTAGGGACAAACTGCTTGTGCCTGACCTGGGGCTGCTAAACTCCCCTCAGATGTGTGAAACTACACTTAAATTTAAATGCAGCATTTTTGTGGTGTCACTCTTGTAAAGTAGCAAGGAATGTTTTTATCATCTCTTGGGAATAGAAGGAAAAACCACATAGCTTGGAGTGTCTTGCACCCAGGTATTGCATGTGTCACAACTATCTAGACACATAGAAATAATTACTTTAAATCACTCTTCTTACTTTAGAGCTTTTGCTTTCCTTTGGGAGAGGGCTCTTCACTCATATTCCTTTGAGAAACTTCATGTTTGTTTTCATCTTGTCTGTTCAGCATGTTGAAGCAAAATGATGTGATTGACCTTTAGGGTTACAGATCAAGCCTGGTTTCCGATCCTTGTTAATTTGGGAGAGCTGCAGGAAAATCTCAGAAGCACTGAGATGGCTATTACAGATGAAAGCAGAAGCTGAATGGCTTGAAGAGGTTCAGCACTTCGGAAATTTGTAAATATTCAGCTGTGAGGGGCGGAGCATGTGTATGATTTACTGGGTGTCCTTGGCAACCTTCGCCTGTTTTTTGCAGCAGAGCAGAAATAGCCCTTATTAAAAAACAACAAACAAAAAAAACCCCTCACAAAACCCCAAAAACGAAAACAAAACAAAAAAAAAAACCACCAAAGAGACCACCAGGAAATATTTTTAAATTTTGCTCGAGGCTTCTCTGAACACATGGATAAGATGGCCTTGATCCTATGTCCCAGTGAAAGCCGAAGGCATGGAGAGGAGGCGAAGGAGGCGCAGAGCAGAGCTGTGCAGTGCTGTTCCATGTGGCTGCTTCCCGGTGATCACAGCCAGAGCCTGGCCCCTCGGACCATCCTCCAGGCACTGCTTACCCTGCAGCTGCTGCTGGCTGTGGGAGAGCCGCTCGGCGTTTTTCTCAGGGATCTTGGAACGGGATTGCGGCACCACGCGGATCACATGAAGCCCCTGGTTCCTGCTGGAGCGAAGAGGGAAGCTAGGTCCAGTTCCCTGTCTGTGTGATGGAAACCTGCCCATCCCTGTTGTCTGCTCGGCCTCTCCCAAGGAGTTTCTGAGAAGGGAGCAGCAATATCTGAATTCAGCTCCAAGGGCTGTGGAAAACCAGCCTCTCTCCAAAGCACTCTGCTGTTACGAACATCAGGCCAGAGCCCATGGGAGAGAGTGATAAATCCTCCAAGGCCGTGCTGGGAGGGAGCACTCCACGTCACCATGGCTCTGTTAGTACAACACGGAATATTCAGCAAGCTTGTTCCTGTTAAGTGTCCTGGGCTTTGGTTTAAGCATCAGACTAACCCCTGCTTCGTGCAGCATCCCTGTCTGCTTGCTCAGGGGAGGAAGTGGAGGCTCTAATGGAGCGAAGCGGCAGCAATTCACTGGAAAGCATTGGGGTAATTACTGACAAGGCTGTTTACATATCAAGTTCCCTCGTTGTGATGCACTGATTTGGCACTTTGTACACAGCTGCCGGTTTAATGCTGAAGCCAGCCTTTTCCCAAGCTCGGCTGTGAGGGAACCGCTTAAAAATGTGTTGCCTAATTGCTGTTGCTTAATTAACGGTAGGAGCATGCCAGCTCTGAGTCCTGGCTGTGCCAGGGAAGGGAGGCAAGAAAAACTGGGAGGGGGGAGCTCAGAGGAAGCCTGGAGCGCAGTGGGTTTGTGCAGGTCTGAATGATCTGCCAAATGCTGCTGAACTTTTTCACTGGGCTGCAAACAACTTTTACAGATTTTTCTCGCTCCTGTCCCTTCTTCCCCACATGGAGCCAGCTCTGAGATCCAGCAGCTTGGTACGGTATAGATTGGAAGGGAAGGTGTTAGGCTTAACATGTCACAGAATCACAGAATATTCTGAGTTGGAAGGGACTCACAAGGATCATTGAGTCCAACTCTTATGTGAATGGCCTGTCCTGGAGGTTTGTTTCTGGCTATCCCCACGCTTGCTTCAAGTGTGTGGAGAGTGGGTATCCTGTGGTTGCTGGCATCTGGGGCAGCCAGTCAGTGTGGGGCAGTGCATCACCAGCACAGTTACCAGGAGGGGCTGGAAGCAGAGTGGTTGTGTTTGCTTACTGCTGTGCACTCATGTGTCTCTGCACCCCATGGGGTGGACAAGTCTGGTGCTTCACCCATCTGACGTTTTGGCTCTAATGTCACATGATTATTATATATGTTTTTTGTACTATTTTACTACCTTGCACTACTGGACTTGGACTTACAGAGGTAGGAAAGGCTTGCATAATCTTCTCCTCTTCATTGCCTGTGCAGGGGTCCTCTCCTGGGGGGCTGGAGGCTGAGCAGCACTGGCCTGGCTGCCCTCAGTGGTGGCAAGTGCAAACAGGAGGGTGTTGATGTTCAGACTCAGTCACCAGCTCCCAGCCAGCCTGTTTTTAGCATTGACTGTCTGCTGCAATGGAAAGGCCACGTTCAAGCAGAATATTCCTCTGTGGGTCTTGGATGACAGTGACATGGGTGAAGGTATGAATGAGTGGGTGATCTTTTGCTGCCTGCAGATGAATATGTGCAGCTCCTGCCCTTGGAGTTCAGAGAGGGGTTTAGATCCATCAGGGCAGAAATGCCCTGAGCCTCTGCTGTGGTTAAATGGCTGTTCAGACTTGGAAGGAAGGAGTGGAACATAAGATCAAAGGTAGCTGGATGAGGCTGTGGGTCTCTGACATCTGCTAAGTGCATTGCAATTGGCAGGGCTGCAACATTAAAATCCCAATGCCTCTTGCAGAGGAGAATTCCCATTGCCTGCATTACATGGCAGCCCAAATACACAGCCTGTGCTGTGATGCAATAGTTTTTCCAGACCAGCTTTTAATCCACTTACTTTTCAATAGGCCTTTTTGAGCATAAATGAATGCAATTAAATGTGTGTTTCCCAGTTGGACGAAGGCAAGGTAGAGGAAGGCAGATGGCCTGGAAGGGAGCACAAAGCCTTTGGAACAAGGTGCTGTGAGGTGCTCTTATGTGGTTTTTGGAGTTCATGAGCATCCAGTGAGGGAGATGCCAGGGAAAACGTGGCTTATACCCATGTGAATTGCCTTGATCAGAATCCTCCTGTTTGTTGCAGAAGTGTGTGGGACTCATCAGGGGAAGTGGTGAGGAAATTAATGTCTTTGGGATCTCAGTTATTGCTCTGTAGGAGTGTGAACATGCTGTGCTGTTGCTGTAGATCTGTTGCAGCTGTGTCATCTGATGAGGTGCTGAGAAAAGAGCTCTTCAGGCCAAGGGGTACTGGTGTCTTTCAGTGTTTCACAGGATTTGGTGCACCAGAGTAACTTATGAGAGACCTCAGAGTGTGTGTGTATGTGAAAGGGAGCATCTGGGTATGAACACAGGTCAGATTTAATTCTCACACTGCTATGAAAACAATTCTTCATTTCTTGTTGAAGTGTGGAGTAGATTGACCTGGACCTGTGGAAATTACCTTAAGTGCTTTGACTGGTGGGACAGCAGAGCTCAATGCCTGCCTGTGGTCAGATAAAACCTGAAGCTTGCTACATGCACTGAGGAAAAGGAGTCCCACAAATCTATCCATAAGTTGGAGTTTCTTAAAAGGACCTCCTGGAACTGAATCTTTGGTTTTGTTTGCCCATTGTTCTGGGAGGTGAAGTGGGATGTAGCTTCAGTGCCTGAGTTCAGTACTTTCAGAACTATGAAGATTTTTTTGATGAAAATCCTCTGCAAGCTTTAAAAGGAAAAATCCACAGTTTACTATCAAATCTTCTCCCCAGGACAAGGTTCCTCCCAGCGGTGTTCTCAGAATGCTCCCACTCATGCTGACACCAGATCATTTGATGCTGTGGGAGGCTCAGGGTGCTGCTGGGAGCAGATCAGTGGCCAGCCTGTGCCTGGGGAAGGTGGCATTGGCTTGGGGTCAGCTGCTGGAAGGGAAGGTAGCCTGAAGGTTAAGGGATACTGAAGCTGTTGATAGCCTACAGTTGTTGGCCACTGCTGGCTGGTGGAAGATGCTGCATGTGTCTGAAGCTCTGGATTTCTTTCTCTTTTCATGCAGTCAATGCTAAGACATTCATGCACACTGAGGAAACAGTGCAAAGATAATGTCTCAGGCTGCAGAGGACCAGTTTTGTTTCAGCTGCAAGGTCCTAAGGTGTGTAGCATGTCCCATCAGTGGAGCTAGGAGAAGGGGCAGCAGCAATGATTTTGAGGTTTTGTTGGTGTGGGGTGTAGCTGCCTGCTCCTTCCCTCCCCATGGCAGCTCAGTGGGGACAGGAGCTGTGCTGGAAGCTGTCTGCTCACCCCCACGGTGCCAGCAGCAGCATCAGTGCTGTGTGTGGAGATGGAGCACAGCTGCCTGGAGCGGGTGACAGATGACAGAGCTCCTGCCACGGTCTCCTCAGGCCTCTTGGCGCCGATCCCAGAGCTGCTGCCTCAGAGCTGTGAGGGGACACAAGGTCGGGGAGGGGGTGCAGGGAAGGACCCACGAACTGGGGCAGAGTGACCTCTGAGCTGTCCTGTTCCCTCAGTGAGGGCAGCAGGGCAGGGAGGGGAGTCAGTGTTTCCAGTCTTGGCTTTTATACTTTATTGCTGCTGCTTTCAGCAAACTGGTTTGGCCAAAGGATCTGTGGGGGGTTGCAGACAATGGCTGCTCGCATACTCCAGCTGTCAGATGCTTAATGACATTAACTCCCCAGCCTCCTATTTATTTTTTTTTTTAACTGATTTAATTTATATTTCTCTCTCTGGCACAGCCAGCTGAAGTGCTTCCAGCAGCCAGAAAGACCCAAATCCTGGCCCTCAGCAGTGCCACTCTCAGGGACCCTGTTCTGCCAGGCTGCCCTCCAGCAGCAAAGGGGTTTCTTGCTTATTGGGAGCAAAGTGCTGAACATCTGAGGTGCAGTGGGGATCCCTGGTCTTCCCCTCCCCTGGAAGAGCTGTAAATGTGCATTAACCTGATGGATGTGTGGGAGGGAAGTGTCTCCCCCTTGAGAGCAAGGAAATAATTCATTTTGTGTATGGAAAACGCATCTATTCTCCGCACAGACTATTGGGAGCAGCAAAAGCTTGTGTCTGAGCTTCCCAGAGAAGGGAGGGCGCAGGGGTTTTCCAGCTCCATGCCCTGCTTACATGCAGCCACCAGTGTCCCTACCTTTGACCCTTTGTGGGCCCTTTGTGCCAAGGCTGACAGGTTCCCATGGCTCTGTGCCCCTGCCGGGCCCTGTGTCAGTCACTGGGCTGGGCGAGGCTTGAGCCTCTCACCCTGCTGTCTCCAGTCATTTTCTTGAGCTCTGCTGTGCCAGTTTGGGTCAAAGGACGGCTGAGCTGGAAGTGTGCTAAGCCCTGCTGCAGCCCAGCTTGTTTGGTTATTTTTGTCAATTAACAGACAATCTGCATGCAGCTTTTTCTCGGGGTAGCGGTGGTCGGGGAGAAGACACTCAGCACACAGGAAAAAAAAAAAGGAAAAATACCTTTGAACTTTGTCCAGCTTGAATTCTGGGGCTGAGGTGCATCGTACCACATCTAAACTGATCCTTTCCACCTAGCTTTGACTCCAGGCATACAGTTTGCCCTTGTTACAATATATGCATTATATATGAGTGCATGCAGGTCTGCAGGCAGTTGGCACACTGTCACAACATGCTGCTGCTGTGTGTGGGCATGCCTGTGTGTTTAGATGATAAGAGCTGTAATGCTTAAGGAGGCTTTGGCCTGGGAACATCCTGGAGATTTACAGTGCCTTTATGCCCCACAGTGGGGTGGGTGTACCTGCTGGGTAGGTATGTGCTCTCATATACATTCTGCTTCCCTCCCATCATGTGCTCTAGATTTTGCACAGGATCTGCACAGAAAAAAAACTAAATAAGAAGTTTATTAGATAATTTACGAACACTTCTGGAGAATTTCAGTAAGCTGCTTCAATTATTCTTTGATATTCCTGCTTTTTATTTTCTTTCTTTTTTTTATAATGCTATAGCAGTAGGTAGTCACAAAAAGTCAGTGCTTTAGTTTATTAATCAGTGTACAGGCATGTTAGCAAAACCTTCCTGCCTCAGAGAGCCCAGACTCTGTCTCGGCTGTGGGGTGGTGGAGTGTGAGGGACGCAGCATGGGAGAGCCATGGCACCAAAGCCTGGCAAGGTCTAAGCTATCTTTCTGTGTAGCAGCAAGGAGATGTCCTCTGCAGGTTTTGATTTAAGAGATGAGAGCCTGTGGGTCAGACTCATGAACCAAAATTCATTATTGGAGTTAAATGCCAGCAAAAGCATCTTTGCTCCCCTTTGCCCTGGAGAAAGTGAACTTGAATTGTTCTCCGAGGTAGCAAGTGAGGATGTTCTTCCCCCAGCCATCAGAGTGGGCAATGGGACCATCTGGCTCGTGTTTCCCAGGGGCTTGCTTTAGCCTGCAGACACTTGCCAATTTACCAGCAGTGCAGAGGCAGGAGTGTGGGAGGATTCCCATGGGATGGTGAGTAGGAGTTGATAGCTTGTACCTCGCAGACCTCCCGATGTGCAAAAGAAAAACTCAAGTTATTAAGGTCACTTGAGGGCTGTCATTCCTGCAGACCTGAAATTATTCCAGTCCACTTCACCTGAGGCTTCTCCTTTTTGCACCATTTCATTTTCTGCTTCACTGCCAATGAAAGCAATATGCTATTTTGATATTATTAGTGGTAGAAAGCCTAATCAGCCCTTTTCTTTCCTTGACAATATCTACCCTTCCTGCCTGAGAGCTGATCCACCCTGCTCAGCCAGTCATGCAGCAGGATTTCCCAAGGGCTGTGGCACAGCATCCTCCTCCCTTTCTTGATGTTTTTTTCCTATTTACCAGGCACAGAGGGCTGTGGGAAAGAGTCAGCCTGACTTTGTCATCCTCCTCACTCTGAACTGACACATACTGAAGTCATTAACTTGGCTATCAAATCTCAGCTGTGGGCTGAAACTTGGCAAAAGTTTTGGGACAGGATATAGTGAATTTTCCTGTAGGAAGTCACCTGGTCAGGGACATAAACAAGAGGGGTCTACATCACCACGCCTTCAGATTTCTTCACAGCAATGTGATTTATGGGAAGGGCACCCATCCTAGTTCAGATTTCTTTTACTGGTATTTATGGGCTGTGGTTCATGCTGATCTGCTGTGCCTCTGACTCCTTGTCAGCTAAACACATGATTGAGTCTTGTTAGGGTCATTCATTACAGTGGTCAAAATACAGTCATAGAAATATGGATTTCTCCCTGGTTAATTTCAAAAGTGCCCCTCACCTCATCTGCAGATTTAATATTACTATCCAAGAAAGCTGTGAGTTAAGTTGTTTTTTGGCCCAATTTACCTGGGGTTGTATTTTGGACTCCCATTAGCATTAGGAGATTTGCCACTGACTGTCCTGGCTCTAAGTTTTGATGTTTTCCTGCACCTGTATGTGAGCTCAGAACCACCCAGCCTGATATGCAGTAGTTGGGGAAATACTTGGGGCATGTGCTTCCTGTGCTGATGTTCTGCAGCAGAGGGTAGGCAGGGAAAGCCTCTCAGCACCAGTGTGGTTGGCAGCACCCTATGAAGCATGGTGGCTCACCCATGCAGGGCACTGGCTTGCCTGCTGTGCCAAACGTGGACATGGCCATCACTTCACTGGAGCAGGTGGTGAAGTGCTGGAAAGGCTGTTTCCCTCTGGCAGAAGAAGGGCCAGAGCCCATCTGTGTGTCAGTGCAGCACCACTGTGCCCTGACACCTCTCACACTTTGTACACCCTGTTTCCCCGCTGGATCTAAGCGTGGAGAGATTTTTGTTTCACCAGCCTTCTAATTTGACTCTGCCTGTCACTTCCTTGCTCCAAAACTACTTTTTTGGCAGGGCTGGGAGCGTGAGTCACGGCCATGGCCCAGGATCCTGCCTCCTGCTTTGGCCAGCAGCACTGCAGCTGGGGCAGAGCACATCTGCTGCTGATGCTCCATGTGCCTGCTTGCTGCAGGGCATGGAGGCACTAACCTGGAGCAGGGGAGAGGGTCAATCAGTTGGCTAATGAGCAAAAGCTCTTATCTTGATGTCTGAGCCCAGCCAGTTTCCTAATGTGTTGCTTTCCAAGGAACGGGTTGTGTGCACTCACTTGGTAACTTCAGTAAACTTCTCCCAAAGGCAGGATCACTCTCAAAAGAAAAAGTCAGTGGGAGATGCATCTACACACGGGCTGTGTGTGTAGATATGCTCTAATATCACGGGCTGGGAAATGAAACTGGATTCTAAAAGGAGATATTCCTTGGAGATTGAATGGGCTTTGCAGAATTTGTGCTGAATAGGGGTAGGTTTTCCATCAGGATTGTAGGGAACACGGGTTTTGTTTTCTCCACTGGTATCTGACTGTGTGACGTGTGCTGGACCCATTGCTGGAAGAAGAAATGCTGTTCCAGTTGTCAGCAAAATGAAATACAGAGTTTCCTGGACATGTCCCTCCTTGTTTCCATAATGGCAGGACCATGTGGGCCAGTCCTCAAGGATTCATCTTCTGCACCCCACTGCTAAAAAAAACCAGAGAAAGTGAATATGCAGACCCTTAGAAAAACTGCCTGGCAATTTTGTTGGTGAAAATGCCAGTGCCAGCTTCTAATAAGAAAGACAGGGAGGGAGCAATATTTTGTTTCTGGTGTATAATGTTCAAAGCAAACAAGAAGCCCTCTTGGGGATAAAGGAGACTCTCAGAAGTGCTGTAGCCTGCTTGAGACCTGCAGAACTTTGTCCACAACCTTGAGGACTTCTGGGCCAACTTCAAGCATCTCGTGTGTTGGCCAGACAACAATGAACCCTTTGAACACACTTTGGGCCAGAGTACCATTCCCTTGGAGGCAGAGAGGGAAGGGAGGCTGGTACTTTGGTCTTGTATCAGCAGCCGTCTGTGGTGAGCCGCACATGATTTTAGTGGATGGCAGGGCTGGCTGTGGCTTCCCTCTGCAGGGCTGGTTCCTCAGGCACTGAATCCTCAACAGTGGGTCTGCTGCAGAACCATTGCTGTGCAAGACTTGAAGTGCCGCTGCCCTAGCTCTGTGGTTTCAAAGAGAGCTTTTAAACTAACGTGGGAGTCTGTGAAATTACTCTGCTGCGATGTGTCAGCTGTTGACACAGCAACATGACAGAATGTCATCGCTTATTTCCTGCTTGAGGGATCATAAAGCCTTTTTGCGTAGTTTGGTCCCATCTGTTTTTCCAAAGAGAAACTTTATTGTATCTCTCTTGCCCCTCATTGTCCTCCTCTTCCAGACGTGGCCTCTGGTGTCTTTCCTGAACCTCGCTCATGAACTCTCTTGGGTGAGGTGAGAGGAGGAGTTACCCACTTCTTGTGCATGTTTGAGGCTGCACTGGCCCTGCTCTGAGCCATCTCTTTGGACTGCTGTCATCTGCTGACCGAGGACTATTCTGTGCAGTTAGTGAGTACCTAAGTCTGACTTCTTTGCCTGAACAACCTGGGATCAGAAATGCCAGCAGGACAGCTGACCCGCTGAGCATGAGACAAAAAAGTGTGATATGGTACTTGAGAAACAGCAGTTGCTTTGCAGCCCTGGTTTGAGCATCTGAGCATGGTGGGAAGCCCTTTCTTTTAAAAATCCCTGCACTGACATATCTGTTTCTCTAAGTTTACTCTTTTCTGTGGCAAGGAAAACCAGCCTTGATAACAGTGAGAGAGAAACTGGTTAGGTTCTGCTGCTCTAGGCCAGGAAAAAGTTAGTGGTATGAAGTCTGCTAGATGGCAGAGTTCCTCTACCCTCACCCATGTCATGTGCTGCCATTGGAGCTGCTTGCAGGGTTTATTTTCTAAATAAATAATTTTTTAAGGATTCCTGAGTTTGCTGATTGGGTTTTCAACAAAATGGAAACATTTGCAGAAAGCAAAATGACGAATCAATATCTGGCAACTTCCTCAGCCACTATATTTTTTGTTCTTTCTTGTGGATAAATGCAAAAAAGGATTTAAGTGAAGTCTTTGTGCACATAAAACCCTCAGTGTCCAAGCATGATTGATTAGGGATGCTTACTGTTTCCCTAATTCTCTTTCTTAATCTTGGCATCATCCACGTTTTCCGTCTTAGCTATTTCCACTGGAGAGGAAATGTTTCTTTGCGGAGGGGCAGGAGGGACCCACCCACCCACTTCGGAGGCTCCTCAGACAAATGGGTCAGTGTTCCCTGCAGTCACGGGGGGAGCAGGAAGACAGCCCCTGGCCACAGCTCAGGGCAGCAAAGCCATGGAGAGCCTGACCCTATTTGACTTCTCTTTTCTAGATCTCGGTCTCTATAAACAGCTTTTTATGGTATTTGCCTTTTAAAGAGGAACCAGGGTGTGGATGGGAACAGTGACAAAGAGCCACTTATAAGGATGGAGTGAGCTCTTACAGGAGTCCACTGCATAATTTTCAGATCAACAGAAAAATCTTGCAATGTCTTAAGCCCTGACATGTCATCTGAAGTATTTAAATGCTGTCATTCAGCCTCCCAGCAGTCAGGGCCAGAAGGTTTGCGCTCCTGTTTAACAGGGAAACTGAGTCATGGGGGTGCTTAGTGCCTGGCAGAAGAATTACCAGTAAATCAGAATCAGAGCCAGGAATTGAAAGCAAAACCCCAGTGCTTGGAAAACGCTGGCTTCTCACAGGAGTATGACTTCAGCTGTGTCCTCAGCAAGGGCAGACAGCTCCTCATTTTTTGCATAGTTGAGCACAGCTCTGCCCCAGACAGCAGGTACTGTCTCTCAGGTGCCAGGGTGACATCAGTGCTGGGCTGCAGCAGGGTTACACAGCGTGCCAGTGCTGTGAGTGATAACAGCCTGTGCTCAGGGGGGTCCCACAGCATCCCTGTGGGACACACCACACCCTGGATATGCTGCTGCATTCCTGTCCAGCTCCCCGTGGGCTCTGGGCTGTGGATCATCCTGCAGCAGCTGGCAGGGCTCCCTCTGCAGAGGGCTGCCATCCTTCCCTGGAGTGGCACCAAGCAGCTGCTTTCTCCATCTCAGGCAGGCAGAGCAGTGCAAGCAGTGATGGAATAAACACCTGTGTTGTGCCTCAAGTGACACGTGCATCCTTTAGGATGCTGCTTCCGTTGTCTGTTGAGAATTGAGAAACTGAGGAGCTGGTGCTTGGGTAGGTGACCAGTGAAGGTCATCTATCAACATGGATGCTTTTCAGCCCTTGATGTGAAGAAGGTTGTGCAGGGGTGTGTCTGTACAGGGTTTCCAGCCACAGGGGTGTCAGGAGATGGAGCCTAACACTGTGTGTGATTAACTTCATCCAGGCTGTGGCTGGCATCCCACCTAGCTCTGTCTGCCCCAGTACAGGAATGTGTGCAGACCAAGTGCCCAGTCTGTGGACTGCTCTTGCCCAGGGTAGTGGTCTGTGTCTTATTTCCAACTTGTGGCTGTGAGGAACAAGGTGAAGGTACATACCTGTAAGAGAGCACCCAGAGTCAGAAATGTGGGATGTGCCACTGATCAGCCCTTTGCAGAGGGCACATCTCTTGGCTGCTCTCAAGGACAGACACGTGCCCACTTCCCTTGGGTCGCTCATTCCTCTGGCCACATGTGGACTGGTTAAACTGGGAGTTGATGTATCCCATCCATGGCATTCTGCTAATTCCTGTGAAGGGAAAATTGCTGCACTGGTAGGACCACCCTGCATTTCTGTAGGTTCTTTACCAACCCAGGATTATAGGATTAATGAGAATGCCTGGAAACCTCAGTCAGTGGAAGCACAATCCCTTAGCTCAAGTCTCCTTGCCTTTGTACTCCAAGCAGGTTTGCCACAGATCTCTCCCGTTGGATGTGGATGTTTGGCAGCCCTCCAGGATGGGCAGCAGCTCCTGGGCAGCTCCCAGAGTAAAAGTGATGCTGCTGCAGCAGCAGATCTTGTGATTTGGTGCTAATGGCTCTATAACTCCATTACTGTGCATTTACAGGGGGGGGTTTATACACTCATTAACCAACCGTTTGATTTGATGGCGATACTCTGGGCTCTATTACAAGTGGGCAATTGTAACTCAACATCCCAGTGGGCTCCATGGCACAAAGGAGGGGTTTGAAAGCGCTGGTCCATGTGCAGCACACTTGGCAAAGGCTCCTTTTGTCCTGCCGCTGGATGGAATGTCCTGATAACGGGATGGAGCTGCAGGGCTTGCTTCACTCCTTCGAGGAATGGCATTAAGAGCCAGCAGCCCCGAGGTCTGGTTCTGATTTGCTGTGAGACATCAGACTCCTTACCTGCAATTCAGGGAAAATGATACCTCTTAGAGGGGCCTCGCAGGGTTCAGCTAAGATTAATAAGGGAGGGAGGGGAGATTAAATATCTGTGGCATTTTGTTGTTACTATTAATGATGTAGAGTGAAGCCAGGGCATCTCTATGAATGATCACTGCATTTTCCTCTTGAGATCTGGCTGTGTTTTTTCCCTCCCCTACCCTCTACTAATCAGAACAAAGTTAAACTTTGTAGTAGAAGTGCCCAGAAACCAGCATTTCTCAGCGTCTGAAGAAAAAGTGGCACGTTTCCTGGTGTAATTAGGTCCAGGCTCTCAGGAAATGAAGGCTGTCTAGCTGATAAGTGTTTAGTAATGATTACCAAGCCATGGCTGGGGAAAGCAAGCAAAGTGTTTTCATTTCAGAAGCAGCAAATCCAGCTGAGACTTGTGGTGTGTGTCATGTATGGAGGCAGTTGTCCAAGTGGTATGTGGCCTTGCTGGCTGGAGCAGGAGCCAGACTTGCCCTGGTGTAACTCCACAGGAGCCTCTGGAGCTGCACCAAGAGCCTGAGCAGCAGAGCACACATCTTCTTACAGTGCCCCTGGGCTGTCAGGGGTGTCAGTCTGGGGACTGGTGTTACTCTGCTCTCAAAGCCAGCAATTCCTCTCTCAAATTAGTAACAGTGCTCATCAAAGCTGGGGGAGCTGGAGGAGGGTAAGAGGCACATTTGCAAGGGTAGAATTACATCCTCTCCAAATGAAATACACTTTTCTTCAGTGGTGTTGGATAAACTGAATGTGGCAATGCATGAAGATGGATTCTTCAGCATGCTCTTGTTCTATGTGTCAACCCTTATGAAAGGGAACCTCTGCCCCAGAAATTTCAGGGTCAGATTTTTCAGAGAACGTCTCTGGAGGTTGCTCTGTTGTGAAGTCAACACAGTCCATCCCATGCCAGCATGCTCATCCTGCCAACAGTGCTTGAGACCTGATGTGCTCTCAGTGTTCTGGATGAGAAGGTGGCTTGTGGAGCCCTTCCCCTGCCCTGTTTCTTCTCCCTTCATTTCAGAAGATGCATTCTGGTGGGAAATCCTGTCCCTGTTTTATTCAGATGTGTTTGAGTTTTATGAACATTGAGCATTGGAGAAACCTGAGGAGTTTTGCAGCACTGCTGCAATGCCTCTTGCCTTCCAAATGAGTCAACATGTACTTTGCAGTTCCACGTTTTCTGAAAACTCTGACATAGCCTACTGGTAGGTCTTCCTTAGACACTTGTGTACTCTGGTGAAAATAATACACTGATGTCTTAAAAGCTCCCAAATCCCTTCTTTATTACAGGCTGTATAAATGAGTTCCAGAAAGGATTACACAACTCCCAGGAGGACAGGTCCATCGGTGGCTTTTAAGCACAGTGGTCCAGAGGCAAATCCTGGTTCAGGAAGCCTGAAGCTGCTGGGCATTGCTGACAATGCCTTGTGTGTGAGGGTCACTGTGTGCCTGCCATGTCCCCATGCCTTGCCCACAAGTGTCCACCCCTGGCCACTGCTGGGGGAAGATTCCTGGGATACTTGAAACCTTTAGACTGAACTTGGCAGCCCATACAGATAGTGTTCCTGGCAAGACCTCTCCTTTGCTTTTCAGACCAACCAAGATTAAATTGCAGAGCTATGGATATATTTTCACGTCTTCCTTGTACTCCCTCCCTTTCTCTGCAAACTCTGTTTCCAGTGCAGTGCCTTCATGCTGGTCCAGTAGTGGTGAATCAGCACAGAAATTTCTTTCCAAATATGGCAGTTTTCTTCAAACCAACCTAAGGCATAACCTGAGTTTGCTTCCCCTTGGTGTCAGTTGGTTCCCCTTGTGGTGAGCAAAGCCCACCCCCAATCTGTAGATCTTCTACAGACATTCCAAAATGCTTGAATTGGAATCTAATGGTTTATTTAATCAGATCTGCAGCTCCCTAATATCCATCACCATCATGATGGTTTCCATGAATTCAGCAGCTGTCAGTCATTATTTTCTGGTTTATGACTTGAGCCCTGGAAGAGGTATTCAAGAAATATTGTGTCTGGAAAAAATGTGAATTTAAACCATTTCCTTGAAGACTGTCAAGGGTTTTGGGTGAGGGGATGATGCATAGATATGCTGTGAGTCTGTTTTCTTGTTGAAATTTATGGTTTCTTTGCTTCTCCCTTTCCTGCCCCATCACAGATCAGGGCAGGGAGAGATAACCTCTTCCTCTGATAGCACAGTCCTGTTTGCAGCCCACCCTCAGGGCTCTGCACTGTGCTTTTCAAACTGAAGCCCTGGTGTTAATACCATAAACTGACCATGGTCAGTGTCTGAGTCAGTCAGCACCTTCTTCAGGAGAAGACCTTTCCATTACTCAAGGGAAAGGTAGGGAGGCAGTCCTCAGGCTGGCACAGGCCTTAAGCCTGTTGACAGAATTCTATTTACAGCATAAAAGGGCTGCAAAAAACAAGTATCATTTATCTCCAGGTTACTGTGTCTTCCTGGCTCTGGGATGGTGATGGAAAACCATGTGTGATCTGAGAAAGGCATATTCTAGGGACACACGTAGCTGTTTGGATGTTGTTAAGTAGCAGCAGACAAGCATATGCATCTGCACAGGAAACTTTGGCTCCCAAAGGGCATTCAACAGCTCATCATGTCTGACTCTTCTAAGAGGTGCTGAGCCATTGCTAAACTGAAGAAAGGGAGGAAAGTTTCTGCTGTAAGATTTTTTTCTGCTTGTCTCACATTTTTCTGTTGTGTTTTTCTTAAGTGTTTCAGTAATTACTTCCATAGAGATACCGGTGTGGAGACAGCTGGGTAAGGAGTCTGACCCAGTTATCAATCAGTGCAGCTTGATTAGTTGCAGTGTCCAGGGAGGCAGGAAGCTGGAGAAAATTCACATCTAAACTGCAAAGATGCTTTTAACTGCCTGCCAAGTTTATTTTTTTCTGGTTTTCCCCTAAAATCATGAGACCCTCCTCCCTTGATAGCAAAGGCCTCCCTCACTCCTTGCCAGGAGTAAGATTCAGTGAGATTCACCTTTCCTCTCCCAGGTATTTCCATGACTCTGAGGACTGCCTGCCTCTCAGTTATCAGTCATTATATCAGATGAAAGCTCATTATTTGTCTAACAGGCAGTGGCCTACAGGAGTGCTGGTGGTCCCTGGGGAGGGGATAGTCACATCCTGCTTGTTCCCAGCTGCTCAATTTCATTAGCTGAAAAAGCCTGGGCTAACCTTTGATACTTTTCCAGGTGAGCAACAGCTCAGGCCGCCACAGGGATGTTAGAACAGCAGGAGGAAGAACATGCAAGAAAAAATTCTGCTGTGGAAAGCCTGGCTGGTTTTATACTGTCCATCTTTTAGAATCAAGCACTGCTTGTTGCCATTAGTGTGTGTATTGCTTCTCCCATGGTACTCATCTCCAAGGGCGCTGGTTAATTATCTCACCAAGGACAACTCTGGGGTGTAGGAATTTCATGGGTAACCATCTGCACAGATTCCTGAGGGCTGAATATATCCCACCTTTTCCTCATTGAAAACACTGTTTCACACACACAACTTCACTGCTCTCAGAGTTTGTTAGGCAGAAGTGAGTGTCTACACAGGACAAAATGTGTCTGAGAGTGTATTTCACAATCAGTCAGATCAAAGGTTCAGTAAATACAAACACATTTCCCACTGCTTGCTCTGCAGATGAATCCTGCAATGCTTCAGTGTGTTGGAGATTTATATGGGAAGGGTCCTTCCTGCTGGGAAGTGGTTTTGCTGTGAGTCAATGCCCTGCTCCTTCTGCAGGATTTATTACACAAGTGTGCACTGAAGCGTATAATTCACAGCCAGAAACGTGTGGAAATCTTCATTCTTACATGCCTGGGAACAGGTCAAGAAGAGCATATCAGGGAGGATGTAAGGGTCAATCTATTTTGCTTTCTCAATGCTAGATGGCCCTTTCAGACAGGGCTATCCAGTCAGTCTGCTCAGCATGGATTCATGCTCACATAAAATAATGCCAGCATGACTCAAGTGAGAGATTCATTAAGAAATATGATTTCTGTCTTTATTAATTGAAAGATTTTTTTTTCCATGAAGAATATTGGTGTTTGATTTTAGACTTCCAAGTATTTCCCACTTTGTGGAGACTAATTCATCATCTGTTCATCAGCTCATTTTACCATGTACCTACCAATCCACATATCGGTATCCACACATGTTTGTGTCCTGAAAATTGCTTGTTAGAATACCAAAAAAACCCAAGTTGTTTCTCAGTTTCCGTTCTCATGAGAGATTTTCCCTGTGCTGATTCTGCAAATTTGTTTTGTTTTGGGTTTGGGTCTACCAGAGTGATTGGTAGGCAGCAGCACAGAAGCTGGGGTGGTCTAAGGGGAACTGTCCAAAGCAGGCTGGAGGTTGTCTTTATTTTGAAAATTAAAAAACCTCTCAAAGGATACATGTTGAGCCTCCAGGAATGTATCATTATTGCCCTCCGTCACAGCAGTAGTAGGGATAGGAGGCAGCCTTGTTTATCTTGAGTTGGAAGACAAACTGGTAAAAGGTTTGGAAAGCAGGAGATGGTGTGGTACTGAACTTAGAGATGGCCTCACACCTTTGACTCTGGGTACCTATTTCCTGCATTTGATTAAAGTCCTTTTCTGCTGTGTGCTTGCCTTGCTATCCGATTTTGGTGGTTCTGTGGAGCCAATTGGTACCAGTGGGCTGCAAACAGCTCAGGCATCATTCTGCAAATGTGTAACCCATCAACAGAGGGAAGATTTCCTGTTTAACTTCTCTGGAGAATTTCTTCCTTCTTATTTGCAATAATAAAATAGTTGAGACAAGGTCACATGCTATTTATAGCCATCTCCTTGCTCCTGGGCTCCTGGGCAGTAAGCTCTGCACAGACACAATGAGATTAATCCTTCGTGACACTGAACCTTTTATTTCCCTTGTGCTTGCAGGCTCCAGAGCCTCCTTCCTCTGCAGAGCCCAGTGCACTAAGCCTTCAATACAACACAGCAGCAGTGGAGCTATGGAAAAGTTTAGAAAAACATCATCTGTTCAGCAAACCAGGGATTGTCTGGGAGGTTGGAGACTTTGGTTTCTAGGTTAGCTGAATGGTTTGAAATTTTTCATCACAAGCTCCATGCTCTGCAAATAACTGAGGTTATGTGCAGGTAGGTCCTGTCCTGGCATGGCAAAAAATGCTGAGGAATCTGACATACTTTCCAGTACATAAACCTTACTTCTGTTCTCCTCAAAAGAAGAAATTTTAATTGCAACTATGTTTTGTGTGATGAAGAAACTTTAATATAGAAGCAGGTTGGATCAGGACAGTTTGACATGGAATGCCAATATCTTTCATCTGAGGTTGTGCTGCTTACAAGAATTTTTCCTATTTTTCTGTGAAATGCACCACTTCTGAATCTCATTGAGGAAAATAAACATCTTTCAGCATCAGAACCCAGCAGCAGTTGCGTGTTGTTGTTTTCCCCTTCTTGGCTCTAGATGTTGGCATGTTAAGATCAAAATGGACAGGGCAGGGTGTTCCCAGGGCTCTCTCAGTGCTGATGCTCTGATTTCTTGTGTCTTCTCTGGCTGAAATACATAGGGTTTGGTGCAAAGCTGCAGCAATGGTCTAGCAATCTCATTCCAGTGGGGTGAGCAAGCAGACTTTAGAGCACATACTGAGGTTGTGAGTCTACATTTGTCATTTTTTCCTTGCTGATTTTCATTCAGCAGTTGTTGTGCAAAGATCAAAATCTGCGTGTGTTACGTGCTTGCACATGCTTATGGCCCCCAAGTTGCTTTCCATCCAAATAAACAAAATTACTATTCTGTGGGAGAAATACTATTATTTTTATTGTTATTAGTTAAAAAACAGTGGAAAACCAGGCACAAAGAAAACAAAATTATTTTTTTCCAATGGCTGCACAGTGAGATTGTGACAAGGCCAGGAACTGAGTCCAGGTGTCCGGAGTCCCAGCCCAGACCTTTAAGCACCAAAATATCCTGCTCTTTGTGAATTCAGTGTTTTGGCAAAAGTTTCCCCAGAGTGTTTCATAACTAATGTCAGAGCTAGGCTCTGAATGTGTCTTACCAGTTAGGAATTTTGCTTTTATATACACTCACCCCCTTAAAAGCTCCCCCAAACTTAGCAGCTGTTGGCTTCTTTGTGTTACTTGAATGTTTCTAAGGCAAATATGGAACATGATAAATTGAAAAGCATTGAGTTGCAATGTTCTGCTTCGAGTCCACTTAGCAAACTCCAAAGGTCATCTCTGCTGTGTAGAGCCAGCAGGACTAGACACAGTGTGAGCCTCATTTGAAAGGGACTTTCTGTTGTCTAGAAATCAGGCTCATCCTGTTTCACAGGGGTGGATGTTATCCAGAAGAGCTAAGTCCATCCTGGGATCTCTGACAGTTTTTGACAGCTTTCTGAAACAGATCTAGAACTAAAGGGAAAATTAACATCCTACAACAGACTATTGCAGGTTGTGTCTTGAGGGATCACTTTCCTTCTGAGAGGTCTTCAGTCCCTTTTAAATCTGCACAGGCAGGGTGCTGTTTGTGAATAGAAACCTGTGGCGTGGAAGAATGCAATTCCCCCAGGCATCTCAAATAATGGCTTAGCAGTCCTCTGGATCAGGTCAGCATCTCATGTCTCCAACAAACTTCTTGTTCCATCTTGACTGTCTCTAATTACCAGCTGCAGTGGCATTCCCACAGACACTCAGCAGGACCTGAAAATTCCCTTTGTGAGATGCTCTGGTCAGTCCTTTATCCCACATCCGATGGTGTCCAGCTGCAGTGAACTTTTCCAGACTGGGACTATGTTGAAATGATCTATTTCAAAAGGGAACGTATGTTTCTGAATAGGACTGTTTCTTTTTTAAAAATACCAAAAACTTCTATTCTGAAGGGGTTTTGTTTTTTTTATGTGCTGTCCCGGTTAAAAATTTCTTACAGTCATTTTTCATGCCTGCTGGAAAGCCAAGGGATTATTATGGAGAGTGGTGTCCTTTGGAAAACTCCAAATGAAGGACTGGAATAGATGTTGTTTTTGCAGTAAAATCTGGCTTCCCCTCACATGTTGTCAGTACAGAGATAATCCTTAAAAACTTCTGAAGTTTACACAAGGCAAATTTTTTGCATTTCTGTGGGCACTGCAGCACAGCTGTGCTTTGGTGTGCAGACCTGGGGAGCGGGGCTGGGATGCCATGGCTATCACCTTCCTTTTGGGGATATTCCTGTGTGCTTCTTGGGCTAGCTCTGCCCTGGAGCCCATCTGCCCTGCTGCAGGATGACAGGATGTGCAGCTCATGCCTCCCTGCAGGTTCTCATTCTGCTGGTGGGGTCTGTCTGTGGGTGCCTGTGCAGGTGAGCTGCTGTACCATGTCACATGGATGTGCCTGAGCTTGCTGGCTCTGGTGCCTCACAAGCAGCCTTGCAGCAGTGGCACAGGGCTTGGTGTGGGTTTTGCTGTCAAAAACAACCTGTTTGGACACAGCCTAGCCTGGATTAGCATTAGCCTGGCCCTGGCTGACAGGTTTGGGTCAGATTGCTGATGTATCCCAGGGACCTGACTGCAGCTTGCTGGTACTAAGTGGTGTTGGCTTTCTTTCAGAAGCAAGTGTTTTAGTGACTTCTCTCTTGCTAGCTCGTGCAGAGGTTTTACCTGAACATCTGTTCTGCTCCTGATGCTCCCAGCAGCTGCCATGGATGTGTTTAGCACTAACAGTTCTGTTTGTTTATGAGGCTTTCTCCAGGGTGAATCTGATGTCTGGTCTCAGTTCTGAATCTCTAAACCCAAAATAACTTGGTGTATCAAAATAAACTTCTCTTTATACCTCTACCACCATCAGCAGAGTCTGGCCTTTTGCAGCTATACACAGCTGAGCTTAATAAATGGTCCTCAGTCCCCATCTCCAAGCAGAAGCCCTCAGCCTAGACATAGTTCAGCCTCTGAGTCAGAGAGAGCAGTCTTTGCAGTTGCTTTCCCCTCCTCTCTCCATCTCGTATCTCATGAGAGCATCTTTCCACCTGGGACTGTGCAGGGGGTTGGAGTAGCTGAGTTAAGAGGATGTGCTGCTGGAAAACAGGCTGGATCCCATCACCAACAGACCATGTTGCAGTGACTTGTCTGGCTCTCAGGAACTCCAGCTCTTTCCATTTCACTTACATGGGGCTTTCTTCTTTTTCTTTAGCCTCTGCATTCAGGTTTTCCTTGGTTATCCCATCATTTCCCAATCCAGTGGTGTCAAAAGGATGTCAGAGGATGCTGCATAAACTGCTGTGTTCATCTGCCTATATCAACAATCTCACTTGGTCTTTCTCACTTTGTTACAGCTGAACAAGCTGGAGGAAGCAGCAAATGCAGCTCACACCTTCTTCATGGCAAACCCTGAGCACATGGAGATACAGCAGGACCTCGAGAACTACAAGACCACGTCAGGGAAGGTCAGCTTGATTGACCGGGAGGCCAGGCAGCACATGGTGAGTCTGAGCTGAAGAGGTGCCCAGCTAAAGTGTCAGGAAGTCTGGAGAGGAGAGATTAGAATCTTACAGAGATTAATCTATGAATGCGGAAATTCTTACCAATACAGCACAACAAACTCTCCCTTTCAGCATTTTCACTTAAGGCAAGCCTGCTTCTGCCTTCTCTAGGAACTCTGCTCTTTGCTTGATTGCTACATCCCCAACCTGGTCCCCTCTGTTCAGGGAACTCTGGGGTCATCCATGGCCGTGAACACATGCCAGCAGGCTTTGATTGATGGCACACCATCAACAGGCTTTGATGGAAGCTTCCATGACAGATTTTGGCTCCTGTGTGTTTCTTTTGACCTGAGTTCTCCCACCTGGATAGGGTACATGCACACTGGTGGCTGTGGTGGTGAGGGTGCAGAGTGGCACGCAAGAGAGTGTCAGCTGTTTTCACCTCCACAAAGCAAAAACCCAAATCAAATGCCAGGGCCATCCCCAACTTCCCAATTTCACAAGACTCAAGGGAGCAGGAGTGGCTGTTGGGTGTAATTAATGAAGGTGCCCATTAGAGGCCATTCTAAGAGAGATCTTCCTAGGTTGGGACCAATCTGTTCCCTTGTTATTCAGTAATGTTATTTGGGGGGAGGGTAAAAACAATCAAAAAAAGGATTTTTAAAAATATAATACATAATCTAGGAGTGGCATTGAGGATTCCCTAAGTATGGAGGAGTTCAGAAGAGCATTTAGGCAGGTTTATTAGGTTCCACTGGTCCAAAAGTCCATCAATGTCTTAAACATGGTTTGGTTATATCTGATATATCTGGGGAGACTGTCCTGTCCCTGTCCCATTGTACTTTATTTTGAGAAGCATCTGCAGGTGGTGAGGGCAGGATGCTGTGCTCCAGGCAGCGTAGCCTGCTCATGGTTTGTGTTCTGCCTTCCTGCTTTGCAGGAGGACTACAGTGCTGGAGTGAGGCACTACGACAAGGAGGAGTACGAGCTGGCCATTGAGTTCTTGGAGCGTGCCTTGAAAGGATACTACTCTGAGGATGAGGATTGCCAGATCATGTGCGAGGGACCACAGAGGTTTGAGGAGCATGAGTACCTGGATTACAAAGGTGGTCTCTACGAAGCTATTGCAGGTGAGATCTTATTGCATTTTTAGAGTTCTCACCCTTGGCCCTGAAATGTTTTCTATTATTGGGTTTGGGCCTTTGGCTGGATTTGTTGAATAGTCTTCCCTTCCATCTCTGCTGCTGGTGCTGCAGGAGGCACCTGGAAGCCCAGAAAGTGCAAACTCAGAGGACAGTGAACTAGAACATCTGAGCTTGGTCCTGAATAGAAGCTGGACTAGAAGAATTGCATTTCCAGATGTGTGCAGCATTTGCAGCTTTCCTAGAGCTGGAAGTTTAGGTGCTTTATCATAAACTGCTTCCATTTCCCCTGTACACAGTCTCGCATACCTCCCTGGAATCTAGACATTGCTGGCCTTTGTTTATGTTTTCTGTTTCTGAGAGCCTGTGAAGAGAGCAGCAGAGTTCTCTTGGCCATGCTCCAAGTGGCCAGGAAAGTTGCCAAAAAGGCTCGTAACATGGATTTTCTCCCTATCCAAAAGGATGGATTTGTCATTAGTGGAGGCCCACCTAATTATGATCTTGACTGAAGTCTCTGGAGAGAATTGAATGTTGCTGTGTAATCTTCAGATTTGCATGTGTGGCTCTGAGCCAGAGAGGATTAAAACAGTTCAATCTCAATAGAAATGAGATTACATAGTCATAAGGGAAAGAAAAGCAATAAATTAAGGTTTGTTTGGTGACAGAAATCTTATTTACTCGGTTATGGTCTTGGAGTTGCATCAAGCCCTGAAATCTTGCTTCTTTTGTGGAAAATACTTTGCTCAGATGCAGACTGCTTTTTGGGTTTGCATAATTCTGTTTGTGTTGAGACAGGAAATCTAATTGAAACAACCAAGAGGAGAAACCACCAGCATACCAGATGGGAAGCTGCCCTGGTGGGGTTTGTTTATCCATGCAAAAAACAGAAGTGTTGGAAGGGCTGACTTGGTACCAGTGTGGCTGTCAGCTGATCAGGCCTGCTTTTAGAGCCCTGACCAGGACACCAGGGGCCACATCAAAAGGGCAGCTTTCAGTGCAAAGCAAACCCAGCATCCTTCTCACTGAAAGCTGCTGCTCTTCAAACAGGACAAACTGTTCCTGTGCTGTGTGAGTGCAGGCCCAGTGAGCTGAGGTGTTTCTGTGCTGGCCCATCTTGAGACAGGACATCCCCTGAGAGAGACAACAGCCACATGATCCCTGCAAGTGCTGTGGCTTGGCCAGGTGTGCCTGGCCATAACAACCCAAACACCAGGGCCATTCAGGCACCCAAAGAAACAGGGAGTTCAGGGAGGGAAATAAGATCTGTGATGCAACTGCTTTTCTGTAGGAAACTAGGTGGTTCCTTCCAGGACAGCATAATCCAAAGTTCACCCCTGGTCCAAGGCTCTCAGGCCCAGATGTTTCAATAGGGAGTGGGAACACGTAATATACCAAGAAAAGAGAGTTTACGTTTCTACAGAACTCATTTCTCTTTTCAATCCCAAACTGATTTGCTGTGCTGCTGCTTGGGGTTGAAACACTCTCACCTTTTCCCCCAGGCACAGATACATTTCAGTTAATGGATTCCAGTCTAAAAGGCTTATTTCTAAGGCACTCTGACAGTACCAAGAAAAAGCAGTGCTTCTCAGTGATGGATTGATTATTTCAGATCTAGGATGCTTAAACAGGTTTAAATTACAACAGTATGATTTATGTTCTTTCCCTTCTTGCTTTTCTTAATGTAATACCCTGGATGTGTATGGTAAGTCAGATAACTACTCAGACTACCTGTCAAGAGCAGATAGGCACTGTTCTGAGTTTCCACTTGATTCCATTGCAAATTCCTCAGGCGGTTTTTATGGCAGGTCTCAAAAACGCTTTGTTAGCTGAGCACATGGTAATTATCAAGCCTGTGTTTGTTTCTTAAGGTTTTTAATGGTGTGCAGAAACAGAGCAAGCAAAGTAGATTCATAAGTACATTGCAGCAAAGGCTCCAAAATGGAATCAGATGTCAGTGTTGGCTTTGAAATTGTACAGCTGGTACAATGCCTGTACTGTGGACTCCCAGCAATTAAGAAACTTTGTTAATGGCCGATGTTTACCATTTGCTTGTGATTCCCTGGGAGATACATCATCTCTGAGAAGCAGCAAACATGGGGATTTCTGCTGCTCAGATAGATTTGCACCTCGGACCTTTCAGACTGGTCTTGCTTGGCCGTGCTGGGAATCTGCACCAACCCCTCTTAGCTAAACCTCCCTTGCCCACAGGAGCTTTCTTCCTGCAGGGAAGGAGAGGATTAAGGATGAGCTGAAGGAAGGGAGTCTGGAGCTGGATTTCATGTGGCAGCACGTGGCCACCTTGTCTTCACATCTCTGCTTGCTTTGTGGGTTTGTCTCTTGGGCTTGAAGTGCCACCTGCCACCTGCAGTCCCTGCACACCGCCGGCTTCCCCGGGCAGAGCAGCAGCTCCTGCCACACAAAAGAGATGCTCAAGCTCCCTCTGCAGTTGACAGAAGGAGGAAGGAGTTTCTTCAACGGGGAAAAAATGTAATAGCAGCTCTGTCAAACTGGCTTTGGGGTGGAGCCTCCGAACTCACCTGCTAGGCCAAAGCAGTGTGAGTTGTACATCCTTCAGCTCAGGAGTTTTAACCTCTGTCTGTCCTTGTCTCGGCACCATCAGCATCCTTCTCAGCTCAGACCACTTTCTCCCTCTTCTCCTGGCAGATCACTACATGCAGGTCCTGGCCTGCAAACACGACTGTGTCCGAGAGCTCGCCACGCGCTCGGGCAGGATCTCGCCCATCGAAAACTTCCTTCCCCTCCATTACGACTACTTGCAGTTTGCCTATTACAGAGGTAAGGGCTCTGGTAGTGCTCCTCAGAGCACCTGCTGAGCTCTGTTCATTTTCTACAAGTTCCAGTTGTTCCATGTGGGAGTAAGGCTGTTTCACAAAATGTCCACATTACAGTGATGCAGAGGTATGGTCTGAAAGTGAAGCAGAGGACATTGGAAATTGTCTCTTCAAAAGTCAGGTTGACTGAAATACAATTAAATAGTTTCATGAAGGTGTTTTAGATCATCAGTCAGGTTTTAAAAGTCCAACGTTTAGCTTAAACATTACTATTCTTTAAATAAACCATGCTTTTTTAGGGTCCTTTCATTTGCCTTTTGATATTAAAATTCTTGGGATTTATATGCTTCACATTTTCTGAAATGAACTGATACATTTTCTAAATTAATATATAACTGTTATATGAATTAGCTCAAGCTTACCCTAAGATGCCAATTTTTGCCAATTAAAAAATATTTTAAGATTCACAGTAAAGTTGCAGGAGTTGGCAGCATGGCAAAATGTCAGGGGTTGGCAGTGCTAAAAAATAATGCCAGTTGTGTGGTTCTGTGTGCTATTTTATTATGTTCTGTTATGTAAAAGAAAATACAAATCTGCAGGAATCTGCTCTCTCAGGCTTTTGCTAATAACTCTTTACTGAAAAGGGCAGACTGTGCAGGGGTCAAAATTTCTATTCAAACATAAAGATTGTTCATTCATCAACACAACGAGAATAAAGCAGGAGGAGTCAGTTCATGTATAGTGTACAGGCTTCTTTATTCCTCTGCTCAGTTAGAGGTTTAGTGTGGTGGGTAAACCCCCTGGGCCCTGAGAGATGCTGCACAGATGAGAAGCAGTTTGATGCCAGACAGTATCCACATCTTGCCCATCCAGCTGGATCCAATTTGGCTACCATCTGGACTGTGCATGATGTGCTTCCCTCCCTGCAGAGTCCCCTCCTGGGCTCTGTGTGAGCCCCCCATGCCCCCCTGACCACTGTTGTCTTTCCCCCCCAGTTGGTGACTATGTAAAAGCCCTGGAGTGTGCCAAGTCCTACCTGCTCTTCCACCCGGACGATGAAGATGTCCTGGAGAACGCAGGTTATTACGAGGGTCTCTTGGAAGGTACAGTGAATCCAGCCACCATCAAACCCAGAAAGGTGAGAGTGATACCTGAGAGCTCTTGCTGGGAGCATTTAACAGAAAGATCTGCTGGAAATAAAAGCATCTTGGCAGCTTTTCCCCAGTGGGACCACTTTGAAAAGAGGAGTGGAAGTGCTGGGCTCGGTGGTGATGCTGAGGTGGTGGTTTTCAGGGTGCAAATTCAGAATCAGTGGTGTGTGGGAGAAGCTGATGGACAGGATCTGCTTAAAATGGGGACTTGAGCCTAGTAAAGCCTGAGCAAGGCTGGGAGGGCAGTGACCGAGAGTGTAAACTCTCCTCTTGCCCCATGCTCCAGCGGACACGCAGAGGAGTGCAGTGAAACACTGAGCAAAGGGCAGCATCTCTTCAGAGAGGGCTGAGAAATATTTTCCCAGGGGAAGCTGGATCTCAGCATTACTCTAAAGTCTTTTAGCTTGGAGTTCAGGGCTCAGCCCATTCTGCATGGAGTAGCTTTGCTATCACAGGGTTAGGCTGGGGTCAGACAACCAAAAAGTGTGTGTTCCATCACCCAGAAGGACAGGCTTCCTCTCCAGTCTGGGCAGCCTTTATTTGTGGCCCTGGGGCTGCCTTCCTCACCCTACAGAAGTTTCTCCCATCCCATCACAGCCCTGCCCATTCCCCTTGCACCGTAAGTAAAGTGTTGGCAGGAACTGGTTTTTCCATTCCTTTGGGAATTCCTTGACTTCCAGGCAAATCAAGGTGAATTTGGTAAAGTACTAAAAAAAATAAAAGCAAAATAATAAAGAGGAAAACAAGAAAAATTGTTGTTTTCCCTCACAAAATGAATGTAGGAATAAAACCTGAAGTTGACAAAAACATTTAATTGTTTACAGTGTTCTGAAGTTTTCTGTAAAGAAATTAATTGATTTTTGCTTTGCACAGTAGTTTTCTAGGAGAAATACCGGTGTTTTGTTTTCAGATTTTTTAAATTCAAAATAAAGCTTTCTGATGGGCAATTTCCAGCTGGCTGTGCTCTGTAGCCCCCACCCTGCACTCTGAGTGAATCCCAGGGCCAGGCCATGGGCTCTGTGTGGGGAACTGAGGCACAGCCCAACCAGGGTCCCTGTTCCAACAACCTGAACTTGCCCCCATTCTGCAGCTGGGGTTTCTCTGGCCAGCCTTTTGCCCAGATATTTTGAGGCTCTCCAAGGTGCTCAGGAATTTCTGCCAGCTATGGACGTGTTTTGGGGATTCAGGCTTCCTAAATGAGTTGCTGAACACCTTCTGTCATGAACTGAGTGGCTCAGCCTTGTGCTCGTGCCAAGCATCCCCCACCCCACTGCAGCACTGCATGAAAACCAAACCCCTTGAAGCAGAGGAGCATTGCCACTGTCTTGCAAAAGCTGGCCACGTGCAACTGCTCCTGTTTTCCTTCTCTTTTCAGGAAGCCAAAACGCTGCTGCGGCGCCACAAGCTGGAGTCTCACCTCTTGCAGGTGGCTGCGGCCGGCCTGGGATACGCCTACACAGAGCCGGTAACGCCTGGGTGTGCTGTGCCAGGGCCTTTAGGAGTTCACAGCTGTAGGAACAGCTCCCCCCTGCCCCTCTCCTGTAAATCCAGTCCTGTGTACGTGACTCAGGAGCTGGGTCTCGGCCTGGTTTGTTCCCTATAGGAAAATAGTGATGGCAAAGCAAAGAAGGCGTTCCTGGGGTGAAGGAGAGGCACATACAGCCTCATTCAGCTCTCTTGCCATGGTGTCTGAGCCTCAGCCACTGCCATGGTGATGGGGTGAGACAGAGGTGCCTGGGCAAGCTGGGCTTCCAAGGTACTTGTCATACTGTGCCAGTTTGGGTTCACATTTTCAATCTGGTGACCTCATTCCATTTTCCAAAGTAATGTGGGATGGATCCAGAGAGGCTGGCTGATGTCCCTGGGAGTCAGGCAGAGCAGGTAATGCCCTGGCTTTGGCTGGAGCATTAAATTAAGTTTGTCCTCTCTTTTCCCACAGAACTACTGGAACAGGTACGGTGCCCGCCAGGATGAGCACAGGTGAGCCACAGTCACCCCAGCAGAGCTGCAGCTTCACCATTCCCCATGTGGCATCAAGGGGGTGTGCTACCAGCCTGCCACACAGGGGTACTGCCCATCCACGCAGCACACCATCCTGGCTGAGTTACAGCCCCTGACCATTGCAAACATTCCCACAAGAACTTCAGCTGAGTGCCTCAAAACCAGCAGTGGTCGAGAGGGAATTTGATTAACGAGGCAAGCAGTGCTGGTCAGATTTGTTGGTGTCTGTGCTTTGTTGGTGGAAACTGTTGCTCCTGTTACCAGAAAAGCAATGTTTGCCACAGGACAGGGTGAGGGCTTCAACTTGTAAGGTTGTGACATTTGTACAAAGTACTGATTTCCTTGGGGGTTTTGTGTATTAGTTTCCAAAAGGTGCAAAAATGCAAGTCCAAGAGCTTGTGGCCAAACTCATGATGTTCTCTTCTCTTTTGCTCCTCAGTGTCCCATCAAGTATCAGCAGTGAACCAGAGGATGGGCCCCGGCTGTCCCTGACAAAGAAACCCATGGCAAAGCCAGATCGAGAGCTGAAGGAGGGTAAGGCTTATGATGAAGATATTTCAATAAAAACAGGGAAATTTTTTTTTCCTATTGCTAGAGACTGCAGACTGCAAAGGCTGGCCACTGAGCAATGAGGGCCATTCCTATTTAAGGGAGTTCAAATTTTGTTTAAGAGAGACAGAGGAGTCTTCAGTGCTGCCACAACATTTCTGGGACTGTAGATTCCAGGGCACTGCTGTGCCCTTGGACTTGTTTTTCCCACCTGCTGAGCTACTCAGTACAGAGCCCTGAGATGTGGAGCTGGGAGGCCGGGTGTTCCTCACCATGGGGAAAGCAAACCAGCAAACAGTAGTCTTTCCTCCAGGTGCTTTTAAGATCAGCATGTTCCCTGCTGCCCAGGCCTGAGAAGGATGGATGCTGGAAGCATCCTGTCCTGATGCCTTGCTAAATGTGCTGGATCACACCATACTAGCAACCACTTCTCTTTGCAGACTGGGTTATGATTTTGTGTCTTAGCTCACATGAAATCACTTGTTTATAAGCCTGTCAGCAGACATTTCAACTGATTTCAGCACATTTTCGGCAACCACAGAAAATACCGTAACATCTTCTACAAAAGACAGGATTTTTCCCCTTAACAATTTTGAAAAACAATACTGTAGCCAAGCACCAAAGCAGAGTCCTTGCTGCAAAACAACAGGGTCTGGAGCCAGGAGGTGTCTTGTGTCTCTGGTGAGCCAGGTTCACAGCAGCAGGCAATTAAACCTCCCTCTAATGCAATGGGCGGTAGCGCTTTTTGGGGAATTTCACAGCTTTCCCCAGCCCAAGCTGTGTCCAGCTGCTCAGTGTTGTGTTCAGTGTTGTTGTTGTCCCTTCTCTAGCGGTACATAAAATAGGCAAATACCACAGGAAGATCCCAAAGGTCTTGCTTAAGCCAAGAGCTGGCTGAATTATATTTGTTGGCCTCTTTGCCATTTATAACCAAATAATTTCAGAGTCCCTCTTTCTGGTTTTATTTCTTTCTATGCTCTTATTCTGGTTTACTTGCAGAATGTTTTTGTTTACAAAGAAAACTGAAACCATTCAAAAAGAAACTTTTATTTTTGTCCATCCAGCTGCTGCCTTTTCTCTGTTGTCTTTTTCTCTCTTTTTGCTTGGAAAAAGAAAAGGCCAAAAGAGAAAAGTCTATTTTAATTTTGTACTCTTCTGTACTTCTACCCTTCCCCACTTCCTCCTTTCTGCCAATTCCTTCACTCCCAAAAGTCCAAAGAATTCCTCAGTTTCTTTGGGGTGTTTTTCACAGAGCACAGACACAGGAAACAGGTCTGTCTCTCTGCTGGTGCTTGGAGCAGGCAGAGACAAGGAAAGCAGCTGGGAGCACACTATCAGTGTGGGACAAGGGTTCAGTGTCCATGGCACAGAGCTGCCCCACTAGTTCCCTAGGGAGGAGCAAAAGGAAATGTTGGAAGTGTTGAGTGATGCCTTCCTTGTTCATCCCTCATGTGTCTGTGGCTGGGCAAGAGCAGTATCTGAGCTGGAAAAGTCAGCCCTGATCTGGAGCATGCCAGGAGTTTGGATTTGAGAATTCAGATTCTGATTTAGCTGCATTTGCATTAAGTGTGGTTATCAAGCAACAAAATCAGCACAGTGAACACCAGAAATGTTGCATCTTTTCCATTTCCAAGAAACCTAACTCTTCAGAAATAAAGCTGTGGGTAATGATGGGGCTCTGTGGGGCTTACACGTCCTCTGTCCTCAAGGGGACCTGCCAAGAACACGGTTCTGGCTCAATAGACAGGAAAAGCAATAGTTACAAAAGCATTGTCACAGAGAAGTTTCCTTGTGCCACATGGTGAGAGGAACTCTGTGGCTCTGTTTATTTCATTGCTTGTCTGTGACAAGAAATAATTTTTTCCACAGTTTAGATGTATTTCATTTTTCTCCTGGAGAAACATCTGGTTTAGGCTTTTATTGTTACCATTTATTTTCTTTTTTTTCCTTTGAGAAGATGTGTGGAAGAGGCTTCAAAATATGGTGGTGTAGGGGCCTTGCTCTGTTTTTTTATCGGTCGCATTTCTTGAGGATGGATTGAAACCTCTCGTAAAAAGCTTGCAGGCAGAGGGAGGAAGCTCAGAGGCAGGATGTGAGGGATGGCAGGGACAGCTATGGCAGCTCCTTTGCCTCAGGGGTGGAGGATTATCCTGAGAGTCCTCTGGCTCACCCGCTCCCTGCCCTCCTTCTTGGAGGAGAGCAATGCTTGCTGCAAGCTCAGCACCATCTGAGGTTTTCTCTGTGTATAGGAGACAAAAACCACTGATGACAGTTGCAGAGAGTGGCTTTGCATGCCAAGCCAGGAGCATCCACACAGCACAAATGCAATAGGAACCTACATTGGTGTTGACAGCTGGCCTGGAGAGCCAAGGTAGCCACTGTCCCTGTTCTCTCCCTGTGTCCCACTGTGTTTCCAGGCTGTGGTCCCTGCATTTTCAAGGCAGCTGTTGAGAAGGTAGAAAATGCTGATGCTCCTGCAGCAAATTGATTTCATGTCCTTGTGTTCCCATTGCTTCTGTTTTGATTGTTACTGATGGGAGGCCAAACTCTGCTCTCTGCTGTGGAACTCTTTGCCTGTCAGCGCACCTGGGGGACTTCAGCTGGCCTCCAGCCACTGTACAAGATGTCAGCAAGGCCAGAGCATATTCAGCAGGATGGTTTTATGTCTCTCCTCAGGGGGCCCTCTTCTCTACAGCGACGTGAAGTTTGTCTACAACTCTGAGCAGCTGAACGGCACCCAGCGAGTGCTGCTGGATAACGTCATCTCAGAGGAGCAGTGCCGGGAGCTGCACAGGGTGGCCAGTGTGAGTGGGCAATGGCCCTGGGCTGAGTGTGACAGCTGAATGTGTCATCAGCCTCTGGAGAGCTGGGTTCGTGCCTTGCTGAGTGCTACAGCTGATGGCAGGATGCCTGTGGAGAGCAGGTGGATGCCTGTACCCGATGCACGCCCATAACTTCAGCGTGGAGCTGCTGCTCCATCCTGGGCTGTTCTTGTGAACACCCTGCAGGACAGAGCCTGTGCAGAAAGAGCTCTTTCCCCTTGCTATAACAACCCCAAAGGATGCTCATCCACAAATCTGGTTGAGCCTCCTTCATTCACCATTAACTGAGCTTGGGAAGGTCCTGAGGGTGCCTGAACATCCCCAGTGAGGAGGTGTGTGGTTGATTCCCGGCATGTGTTCACAGAGAGCTGTGACACCTTTCCACCCCAACTCACCTGGCCCAGTGAATGCAGCCCTGGGGGATTTGGGGAAGAGAGTGTGTGTACTTCCATTGCAGATCCCTCTCTCCTGACAAACCAGTTCACCCCTCACCTGTATTCGTGTCCTCCAGGGGATCATGTTAGCTGGAGATGGTTACAGAGGCAAAACCTCCCCCCACACCCCAAATGAGAGATTTGAAGGAGCCACTGTCCTCAAAGCCCTCAAGGTACAGCTTCCTCCTCCTTCTCCTCCCCCGTGCCCTCCCTCCCAGTCTGCACATGACACTGACCTCTCTTTGCCCTCTCCTTGCCCAGTATGGCTACGAGGGCCGTGTCCCGCTGAAGAGTGCCCGGCTGTTCTACGACATCAGTGAGAAGGCTCGCAGGATCGTCGAGTCCTACTTCCTGCTCAACTCCACGCTCTACTTCTCCTACACACACCTGGTGTGCCGCACCGCCCTCTCCGGTGAGGAGTGGGGCTGGTGGTGGAGCAGGGAGGGTGGGAGGGACTCAGCCCTCCGTGGGGGGTTATGAGTGAGGGTCCCAAACTCAGAGTAGCCCTTTTTTGTTTGATGCTTAAATTGGTGGCCGAGGGCTGGGCAAAGTCAGCATCCCACAGCAGCAAAAAGTGGGCACTGCTGTCCCCAAAATAATAATTTCTGGGATGACTCTTGGTTTTCATATCTGCAGCTCTTCCTGTTTTCTCCCTTTTCTCTTGCCTCCTCTTGTCTATCCCTTCTCCTTTCCATCCCAGCCCCAGTTCTCCATCTCGCTTCCCTGCAGTCAGGAACAGGCAGAGCTATGCAGATCTGAGTCCTCAGATGTTGCCTTTTCTCCCCAGCCATTCCTTTCCTCCTCTCACCTGTGAACACCACCTGGAGTGGGGTCAGGGTAGGCTCCCACCCCATGATGAGACCCCACAGAGCGTGGCATTTCCATCTCATCCTCCCCTTCTCCTTCCCCCTTCCTCCACACGGTCCTGCCTAGGCCAGCAGGAGCGAAGGAACGATCTGAGCCATCCCATCCATGCTGACAACTGCCTCTTGGACCCCGAGGCCAATGAGTGCTGGAAGGAACCTCCTGCCTACACCTTTCGGGATTACAGGTAGGGAGGAAGGGAAGAAACCTCCCAAGGGACTTCTGTCCCTCCTGGCTGTTCCCCACCCATGTCTTAGTGGGGCAGTGTGGGATCTGTCCAGGAGGTGGGGGTCAGCCTTGAGACTTGCCCAGTGCTCCCCTAACTGGGGTTTCCCCCTTCCTTTCCCAGTGCCCTCCTGTACATGAACGCAGATTTTGAAGGTGGCGAGTTCATTTTCACCGAGATGGATGCCAAAACTGTGACAGTGAGTTGGTGCTGTGGGCCAAAAGCTGTTCCTCAGCAGTCCATGCTCAGGGCTCTGGGCTTCCCCAGGCAGCCTGTGGCTCCTACCTTGGAAACAGCCCACACAAAATCCTGCTGCAGAGGTGCACAGACCATCTGCTCCCTCCCTAGAGCCCGTGCTGAGCAGTAAACCTGCAGAATAGGGGTTCTCCCCACCCCCAGTGTGGGCAGATGGATGGCTGGTAGTTGTCCCTGCTGAGCTGCCACCCCATCTCATGGTCAAACATGAACTGGTGTCTCCATACAGACACAGTGCCTGATCCAGGTCTCTTGTTCCAGAGTGGGTCACAGTGGTGGACATCAGACCCTGAGAGGGACGTGGCTCAGACATGAGCCCTCACCTCTGTTTGGGGCCGTTAAGGAAGCTGGGCACCCACTCTGTGGTTGGACAGAGGTCTGGGCACCATGCTGGGGTCTCTGGAGAAGCTGGAGGGTAGATTGTGTCTACTAAAGTGCTTGAGGGTTGATTTGGCTGGCACTTCTCCTCCCAAGGTCCTGCAGGACTCTTGCGGACTCCCAAGAGAAGAAAGAAAGGTGTTTCAGAGCCATGCCAGGCTTACCCTGGACCTCCCTGGAGTTATGCCATGGCCCCATTTTGCTCTAGGTGGTCACCTGCAGGCTTTGCAGAGACTCCATGCCATTGAGTCCTTTCTGCATGATGTCTGCACAGCAGGAGCAAGCTTCACACCTCCCTATTTACCCCACACCTTCTGCCAGCCATGCCAGAGGTGTCCCCCATTGCAGCTCACCAGGCCCTGGGGTGATGCAGAGGGATGCCCAGTGAGGTCCTGAGCCCAGCCACAGCCAGTGTGTGCAGCCATGGTGCTCCCTGCCAGCCTGGTTGTGCTGTTTCTCTGCAGGCCTCCATCAAGCCCAAGTGTGGGAGGATGATCAGCTTCTCATCGGGTGGTGAGAACCCCCATGGGGTGAAGGCGGTCACCAAAGGCCAGCGGTGCGCTGTGGCTCTCTGGTTCACCTTGGACCCACTGTACAGAGAGCTGGTGAGTCCCTCCATCATCATGTGAGGAGAGTTGGGGCATGTCCAGCATCCCACAGGAACCAGAACCATCTGATTTTCTCCAGTCCCAGTACATCTGTTTTCCTCCCATTGCACCCCCCACAGCAGCACTCCCACTCAGCTGGTGGCCCTAGGACAGGTTTTGGCTGCCAGTCCTGGTCCTGGGCACCCACTGCCCTTGGCCCCTGGGGTGCAGTGCCAGGCTGGGGTGCTGAGTGGGGTGTGGAAGGGCTCTGTGCAGGGCTGGGCTGGCCATTTCTGACACCTAGTGGCAGATGGATGGGGTAGCCTGATGGATGGGGAGCTCCTGCAGAGCCATCTGCAGCTCAGAGTGCTGTGCTGAGTCCTGCTGCCGAGTCCTCCCATAGGCAACTTGAACTCCATGGCTCTGGGCACACAAGATGCCTTGGAAGATCTGGGTTGTGATGCCTTTCACCAGGCACCCTCCACATTCTGTTTTAAAAAGCTGCTGTACCAGCCCCTGCCTCTTTTTGGTAGCAGTTCTGGTCTGTAAAAATAAAAGATATAAGATTGAGCAAAACTAAATGCAGGGAGAATGCAAAACCCTCATTCCTTTGCCTTGTGATGGAGGTGGGCTGCAAGGTTTGGGGAAAAGCTTTTTTTCAGACATGTACTTCAACATCTCTCAGTTTTTTTGCACTAGCAGAAATTCCTCCAGGCTTGGTGCCTGTGTGATAGGAGATCAGCCCTGCCCAGGGAGCTGGAAAGCAGCAACAAGCAGAGAGGGGACAGGAGGAGAGTGTGCTGTGGCAGTGGCTGCTAGTGGAGTGTGATAAGGGAGCTACAGATCATCAGCTCTGCCCCAACCACTGCAGCCCTGCAGGGAGGAGGGAATCAGGTATTGAGGTGGAAAGGGATTTGATGAATTTTGCCCAGCAAATCCCCAGCTCGAGTCCCAGGCTCTCCCCCATCCTCTCACCTGCTGGTTCTGGGGTGAAATCCTTGCTGTGTGTTCTCCCAGCAGCCTGAGCCTCACTGAATTAGCTGGAGCAGGCACTGAAGCTCTGCTGTTACCATTTCTTCCCTTCCCCTCTTGCAGGAACGAATCCAGGCAGATGAAGTGATTGCAATGTTGGACCAGGAGCATCTAGGACCCAGTGAAATGAACATCAACCCAAAGGATGAGCTATGAACTAGGCCAAAGACTTTTTCTATTAAATATTTATTTAATATTGTTAATCTTATTAGAACCCTTCTATTTTTGTACAGAGATGCTGTATAAATTAACAGGTTAATATGATTGTGGAGTTTCAGGAGTGCCTCTTCTGTGTTTAGCACAGCTTTTGCTGGAACCCTTATCCCTGTGCCAACATCTCCTGCTGGGGCTGACTCTGCTTCCAGCATTCCCTGTTTTTCTCTAGCACTTCTCAGGACTCATTCAGGCCCATTCTACCCCCTTGGAGAACCTACTTTTTTTCTTTCTCAACCAAAACCAGCTGCTTCTCTTTAGCATCTGCTGGAGAGAAGTCTCAGGTGTCCTAATGCACCAGCCTTCCTGCTCCTGCTTCCTGCTAGGGGAAGCTGGATCACAAAAACTGGAGTTCTGACAGCCCTTACCATTTGAAGTATGCCTTTTAAGGGAAAAACAAATAAAAACCCAAGTTCTAGCAAAATGGAGATACCTCTGTAGCCATGCAAAACTGGTGTTTGGGCATTAATTCTGAGCAGAGCTTCTGGAAATCAGCTGCTGAGCAGGGGTATGAGCTGTGCACAGGCATGAAGGGATGTGATACGCAGCTGACTCTGGTGAAACAGGGTCTGTCACTCATGTTCAGTCCCTTCTCTTGCTGATGGCCTGGGAACATGAAGGATGCTGCTTCACACTGCATCCTTTGAGCTTCCAGCCCAGTCTGCTGCTGGTAGAACCCAAAGTTTGTAGTCATGTTTGTAGTCATTTCCATGTCCCTGTTGGAAAGCAGCTTAGGAAGTTACAGTGCCATGGTGTTGGATGGTCATGGTGCAGCTCTGTACTCTGGATGTCCTGGCTGCATCCTCCCATCCTGGCACTGCAGAAGCAGCAGATGTTCATGGTGTGGTAGTATCTGTTTGCTCAGAGTAGTTCTGACCCAGCCTGAGCATGTTGAAGTGAAAGCAAGTAGTCAAATAACTCTTGGCTGAGTTGGTTCTTAAGCCAGTAAATCATTCCTCCCCAACCATTAAATTTAGTCCTGTGTGTGAATCAGAGCAGCCCCTATCTCAATCAGAACAGGCACTGAGTCACAGAACTGCTGTCCCAGATCTAAGTACAACTTTTATTTTGACCCAACAGCTGCTTCTGCTGCTGGAACTCAGCTCCTAAAAGGCAGGTTTTAGTAATCTTCACTGTTGAAATTACTGCAAAGCTGTCATCTCTCCAGAAAACACTGCCGGGACCTTTGCTGGAATTCACATCCTTGAGCTGCTTTGCTCAGCTCCCTGCTGCATTGGCCCTTTTGTCAGTCCTTTTCTGCTCCCCTCTGCCAGTTTTGGCATTCCCAGGACTGAAATAGAGAATTGTCTTTTCTCTTTGCTCCTGTAGCTTGTGCCTGTTCAAACCTCCCAGGCTCAGAAGCCCCCTCTTCCCATCCAGACACTGGCTGCAAAGGCTGTGAACAAGGACTGTCCTTTTGTAGAGACCTCCTCAAAAGCTGGTCCTGGGCAAGATAAGGGGAACTCTGTGCATTTGGAAAAACAAATGCCCAGACTGTGAAGAGGGAACTATTACCACCAAGAAAATGCTGGAAGAGTCATTTCTGCACCTTCTCCAATGCTGCATCTCCAGAGGAAAAGGCTCTGGGCATTTTTAAGCTACCAGCATTTCTTATTCCTTTGTTATGTCCCTTCCTCGTAGATTGTTGAAAAGATTCATCAAGTTGGCTCCCCAAAGAACTGCCCACAGGTCTCTGCCTTTGAGGAGCCTTCCCTGCTTAAGTGCCTCTTCTGTAAATAATTCAATCCCTCTTTTGAAAGGAAAAGCTGGAGAGAAGAAGGGGAGGGCAGCTGTTCAGTTTGGAGAGCTGACCCCCATTTCATTGCCCCTCCACGTGTACCACGCTGCTGCATCCAAGGCTTGACTCTGAATGCTGCACCTTCCATGTGGTCTGTGCTGCCATCCCCCAAGAGCCATTGCCCAGGTGCATCCTGCAGAGCCTCTGTGCAGCCCCAGCCCTCCCAGGGCTCCCACCAGCCGGTTCTGCAAGGAGGTGCAGGGGCTGGCACAGGTCATGGTTTGTTTGTTGCTGTGGTGGTTAGCCAGAGCTGTGTCTAAATCCAGGGAAAATAAACTAAACACATCTGGGCCTGTCTTTGTCTTTCTTCAGTCAAATATTAGGAGAGACCAGGGAGTTTGGGGTCTGCTTCATGATGGTACCTGTGCCTTGGGGGTTTCCTGCCTTAGGCCTTAGAGCACAGCCCCCTCTCCATGCTGGAGGAGTGTGGACTGTGTGTGTGTGCTTTTGGCTGCCTGTCCATCTGCCTTGCTCTGTGTCCAGCTGTGCAGTAACTCCACACCATGGCCATGCTGCAGGCAGGTTGCTGAGCAGGAAGGAGTCACAGCCCCCTGTGCACTGCTGGGGGTTCCAGGTGAAACAGCTCTGGTGCAGAGCCATGGAGCAGCTTTGGGGGATGCATCATTCCAGGACTCATTGAAACATCCCCCAAACATCCCCCATGAAGGGAGAAGACTCTGAGCTGCCTGGGCCATGCCTTTCACCCTGCTGCTCTGCCAGTGAGACCTGCTGGCAGCCTGGGCCAGGCTGAAGCCAGGAAACGGGAATGCAGTGAGTCAAAGGCACTTTTCCTGTTGGTTTGTTTTTCCAGTTCTCTGCTCTGGCAAACTCTAGCTCAGAAGTGGATTTGTATTTCTGCTGCAACAGCAGAGGTGGGTGCCTTTTGGCAAGCGTATTGGCACTCTGTAGCCTCACAGGAGCAAGTCACAGAACTCTCTGGGGTATGCCCCAAAATACAACGTAGGTTTTTGCATCTGTTGTATCCAAGTGGGATGGGTTGCCACCTAGGTGGCTTGGACTGAGAAATGAATTTTAACTCTTGGAGTTGATGTATTGGCCTGGCATCTGCAAGAGCTGTCAGGGTCACATCCAGAGTGCCTGCAGGGCACCTGCATCCCTGCAAAGAGAAAGCTGACAATACTGAATGTATACACTCCTCCTTGGTCAAATATGCCCCAGGGACAACCTGGTGCACTTTCATTTTTGTTTCCTGCTACTTTGGTTCACGCTGTTGCTCCTCTCCTGACCAGCCAAGGTAATTGCTGCTTCCTGAGCCCCATCATGAGGCAACTCCCCAGGGAGGCAGTGCCTGCAGTCACAGCACCGAGCACAAAACTGAAGTGCATTTCAGAGCACACTTCATGGCTCCATGGCCAGCTCCAAGCTCCTCTAGCCAAAGGGGAGCACAACCCACTTAGGTGTTGGCCATGTGTTGTACATTCCCCAGTTCTGTCAGCAGCTACAGGAGCCTTTTGGAGATGGAGGTGGTTGAACAATGCCTTAGTTCCTTGTTCACATGATAATAATAATAATAATATTTATAATAATACTAATACTACTACTACTACTAATAATAATAATAGTAATATATGTGGAGTGGGATTTGCAGGGTTGATTGATGACAGTCAATAAGGAAAAAAACTACCTACCCATAAAGGAAACGTCATGGAATTTGAAAGTATTTAAAACTGAGGTGGTTCTCTTTCTCTGTATGTGTTTGGGCATGGATATGGTAAAGTGAAGCCTGCATGCTGTTACTCCATGCCAGGGGACCTTTGCTACCAAGGAGATTTGTTTTGTTTTCATGTCCAAGTGGGCCTGAGCCAAGTTCACTTGGCCCTTGCACAAAGCTGCTGCAGGTTGTGGGGGCACTGGGGGGGTCTATGCCACAGGCATGTCTCAGCAAAGGGAAGTCCATCATATTTCATGACAATGCAGATGAAATGATGCCTTTGTTAAAGACAAGATTACTCTTTACAGTCAGGGATGCAGCAACAGTGTGAAGATCAGCAGTAGCAGCAAAACCACCAAGGCTTGGGGAGCAGTGGCTAACAGGAGTCATGACAGCTCAGCAAGGCACCTGATGCCTCATGCAGAAGACAGGAGCATGGAAAACACCTTGAGTAAGTAAAGAACCTCCAAGAGAGGCCAGCAGAAAGCCTGAGGCTTTCCTGAGCCCCCTTGGGTTGTAAATGCCTTACTCCAACTCCAAGTGTCTGCTGAAAGCTTCTCTCAGGCAAAAGTTCACCCCTGAAACCTCACCTGAAAATAAGACTTGTGGCTACTTACAAGTTCCTGAATCTATAATCAAGGCTGAAATAACTAAAGCTCTTTATGTCCAGTGGCTACAGTCTAAAGGAACCTGGACATTCCATAGGCATTAGCCTGAGAGACTTTCTGAGGCATTAATTTTAAGCAAGTGAACCTTGTCAGTGTTCATGTGGAGGCTCAGAGCTGTGTGGACAGTCAGTCTCCAACAACCCCACTGGATGATGACTAATCCCCATTATTTCCAAGCTAGGCCATGGTAAACTTATAAAATATGTTGTATTTGGACTTTTTGTATGTCCTCTTTATTTCCCAGGCTCTAGACTGACACCCCAAAACACATCAGCTCTGTTCACCCTGTGAGCCCCACTGACAAGCTCTGCCAGCAGCCAACTCTGCCAGCTGAAAACTCTCTGCTGCTGCCACTCCATCCCACCCCACTGCTGCATCCCTCCTGCTGTATCCCCACCCTGCTGCTGGCTCTCTGACCTGGTGATGGACAATTTGGGTGTCACCATCCCCACTGTGAGGCTGGCAGTCCCTGTGGGTGTCCCCACCTCAGAGGTGCTGTGGCTGTGGGTGGGAGCCGATTTGTCAGCTTAGCATTGCAGCTGCTGAGTGACTGAGAGCTGCAGCTGCAGCAGCTGGGCCAGGGAAAAGAGCTGGGCAAAGCAAGGAGATGGAGTTTGCACTGAGCCCTGCTCATCCTTCCTGCCTACACCTGGGCAGAGCCAAACCTGAGCACTCACAGGCTGATACATCTTCCCATGAAAAACTCATTAAGAAAAAAAAAAAAAGATGTTTCCTCCTGTCCACACTGTTGCTCAGCCTGGGGGAAAAAAAGAGCAAAACAGCTGGCAGTGAGATAAAAATGGGCTAGTCCTGCTTTGGGGAAGAACTATATTAAAAGAGGAAAGAAATATGTATGTCTTTTGTTTCCACAGCTGCTCCTTATGTCCACACCCCACTGTAAGAACCACCTTTTCCTGGGGGAAGTGTTCCTGCTTGTTTGTGCATTGGGCTATGACCCTAGCCAGGTTCCAAAACACTGTGCTCTTCCCCATGTATGCATGGCCCCACATACGTGTGCTTCTCCTCCCTCCATCTCCAGAGCAGCACCCTGATGGATGAGATGCCTTGGTGTCAGTGACAGCACCAGAGCCAACAGAGTGCAGCCATGCACGGTCAGATCCTGCACTGCTGTTCACCCCAAGCACTGCCCTGCCTGCACTTGGTGCCTGGGGCTCACATGGACAGATCCAATAGATGTCACTGAGATGTCACTCCCCAGTATCCTCCGGGAGCACGGTGTGTGGGCCACCTGACCATACCCCCAGGGGAAACTGCTGTCTCCACAGGTCTAGAGGATACCATGGCCAGCCCAGAATCACTTTTATCTTGTTTAAAACACATGGTGAAAGCTGGCACTGAGTTTGTTTCCTTCTCATTTAGCAAAACTTTTGTTATGCACAAAAAAAAATCATAAATGTCAGCACATCCAAACCTCCTGGCCAGCATCCAACCCCACCAAAAATAAGTGCAGCACACTAGAGGAACTTGAGGAAGCAAAACAGGTGACTCAGAGAGAGCTGCCTGGCCATCCTCACCTTGTTTCTGGTTGAAAGCACCCCTGATCTCAGGGGGAGAGGGTCCAGCTGCGGTCAGGCAGCGGCGTGTGGGGCTGCGGTGGCAGAGCACAAGGGCAGGAGCCTGCAGTGTGTGCCCTGGTGGGAGCAGGCACCTTGGGGATGAGCAGAGCAGGATGGTGAATGGACACAATTGGCAAAGGGGAAAGTCAGCTAATGATTGTTTCCAGGGATGGTTTGGATAATGAGAATGGCAATTCTGGTAGGTATTTCCTGAAGCTGAGCAGGGCAGGGGGAATTAATATGAGCTCAGTTTAGCTTCTGCTGCTCCTTTATTTGTGATGAGATTAGCAGCAGAGATGGCAGGGCACCCTCACCTGCTGCTGCTGCGATGGGGTGAGCTGATAAGCACCTCCTGCCCAGCCCAGCAGCTGAGCCATGAGGGGAAAAACACCAGGGAAAACCACCCCTCCATCACACAGGGCCTTTTTGCAATGGTCCTAAGCTCAGGGGCAAAATGTTGCATCGGGCTGGCTGGCCTGATCCTGGCAGTGGTGCTGATATCCCAGCACAGCCCAGTGTCACATCCCCTCCTTGCAGTGCTTCTGCACCCCATGTCAGCTGAAAGCATCAGGTTTACCATCATCACCGCCTTACTGGTGAGATATGAGGCCACCAGTGTGCCTTGGGCAGCCCCAGTGCAAGAAATGAGTGGTTGATTTGACTTGTGGCAGAGGCTGTGAGGTGTGACTGCCCTGCAGAGCATCTCCCAGCTGCTCACAGTGCTGTCACTGGACTGCAGCAAAGGTGGAGAAGAAGCTGTCTTATGGGCCAAGTGTATCCATCCAGGGCAGAAGCTCCACTGCTGTGGGGCACCTTGGCACACAGCTTATCCCTGCAGGGCTCCCTGCCACCACTGGGCATATCTGAGCTGATGGCTCAGCCTGACATCCCATGTTGTCACTGGCTGCATTGCCCGAGCCACGATGTCCATGAAAACCACCTGTGGTGAGATGCATTTCTCACTCAGCCCTTTTCCCTGAGCCAAATCAACGTGTACCCATAGCCCAGGGGTGACCAAATTGATATAGGGGGCAGTTTCCCAATCACGTGGAGATTGTGGGGGGCTGCTCCCACCACCACACAGGAAAAAAACAACCCACCAGGATCTTAAAACCAGTTTGCAGCCCCCAGGCACCTGGGGATTGTTTGTTCATCTCCTTTCATTTCGACACCTCATGTGAGAGACTGGGAGCTGGCATTCACTGCTCCTGTGGTGCCAGCTCCGAGATTGTTTTATTTGATTTGCCAACCAAAATGGGTGGAAGGGTGGAGACTGTATTTTCCCCTTTATTTTTGTTTTCAAAAAACCCTTCTGGCCCTGGGTGAGGCAGAAGAAGCTGAATAGTTTCATGCCTATCTACTCCGTGACAGTTTTCTGCCCACAGCACCAGGGCACAGCCTGGCTCCTCCAGGCAGAGCTGGGTGTGGGTGGATGGCCTCCCTGTCTAGGTGGGAAAAGCCCTCAGCCACCTCCCTCAGCATTTCCCCCCCACCAAGGGAAAATTTCCACCACACTGGAAAAAGCCTCCTTCCTTCCTCTGGCCAGTGGATCAAAGGAAAAATGAAGTCATTCCATGTCACTGTGAGAGGATGGGGCAGGCTGTGAGCTCCCCACCAGCAGTGGGGGGATGGCTGCACTCATTTTGCAGAGCTGCAGGGAAGGGGTTTGTCACTGAAGTGCCCAGGGAAAGCCCTGAGTGTGTGTGGTTGACACCCTGAGGTGCTCTGAGCAAACACTCTCAGAATATCCATCCCCACATCAAAACGTGTCCCAGACAGTGGTCTCGGGGATGGGATGAAGGGTATCTGGACTTTCTCTGGAGCCTGGCTGCACCCTGTGCTTCCCCAGGTGACTCATGGAGCCTTCACAGCACCTTTGCAAGCACAGCAGCCCAGGAGGGTTTTCCCATCTCGCTCACAGCTATGAAGAGATGGATGTCCATGTGCATTTTCTAAAAGCTCAGCCACAAGCAAATGATGCGCTGTGCTCTTCTGTGCCCAGCAACCTGCCAGGTCCACCCTGCCTTCCACAAGCCCACCGTGCTGCCACCAGGCTTTCCTGGCAGCCTGGGCTTGCCCACCCTTCTGGAGCCTTCTGAGAGGCTGCGGGGAAAGTAAACGTGCCTGCACCAAAGCCAGGCGCTGCAGGGAGTGAGAAATCCTGGCTGATGAGCACACACCCTGCCCTGCTCGGCTGGCACCGTGCACATCCCTCCCTGTTTGCCGTGGTGCTGCCCCTGCGGCCACGACCCGCACCCTGCTAAAGAGACTTCAGTTCCCCTTGAGGTGGAAAATGCCACATCCCTTCTCCCTTTTCAGGCTAATTACACCGAAACAAAAGGGGAGAATGCTACCAAGCCCATGAGTCTCCCACCCAGCGGGATGAGGTGGGAGCTCCTGATGGCACGAATACAGGAACCAGCAGCCAGCCTCCCACTCCTCTTGCTCAACTGCTGGCGCCAGCAGACAAAAGATAACAAACATCTCTCCTGCTCTTGTGGTGGGCCTAGCAGCAAAAGGAAATTTCCAGGTCAGAAGCTCCTGCTGGGTAGCTCATGCTCCAGGCTATGGAGAAGAGCTGCAATCCCAATTTGCTCCCAGTGTAAGCACTGCACAGTACTGGGGAGACCCATGTGCTGCACACCCCAGGCACTGCCTTGAGTTCTCCCCAGCTGCCTTCAAAATTCGTCTCACTTCCACCACTTCCACCCTTGCCAAGCAATGACACGGCTGCTGCCAATTCCTTCTAAACACCTGCAGCTTTGGGGGAAAACCCAACAGGACTTTTTGTTTTCCCCTCCTTCGGCAGCTCTGCAAGCCAATAGCCACCGTGTGCCATGGTAGTCTGAAGGCAGCTCTGCTTTGCAGGCACACTTGGTATAAACAGGGATAAATGAACCAAAGGGATCATCCTGTTCTAACCCAGGAGGGGGAAAAGGGCAGAGTGCTGTCTGGGAACACAGGCGAGTCCTGGGAGCATCACCTTGAGCTTTTCTCTCCCTGCCATGCCTGGCCACCCCTGCCAGCACTGCTCTTCTCTCACTTGCAGTGGGGGTGCTCACAGCCAGCTACAGCAGCATGAACAGGAAGAAAATCAGGCTTAGGAAATTTGCCTATATTGGTATAGATGTCTGTTTTGGCATCCTTTTCTGCAGCCTCATTGTGTTTGATTTGGCTGTCTCAACTACCTGAGACCCTTGTCAAAGCTATTCCAGATGTCCTGGCCTAACCAGGCATGCAAGGGTTAATCTCTGTGCTCCTTGGGCCCAGCATCACCTCACTTCAAATGGAGATGTGAGACTCAAGAACCACAGCTTCTTTCCAACTAGATTCTCTGGATGGGCTTCATCTCCTGTGAAACACCTTGGCATCTCTGTTCTGCTTCCTGGTCATGGGGGCACTACTACAAAAACAACAGCAAACAAACAATAAAACAAACAAACTCCAATTTCATTCAGCTCTCTGGTTCTTGGGGCCTCTTCAGACAGCAGCTGGTCACTGCCTGTGTAGGATCCAGGGTGCCTTCACCTCCTCACCTGCCCACCTTTGTGTGGCTTCTGGCAACCCTGGCAGGGCTTTCAGTCATGTCTGATTTCCTCACCTCTGAGGCAAGGCTGAAATAACCTGAGACAGCTGCTGCCCATGGCCTGACTGTAGCATACTTGGCTTAATGGTTACTCGCTAATATTTTACCCTTGGGTGAAATGATAACGTTCTGGGCCAGGTGGATCACATAAAGCCGTCTCTTCTTCCAGGCAAGCTGTTAGAGTTGTGCAAAATCAAGTTTGTGTGTGGTTTTGGTGCATGCCCTTTTACTGTGAGCCCTAAACCTCCAAAGCACAGCACAATCCTGCCCTCTGATAGCTCCAAAACAACTGACTTCCTCCTGTTCAATCACTAATTAAGCAGCAGGGAAACCAGAATATAAACCATAATAGAAGCAACTGTATTGCAGTCACTTAAAGCTGGAATAAAACTTTTCTCTAAGGAGAGAAAATCACCCTCAGTGGCAGGAAGAAACCACCACAGGCTGCTCCTCCAGCTAAGGGAAGCCCTGCTCAGGATTTTCAAAGGGTGTTGTGGGTTTGAGGCTCAGGCTGAGGACTGGCCCCCACAGGCCAGTGCTCAGGGCTGGGTATTTGCTCAGCATCGGCCTTGAGAGGCCAAATACTGCCCTGAGGGGAGGGCACTGGGCACTGCTGCGGGCCAGGCTTCTCACACACGGGCATTGCAGCACCTTCTAGGCACAGCATGGTGCAGAAGATCCATTACCTCCCGTTTCTGCGCAAGACACCCCCATGGAAATACTCCTGTTCACCTTCAGGCCAGCCACTCTCTGCAGGCTCAGCAAGGGCTGCTTGACCTTGTCCTTGGAATAAGAAATCAATGCCTTTATCTCGCATTTTGCCACGGCGCGTGGATAATTTGATGCAATTGTGTAGCCACCCACACCTTTAATTAATCAAAGATTTTTTCACGCAGCACTGTGCAATATTTTATTTCCTAACATCCCTGCTACAGTGTACAAGGGTCTGTTGTAACATTTCTTACCCAATTCCAGCACTAAAGGCTATGAAGCCAAGAAGAAGATGGATCACATGTGTGGAAATCTTCAGCGTTGTCTCCAGAGGCGACTGCCAAGGAATCAGAAGCTGAATTAATCAGAGGCTCACAAAGAGATTTGTGAAAACAAAACAAAAATTAGAAAGAGACAGCCAACAAATGAAAACAACTTCAGGAAGAAAGCAGGAAGAAGTCAGCAGATTTCCTGGGCTTTCACTTAGGAAGCTCAGGAAAAATTGGAAGACATCAGAGTTTCTAAAAAACAGAAACACCTTGCTAGAGTTCACTGTTCTAGGACAGTGCTAAAAACCCCTTCCAAGGGACCACCACAACATCTTTCCCCTTCAAACTTTCTTCTGCCCAGCTTCATGTTAGTGCTGCTGATGGGAGAAGGGGAAGTGCAGGTAAAGCCTGGAGATGGTTGGGCTGAATGCTGAACACCTGGCCAGAAATGCCTGATAAACACCTGTCCACACCTTTGAGTGCAAATGGGTGCTTCTTTCCAGGCTCCCTGAAGCCAGGAAAGCTGGGCTGGGACCTGGAGACCGAGGCAGGGGTGAGCAGTGGGGGTGACCTGCTGCTGAGCAGAGGTGGCCCCACATGAGCACTGCCCATGACTGCCAGCACGGTGTCGTTCTCCACCTGCCAGCCGAGGTGGGTGCCATCCCCTCCAGCTCCCCAGCTTCTCCTCGGGAGCCGCACACCGTCTCTGGGCACAGCCCAGAGCTGCAGCAGGTGCCCGCCCAGCTCTGGGGGCTCCTCTCCCCTTTGGCCTCCCCAGAGCAGGTCGCACATGTGCCAGGTGAGCTCTGAAGGACGCAGCACCCAGCTGGGGTGCAGCCAGCCCCGGGGAGCCCTGGCAGCAGCAGCCTGGGGCTGCACAGGGGTGTCTGCCGGGCTCTCCGTGGGAGCTGTGCCCTGCTGCAGCCAGCTGCCGCTCTGGGAGCTCCTGCCTGCTCTCTGCAAAACACCCGGTGGTATTTTCTCAGCTGGAAGAAGCGATGTGCATCGCTCCGGCAAGGAAGAGTTGTGCAGCCAAGGCCTGTGTGTGCGTGAAGGGAAGGTGGAGCAGCTTCGGGCCGGGCACACCCGGGAGCCCGGGGCACGCTGCCCTTGGCTGTGGGGTGCTGCAGCACGGGGCACCCCTGCAGGGCTGCTGCCCCAAATGCACCTCCGGGGGTGGGCAGGCTCTGCTCTGAAAGCATCTCTGGGCAGAGGTTCACCAAGAGGGCACAGCTTCAGGCACCTGCCGGGGAGAGTCATCTCTCCTGGTTTGGCAGGTGATGGGTTTTGGTCTTCACCTTCTCAACTTCTCATTTGTGCTGGTGTGGGTCGGGATGGGCACAACACCGGGGGAATCGCTGTGTGCACGGCAAGGGGCAGGAGAGCAGCAGCTTTCCCAGGAGGCGGCCGCAGGAAGGCTTCTTCTGGAGCACCCCGAGCCACTTGTTTATTCCGCCCGTGTAAAATGACCGAGCAGGAGCTGCTGCGGCTGCCCTGGCGGTCTGCAGAGGCTGGGGAGAGGCTTTAGGAGGCTTTACAAAGCCGTGGCCGCGCTGTGAGCCCCCGGGGTCGCCAGGGGGCAGTGGCTGCCCGGCAGCGCCCGGGGCTCTTCCCTCTTCCTTCCCTGGCATTTCTGTGGGGCTTTGCTCCGCAAATCCCTCCACAGGGAACCCACGAGCCGGGGGACATGGGAGAGTCCTGGCTTATGTGCAGCCAGATCTCACCTTGTCTCAGTTGTCTTTGTTTGTCTGTTTTTGCTTTTTCAATATAAGTTTGGATTTGTTCTCCTCTGCTGTCCTCACTTCTCCTCACCTCTTCCCTCTCGGTTTCTCTCTCTCCTTTTTCTTTTTTTTTTCTTTTTTTTTTTTTCGGACTGCTCCAAGACACTTTTTTTGAGGCTGCTGGCAGCTGAACAGAAGAGGAAAAAGCACCATCTCCTCTGCAGGCCCACTGATTTGTTTCTTTGTCCCCCTTTTCCCCTTCAGCCCCTGCAGCAGTTTCTTAGCTGCACACAACTGTGCCGTGACGGTCTCTCACAGTGCAGCCACAAGCTTTCAGAACTTAGCAAGGCTGATTCTACAGACAGAGCCACCCTGCTAAATATTAACAAACAAGCTTAGTCTTCCCCTTGGCCTTGATGCAGGCAATAATGAGACTGCATCTTCCAGGGCATGATTCAGAGTGGGAATCTAATATGGTCTGAATGGCTCCCCAGGGACTTTCTTGCCACTGATGATGTAGAGAACCTAATCTCCTACCCTAGGCTGTTGGGAGAGACAATGTAAGCATCTCCCTTGCATGCTGTAATGGTTGGTTTCAGCCCAGCTGCTGGTGAGTAATTGCTGAACGTGCCAGCAGGCACACACCTCCTGTTGGAGCACGTATCCCCACCATCCAGGGCAGTGGCACAGCCAAAAAGCCACTGTGCCCACAATACCACAGAGGCATAAGGGCAGCACACTGCAACAAGAGTGAGAAAATCAGCTGAACGGTGCACAGAGACCCTCACCAAACAATCCTTGAGCACTCAAATTGAAATCCAGGTGTCCATGGGCCTCTTACAGATATTGCTGTGGGAGCAGGGTGGGGCATGGCACTGCTGTGACTGCAGTCACCAAGGCAGAAGCACACTGGGCACAATCAGTGTCCTCTGGTGTCGTAGGGACCCTTCAGGCCTTGGCTTCAATGCTACAGCTACACAGCCACTGTATACCAACCACCTGCAGTGATGTCTCAGTGCTCATCTGTGCCCTGGACCTGTAGCTGCAGGTCCCTTGTCCTGCCCCAATTCCTGCATCTCCTGCCCCCTAATCCCACAAAGTTTTTCCTTTACTCACCTGTGGCCCCAGGCACCTGGTTTATTCCATGAAGGCAGAGCTGATGTTCTTAAGAATAAAACATACAGCATTAGGAGTGTTTGCAAGGAAGTCAAAACTTTTTAACAAAACCAGTCCATCCCCCACACACTCCCCAAAAAACAACTTTGACCAGTTTGCACAGCTCAGCAAATCAGAAGGGCCAACAGCCCAAGCTCTGACTCGGTGCAGGGCTGGCCTGCCCACATGGTTTTCCCAAGGAGAAACAACTTGGGAAAAGGCAGAGTGGGAGGCCAGGTCCTGCAATCCTTCCCCCATGGCACAGGCAGCTGCCTTGCCATCAGGAAGGGGCTTGCTAAGACACACAGGACAGGAAGAACACGATGAGCAAAACTCCCTCCACAGGCTCCACTAGGACACTTGCCAAGTTTTATTGTGTCCAGGTAAGTTTCATGCCAGGGACTGCTAGCTTCAGCACACTTAGGACTAGCAGCAGAGAAGGGCATGCACATCTTCAGAGGTCCACCCAGGCTTGCAAAACACAGCTGGAAGCTCGTAATGGATCCCTGCCCTGAAAACTTCGTGCTTGCATATGAAGCATTCCAATATCCAAAGATGAAATTCCAGCGGGTATGGGTGGAGGGCAAAAGGGAGAGCAGCAGCTTGGGATTCCTCACTCACTGAAACCCTTGCTGTAACCTAAGCAATGTTCCCCACTCCAGCAGTGGATCACAGCAGTCAGAAATTACAACCATATTTGAAGCCTACCTGTTCAATGGAAACTGAAATCTTATTTTACGTGATCCAATTTGCTCATCTAGAGGCAGAATTCATCAGCTGAAACAGCAAGTTTTCACAGCTGTTCTAGCAGCACTTCTCTCTTTTGAGAACAACATACTAATTTTTAATACCACATTCAGGCAATCCCCAACTGCCAGAGTGCAACCAGGGTGCTGTTACCTCTGGATATTGGTGTCTGATGTCAACTACTCTAATCATTTGGGAAAGGCAACAGTGACCAAAACCAAAGAAATCAGGCAGACACTCCCTACCCCAATAAACCAGCTCCCAAGGGAAGTCGGGACAGCCTCTTCTTTTAAGGCATTTGTGGGGTTTTCTTTCCACTTTCCCCACTCCTAAGCATCCTCCCCCAACCACAACCCATAACAACTGTAAGAAATAGCCATGGGCAAAAGCCACTGATGAAGCTGGGCTGTTAATGTGGTGGTCCATGGACAGACTGAAGGCCCCAGCTGACGGACACTACTCCCATTCCCTTCAGAATAGTCACCCCACTAGCACTGAGCTGTTTCTTACTTCAAATCCTTGGAAGAAAAACTGAGATGCAAAGGAGGAGGAAATGGCTTTGCTAGGGGAGAGGATGCACAAGGTGATGCACAAAGCCTTTGGTGCAAGACTATTTCCCAAGTGTGGATGCCAAAGGGCAGCACTGACCCTTCTTGCTCCAAGCACACATTCCTTCTCTCCAGCATGACGCGGAACGTGGGGCACTATTGGGTGCCCTGCTTAGAAACAAAATAGGGAAATCTGAGGAAAGGGCAGAAAAGAGCCATGCCAAAGGCTGAAGACTTCGCAATTCAGCAAGAGGCTTATGGAGCTGACCTGCTGCATCTGACAGAAAGGCAGCAGATGGATGTGTGATGGCACCTTGGACCACACCCTCAAGCCACAGATTCTGTAGGGACAGAAAACTGCACCTATGGGCAAAGGTGACACTAAGCTCCGGCTGCTCACAGGAGGACATTTCCAAGAAGGCGCGCAGGGAGGAAAATAAGTTGTTTGAGAATTCAGTGTAATTTTCAGTTTTGGCTTTTATTTTCATTCACTTCAACAACAAGGCGATCCAGAACACACCGAGGTCTTGGTGCAGGCAACACTGTCATTGCTACAAGCATGGGCAGATTCTCAGCTCAATTAAGCCATAACACTTTGATGCATCAAAACAAAACAAAATCACAGCTCTACAGGGGAGGGCAAAAGCTACAGCAGTTCAAACTCACTTGAAGATTCCAGTTATATCGAAGTGGGATCCATAGTGGCATACAGTAGAAAGAAGGTTTTCACAGCATATATTTTGATCATTAGTGATGCAGCAGAAAAGCTCCATCTCGCTGCTGAGTTGAAAAGCAGATACTGAAGTTCTTGTACTTTGGGCGCAGCATTAACTGCATTAAACCTTTATAGTCAGAAGCTCCCTAGATCCTAAAAATGACCGTGTCTTTTGCATCAATGTATGTACAATACTGAAGCAGCTCAGGACCACACAACGGAGATGCAAAAACCTCGGAGGTGAGAAGGGCACAGCCTAATTCACCTCCAGGGACTTGTAAAGTATCTGCACTAACACTTCCCCCACACTGACACTGCCCTGCTGAATTAATCATTGCATCAAGTCAAGAGCAGAATGACTTGCTTCTTTTGTACCATATAGAAAAAAATATAAAGACATATAGTAAGTTCTCACACTGAGCATGTTAAATACTTTGAAATCTAGGACACTGATCTTTGAAGTGTTACAAAATAAAATGATACAACAGGCTTTCAGTATGCACTCCCTCCCCCCGCAACTGCAACGTAACACAGTAATCTCAGTATGAAAAATACAAATATATTCATCCAGTGTCTGGTTGTTTGTTACACGATTTGTAACAGTAAGCCTTCTGCATAAAAATAATAATTAAAAAACAGAAAAACAAACAACATTTTATTGTGGTTCTGTCAGACCCAGTAGCCCAAGAAGAAATAAAAATTGTCGCGTTATGCGGTAGGAAAACAAAAAATTACACATACAAAAAAAATATTTATATACAGACTTTACAGTGTAACCATCTGGCATTACCATTTATAGCTAACCAAAACAGGCTTGCACAGCTACCAAAAGGCAGTCTTTGAATGCAACACAGACCTGGCACAACAGACAGATGGAGGACGCTAACCATATTGGACTTGAATGAAATGCGTGGCACAGCGCAGGGCCCACAAACAGCCACTGCATTGAAACAGGAATATTCAGCTGTAGCAAGGTAGGATAACAAGTTGTTTAAACTGCTTTTTTCATCTTTCCCCAGCCAAAAAAAAAAAAAAAAAAAAAAAAAAAAAAGTCAGGCTTACTGTTAAAAAGAACAAGCTGACTTGAAAGCAGCTGTGCTGAGCCTCGCTCCTCAGCTTAGATTTGATTTGTACATCTTAGAGTCTCATTACCTTGGCCAATAAAAATGTGAAAACACACACTGTTCAGTTACTTGTCCACAGGACCTCTGGCAGTCAGAGGAAATGCCACAGAGCACAACTGTGGTAGAACCAGTAAAGAAAAAAAACAGAGAAAAATCAATTTCTCATGTAAACATGGCTTATTGCAGTAACAACACTCATAGTACCAGGAACTGGTCCTTGTTTTAAGGCAGCTGGTGGTTATTTTTTCAGTCTCCACTTCCAGTTGCTTGTCATTTAACCTATGGCAACAAACACAACAGGTTCCAACCCATTACAGATATATCTAAAGACAAGTCTACTGAACTTGGGAAGAAACCAACCAAGCCTGGTCTAAACAAAAGGTTGTCTGAGTTTAGGATAGCTGAAGCCCTACAAACCAGCTCTCACTCCTCCATTTAACTGGAGGCTGGGTGGGCAAATCCTTATGCTAAACTAGCCAGGCTGCATGCATGGCAAAACCTAATTCTATAGCTTAAATGTCAGTAGTATTACAGCATGGTTAAAAGTGAGGTGGGGTCAGAGTTCAAGAGTGACCAGTAGCTTTATTTACATTTCCAAGCCTGAATGGACCAAACCAGGACATACATATGAGTGTATATCCAAAACAAGAAGAGAGAGCAGGCTTGGTTTTCCCAAGAAGGTGAGGGAAAAGTAGGATACAGGTGCTGTAAGCGCTGGCCTGCCCAGCAAAGTGCATGTGCTGTCTCCGCTGGAGAATATTACACATGAACAGAGCACTCAGCTCCAGGGCAAGAGGCTGTTTAAGTGCAACGTTCAGCAGACCGATTCCCATTTATTTTTCATATAAACTATCAGTTCAGGGTTGAATTGCTTTGGGGTTTTTGCATTTGGTTTTGCTGTTGCGGTGTGTTCGGTTACTTGGGGTTTTTTATTTATTTTTTTTTGGCTTTTTAGAACTTTATTTTAACCTTCCTGCTTTTCAAAGTGGGATCGCTGGGTGAGAGAAACATGTTTGCAGGTCAGGGCACCCACAAGGCGTGTGAAGATTCATAAGGCAAGAAAAGAATCCCTCTCCCCAAAGGAAAACACATAACAAGTTGGCCTTCTCAAGAAGGTCAGTGGTTGTCAAGGAAATACTACCCGCCTTCCCCCTTCGCTCAGCTCTTCCCCTTGCGAGAGCTGCGGTGGAGGCTGCAGTCCAGGAGCACGACCTAGACAGCACCCAGGGCATGACCTAGCAGGAGTGAGCAAGAAGGTTCCCTCTGCCCTCCGTCTGGGGGTGCAGTACCAAGCAGAAGGAAGACAAATGAAGGGCTGAGCAGTTCGTGGCCGGGGCGGGGCGGAGGGGGGCCCGCGGGTCTCACTCCCCCTCCTCTTTGATGCGTTGCTGTTTGTTGCGGCGGGCATCCATGTCGAAGTTGAAGTCGTTCCACTCGTCGCGGGGCGGGAAGGAGATGGTTTGCCGCAGCGTGAAGCGCACGGCGTCGATGACCCGCTCCCCGCGCGTCTCGCTCGAGCCCACGCTCACCGTGGAGGCGCCGCTGGGGGTGCGCAGCAGGTGGGGAGGGGAGGAGAAGTCATGGAGCTGCCGGTGGTCCAGGATGCCCTTCCAGATGGCATGGCGGAACTGCTCCGGGATCTTAAGGCTCACCAGATCCTGCAAGGCAAGGTGCGGGGCTTAGCAGGGGAATCACGGGGAAAGCTGGGCTCCAGGAGTGAACACAGCCTCTGGGCCACCAAGAACCACCAAAGCTGCTAAAACCCAGGTGGCCATGATGCACTGCTCCTAGAAGTGGTGGCTCACTCTAGAACAGGCATGTGTGACCGTGAGGCAGCAATGGACTGTTTTGAAGGCACAAAGTCTTACTTTTAAGTTGGACAAAACACTTGTTCATGTATAAGACATGGTGACCTAAAACTAAAAGCTTAACTGGACCACAAGGCCTCCAAAGGCAAACTCAGGGAGATCTGCTGGCTGTTGGTGGTGGGGGATGCTGGGCTGCTGAAGGTCAATGGCTTTGAAAATTCCCATGTTTATTTCAAAGCCTGCAAAAGGATTTTAGAACCCAAGCCTGAGCTCCAGTATTCAGAGATCTGGGTGTAACTCTATAGGAACTGTCTTAATTACTTTAACATAACCAAATTTAATAACAGACACATAGCCTTAGAAAACTTGTATTTTGAGGCCCCATCATTTCTGTGCAAAACCTGAGGGTTGCATTACCTAAACTCTGGGATACACAGTATCAGCTTCTGAAAAAATTAGCAACCAACTTCAGTTAATTTGGGTCAGCTTTTCTAATTAGACCAGCAGCAGAAGGAAGGCTAAGGAGCAAAAGCACCACAGTCTCCCAAAGTCTTGTGGAAAAAAAATGGGACAGCCAGCTTGGAAGAGAGCAATGGCCCTGGAGAGGAAGCAGCAGCCCTGCAGCAAAAGCCATGCAAGAGTAAAAAAGGGAAAACAACGAACAGGGATGAGATACCAGTGGCAAGGGAAGTTGATTAAGGTAAGGCCAGAAAACAGAAGCAGGGAGGGAAAAATGCAGACCACTTCTGGTGAGCCTACTTGTCTGCAGGCGAGTGAGGTGTAAACTGAAACCGAGCCTTGCAGAATTAACCAGCGCGTGGGCTGGGGCCACTTTAGGGGCTCAGACAGAGTTGGGGAAGGGGAGACATTCTTTCTCTGTGCCAGGCAAGGCAGTTACAGTGCTGGCCCCAAGTCCAGCCTCTCTTCACCTCACAACATCTCTTCTCTATGTGCAACAACCTTAAATCAAACTAATTGTGTAAAAATAAAAGTATACTGAGTCTGGATTTCTGACCTGTTCCTAAAGCAGGGCCAAGAGAGCAAACAAAGGAAATGGTGAGGAGTTACTTACATCCATGGAGTAATGCTCAATCTGATAGATGGTGGTCAGCCCCTGGGTCGTGAAATAATCCACACAGGATGAGCAGCCCAACCTCGCTAAGAAGCTGCAGAGGAGGAAGGAAGGAAGGAGAGAGAAAATAGGATCACCCTGGCTGCAACAGCCCAAACCACAGAAAAACCAAACACTCAGCCAACCTGCAGCAACAGGAAACAAAGCTTTCACCCTTGGCTTGACCTCCTCCAAGACGTCCCAGGCCAGCAAGCCACATCGCTGCCACATCAAACAAACGAGGGAGTCCTTCAGCTCAGCACCCAGCAGACAGCCCTCATGGCAGCATCTTGCCTTAGTCAAGAGCCAGTGCTGCACAGCCTGGGTCTTGAAGCAGGAAGGCTCACAAAGACCCTCCTGCCAGGGCACCTCACCCAGAAGGTGGCTGAGCCCATGGCAGCCTGGTGCATGCACAGAGGGCTTCAGCAAGGCATGGGGTCTAGGGCTCAGACACGTCATGCACTGCCAATCAGCACATTCTTCCCTAAGTGTAAAGGATTCCTTATTTATGGGCAGCATCTTTCAACTGGTTTGACCTCACAAAGGGCAGAGGGGCTTCTGACCCCAGCCATGGCTTGTCAAGTGGCCAGAAGGGAAAAAACAAGAAATGTTTGCAAGACAGCCAGGCACCCTCAAACTCGATCAGTCCAACAGATGCTGCATCCCTCAGCTTTCCTGCAGTCCTAACGTCCCTGTTTCTCTCAGCTGCTCAGACACGGTGGGGATTTGAGGCTCAGTGCCCAGAGGGTGCCAGCCTCGGGACTGCCAAGGGCCCAGTGGGATCTGGTGCTCCAGGATCACTCAGGCTCCTGACCCAAGGGCTGTGCTCCCTTCGTGTGGGCAGTGTGCCGGGCAGCCTGCTCCCGCTCACCTGACGATGCTGCAGTCTGAGGGGTATGGAGGAGGGGGGGTGCAGTGGGACGTTGAAGGCATGGAGAGGGGAGGAGGCAGCGCCTGCGTGGGACTGAGGCCATTCATATCCCCGGTCATGGCCATGTGGGTGCCCATCATGGGAACTGGAGGAGAGAAGGAGGAGCACATCGTTACCCAGGCATGCCCAGACCCCAGCTTCGCCCCCAGCACGGCACCCAAGGACAGCACCCACACCTGAAGCAGCCTGAAATCCCCTGTAAAACCCTGCACAGGGTGAGCTCATGAGAAGTTTCAGGCAGGGCCAAGGACCAGATGACAGACAGTCCTTCTGGAGCTCTCCCCTCACAGGAGTAAGTGCCACCCTCACGTCACCTTCCCTCCCAGACAGCCTGGATAAAAACCCTGGCTTGCCCTGCCACAGGAGAGCAGCAGGACAGAGCCAGCAGAGTAACCTAATACAGCAGCCAAACAGCTTTGTTTTCTGAGACAGCAAGAGCAGCAGAAAGGGCTCAGCAACAGGTGTGGGCATGAGTCCAGCTGTTTTGAAATAAATTAAAAAACAAAACACCAACCAAAAAAAGCCCAAACAAAACTCAGCCCCCAGAACCACGTCTGTCATCCTGGATTTACAGGGCTGCTGAGCACATAGCAGCAGCCAGGAGGAAAAGAACTGCAAGATCTTTCATTTGAAATTAAGAACTGTCTTAATTGAACTGAGGGAGAAAAATGTTGCTAACATTTGCATCTCCTCTGCTGGGAAAGGAAGAAGAACCAGGTCTCAAAAGCCAGAGGACAGTGCAGCCAGGTAGATCTGCAGCATGAAGCAGCTCTGTTCACCTTGTGAGGCTCTGAGCAGGATGCTGAAGCCTTGCCCTGTGGCACACCAGCGAGCAATATTTATTTGGCTCTGTAGGTTTACAGCAAATGACTCCAGGCTCTCCAGCTTAACACTAGCCACATGGAGATGCCAAGTCTCCTTGTCCAGACTAGCAGGGAGCACGCAGGGAGCAGGAGAAGGAGGAGTAAGAGTTTCTTACTGTTTGTTCCCATGCTGTCAGGGATGGTGGTTGGAGTCAGGGCATTGCGCTGCTGGGGGTTGATGAGCTGGCTGACCGAGGGCAGCTTGTTCATGCTGTTCATTTTGCTGAGTGGTGGAGAGTTGGAGCCATAGGAGGACTGTGACTGCATGGAGGTCCTGCAAACCAAGGAGATGTTAGGACAGGGATCACAACAGCTGGCTGCTGCGAGTGTGCACCCAAGGGGCTACATTGCCAGTGAAATCACTGACACCATAGGAGTATCATAGACAAAGATCACCAGAGAATGAGACAACAGGAAATAAAAGGTTTCCCAGATATTCTCGGCACTTAAAGAAAGTGAAATACCAAATAAAGGAAAGCTTAACTTTTTGTTGAAATATTTTATTTAAGGAGAAGTGTCTATTCAAGTTTTTCAGTTGAAAAGAATATATGGAAAGCCAGCAAACACTTGCCAAGATTTAAAGAGTACTTTTAAGTTAAACTCTCCTTGTCGTCAAAGACTTTTTCATAGGAACAAGAACTGAGGAAACCATCTCAAACCATCCTAAATGCCCCTGAAACCTGACTGCAGAAACAGTTTTCAGATTGGGCCATGCTTATCACCTTGTTTTTCCAAAATTCCTAGTTATTCATATAATCAGGCCATTCTCAGGTGCCTATGTAACAGCCAGAGGCTCCTTGCTCAAGACAGATTCCATGCACCATTCCAGGGACCACTACTGAGATGGTCAGAGCTGCCTGGGATGCCGACAGGCAGCTTTTGCTTGTGTTAAGGCCAACCTGGTATCCAAACCCTGCAGGCTGCTTGCAAAGAGGATCAGGTTCCTGCTACCACCTGACAACAGCACTAGCCTCCCCTCAAGTCCATCCAGCCCCAAACTCCATCCAGCATATTCATGGAGAGGGCCCAGAGAGGCTTGCCAGAGCTTCCTGCTGCCCAGCCCCAAGGGTCCCAGCTGCAATCCTGCCATGTACATGATCTAGACTGCCAAGACTGGGCTGCATCTGAACGGCAGCCCAGCTCCCAGATTGAGTTACGGCTGTGGCATCCCATCTGGAGTGGGGTCTTATGTGGGATATGCAGAAAATTATCATTAAAGCCAGTCCAACAGCACAACTGGCACAGCACCCCCATGCCACAGGGGAGCAGGTTCTTCTCTCTTTGACACCAGGGCCATCTGTAGGACTGGGCAAAGGTTTGGGAAATGTGCCTGCTTCCCCACGCTTCCCAGGCACAAGTACCCTCAAGCCATGGTCACCCTGCAGAGCCACAGAACCCAGCACTCATATCACACTGACCCCGTGGTGAATGTCCAAGGGCACATTCTCATCTTATTTCCCATTGGGAAACTTGTTCCCATCTGGGTATAACTGGTTACACCAATTCCTGGGAACTGGCTTTTCTTCTATGCAAATAGAGTAATTATTACTCCAAATAAGCAAAGTGTAAAAGGAAAGAAAAGGCTTATTCCTAGACAATTTATTAAAACCTTCAGAACTCAAGGTCAAGTTCCATACAATTACATTGTCTCCAGCTTCCTGCACTTTCAAGACTTGCAGTGGTGGGTGGAGAAAACATCTATGCTAACAGGCTAGAGTATCTAAGGCCCTGAAGAAATGTTACCTAATTACACAATTACAGGAGGTACAGAAGGGTGTGAACTGTCCTTTGGCAGTGAAGATGCAGGACAAGATCCAGCAAACTTCACAGACTCAAGGAAGTGGAAAGCACAAGAAGCTTCACAAATTAATATTAACAATGGCAGCAACTCCCAAGGGGAAGTGAAACCCAGCCATGAAGTTCAGACCCAACTCTTCAGAGTGAAGGGAACGATTCAGATCTGAGATTTCAATTCCTCCAATTATGAAAGCTGAGGCCAGCCATGAAATTCAAGTCAAGCTGACACCATCCTTAGCCTAAAAGGCTTCTGGATTTAGGTCCAATGCGTATTTCTACTTCATGGGTTCAGGCACTTAACTGAGCTTCAGCTGAAATTAATACACACATGAAGAGTCTCTTACAGTGAAATCTGCATTATCTGCAAGTGAGGAGGTCACAATGAACACAGCAAAATTCCAAATCAAATCAACAAAGGCTTCCCAAAAGACATTGAGCTGCATTTTTGAGGTCAGCAGTGGGCCTGTCTTTGCCCTCTCCATCACCAATAGTGATCTCAGCAAAGTTAATTAGGAGACTACAGAATAATTTTGGGGGTAAAAGAAAAACAAAAAGCAATCAAACACAAGCCAACCCAAAGCTTTAGAAAACACTTTAGAAAACAAATGCATACTTTAACATATAACTTATGGACTCCATTCTTATCTCATTCATACTCATAAGAGTCAAGATTAACACAATCAAGTTCAAGGGAATAAAACAGAAAACAAAAGTATTTTTCTTTGTACTGACACTAGTTTCAACAAAGCTGTTCCATCACACGAGCAGATATTTAAAAGGCCTACAGAAAGCCATCTAGCCAAAGAGAAGTCGCACAATAAACCAAGATGCAAAATTTTATTGAAAATTAATGTCACACATCAATATAGCAAGAGCCTTAGAAACACAAGAGAATGTTTTTGGTATTAAGCACAAGAACTACATGGTGTTTGAGGACCCACTTAAAAGATATTGCTTTTTTTCCCCTTGATTTTTTAAAACAGATATAAGAATGTCATGCACAGCGATTTTCATTTAAATTGTACTTACTAAGTCTCAAGAAAGATTAGAAGTCAGAGCATTAACATTTCTTTGATATCAATGCCAGTGAAATGCATTTTAATATCAAGGTGTAAGGACTTCAATTAAGAGACTATTATACTTCTTGGAACAGTCTGATACAAAAGGCACTGAGTCACATTCTGCAACTGAGTTTTCTCTCTTCAAGAGGCTATGTAATTATTTAGCAAGTAACATTTGCAGTTATGCAAGCTCATATGAGGGCAATCAGTCTCTCAAGCTTCAAGGCATATACTGATCATCTCAAGAGGTCAGGAAGGAACTTCCTTGTCCCAGGAGTTCAGTTCACAGGCTACCTCATACAACTACATTTTCCCAGCTCTGGATACCAGCCCTTCACCAGCAGCAGCAGCCAACTGCTGGGACAGACCAACTATCTGACTCAGCAGACCAGAGTCCTTGTTCACTAGAAGAGCACACATCCATGTAAGCATCCTTAAATGACATCAAAGGTCCATTAAATGCAATTGGGCAGCTCAGGCTCAGAGTTCAAGATTTCACCCAAGCCCTTGTGCCTACAGTTTGCTGTCCCTGCAGACCCAGAGCCAGTCAGTGCAGAGACACACAAGTAGAATCAGAGGTGTCCAGTTCTGTGTCTGCCCTCCTTTTCAGAAGCCACACCAAGGGATCACATCCCAGGTTCACACATGTGCTCATGGACAATGATTTTTAAAGCAAGGTTTCCCACAGGGCTGCATAACACTGGGGTGTCACTGATGTAGTCTAATAACAGCACCCGAGTGACACAGGTGATGCTTAGTTTCATTCATCTGCTTTGCAGGCCCATGAAGCAGCAGGACACTAAAGAGCAGAGAGATGCCCTTGCTCCCCACATCCCAAATTGCTGCTATTTTAAAGCAAACAGTGCATCTTTCCAATCACTCCAGCGGTTTGAAGGCTTGGTACCTCACTGGGAGCATGGAAAGGAGGAGCTCCAGTAGTTACTGGGCAGACAAGAACTATAGCACAGGGACGGGGTGGCAATAATGACTCCCCTTAGATTTCAGGTATGGGAATTTCTCAAGGCAGGCCATGGATGCAATCTGCTCTCCAGGGAATGAAGCTGTAATACAGGGAGTGGATATGCATCAAGCAGCTGATACAGACTGATATAACCTGACTACCCGATAAGGCCAAATTAGTCCACTTGGTTATTCCTTGAAAGGAAAAGGCTTACTTTTTCCTGAAGACACAGAGATGGCAAAGAAGCAATGAAAAGAGAGCTGGGAAAAAGTTTTCATTTTATCTGCAGAGGACAGACTACAAAGCAACTCAAATTGCTTTCAACTCCAGGTATTTGATAAAAGAAAAAAAGAATAGCACCTTCTAATATAACCACCTGGTACTTGGAAAGCAAATCAAGTCATCACTAAGATCAGCATCACAATCATCATCCTCCTATAGCCAAGTGGGACAAACCAGAAAGGCTTTTCAGAAAACAATAGGATCCAAATAATTTACATTCTTGTTTAGTGGAAGTCTGAGATGTTGTACTGCCCACTACAGTGCAAGGCATTTCCTAAAGGCCACACCAAATGATGAACTGGAATCTTCCACTGCAGGCTGTGGATGCCTTCTACCTTCTGGTTTGCTGCCTCCTCAAACTTGCTGGTGGACAGGCCCAGGAGCAGTGCTCTAGGTACAGATCAGTATTTCCCTGTTACAGTACTTCCATATTGCCATCCAGAAGCTGACAGTGCAAAAATCCAGGAATAAACCTTCACTGGAAGAACAGAAGACAGTGCCAAACATAATCCTATGTCTGGGCTGCATTTACAGTTCAGGATCCTACCTCTCACAGGGAAAGGAATCACACTGCCTTTTTTTTTCCCAAATAAAAAGATACAGAACAGTGATCTGTTTTGAAATCTCAAAGAACTTCCTAGAATTTCCAGGCAAGGTAACAAGGAACTTGATTTTCATTAGCTTTACACAAGGAACGATGGCAGAGCTGCAACTCTGTATGAAATACACACTGCTGGTGCTTAATTACTTGTTATTTACTTAACCCCAGTTTTGGGGGCTCTTTGCCATCAGCCCTCCTCCACACTGCTATGGTAGAGCAAGACACTGTAGATACCCAGAGATGGGCTATGGCTCCCAAAGGAGATGTCAGTACGAGTCATCACCTGCTTGGATCCCCGCTCTGCTGCCTGGAAGCAGATGATGTGATGTTCAGAGATAAGCATCTTCTCCGACTGCACCAGGCTTTTTTCCCTCGGTGGGTGGCCAGGAGACCTGCTCTGTGCTTGGGAGGCACCTTCTCTTCACATTGCTTAGCCTCAAGTTTGTCAGAGCTGTGTATGCATCTGCCCCAGATAAAGCCAGCAGATTGCACTGCAGGGCACACAGGTCCCCAGCAGGATTTATAACAGCCTCCTGAGGTTGTCAGGAACTGCTGATCACTGGCACTTGCAACCAGCCTCTGCTCCCCAGCCGCTGTTCCTGGTGTACCTGCAGTAACTTCCTCACATTTCTATGTCTTGCTGCTGTGAACATTGGAGGGGTTCCTCAGAAGCAATGCCTGAGAGTGTGGATTGAAGAACCCTTCTCTCTCAGCATCAGGGCCTGCTCTTCATGTAAAGATGTTTGAGCACCTCTCAGTGGGCAGAATGTCCACCCTCAAATCCCTCCTTTCTCACCAGAAGTATCCACATCCAGTGCCATGCTGAACGTGGCCAGCTTAACTCCATGGCATGTCATCTGTGACAATGGGCTTGACGCAGACCCTTCCTAGCCAAGCCCCACATGAATGGCTTTCAGAGACAGAGTTTCATAAAAGCAGTGTGAGAATTTACAAATCCTTCCTGAGAAAATGTCTTCTGTGCAGGAATTGCTAAACCCAGCTGTGCTTCATGGACACAATTAGCAAGACCCTCTGGTTGCAGGATTAATGGGCAAGGAGGACATGGCCTGAGGCCACTTGGCTAAGTGAACTGCAACATGTGATGGCACTGCTTTCCTTTGAACTACGAGGCTTGGAGAGAAGGGGCTAACCATAGCAGGGTTCATGAAAATGCTAAGGCAGCATCTAATAGCTTCTGAACATCTGTAAAGAAAGGGGAAAATTCCAGCCCCTTTTCACAGGTAGGGCACCAGGGAGTTTTGGACACTCTACCCTTTACATCCTGAGCTGCAAAGGGACAGGGACACTGGGCACACATGGATATCGTTACAACTCTACCACACATTCAACTTGTGCAGTTCAGCCCACCACTTGGATCGAGCCCACAGGGTCAGGAGGAACTCCCTAAGTTCAGTAAAGCTGGATCAATGTCAGCAGTGCTGGGGCAAAGTCAAAGTCACATGGTTGTCCTTACAGTTTTGATCAGACCCTCTATGGTTGGAAAAAAGTGGAAACAACATGCCAAAGTTGAGGGCATTTTTACAGAAAAAAAAAATTGATTTCTTAGCAGTGCCAGTTCATATAATTATTATCTCTCCCTGTCCAGCAGTATAAAATACATCAGCTACTTACACTATTAGTGCAGGACCAGCACTGAAACAGGCCAACTTGACTATCACAGACCATTTAAACACATATCCTCTGCTTCCGCCCCCCCAAGTCCACGGACACATTTTTTAACTTAAACAAGACAAAAGGCATTTTAAAATTGAGACCTGCTCAGAGAAACCCTACTGAGTTTCACAAATACAGAGGAGGAAAGAGTATCAACACATAACAAAAACAGGGAAAAAAAAGTTACACCAAGAGAGACGACATCATGGTTCCCGACCTCGCAATGCTATGTGCTACAGCTAAGAGGTCTGTAGAAGTGTCTGTTGTTTTTGTAAAGTTTGAGTCCCTTCAAAAGTTTACTCTCACTATTCACTCTGCTGCTATCAGGCTGTGTATTTGCCCCACTGTTCCTAGTCCTGCCAGCTGGGCAAAGTGACCCTGCCAGCTCGGTTTAGGGATATACTGATGGGTTTGGGGGGCTGGAATGTTTTAGGATGGCATCGGTCTGTTTGGGAGGGTCTCTCCTTGAGTCCATGAGTTCACTCCTGAAGCAGGCCGAAAGGAGACTGTAAAGAAGGAACCAGAGAAAAGAGAAAGATGAATGTACAGGACCCTTTGCCAGCCACCAAGAGAGAAACAGTCACTTTTCACCTTCATGATCACAGGATGGGCTTTCAGAGGGAAAAAGCAGATGTCTTAGCACCTACAGTGAGGGTATGTAACAGGGAGATTTAGGAAGCTGGAAAGCCCCAGGCACAAACAAGTGTTTGGCAAGGAAGGGAAAACAATCAGTTGACAGGGAAATACGATTCTGTCCCAGTCTCATGAGTACAAATAAGGCCCTGATAATGTTTCCAGTGACAAATACAGGAGGAACAAAAAACATTCAACCAAAGGAGAAAAGGAGTAGCAGCTTCCATTAAGTCCACTTCTAACTACAATCACTTCAAAACCAGAAGCTGGTGCTAGAGAAGGGGAACAGTGCTTATTGGCCATACTGATGACAGCTCAACTTCCTCCCTTTGAAAAGCTGAGAGGTCCCTGGGGCCACCAGCTGATGCAGAGGGCACCGTATCCTCAAAGTCCACAAAGCACTTCTACTTGGTTCCTTTAATCTTGGCCATTCTGTAGTGAGAACACTATCCAGGTGCCTGGAGTTCACATGCAAGCACAGCACTACAAAACCAAACCAAATCATGCAAAAATCCACTATTAGCTTTCACACCAGAAGTGAGATTAATGAGGTGAAGGTACAAAGAATACCTTCCCCATCAGCCCCCTTCCCACAACAGCAAGCACCGGGGATCCTTGCAGCTCACAGCTCAGCTGGAGCACTCCAGGCATTGGATAGCTCAGTTCTGTCACAGCTCACTAATGAGGTGAATTCCTTCTCATCTGGATGAGTTGTGCTGCTCACTAGACTGAAAGGCAGCCAGTGGGCTCATAGCTACAGCCCTGCTGATAGGGAAGAAATGTTTGCTGGGGTACAAGATCCCACTTGGATCCCAAGAGCCCTCTCCTTGGTAGCTATTGGAAGGCCTTGTGGAAACTCTTCAGTCACAGGAGTTGGGCTTGGTGTTCCTTATGAACTTTATGGGTCCCTTCCAACTTAAAATATTCTCTGATTCTCTGCTGCAGGAAACTGAAATACAGATAGCTCTGAAAAAAGTGCTCAGCAGACTGAAACCCACCACATGAAGAAGTGTTCTCTAGTGAAATCCTTAAAGACTGTGCAGGTAGCTTCCTGGGAATATTGAATATGGTAAACGTATTTCACAGCAGGGTTATCAGGAAACATTCCCTCCCCAAAGCATGAGCCACCTCTGATACCTCTTGCAGCAGTAATCATCTGGCAAATCTATGTTTCACACAAATGGCAGCACACTACAAACTCTTCTAAACAAATGTGTGTGCTGTAGTTCAAGTATGGGTCCCCAGGATCTGACAGTGAGAAAGGAAGAATAGAAACTGAAACAAAAGCCAACAACTTCCCACCTATGATCATGAAGGTATTTGGCATACGAGTAAATCGGAGAAAACCATGCACAAAGGAGCAAGCAGAGAGAGGAGATGAGACAGAGAAATATTGTGGTCTGGCAAAATGTGGAGCATTGCAGTATTTTGGTCACCTAGTGGGACACCAGAATTTTAATTGTCACCAGATTTGTCTTTTCTATTCCAGAACAGTCAGACAGCTGCATCTGCTGGCCTGTCAAATGCAATGCTGGTCTGTATGTACACAAGAGCCATAATACAGTTCTTTTCCAAAATGACAGATTTTTAGAACTACCTTTCACCATGATCATCTCAACCTTGCTTTTCCTATTCTTTAAAAAAGCTTTCCATGTTGTAGGAGTGACAGGGAAAACTCTTTCCACACACCTAGACAGCTTTTCTATGTTAATCACTGCCCTGAAAAATAAACTGAAAAAGCCAGCAGTTCCTCCACCAAGGTGCGACGCTGGGGCACGTGTGGATGCTCTTCCATTTTGAGAAGGAAGAGCCAAAGACAACTTTCAAACATTCCATTCTCACAGAGCCCTGCTGGGACCTTCCAACACATTCCACCTTGGTCACAGCATACACACTTTCCCAGCTCCCACTTTTCATATGTGTGTTGAACTAAAGGTGAACCAGGACCAAAATTTTAAAGTACGTCCCTGCATACAAAGTGAAAGGCCAGAATTGACTCAGAAAGGAGTCCCTGTACTCCTGAGTTTGGCCAGTCTGACAAGGAAGCAGTTGCAAGACATCTCCCAGCAACCTGCTCTTAATCCAAACCATTCCCTACAAAGCACTGCTTTCCCCATTCTCACATTGAGACCTGAAGCTCCTTTTTTGGGGTGCAACTACATCTTGGAGTCTTTTCAGCCTAAACATCCCTTTGCACGGAACACATTCCTTCTGACAGTAAGTCATACCATGGATTATTGAGGAAAAAGCACCAAAACCCAAAGTCCACCCAAGAAATTGTTGCCTGCATACGCATTTCAGCACAGAGCACCCTGCTTGATAGCAGGCTGTTGGCAGAGACAACTGCAGCAGCTCTGGACAAACACTGAAGGTTATTTTTCTCCACACTCCTGACACCCTTAAAAGCTCTTAATCTTTCTCCCCTGCATCTGAGCACACTCAGCAATTGAGAAAAATGAGAATATAACTGGACAAGTGCCAGGAGACATGCCAAAAGAAGTCTCACTAAATTAAATGGCTGCACTCCTACATGCTGGTCTTAAAGGTGACACAAATACCAACCTCATGTGCCAGGAACCCATCCTACTGATACAGAAAGAATGAAAAAAAGTCATTATGGCAAAGCCAGCTGTCAGCACCAATGGAAAGCTGTCATCTGCTGCTGTCCATTTCTGCGTACAAAACCATTTCTCAGCTGAAATGGCTGTGGTTCAGGTGAAGCTTTGAAGACAAGCAGCAGAGCACACAAAGGCCACAATGCCTAGAAGCTAGTAAATACAAGCTATAGTATACACAAACAGCGCAGATGACTGATAAAAGTAAATAATAATAATGAGATTTTTAAATGTCCCAAAAAAGAGTCCAGAGCCCCTGGATGCTCCAGACGTTTTGGCAGAAGGCTTTTTTCACACCTCCACAAGACTCCAGTGGACACTAAAAACACACAGGTCGAAATGCGAACACATACAGAGATCTGGCAGAAAGCTGTGGTATTGCAGAAGTCCTGAGACAAGGCCAAGGCACTGAAATAAATCCCCACAGGCTCAAGTGGGACTTATGTGGTGCCTTGGCCCTGAGCTAACCTCTGCAGTGGACTGAGTTATACCCACAGCCTCCTGACGCGAGAGCTTCCCAGCAGGAACGCGCGAGATCCGAAGCACTACCGCTGGCAGCCACCTACAGCCCAGGGGCTATTTTCTGTCACCCGAGACAGCAGGTGAAGCCATGCCCATGAATGACACTGCTTATGGCCCGTCTGGGAAGTGATTCTCCGCACAAGCCTCTGAGTGCACAGCTTTGGGAACCCAAACACCTATTTGGCCTTTCTTTTCCCCATCCTAATCATGCTTACAGCACCCAGAACAATCCCAGCGCAGGCCTGTCAGCTGAGTTCATAAAGGATGGAAAATTTCTCATGAGCAATGAGAAGAATCATCAGGCAAACTGGAGTTTTTGACAGTACTTTAAAAGTGTGTACAGAATCTTTCTTTGACGTGCCCTCTAGCTGCAAAGGAGATTTTTTGTGTTTCAGCTTTGCTCTCGGCTCTGTCTGTTTTATAGCCTGAAGTGCTGTTGTACCACTAAGACACCAAGCCTCCAATGCACAAGAGATGCACTGAAGGAGGTCCAAGCATTCAGCTGAGCTCATGCTCACAGTCCCAGCTCTACATACTCTTAGCAAGATGGTCAGATGGAAAAGGAGTGCACCCAATCTATGCGTCCCAGCTGGGACAGGCACATGCAGCAGGCTTCTGACCACAGGCTGTCAATGGCTCTGCCTCGCTGTGCTGTGCCTCTGGCTAGAAGTCAGAAATGAGGCACTGAGCCCATCCTCATTCACCATCTAAAGCCTAAAGTTGAAATATGTGGGATGAAAGACTAGAGAGGGACCCTACAAGCAGTCAGGACATGCGCTTGGGGAAGGAGGACTTCTTTGTCCCACTGCTCAGCCCTCAACTAAGCACCGTGTCCCTGTGAACAACTGTGCAGAAGCCTTCTGTGTCTCTCTCCTCTCTCCCCCACAGCACTGACACTGCAAGCACACTGGTACTCACTGCTTCTGGAGCAAGTGCTGGTGTTGCTGCTGCTGCTGCTGTCGGTAGGTCTCAATCGTGTGCTGGGGAAGGTACTGCATCAGCTCCAGGGACTCTTTGATCTTCAGCAGCATTTCATATGTCTCCCGCCCCCTCACCTGGATCACAGGAAAAGGAAAGGGGGTTGGAGGGGAAAGAAAAGCTTTAAAGGACTGCATTTATAGACCTTATTGATAGTCACCTTAGAAAAGTTTTAGATAATGTCAAGTAAACAACCAGAGCAGGATGCAAATACGCTGTTTATACAGTATGCTCACGCAATAAAACTGCTAAGCCTTGTTCTAGAGGTGCAACAAATAATGTTAAAGAATGATAATCTCACACTGCAGGCTGATGAACATCCTGGGGTTGTCATATGACTCTGTGTGAATCTACGCCACCCAAAAGCAACATTCTGATCCAACCTATTTAGACAGAAAATGTCTTTACTTGCCTCAGATGTAAGCAGATCTGGTGCTGAATCTTGCATGCCCTCCGAAAAGACAGCACTTGAATTTGGGAGCTGGGTTTGGCTCTCCCTTCTCCTCCAAGCACACCATGATTTGTGATTTATCCAACTAAACATGGCTCATGGCAAGGGGCTAAATGGCCAGTTAGAGATAGTTCTTGCCCTGAGTCTGCACTCAGTACAGCATATTTCACTTCTGCCACTGCATTACAACTGCAATACACATAAAAGCCACTGAAGCATCCACCTATCAGTATGACATCACCCAGTTTTCTAGAGAAATGTCACGTGCCACAGACCCAGAAATGACAGAGGAGGAAACCTAGTTAGATCTCAAAGACAGTGTTTGCACCAGGACAGACAGATTCCTTGGGATATTCCATATGTCTTGCATAAGCCATTCTTAGCACCTAGTGAAATTTTTAATATTTTTTTTAATTTAGAATATATATTTAACATTAGTAGCACATGGGTTTAAAGAAATTAAAAATTATTCCTTCACAACCCAACCCCATCCTCAGTTCTCTCTGAAGTCTAGGTGAGCCTTGAGTCACTACTGAAGATACTGAACATAGGGTAAATAAAAAGAGAACTCACTGGCAAGTACAAGAGCTCATCATCTGGGGAACGTCTTTTTTTGATAGATGTCATCTGTATGCCATGAGTTCCTTGTCGAAAAGCTGGAAGAGAAACCCCAAAGGCATCCCATTAAAAAAAAGAAAGAGGGGGCAGAGGGAGGGAAGGAGCATACAAAGAAGAGAAAGGCAAAAAGAGAGATACAAAAGAGATATGAAGTGTATGACCAGCTCAGATCTGTAGTGCTCTGAAGGGATCTCTGCCTGAGCCACTCCAGAACTGTCCTTGCAGCTCCTGGCTCCTTAGGTCAGACAGGACTGCAGATGCTGGCTGGCCATGTCACTTGGGCAAACACATCGGCCAAGGAGTGCTGGATATATGACAAAACCCTGGCAAGCCACAAATAGAATAAGCACTGGTTCTTTACAGCGAAGTTCCAGAAAGTTTTGGTATTACAGGGCTCACAAGCTGTTGGTGAATCAGTGATCCATAAAGGCAAGACCACTGGCAGGGAGCAGAACTCAGTGAGAAAACACAGCCCCACTCCAGTCTGCCTCCTGTCCTAACCTGTGCCCTACTGTTCAGCCTGCTGCCTTCACTGAGTACAGGGGAAACCAAAAGTGGATTTCCACATCCTCCATGTCCAATGAGGACTTGGCTCAGAGCACTGAGAGGCTGCTTGGCAGGGTGTCTCCAATGCACAGCAGGGTTTGTGTGCAGCCTCAGTCTGCATCCCTGTGGCTGGAAGACACCTGCCACAGCACAGAACGCTGGCTAGATGAAGCAAAGAATAACAGCAAGACCCCAAACAAGCAGCAAAGGTTCAAAAGGTTAGAGTTCCAGACATACAACTGGAAGGTGGCAAATAAACACCCCTTCCACCCACCACTGGCAGGACTAATCTAACACCAGCAATGCTGCAAGGGAGCCCCCAAATCCGCATTGTCAAACACTTTGTGAACAGCAGCTCCATTTTTAGGCTGATTCACCCTGGGAGAACAGACATCTAATGCCCTCCTGCCTCCAAGCCCATGCACAGCACCACTCCGTCCCCTGTGGCACAAGCACCCAGACACAGCCCCATCTGCAATCTGCCCAGCTCTGCCAGCTACTTACGGCGCTTCGTACCATCACCATTCTTTGTGCTGTCAGACACTTGCTGCTTGCGGATGCTGTCCTCGTCTGCCTTGCGGTCTCTGCCTGGGCAAGCACAAATACGGGCTTCGAAACATCGGCGGCCCAAAACTTGCCCGCTGGGAAGAGAGGTGAGGAGAAACATCAGCTGGCAGCATGGATATGGCCAGCAGTTCCCCTCAACTTCACACCTCACTGTGCACCTTCCATTTCCCAGTCTGGATTTCCCAGGTGCTGGGCAACTCCCACCTACACAGACCTAAAAAATACCCTACAGCCCCTTGAATTAAGCTGCTCCTAAGGATATGGAATGCTGCCCTAAGTGGAAGAGGAGCCAGAAGGGTTATACTCATGATGCACAACTTACTCTCTGGTTTCCAGGGTCACAATGATAAGGATCGGGCGGCGGTTCATCCCTCCAACGCAGCTGCTGTTGCACATGAAGTTGTACAAGACAGTAGTGAATTCGGTTCCGACCTGGATGAGACAAAGGCGATGAGCACAAGAGATGGTGGATAGAAAGCTCCACTTTTTCCAAGCTCTCTTGTATTTCCCAAGCTGGGCTGCAACTGGACCAGCATGAAATAGGCCCCCACTACAAAGCTTCCTTAAAAGAAATTAAGAACCCCTGCTCTATGGAGTATCGATCTAGAGGGATAAGCATCTATCTAGAGGAATAAGGAGGGTGTTTCACAGCTCATTTCTGACAGAAAGGAAGAAGGGACTCACTGTGATGAGATAGGGACAGCCCAAGACCCAAATTCCTTTGCCCAGGGTTACAATCCCCACCCCTTTTGTGCCAGGATGCCACCAGCTCAGGCTCACAAACATACCTGGGGTGGCTCATAGGGGACCAGCACACTCTGCCTCCCGGTGATGGGGTCTTCTACATACTGGGCATGGCTGTTCCCTTCCACTCTGATCAGGTGGCTGGGAGGTGCAATCTGCCCTGCAAGGGCAAAGAGAAAAAACAAGAAGTAAGGTCATGCACAGGGTGGCAAGATCTGCCATCAAGGGAGATGCACGTGGCCCCAGAGGTGCATCAGAGCACACATGGGTAGCCCTTGAAGCGCCCCTACCCATGAACTCTGCTGCCAGACACCAAAGGCAACACAGGCTTTCTCAAGCTCACTCTGGACACCTGTGGCTAAACTTGAACAAGGGCTTCCCAAGATCCCAGACTAAGTGAGCCCAAATGTAAACTGAATGGCAGCTCACAGCAGTTCTTCCAGCAGATAACTTCTGCTGGATTTTCACACCAGCTGAAAGCCTTTATTTTCCTCCCTCTAATGCATATACAAAGCAAATTCTTTCAAGTCTCAATTCCCACTCTTTTTCCAATCAATTGCTAGCCCTCTTCTGATCCCTTCCATCAGTCTTGATTCTTAAAAAAAAGTTTCAAGGAGCAAGAGAAATATGCATTTAATTAATGGAGAGCTTGAAAAATCAGATTGCTTACAGCAGCAGCAGAAGGGAACGTGATCTTCTTGGTTCCTAGGCCACTTTCCAATAATTAAAAGCTTCCTTCCTACAGATTTTCTTCAGTGTTTCTACAACATACAACTAAATTCTGATGAGAGAAGTCTGCTATGGGTTCATCTCAAGAATTTGTTTTGTGTATAAACTTAATTTCCTACTCAAAACACAGCCTATTTCTAGAGAAGCAGTAATTTCAGAGTAAGAATTTATAGGGGATTTTTCCTTTCTTAAAACTCCATCATTGAATGGTGTCAAGCCTCAATAAATCCAGTCCCATCAGAAAAGCACTTTTTAATATAAAAAAGTGTTTTGAAGAACTGTCTCAGTCTACTCTGATTTTATACTCCCAAGTCCTTGCGTATCTCTGGGGTTTGTCTAGCTGGCTGCACTGTAACCAGCAATGAGATTCAGGCTCCTAAGACATCCTGCTAACTGACACCAACAGGGTTTTTTTACAGTAGGAGATAAATAATGTACACAGAATAAAACAGATGCTCTGAACTTAGGTGAACTTGTGTGGCCAAGGCGAAATGGAACCCAGCCCCTGAGCTTGCAGAAAACCAAAGGACGTTTTAAAAACAGCTGCTACTTCACTAACATAAGGAGAAGCAAGTAAAAGATTAAAACATTAATACTGTTACATGTAGAAGAACATTGCCTACAGCTGATGCTGGCACTTAGCATTACCCTGCCAGAGATAAACAGCCCCTCTGTCTTTGAGGCGCGGATCAAGGACTGGAGATGATATTGCATCCTGTTACTAGATCCCTGTCCCAGCGACATGGAAGCTCATTCCTGAGCACAAGAACAGCTGCTTCTCATTGCAGGAGCAAAAGCAGAGCAGAGAAAGGCTGCCAGAGGGGCAGTGCCTGCCACGGGCACAGACATCCATCCAACCTGGGCAGGCGCAAGGTTTATTTCAGTGCTTTCCTCAAGGACGAGCTTGCACAGGGACAGCTAAAGCATTGCATGATCCTTCCTGCCAGGCATGGGAAATAAAAAGCTGCACAAGGTGTCACAGGGAGGTCTGTTTCCAGAAGGTTTGCTCTGAAGCTGCTGTCACATCCCTCAGTGGCCAGTCATCAGCCAAACAGCTCTGGAGAGGGACTGCCAACACAGCACTGCCCTCCTTACCCTCGTTGAACTCCCGGCTCAGCTCGTGGTTCGGGCAGCGTTTGACCACTTCGGTGACATGTTCGGCTTTCTTGTAGACTGGCATAGCCCTGATGACAGCTCCCTGAGGTGGTGGGGTCATCACTTTGATCTGGATGGGACATGTCTTGGCAATCTGGCAGTACAGCTTTTTCAGTTCGGTGGAATACTGAATGGGGAACAGACCAAAAGAGAGTCAGAAGTTCAGCTAGGGATAAAGGCACACCAGAAACATGGAGACTGCTTTGCACATGTAACCAAAAGCACCAACCACTGCCTGGGCACTGCATTTGTTTGCACAACAGCCACGCTTCCAGAAAAGTGACAAAACCCCATGACCTTTACTTGCTGTAAAACAGCAGAGCATAAATCTACATCCTAGCTTTCCCAAAGGCAAAAATCTTCAGATAAAGAGCACTTCATTTACTCAAACAAATAAAGCCTTTATTTCTCTTGGGGACACACTCCCTCTTGCAAAGGACATCCATTACCCACCTAACAAAACAGATGCTATTCTTCTCACAACATCCTGTAATCCTGGAAGTACTCAAAACCACAGACAAAAGTGTTTCATCCTGTTTTCTAAGAAGGCCTCCTACTCTTACAGAGGGATTAAATAAAAACATGAACCTTGGAACTGAACAGTACTTGAAAACAAGGCCCTAATCAATTTGAAAATTATACCAAATCTGACACTTCAGTCATTTTTTAAAACCATCTTCTACATCTACTGAACATCTCTGTAGTAATCCCCTCACTTCTGAACTCAAAGCATTACATCCAAAAATGAGGTAAAAAAACCCAACAAAACAACAGTTGTTTACCGAAGGCCAGAAGAGTTGAACAGACCAAATACCAGCCCATGGTGACCAGAACCTAGAGCACAACCCAGAAGCTGGCTCCAAAAGGGAGGCTATGACCATGCAATGAGCACTTGGAACAGAACAAGATGCTCTTATTCACCGTGCTAATTTGGACAAATTAGATTTCTCTTAAGATGTTCCCCACTAAAATAGTAAACTAATCCAGCATTTTCATGGGGCATGTTCACATCTGGAAACCTTTACTCAGCAAAATATCAAGGCTGAAGTTGGTGGTTTCTTTTCAAAACCCCTCACTAAAATAAAGGCATCTGCTAGCAGGGAGGATGGCAAGGAAAGTCCCAAGTGGTTCAATACTGAACAACCTAAACCCATTTTCCTGGATATCTCACATAAAGGAGACTCTCCAGTCTCCCTGCTGTACAGGGCTGCTTCAAAATACATCAGGTTTTTCAGAATCCTACTCCAGGGTTATTCAGTTTTCTCCTGGTATTCAGACATTCATGAGTGCAGAGCTCTCCCTGTAACTCTATCAACATAACCCACAGGAATTACTGGCATTTCCCCATCTCCGTGTCCTCTGTTCTTGCAGACAAAGAAAAGTGAAAGCCCCAAGGTGGTTGTTTCCTCACAAGAAAAGGTCTCTAGCAGCTGTGGGCCAGTAGAGCCCCGTTCCCAGCTGTTCAAACACAGCAGTGACAGGTTCATACTGGTCAAGAGCACGCTGTGGCCATGGACCCCACTGGCACGTGCATGGGTGGGTGGCAGATGACGCAGCAGCAAAAGGATTAGCTAGTGATAGTCAGGGATTATTTGCATTTCAGAGTGTACACACTGCTAACATAGGAAAAACCAAATTTGCAGGAGACACTGGGTAGGAGAAAGGGATTAAACATAAGCCAAGCCAGTCCCTTCCCTCCTCACTCAACACCAGCCTGCCATGTGGCAGAGAAGATGCTACAGGTATTTAAGATACGAAAAAAGATTTCTTTAAAATGCAAAGGCCAAATTGTGCAATGTATTTTATGTGCCTGCAGGCTAGAGATTAAACCCACAAAGGATTTACCCAGCCTGCGGAAACAGGGAACATGCCAAACAATTACAAAAAAAAGTTGCGAAACAGATCTAGATGGTGATTTATATCGTACATCTTTTAAACGTGAAACTCCTCATTGTTTTTTAATTAAAAAGCAATTCCTTACTGAAGGTAAGAGTGAGCTTACTATGTTGTCTTTTCATCTCAAGAGGTAGAAAAAGTATCACATACATTTAAAAAGGAAGAGAATCTGTAAAGCATTGTTTCCTTCAACGCGTCAGTTTGCTCAGAGCACTATGAAGGTTTCAAGGACAAAAAGCCTCAAAAATCTCAAAAAGCCAGCTAATCACCTGGATGCCTTAACATCACTGAAGCATAAAGAAATCGGGCACCCAAAGGTGATGGGCTGAAATGCAAGCATAAATATTGAAGAGCAGTGGTGCACAGAGGGCATGGCACACGCCAGGAGGCAACGTCTCCAGTGCCTGCAGGCATCCAGAGAATTGAACAAATGGAAGGAGATGCACACCCTCAGTCACTGATCAGGACTCGTGGTGCTGACTGTAATCTTATATATATCATCTTAAAAGAGAGAAAGCTGGGCTTACGAGGGGGAGAACAAAAATCACCGCTTTTGGAAGGACTGAGATGTACCCAAAACCAGCACAAACACTGAGGCCTGTGATCAAACAGCACAGCTCCTCTACGAGCGGGGAAAGGGAGGGATCTGCCCTTCATCCACCCTTTGGCACCCCAACTGTTGGGCCCCTTTGGCTATGACCAGCAAGGAAGGCACTGGACCCACACCCTAAATTCACAGAAAACAAAGAGCTAATGATTATAGTATAAATGGTTATGATGAACAAACCATCCAACAAAGAAACACAGGGCAGACTCAAGAATTGCAGCTTATGGCAAACAACTTGAACTTGGCATGTCAGGAAAGGAGGGTAACCAGGAGCCCACCTCTACCTCGGAGCACAGACAGGACATGGGAAGATTAGGCAGCAGTGCCCAGCAGAGTCAAGAGAGGCAACGGGGGCTGAGCTGCCTTTTTTGTCACCTGATTGCAAGAGGAGTTCAAGCCTCACAGGCACTGCACAGGGCTTAGGGACATGGCGCAGAGCCATGATTTCACATCCACCCCAGGCACAGCCGCCTGTGAGCGTGTAATCACTGAAGGGACAGTCATTTAACACCGGTGTAAATCTGTCCACGGGGTACCTGCTGTCAGACTGAGAGGGGCTCGAGTTTCTCAGCCCAACCAACTTTGCTACAACCAGGAGTAACCTGATGCACAGCCATTTACTGGCATAAATAGATGCCAGCAACTAGGTCATGGCGACTTCGTCCTGGATCAGTGATAATCACTATATCCACAGAGCAAGACAGGATATTGTATATAGATTTCAAAGCAAAGGCGCTTCAGAAAGAAAACTCAAGGCAGGAGCTGTTTGTACCCTCAGTGCCTGTAAGAAAGGATCACCTTCTTGGCACAGGTGCTGCTCCTCAGTGGTCCCAAACCATCCCACCCTGCAGGAGATGACAGTCCCCCGCTCACCATTTTGCTGTGAACTGACACTCATTGTATGAGAGATGAGATTGTGAGCAATTCCCAGAAATCCAAAGCATGACTTAATCAACACACTTGAGCAGGAAAATGAAATTAATTGGGAATACATATATAAAAAATGAGTTTGACCAAACAAACAAGTCTATCAGTTAACAAGATGACAACAACCATTATCTGGCAGTAGGAACAAAGGTTGTGCCAACAGCCTACGGAGTGCAACACCACTTCCATCTGAGTACAGACCTGAAAGCCATTTAAAACAAAAGACTTGAGCCTGGAAATGCATTATCTGCTCAAGAGGAAGAGGAAGAAGCTTTAACTCAGACTTTTCTTTGGAGTTTGACTGCTGCCTGCCATGAATTTAGCTTTTTGCTTAATAATATGTTTTAAAAGGAAAGACAGAAACATTCCAATGCCTGCAACTCTGCTCTCCTACAGTATGCAGACATACTGTATTATCCACTCTTGGCACTCTGGCTGGTAATTCACTATCACAATACACACACCAGCTACCATCAGGCAACACCTGTCTGATTTCTCAGTAAGCCCCTTCTACTGAAGGTGTGTCAACAAAGGGTTGAAAGGCAAAATCTAAACACTTCCTGACTCTCAAATGGAAATTTTTTGCTAGAAAGGAGTATAGTCTCCTAAAAGTGCTCAATGCAATACAAGCCACAATGGCTTTTTACCAAGTATTTAATTCCTCTGCAAAACCCTGATGCAGTGAAATCCCCCAAGGACTACTTTTGAAATCTACCTCTAATATCTGTTTTACTATCTGATCCAGCAGAGGGATTATGGCTCCTAAATCTTTAAAAGGAGTGGGGTTCAGTCAGCTCTACAAATGCTGATGGGATGTCAGCCTGAAGGTGATCCCAGAGGTTGGCTTAAGGCATTACAGTTCCCTGAGCCTCTCCTGCTCAGATCAACAGGTCTTTCAAATATTTTGCAAGCTTCTTTCAAGTAGTCATGTTTTAGTTCAACTCAGTTAACTACATTCATTTGAAAACTCGGTGTTTTCAAAGCTGTCAATCAGCTGTGCTCTCTCCCCTACCAAACTAACTCCCTATGAAGGGGAGAAAAAAGAACAGGTTAGAAGAGTTGGAACGCAATAGCTACCTGCACCAAAGTATTCACAGGTGAAAATAAGGAGAGTCACAAAGAAATAGAAAATAATTTGAATAGGTTTTAATTATTTAGGAGAACAAAATGCAGTGAGATGAAAGGAAGCTACCAACTAAGAATAAAAAGTGAAATTTACACAAGCACCTTTAATATTTTTGCTATGCTACACCATGATTTAACTTTTCATTTACAAAAAACTGCTGGGAGCACGTGGGGGCACAGCAGAAACACAAATGTGTAAATGTGCACACACACTCTTAGGAACCAGCTTGCACCCAGAGGACACTCAGTGAAAAGGAGCTGTACCAGGAGCGCCACGCACATGAACATCTTCCAGATTTAACCTTCAGCTCAGCATAACCTTAACCCCCTGGCTTGTGAGCTGACTTGCTGCAGCTTCAGTTTGAAGTCATGTGTCTCACCAGGCTCCAGGGAAAAGTGGACAGCTTGCTGCTTAGCGGGCATAGCTGGCATTCAAACCATGGGCACAAAAGGTCCAGCGACACAGATCCACCAGGTGTGGTAACAACCCTCGGCCTCACAGCCCGGGGCACCAGGGACACAGACACATCTGTGAGCATTCCCATCTGCAAGGGAAGCCATCGTGCGATGCCCGGGGGCACGGCAGTGGGAGGGGATGCCGATGCAGCCCCACGAGTGCTTTGCAGGCATTTACCAAGTTTCTCCACCCCGGGGCAAAGGAAAAACCATGTCACACTTTCTTCCCTCTTGAGGAAGGGCAGTGAATCACCCAAGGGCGTCCGTCTTTGCAAAGACTTAAAACTTCATTTCCCCTGGGGCTCTTCTGCCCCCTCCCCGTCCCCACCGCCTAGCCAGGCGCTCACGAACGGTGCTGACGAGTTATTAAAATCCTTCCTCCGAGCGCTTTTCCCCGGGAGCCGCAGCCAAAGGCCGCCTGTTGCCACCTGTCAGTCGCGGGGATTAATTACCTGCGCCGGGCGGGGAGCGGCACATTCCTGCCGGCCTCGCCCGCCGGGATGTTGACATCAGGCAGGTGGGCCCCGCGTCCCCCCGGCCGAGGGGGAACGCGACCCACGGGCCGCGGGAGCGGCGCAGGGCACGGGGGAGCGGCGGGGCTGCCCCGGGGCGGGCGGCACTCCCAGCGCCCGCAGCTGCTGCGCCTCGCAAACCCCAGCGGAAAAAATAAATATATGGCTGCGTGTGTGTGTATGTGTGTGTGTGTGTGTGTTGACCTGCTTAGGTAAACGGGGAAGGGGAGGGGTGGCAGGGAGGAGAGCGGAGAAACGTAGCCTGCGGACAGGGATTCAGGGCCGCTGCCCGGCACGGCGGGGCTGAGCCCCCGAGCTCCGGCGCTGTGCCACCGCAGGGCAGCCAGGGCCGGAGCGGCAGCCCTGCCCCTCGGGCAGAGGCACCTGGGAGCTCCGCGATCCGCCTCCCGCAGGAGCTCCGGCGGGACCCTCCGAACAGCACTCCCCGCCCGTCCCCACCGCCTGCAACACACCCCGACTCGGAGCGAGGGATGGAACGGGGACATCACACGTGGCCATGGTATAGAAAACTTCCTGAAATTCCCAAAAATACAGAATTGAGAGCATCTGCTAGATTCTCACATCTTTAGGATAAAGACATAATTCCTTCATATGACAGTATTTAGAATCTCATTTGAGGCTCCCCAGGGGTTTTAATTCAAAACTACCTCCCATCAGGATGTATCGTCTCTACCTAACACTGCAGGAAAGCCACAATAATAACAGAAATAACACCGATAATTTCCCATACTGCTTTTGCACTAGGAAACTATTTTAACTGAAAAATTTACCTATGTGGGCTTTTACATTTTGGTTTCATATCTACAGATTTACTTCATCAACAAATAATGATCTCTTGAGATTCAGCTTGAAAACCATTTTAAAAACAAACAACAACGACAAAAAATGATCAACTGAAAAGTATCCTGTATCAAGAGGGAAAAAAACTCAAATGGAAAACTTTGGAGGCAAGCTTTACACATTTTTTGATACGAAGTGATAGGTGTAAAGAAAGTCTTTACTCTTTGGTTTTCTGAGTTAAGTTCTCTTCCTTTGCTAGACTATTATTTAAATATTTTTGAAATTAAGTTGTTTTAAAACCAAAATCATAACACTGCTGCAGTCAAATGGCCTTAGCTTGTGCAGTCCGTTAACACACTGCTTGTGTATTGTGTTCAGTTTCTCTGTCAGTTTCTAAACCAAAACTTCAGCAGTAGCAAGCAAGTTTCAGATGCTAACAATGTCTAGTAATTTACATTTCTGATAGATTGCTTTGCAGCAGAAATTTTGTGAGGTCGAAGTATGAAATGAGAGAAAATCTGCTGAAAGGAAAGCTAATCTGCTGATCTGCTGCTGAACAACATCTTCCTCAATATCTACATCTGCCAGTGATTTCTCCACTATGAATGCACAATAAATAAGCCATCTATTTGCCTACCACATAAAATATACCATTAAGAAATATACAATATAGGAGGTTCACTCTCATTCTACCCAAACTCATCTGCAGGCTATGATGTATTAAATTCCAGCGGAATAGTGAGGGGTGATCAATGTCAGTCTAAATAATTACTTAAAATTGGATTTGGAAAACATCCACTTTGATTATTAAGCATTCATTAGTATGCCAAAAAAAATCAACAACAAAATTTTTAACAATTACACTGACCGCCAAAGCAGCTTTGTGAATAACCCCATTGCATTTCCTCCCTCCTTCCACAGCCCTGAAACTCTCGAAGTCACATGGCTACTTCACATCATCCTAGCAAGGGGGTAACCCACTGATAACAAAGCACTACGCTGGAGCTACAAATATTTGTGTGTCTATAAAATACACACACGTGCTTGCAGGTAATGCAAGTGAGTGGACAGTACACATATGACCACACGTTTTCCTACATGAAACTAAGTTGATTCTATGACCTCAAGCATCAGAATAGCTGAACACTGCAACAGTGACATAACCAGCAACAGTCCTTCCAGACAATTCTACTCATGACACCAGAATGTATACTCCAGTGCTGCAGGCAAAAACCTCCAGGACTCGATTTAGCAAAAACATCTCCAGCATACACTTAAATTTTGGCAGCACTGTTAAGCACCACCCTCTCGAGTCAGTGTGCCTCTGTGTAAGAGAATTTGTGAACTCAAACCTGAATTTAAGATCCGATTCTATATGTACTTTAATGGAATTCCAATTTCTGTTATAAAGGACTCCAGAAATTAGCTGAAAAGAACGTATTCAAGCTCCCAACAGCAAACCCACCCCACCACATACTGCTTCTGACTCACATGCTTTGGCCTCTGATACTGAGCACCAGAACCTGTTCTGCTCATGGACTACTTTAAGTGAAGTCCAGGTTGGCCATTTCAAACCTTTTCCTATGTCATCTGTCCCAGGCTCAGACAAAGAGGAAAGCTGCTGTGTGTTTCCTATTAGCCTCACTTGTTCAAGTTTGCATGTTGCAGCATGCTCCATCCTACCAGCCAAACTCCAAAAACTCTTCTCACCTAGAGGAAACATCATTTAGAGTAACTGGACACCAATCTTTAGTGCATGTCCCCGTCTCTTCTGTCCCCTGCTGAAAGTCAAAGGGTGATAAACTCAACCATGAGGGAAAAGGCACAGCAATACATAAAGGTTGCTCAAATAAGACGAAGTAAACAGCAAAGCAAAAATCTCAAAGCTCTCCAAAATTAGTCTGATCCCACCAATTGTAACCTGGTTTCAAAAACATGAGTCAGCAGTAGAAGTCCCAGACAAGCAGGTCAGATCTTGCAGCCCCATAGAGAATAGACAGAGGCTTTGGGTCCTCTGCAATTTGTGATACAGCCAAAGGCTCAGGTTACTCCACACCAGCTAAAGATCAGGGGAAGAAGCAGGGTACAAGGAAATGCCTAATGCAAGACATTAGGACTAAACTCCTTTTAGTCCCTTCATCTACAAATAAGGGGATTTCATTAATAACTCAGAGGAAAGTGAATGAGTCACTCATACAGTATCTGTTACACCAGAGGGAAGCCAAGCTGGACGAGAGAACACATTAAAAAAACAACCCAACAATGTAACAAAGTGGGTCTGGCAATATAGTCTTTTTAATCAGCAACATCCTAAGCCTGCACATTAGTGGCAGAGTCAGTCCCAGAACTACCAGGCACTCTGCCACAGACTGCACCAGCCATTCAACACCCTGGAAAGCAGGACACTTTACTAGATGGTGACAGATTTCCACCCAAATTCTGGCTCATGCCAAAGGACTGGCCTACTTGTAAAATACCACAGGCTCAGCACGTTGCAAGGATAAGAGTATTTACGTCAAATACTGGCCCATCTTCCTAGCTGGGGCATGAATAGGCTCACAGGAGATGCAAACCAGTCTTTGCACATTCATTCTGATACAGGACAGAAAGTTCAAGCAATTCAAAGCTAAAACCAGGTTTAATGTCTTGTGACCTCTCATACTAAATACTCAGATACATTTTCTATCCTGTTCGTTCTTTCTTGACTTAGGTTTCAGATTCAATGGACTCTATAAAAAGGGCAAATAATCCTTGAAGAAATTCACACACAAATAATTTTTATTTTTTTCCATGCCTTCCTACAGTGCTACTGCTGTTGTGCTGTGACCAAGTACAGGACTGCTCCCTGTTTCTGGAGTGGGGAACTGGCCAATGCACCCCATGGAGCAGGGCTGGTAGCTAACTGGGGGACCAAGGGGCTCAGCTGAGAACTGGAATAAATCAAGGAGCCACCAACCAAGTCTGTAAATGAGTGCTCTTCTGGATGTGCACTCTCAACAAAGACCACATGGCTCAGATGGACAAAGGTGATCCCCTTTCTCCTACTCACTTTGCTTCCCCTCCTGTTTATTCCACCTGAGGGAAGGTATGGATACCTCTCCATCCTTCTAACAGACTATTAATCACACCTATGGGAGGCAATGGAAGGGAAGACAAAGTATTAAATCTGACAGGCTCTCAAAGTGGCAGTGCCAATGAAATGCATCATTAAGGTGAGTAATTTTCCTGTTTACTTCATAGGCTCTGAGCCCCCCCGCTCCTTCCTCCCTGCCTAGATGTGGGCAGGACCCATCAAGGCAAAGCTTTGGAAGCAAGCAGCAGCGTCCCCAATTTCTACATAAATGCTGCAGGCCAAAGAGCAAAGGCAAGTTCCAACTGAGTCCTTGACAGTAATCAAGCGCTGCGGCGCCTCTGGTCTTGTCTTGTGCATACCTTGCAAGTAGCATCATGTCTTCCCAGGGAGATTTCACTGGCACAGCACGCAAGCGCCTTGTTCCTTGGCTTCTATCTCAGAAAAAGAAAGTCCTGAAAACACACACAGACACACGCCCCTGCTTTTCTGCTCCAAAGGACACCATTTCCCTCTAAATCTTCAGCGTACTGTTAGAAGCCCTTTCAGAACAAATTTATGAATTTGCCAGAAATCTCTTTTGTTCCTGTGCAGAAAGGGTAGTGCCAGACCCTTGCCAAAACGGCATTGAGTCTTCTCTGTTAATGTCCAGGAAACTATCCTGAGTCAGATCTTATTACATTTTAAACTAAGTGCAAGTACCAGCAAGTCTCTTCCATGATAACAGCCAGGGCCTGTCCCATTTCCTGATCACATTACGCTCAACTTCCAGAATTACATCTATGCAAATATTGTTCTCCTGCTTGTCGAGCATTTCATTGATAATTAAAGTGAAAAGCCAGCAAAGCTCTTCTGGCCAGGATGGTGAGCGAGGTGACAAACTCACACAGACACCAAGCAGGGACAAGTGTTCTTCTTCTGTATGAAGACCACCAGAAAAGGGCCCTCTCCTTCTCCTAGACAATAGAGAATCCAGACTGACTGCAAACATCCTTCAGTTTTCTGGAATTACTGACCCAACAAAGCCATATTCTAGTTCTGAGTCACAGTGAAAACAAGGATTAGGAAAGACAAAAATTACACTTAACTGAGCAAGTCATAGTTTTACTGAGAACATAAAGATGCAGTAACTTAAATCTAAGCTAGATCAATGAAGCATGACAGCAGCTCCAGAAAACTTAGGATGAATGGTGACTAAGTCAAGCCTTTAAACCTTTTATTCATACAATTAAGCTTTGGGGACCAATGGCGAGAAAGTCAAGCAAAAACAGTCACCAGTTATTACCAGCATTTGCAGGGTTCTAGGATCTTATTTTGCCCAGACCCTTCCTCCTTCTCACCCTTCTCCTTCCATCCTCAATGACCTAGCTAAGCACAGTCCTTGAGTCAACTCATGTGGTTTCTCCTGAGCCTACTTTCAAAGTCAAGACATGATTCAGCAAGGTGTTTAAGCAGATGCCTACCTTTAAGGTTGGGAGCAGCCTTGCTGACTCCAACAGAACCCAAGAGATTTCACTGGGAATACTCACGTGCTAGAGGTTATGCACTCACTCAAGAGCCTTACTGAACTGAGACCTTGATTTTCCTACTTACCGTGGGAAACAATTCATCAAGTTTCATGCTGAGGAACACAGCAGAGCTGCTGCTGCAACCATCAGGACATTCCCTGCTCAAAAACACAGTACCTCACCCTCAGCCAGCCAGTGAGGTCGATGCTGTGGTATCTTCTCTGCTAGGAAGATCAACAAGCCCAAACCAGGCTTAGGGTACTCCTTCATTTTGTCTCATACTCTCAATACTTTGCTGTACAGCTGCAGCAAAGAGAAGAAAGCTGTTCCACAGAGCAGCATTTAGAAAGGGAGGAGGGTTTGCAATGAGCTCAAAATGCTAGCAACAGTCCTTCCTACCCCTCAGAGAAACAAATCTTTGGTTTTGCATCTCCTGCCCCCTCAGAATGTAAAACCACATCCCAGTGGACATGCAAGCCAAAGGGAATTGTGCAGTAAGATGCCACAGAAGAAATGGAAGGCTTGAACAAAGAATAGTCCAGATCTCTGATTTTTAGGCAGCTTTGAAATTTCAGCAAGAAAGCTCAAGTGTATAAAGCAAGCTTGCAAGGACCTGGATCCTGGTAGGACATCACAGGGAGATCTACAAAAGTCTGCTAGGTAAATGCAAAAGGAAGGACTGTCCAAATACTCCATGACATCGTAACAAATCTATAAATTATTTGAAATAGATTACATCAAGTCTCTCAATACCAAGCAATTGATTTATTTCACTTGGTAGCAAAGATAATAATGTCATCTGTATGATCTAACTGCAAACATAACAGGAATTAATGTGGATTTAGATGCAAATCCTTGCAACCACAACCTGAAGATGGCTTTCCAAGGAAAACACCAAACAGCCCTTTGTCCCTGAAAACCTCACTATTCTGCACTGCTTCATTTGCAAACTGCAAGCTCTGAAGACCCCAAGCAACAGATGCTTTGTGAGAAGAGCTTGCCCATTCAAAACAAGACTGCTTTCCCAACCAAAAAGTAGTCTTTGTTACTGGATAACAGTGAGAACAGGAATAGTTCCCTGGGAAACATAATTTTAAAGTCAGATTTCCCAACTAACCACACCCAATTAGTAAGTAATGCCATGTTTTTGAGTTATTATGGAATCCCGGCAGGTTTTTTACTAGTCTTGATTTTCTGATTTTTCTCTACCGTCACAACAACAAAAAAAGGAAACAAAACCCCCTCATGACCTTATGTAGGTGGCAGGTAACAAAAGGCAAGACCCTTCCCCACTAAAAAGGAGTAAAACAAATGGAACAAAACAAGACAGAGTTGCAACATCAGAAGCTATTCACTCACACTGTCTGGCACTCCCATTTTCCTTACAGCTCGTATGTGGCACATCAGAGAAAAGTGCAAAGTCTCCATGGGCAGAACAGGCTGCTGCCCTGTGCGATGCTGTGCAGATGAATTCCTGCCCTAGCAGAAAGCAAGCTTTGTTCTGAGATAGCTACTACAAATCTCATAAGCCTGCACCACTGCTAGTGCTGTCAAGGGTAACACTTAAAAGCATCCCCTTAGCAGCTCTGAATATAATGATATCCAAATGAAAAGGCAGGAGAAGGGCTGGCACAAGCACCAGCAAGCCATTCACAAGAGTAGCCCATCAAAGATGATCAACTGGAGTCAAAGTCGTCAAGGACTTGGAATCTACACAAGTTCAATGTCTCTCTAGAATTTTACCAGCCACTATGTAGAGGAAGACACCATTAAACAATAAACTCTTTCCATCCACCTTCTTCTCAACTGAACAACAGAAAGAAGTTCACAGGGGAGTAAGTATTTAGCTGTCCAGCTGCAGACAGCAAAGCACCAGGATGCAGAAAAGCCCTAAATAGGATCAGAGATACTAAAAACACACGACAAGGATGTAACCATACTACTGCTATGACAGACAGCAGTTCATTACTGTGTAAGGCAGAGTGCAAGGTTCCTTTGCACAAAGCACTGAGGTTAGAAGAAAAAAAACCCAATATTACAAAGTGTGGAGGCAACAGATTGAAGCACTCCAGAGGGAGGCACTTGGGAAGAAGGAAGCTCATGAGGGAGAAGCCCTAGCCATAGCACACCATCTACCTGATCCTGAAGGACATCAAGGAATAGAGGCCCAGCTAGCCTGTAACTGTTGCCATGTATTTCTTATTTAAATGCAATTTGTTTAATCTCAAGTTGGATTCAACCATCAAAGGCTGTCTTCTGTAGCACACTGACAGTTCGCTCTAAATCTCTGCACCTTTAATCCTTTAATTAGCCAAGAAAAATGCAATCTCAACTCTTCCACTAACCTAAGCTAATTTTCTGCATGAAGCTTCCAACTCCTGTAGGTTACAGGTTTTAGCTGCTCGTGTAGCCAAGGGGAAAAATACAAAACAAAACACACACCCCCAGCACCCCATTCCCACAGAGGCTGATGTGTGCTTCTCCAAGGAGCAAGCTCCTTGAAAATTCCTTGCAGAAACAAGAGGGATCCATTTTCCCATTGCAGTAGTGGGCTGGGAGGCATAATTACACCAGCCAATTCAGATGAAGAGCCAACAGAGGCTTCTGGGAACAAGGCAATGTTTGCACAGGACATGGATAAAACTGGAGTGTTAAGCCAATGCTTGGTTAAAAGAGTGCCATTAGTGGCTTCAGTCATCTTTCTCAGTGATTTTGGGATGGGAGCTCCTAAGCAAGGAAACAGGAACCCTGACAGTCAACCACTTTGGAAACTCGTCAAAAGAAAAAAATTTCTCCAGAGACGAACCCTGCTATTTCTCTCAAAAGTGTCACAGCAACCCAGCTCTGAAGGAAGAAATGGAAGACTGCATAAACCACCAGAGCATCAGGACAGACACCCATTTGGGTAGCTTGAAATATACATCAGGCGTTTCATGCAGCCCCAGCAAGAGCAAACTCAAGGAAGGACAAGAGGGCTACCTAAATTCTTCTCGTCTGAAGCCCTAAGCATGCTGGAGCGAAGTATAATCTGCACCTGAACACAATCCTGACCATCTCTCTGGGTCAGGATGAGTCTTGCAGGGCAAGGCAAAAGCAAACAGTGCTCCTGCTCAAGGCAAGGTCATGGTGCAGCTACAGGGACTGGCTGGCCACATGCTGACCCCGTGTGTGACATATGGGAAAAGAACTTCAGGCACAGCAAACCATCTCTGCACAGCCCCTAAACTATGACATTCCAGCTGCAGTGTGCCAGAGCTAATGATGCTGCCCATTGCTGCAGCACTAAACAGACACAGCACATCTCTTTCTAGGCACAGCCTGTGTGTCCACGCAACGCTGCACAGAGCCCAGGGCCATGCCACCCATGTGTGTTTATCTGCCAAGTGTGGACAAGCTGTAGGAGACCTTCCTGGTAGCTGGCCAGGGAACACATATGAACAGCAGCAGCAAGTCATCAGGGATTTGACAAAGGCATGAAGACTTAAGAGTAACAATAACCTCCCTCTGAAGAGCCAATGCACAGTGGAAGAGCCCTGTCAACATCAAAGGCCAAGGACAGGCATTTGTGCATCTTGCAGTTTTTAATGTGTTTCTGTGTTGAGGTCTTGACAAAGATCAGCATATGACCAGGGCTGCCCTGCTTACACAAGTGCTTTTGGTGAAGTCACAGAAGGATTTCGCTTGAGAAAAGGAGAAAAAACCTCAACAGTCTGCTGATTTTAAGCATTAGCAAAATTCTACCCAGGTAGAATTACAATCTCTACCTAGAACAAAGCACTTGGAATGCACGCCCCTTTCCTCTGAAAGGGTTTTAGAGGCACTGTGTTCACAATGTCCATCTTACTCAGCCCAAATCAGTTCTGTCCCTCTCAGCAAGGAATTCAGCCCATCAGACGAGCAAAAAGATCTGAGTAACAGTTGCTACATTCCACTGACAACAAATCCCAGTCACACAGTCTGCACCCTCAACACCCACAATAGCTACACGTGCAAACCAGAAATACAGCTGCATGTACATCACTGGGGCTGTCTTACAAAAAAAACCCCAAAACAATGCAGATCTCAACATGATGATAAGAACCATCAGTTCAATGATAGCAGAACCTCTATTGCCAACCTCACCACTCCAGCCACTCCTGAGTCATATAACTGTTCTCTGCTGCCACAGGCCTTCAGGATGAGACATTTCAAGTGCACAATTAAAGGCAGGCAAATGAACTCTGCAAGCTGCTGTTGCAAGATGTTCATGCTGCATTCAGTTCCTACAGGACAAAGGATGGGAGTAGCTGGCAAGGAGCTTTGGACTGGGAAGCTGCATTCCAGGGTCCAGGCAGCCAGCCTGGTAACTGAATCTGCAGTGTCTTTGATCAAATGTATTACAGAACATCCTTTTACTGACAGTCCTCAGGCTGAGTACAGAAAAGTAGCAAACAGTTAGCAGATTTGCTCCAGGTCACAAAGCAAGCTCATCTCACAGCACCAAGATGAGTAGACTTTTTTCTCTTTTAAGGAAGAAAAAAAAAATAAAAAAAGAAAAAAGAAAAAAAAGAAAAAAAAGAAAAAAAAAAGAAAAAAAAAAGAAAAAAAAGAAAAAAAAAAGAAAAAAAAAGAAAAAAAAAGAAAAAAAAAAAATGGTACCACGCTCTGAAAGCAGCTAATCAGATTATTAAAGTGCTTAAAAGTTTAATGAAGAAATCAAGGCTATTAAGCAAACATTCAGCTTGATGTCTCTTTTCCTTCTTACCCACCCTTCCTCAATGCATTCAAAACCTCTTTTTGCTATGGTATAACGTGTTTGAACAGGTACTGAGATACAAACAAGTCTTGGCCCCATCTCATACAGAATGGATTGGTTGCAGATGTTCTCCTGCAAGCTACATCTTGCCTCCTGCAAGAGCATTCATCTCCAAAACACATCATTTCACCCAGTTTGCCTGAAGCCAAAACTCAAAGGTTATTTAATTTTTAATATTTTTTTTTTTAACTCTAACCTACCTACAGCTGTGCAAGCAAAACCTCATCTGGTTTTTCAAGGCATGAAGAGGAAAGCAACTAAGTTTAGATAAAAGTAACCAAGTCAGGGCAGTCATCTTTCTGCTCACCTCTGCAGGAGCCAACAGCTATGTCAGGGGTGCAATAAAACAAAAAATCTGCTATATTTCAGAGAAGCCTGACATATTTCACTATCTTCCTAGGACAAGTCAGACGTGAGCTCATACAGTGGCAGGTGAGTCAGTGACGAGTCAGACGAGCTCCTTAATTAAGCTTTACGGGCAGATGATCCCTCGAAGGTGTAATCAGATTGGTATGGCCAGTGGAAAAAGGGGAAAAAAAAGAAAAAGAAGAAAAACACTTCAAAAAGCTGAGTGAACTGCTACACCCTTGCTGAGCCGTGCTGGGCAGGCTGAAGGCAGCAAGCTGCCCTGAGACCCCAGCATTCAGTAATACCTGCACATCCTGCACACCACTCCCCAGCAGCCAGCACCTTCCTGTGTGCTCAGTTCTGCTCCTCCAGGGAGCAGAGAAATGCTGACTTCTCCAGCAAGCAGGTCACACTGGGGTCACACTGTGGACACAGTGCCATCCCAGGTATCCAGTGCAAGGGGCACCCCAGGAGCTCCCTGTTCAGAGCCAAGGGTTGCCAACAACTCTGACCTGTGTGGTGGAGATGGAAGAGGTCACAAATCAGTCATTCCTAATTACTAACAGAATCAATCTTGGCCAGGTGCTTTTTCAACATTTAAGATGCTACCAAGCCATCTCACTTAAGAGAAAGGCCCCATGAACTCTGTTTTGGAAGCTTTTCTGAAACAAGCCCCAAAACATACATCAGAATATCACTACACTGAAACAAAATAGCGCCATTAAACAGATTGAGATCAGCAGGGTGACTAACAGCATCACAGCATTTTTGTTCTCTTGACACCACACATGCAGCATGGAAATGGTTTTCTTCCAGCACGTGTCCCTGCAAATTCATCCTGGAACTTGTCTCGCCCATGTAGCTGCTCTTCCAGTGCTGCAGCGCTCCCTCTGAACGCCAGCAGCATCAGCACAACCCAGCTCTCCCCATCTTTATCTTGCACTGATCAGTCTGCTGGAAAACCAGCCCAGAAAGACAGACTCCAACCTCAAAAGGCATGGCAAAGGAAATGGGCAAAAATGACTCATCAGAGAAGCCAGCACACAAAGGGAATGCCAAATAAAGGTCAAATTTATGAATTCCTTATAGAAACTGATTGCAAAGCAGTCAGTCCACATGCTTTGTCTTTGTCAAACCTTATAGAACTAATGATTGTGAAGAACATTTCTGAAGATTTTCCTAGGGTCTCATCACTTTCTTTCTAAGTGCCAATACCATAAGAGGTTTTAGTAGGATATCTAGAAGTGCACAGATTCCTGTTAAAGTCCTGTTTGCTCATATGCCTACAAGAACTCACCAAGGATGGGTCTAAAAAAATGACTAAGAGTGAGTTGTATGAGAGGTTTGCAGAAGAAGAGATGGGAGACAGGGAACTCATTGCAAAACCAGCCACCACCCTGCTGATTAACAAAGAGGGATCACTCAGTGCTCAGACACTGGACAAACATCTCATGGGAACACTCTCTCTCCCACCCGTGGCAATGCTGATGCTCAAATGCAGACAGAGCAGATGCACTGCCCGCCCCGCTGCCGGCCCTGCAAACACCCTTCAGGCTGGGCACCAAGCCCAGTGGCACTGCTCCCACCCCTTCCCCACGGGAATCCCTTCCAGCCCTGCCTTTCAAGTGGGGGTCCAAGGAGCTCTGGGTGAAGGCCTGATAGCAAACCTGGACTCGCTTTTCTCCCACTGTGAGGTCAGGAGGGAGGCAGCTCTCCCAGCCACAGCTCACACAGTTGAGCTAATGAGCCCCGACAAGTGGCAGGGTGAGTTTGCTAAGGCTCAGCACCACAGCTAACACAGCACTGGTACAGCACTGCGCTCTGCCTACACAACAGGAACAGGCTTTCCCTCTAGCCATAGCCCCCAAATGGCCTGTGTGTCAGGAATTTTCACACCCAGTAGGCCCAGTGCTGGTAAAGCTCAGTATCTCAGGCAGGGGAAGCAATAACCCAAGCGGGACCCAGGCTGTAAGTTTTAGCCTCAAGATATGTTTCAGTTGCCCTTAAAGTTAGTTTGTAGAAAGACTCTGATGCCTTGTAAACAAAGCAAAATAAGAGGCCTGAAAGCTGAGGCTAGTGATAGGGCACACACAGCAAGCAGCAGTGTCCAGTTGCCCCCCCTGGGGCATCTCACATCATGGGTCTAAGTGTTTTACAGCATGAGATCACAGTTCTGTATTTGAGGGTGGGCGGGTGGAAAGGGGGAAGAGGGGGAGCGGAGGTAGAGGGAATGACTTGCACAATGCTACCCAGATCACATCTAGATCACAGGGCAGCAGCAGCTCCGAGGCTGGGCTGGGAGCCAAATGAAGGCTGTGCTGCTCCTGAGCAGGACATCTCTCCCCAGGAGGAGCGTGTGGTGCACCCCAGGACACAAAACGTGGGGAGGAGAGCCCCAAGGCAGCATAGCCACCATGGCTAATGGGGAAAACAACAGGGCCACAAAATGCAGACCCAAGTCCTGTCTCATTTGTTTAGGAAAGCCATGTCAGCCTTCAGGTGCTGTTTTCCTGTTTCCTCTAGCACATTTTTCAGCTTTCCACAAAGCTGAATTTAGATGGGCTTCAGCAGCTAACGTGTATCAGCAGACCATAAAACACTGCTTCTTATTAGACATGTAATATTTTGCTCTGTTAAATAATCACTCACAGAATACATTTAAAAAGAAATAAAATAAAACAAATGAGGGAGAAGTAGCACTCTTCTCCTAAGGCTCCACCAAGTTTTGTTCCAACGTTTAAGTGTTATCTTGAACAACTGGAAACGGTAACGTTTCTATCAATACTCAGGTCTATTTGCAAGAGGATCTAAGATCTCAGCTTTTGGGTAGCTATCCTGCTGTGTTTGCAATAACAAATCTGACACACCTGCACATAGCAAAACCTCATGAAAAGACTTCCATTGCATAATAAAGTTCATGCTCTTTCTATATAGAAGCCATCCCTACTCAGGACACTTCTTTTTAAAACAAAGTAGGAATTTTTTTGCCTGCCAAACACTACAGCTAAACCCTCAGCACACAGAGCACCACCAATGCAGCACACAGAGAATTATTCTTGCCTAAGCATACCTCCAAACTGCTGTGTGCTCTGTATAGAGTTGGCAGGGACATAATATCTATGACAAATGCGGTGTTTCAGCTGACCTAAAGAAAGGAATGATCATCTCCATGGGCAGTCTTTGTCCACACAGTGTGCAACACCTCTTGTACTAGCCTCCCTGAAAAAGTTTGCCCAAAAGCAACTTATTCAACAGCCACTCAAATAGTTTTTGCACTTTTTTTTTTTTTTTTTTAAGGCTGAAATATCTTCTAACAGTGCTCAGTCTTAAGTTACAGAGATCAATGGCATGGGGGAAACTGGCAACGTGTTAGGAAACCCTCCTTGCCCTGGAGCTGCTGCCTCCCTTCTGGGCCAGCAGCCGTGACCTTTGGAAAGGTAAGGAGGCAACTGTGCTGATGCCTCTCTCAGCTCTGCCAGGCTGCTTTGCATGCCTAGCACTTGTGAAATCCAGGAGAGCTCAGCAGCTTTCACATGCCAGCCCAGGGGCAGTCCCACTGTTGAATGCTGCAAAAAAACCCCCACCAAACCTCCCCCCCGGCCCCCCCCAAAAAAACAAACCCACGAAGCCAAAACCAACCAATAAAAAAAAAAAACAAAAAAATACCAACAAACTAAAGCATAAAAAAGAAAAAAAAATCCACTCCAAACAACTGCTGGTTCAGAAATTTTGGCACTTCTGGCACCTTGGTTTCCCTTCTCTAAAATGGCGACTCCACTCCTGATTTGCCTACCAAGGAAAGGTGTTTGCTGATTAGGGAAGTCATGTTTGTGCAGCACTTTGAAGATTTAAAGCACTACATTAATCCTACATGTTGTTCTTAGTGGAAGCCAATTTTTAACTAAGAGGAGGAAAAAAAAGAAGAAAAGCTGATTTAAATAGTGACCCTCCCCTACTTCAAGATGTTCACTCATCTCCCAGCATCATCTGTTCTTATCTGTAAATGTTTTTTTAACCCTTCCTTCTCACAGTTCTCAGAAACCACAAGTCTCATTCAGCTTTTATTTGAAAAAATGGCTTCTTTCCAGGCTGTGGCTGTTTCTTGTAAAGTTAATTCCTTTGGTAATACTGCTGGAGGCACATTGTTATGTTTGGTGTGTGTATGTACACATATGTATTTTCCCCCTTTTCACACGGTGCTGTTTTTATATATGTGTAGTGAAAGATACCTAATCCAGGATTACGGTTCTCTTTATTCCTTTCTCATGAAAGTAGGTGGGGCTTTTTTTGTGCAAGTTGCATTGATGAAAATTATGTTTAATTATGCTTTTTCCCTTCCACATAGACAAGAAAAAAAGTCTCCTTAAAAACAAAAAAAAAGTTCCTTGCACCTAATTTTTCCCCTCTGAGTTTTCCTTCAAAAATAGCTGAAACCTTAAAACAAATTTGCTAAAGAAGAAAAAAATTTATGATGCCATAAACTGGAAATTGCTTGTACAAAACAGCAGAAGGATCTTCTGCCTCAGTGGGAGAGACAACCCTTCCACATCCTATATTCTAAAGCCTCATGGTTTTTCACTTGCAGATCCCAGGAGTAGTGCAGGATCCCTGTAGTGAGCTCTAACTCATCTCCAGTTACACTGGGAGGAAATCAGCCACAAACATTGCAACCAAGAAGCTAAACCCTAGTGGGGAGAGATCATTCATACCATCTGATGCCTGCCTTCTCCCAGCAGGGCAGGCACGCTGGACACCCCACACTGCCTGTGCTGTTTGAAGATCAGGGCACACACTCAAAGCAGACCAAAAATCTCAGTTCCCAGTGCACACAAATACCAGTTCATACAGTGAGTACATAAATTCCCTTCTCATCCTTCCTGGGCACCACTAAGTTGCACGGGGTACAGACCGTCCCTTACAGTGTGGTGCTGCACCACAGCTCAGCTCTGTCACCACGGAGGGCACTGCTCCTGTAGAGCACAGAACAAAACTCCTGCTCACACTGAGAGTTCACACTGCCTTAGTAGGATTTACAAAACAATCTGGGACATAAAGGGAAAAAAATGCAAGGCAGCTTACATCACAAGGCATTTTCCAGAAACTGCTCCACAGGTCTGTACAGCTGCTTGAAAGGAGTAACAGAAGATGATAACTGGTAATGAAAACAAAATATACATGACAAAGATATTATGGGGAAAAAACACAATTACAGTCTAATGGGAACCTAGTGCACTGAAATCTCATTTTACTCAAGCATAAAAACCCAAACAGAAGCCAGCAGTCCCCTCCTGACTGGTTCTCACAGGTGAACTGGTTCTTCCCAGCTTTGTGAGCTTGAAAACACCTCCCTGCCGTGAGAAAGGCACCTCCTTCAAAGACAATAAGCCTGGCTCCTCTCTTTCCAGGCAGATGACCTCGGACAAGTTACTTATGCCTGAACAGCCTTGGTGTTAGGCCCTGTAATGTCACACAGAGGGAAACACACCTCAGAAGCTTCTCAAGCAAGAAAACAGAGTTGCCGCCTGTCCCTGCACGAGAGTGATGGTGGCAATTGACACCTGCCCAGCGCCAAGAGCCCACGCATGCTGGAAGCAGCCTCTTGAGGCAGGCACAGCTGCTGAGGGCTTAAGGAAGCTGAATCTGAGCCACTTTTCACCTGAGGCAAATGGCCAAGTACAGCAGCACTGCTGATTTGCCATGAAGGCTTCAGCTCACAGCAGCGCATCAGCCTGCAGCGCCTGCATCCCAAACTGCAACCCCATCCCCTCCTCCGCTGCCTTCCGCTTCCAGGCTGCTTCTCCCCCCTGGATTACAGCAGCTTTTCCATTCCTCTCTGCCCCAACAAGGGGGGCTATCACCAGTGAAATAAACTTTGCTGGGTTTATGAAACTTTGCTGGGTAAATAAAGACATTTACTACCAGAGTGACCCAGAGGTGACCAATTTGTCTGTTTGTGGAGGGCTGCAAACCCCCTGTAGAAATGAATCTCTTACAAGGACCCTTCTCAACTGCCCTCTGCAAACAGGCAAAGCCTACACCACTGCTGACTAGGAGCCTCTGAGAATAAGAAAACCCAAAATCCTGTAACAAGGCCACGTTCAATCCCACTCCCCTAACAGCCTTATATACAATGTTAAAGGGTGAAACCGGAAAGCTCAAATTACACTGACCTACACACCACCAAGGAATCACAATGCTAAGATTCCACTCAGCACAGCCTTACACGTATAGCCACTGAGACAGTCACCAGCCTCTAAAAAAAAATTATTTCACTTATGATACCAAGAGATAATCAGCAGTCAGGACATACTGGACATGACCAGAGTTACTGAAATGATGCCCTATTTGAACAGATTATTTAAGAGAACACTGAACACATAATTAGGAACTATTGAGTCAGGGCAGCGTACACATCTAATTGCCCTCTCACTGCTTCAACTATGCTTATGCACAGTCCTCTGATTCATTTTATAGAGACTGGCAAAAAATGTCCCAGGTTTACTACGTGGATCAGAACACAGAATGCGTTTAAAATAAAAATGGAATTAATCAATCTGAAATAGAAATACTGAGATAGCCCAGCCAAGGAATCTGTTCTCTCAGCCACAAAAACCTGTTATTGCTTGTGTGGACTAATTTAAGTGCATTCTTTTCAGCTTCCTTAAAATTAAGCTTTTCCAAATTCACTAACCCCAGCCAGCACAATCCACTTATTTGCTTTCATGCATGTCACACACACTATTATCCAGCTTTGCTAGCAAAGAGAGTCTGAAATCTGAGCATTTTCTGATGGTTGTAGGTACAGCTGAGTTTACTGAGAACAGGAAAACCAGTGAGCCTGCTTGGAACACGGACTGCAGCTTTGGAGAGTGCCTTGTTTCATAACAAACCCTGCAAGGACCAACCCAGCTCAGCTCCAACCTACTGCAGGGCATGAGAATAAACTGCTAAACTCAGGTATAGCCAACACCTAAATTATGCAAGTCTCGCAGGGCTTGGTGTCTTCCTTCAGCAGAATCAAAAATTTGCAAATAAATTTCAGTTTTCATTTAAAAAACTTAAAGCAATTTCTGCCTTCTTGTGACTATCAAGAAAAGTTATAAAATATTTAGTAGATGCACCCTAAAGGCTCAAAAACCTGGGAGGGAGTAAGAAGAACCTGTTTTGTCTTTTAAAAAAGTCTCATGACTTATAAGGTGGTATCTTGCTTTTGGGGATGGGCGGATCAGATTAATTTTTTGATAGCTTGCATTTGGCAGTAATGTTAACTTTTACTTACCCTGACATACAATTTTAATTTTTACTTTCCTACTGCAATCATACTTTCCCCCATTTTACAGGTTCTGCTAGTGGCAGGTGATTGCCAAATATTTTTTAGAGGGAAAAGGGAGTGCAGTTGTTTATTTATTTATCTGAACTCCAAGTGGGTGGGGAAGGATGGCACACAATTTCCACAAAGAAGAAGAACCTGAGGTGGCACACTTTTGAAATTACTTGTTTTCTTCTGCTGCAGAAACAGGAGGAGATACTGCAATGCATGGGCATATGGGAATTCTCCCACAACAAATGAGACCCTATTTTGCTTAAGTTCTTACTTCACCCAATTCAGAGGGCTTCTCCCTCAACCTCAATAGCCTACTCTGTCTCATCATTACAAACAATAACTGCTTGTTTCTTTGCAGCATGGTTTTCAAGAAGGTTTTATTGTATGACGATGCATGTGAGAAATTTTGTTCAATTTAGACCATAAAGGTTTTTGTTTTCAAACACTTCAATAGAGTTTCAATTGTTAAAGACTTCCCTTCTGAAAAGGCTGATTAACCTGCTTATAATCCTACTTGTGTTCTGAGGTCATTAATTAAAAAAATAAGCAAGGATGCTTATAAAGTCCTCTGCAATCCAATCTCAATTTGTCATCATTAATTAGATCAACATTGCATACAAATGAGACTTAACCTGATTAGACAGCATGTTTTACTGGAATTCCTACTTAAGGTCATGAAAGACTTCAGAGAGAAAATTTGCAGTTATTTTCAAAGTGAACGGCTCATACATATGGAATCACCCTGTCACCTAGCCTCAGCTAGTGTTTCTCTTTGTAATTTTGGCCTTTTTTTCTTCCCCCCCTCCCCCCTTTAATTAGGAGTCCATCACAACCCCAAGCACAGAAGCTGTCACATTCCCTCACAGCCTATATTACACAAATGCTGCTGATTTTGCAAAGGGTGTCCACCGTCCTAGGACAATAAGTGCCCCCCCCCCCCCCCCCCTCCCCCGGCAGACTTTGGATGAGAAAAAACAATACCAAAAAGTTTCAAGAAAAAACAAATTATACCAGGTCTGTTGACAGAAACATAGTATTTAAGTAACTAGCAAGTAAACTCTCCACTTTCCCCACCTCCAACAGAAATAACCTTGGGATCTAAATACACAAAGTAGCTTAGAAACCTGAAGCACCTTCACAGGTCTGCAATCACTCCATGAAAGCAGCTCTTGGTTTTTGGAGAAATAATCCATTCCTCTTACCCAGCTCACTGCCTTCACTCCCATGACCTAATCTGACATGACTCAGCCCAGAAGCTCTGGTGAAGCATGCTGTTAGCCAGGACAGCAGTTCCACTGCCAGGCACCACCAACCCCTTCCCAGAAGGACAGAAGGTGGGTCAGACCGGCTCATCCCCTCCATAAAGGGGGAAAGTCCAACTAAATGGATTTCCTCACTTAATATTTTTATCCGGGGAACTGCACAAGGGAAAACAGGGAAAAAAAAATAGAAAACTAAACCAAACAAACTAAGAACAAGGCTTTCAAGTTTTGGACTCTTAATAAGGGTGGGGCCATCAAGTAATTAAACTTTTAATAGGTCACTGCAGTGGAAGAAACTCTTCCAGTTGGGTAAGTTCCTAATCCATCATTAAAAAAGACGACAGGCATTAATCAAAGTGTATGAAGTCACACGGGGGGGAGCAACTACAAGAACTTGCTCTTGCTGAGAGGATGGGGCAATCGTTCCTCCTTTCATCAACATTTCATGCGTGTTTCCACACTTCTCAGGACGACAGTGGGAAGGAGAGCCTTCACGTCCCTCCCCACCCACCCCACTGATAAAGCTGTCGAACACAGATTACCAACTGCTCAAGAGCTCATGTGAAATGAGTTGGTGGATTAATTAGCAGAAGGGCAGAGCTCCGAAGATGGATAGATGCTCTACTTTGCAAGGCGTATTGATTGAAGGTCCCCAGCCAGCCCCACAGGACTGGCATAATCCAGTGTGAGCATACAGCACACTGCCAGCTCCTGCACGAGCAGCTCAATCTGGGTCACCTGGATTGGTCACAGCTAATGCAGGGGCACCTGGACCACACGCTCTCCTCCCTTATCAGACAGCTGTTTAAGAGCCCATTCCTTTAGTAAAACACATGGATTTAGACCCGAACAGACTGAAATGTGCATGGGGAGTACACCTTCATCTGCTGGTCCACATAAGGGCAATGAAATAGAGGGAAGGCTAAACGAGCCCTTCCACAGGCTGCACACATCGGATGACTGTAGTCATCAGAAAACTTTTAGAAATTTTATTTTTTTTCAAAATCAGCATGTAATCTGAGCTTTGACCACTATCTAGATCCACATTAAAATTCAGCCCTCACTTCTACCCCAAAAAGCCACTATCACTGAGGTGAAACATCTCACTTAAGCTTGCTAGTAGCTCTCCTGCCTTCATCGCTGCTGGAACAACCTACTACATATGTTCAAACCTCATTTCAAAAGACTGCTTTTCGCAGTTGAAAGGAGAGCATCAAACACCTTGGCTCTTAGCAGCTGCTTTAGATAATTCTTTGTACTGTATGTATCAAAAGAGAACGTCTTTTCATACCTCCTTCAAAGGACCCTCTCCAGAACAGCTAGCAAAAACCCAAGCCAGCATTTTCCTGCCCTGAGAAACGCAAAGCAGAACTGACCAACAGTTACCCTCCTTACCTAAAGGGAATTGAAAATAAATACTGTGTGTAGCGTAATAGAAGAAACAAGGACATGAAAACAAGTGCGAACTACAGCAGAGCATCACTCCCCAGGCTGATGAGTAAAATATGCAATTTCAACCTCACTTAAAAATACCTCTTTTATGCATAAACAAATGGAAATGTGGTTGTGACTGGGCCTATCACATTTTAACCTCACTTAACACGATTCTCTGAACAAAATTATTAATGTCTGTTCTAGACAAATTTTACCAGAAAAGGCTTTTAAAATATAAGGGATGTAACCTTATAGTGATCTGTGGCAATATAGCATCTTTTTCCAGATGAGAGCACAAGGGCTCTGATGCTTTGCTGGCAGCAGTAGCTGGGAGTTTGTTTTTTAGTTGCATTTGCAGCTAGATTGTATCTGAGATCAAAGCAGTTCCTCAGATTAAAAAGAAAAAATAAAAAAACCCACACCGTTTTAATGCTCTTAGCTTTTGGTAAAAAGTCTATCTTTTTTTTGCTTAAAAAAAAAAAGGAAAAATTAAGTCCTTGCTTTTGTTTGGGTAGCATGGGGCAGGACATTATTCACTGCACCTACTCCAAGTGCCCACAGGAAAGGAAGGCAAATATTGAACATCTTGAAGATAGCAATATTCTCCATTGTAAACATCTTTGTGCTAGAGCCCTACACCACAACAGCTGGACTTCCAGCTCCAGCAGTGCCGAGTCCTGAGCTATGAAGTCTCTACAGCTTGAACAATCAAGCCAGCACCACCAAAGATCAAGAGCTGGGCTTCAGGTTTCAAGCTTCTGCATTTTTTTGGTAAGAAAAGTAGTGTTCTGACAGCAAAGTGTTAAATAAAAACCCCAAAACACCAAACCAACAACGAAACTCCACAATAAAATAACCCCACACCCTTCAACAAAATCCCAAACAACACACAGGGCTGACCCGAGCTGGTGATATACTGGGGTTCCCATACCAGCTGCAGGACAGGGACACAGAAAATGACAGTCACACACTGCATGGGTCTGAGCAAGGAGCACCACCTCCACCCTGCTGGCATGGCCCTGCATGCCAAACCTCATACAAACCCACAGATGTTGAAGAAAGCCAAGGGAAGCACTGAGGCAATGCTAATGCCCACCTCAGGTTTTACTCCAGTGCTCCTGCTGGGCCCAAAAAGAGAGCCACTTGGTCATCATGCATGGTCTCTATGTGACTGGTTTTTTGCAAGGCATTTTAGTCTCCTGGGATTTAGTGATATTACTGAGGGTTAAATTCCCACCACACCCTCTCAGAGCAACATCAAGATAAATGTCTCCCTTCTGTGTGACACATCACGCCCTGCAGAGGACTCGGGTCACTTTGTTCTTGCACAAGCCTGGGTATGTATGACATGAATAAAGTCACTATGGGCAGGGGGACCAAAGTCAGCGAAGGAGTGAAGGGATGCTGTGTCCTTACCGTCCATGTTGCTGACTTTGCTGTGCTGGACTGTTGAAATGATACATCGAAGCTGTGAGGTCCTGGATAGTCTGTGTTGGAAGGGATGGCTGGGGAGGGAGAGAGGGCGTCAAAAGTCGAGCTGGGCTGGGCGTAGGGCGAGGGGGCCGTGACGCTGTTCTGCGCATGCTCCGTGTTGTAAGGGCTGGTGGAGGAAGAGCCATTCTGGATCTGCTGGTCCATGCTGTTCAGGAGCCCCAGGTTCGTGTACTGCGGCTGCAGGCAAAGAGATGCACAGGAGCGTTACAGGAGCTGTATCAGCACAGGTGGTCAGACATGGCACAGCCTCCACCATGGAGGATGCACAGCATCATCTCAGCACCACTGGTGTCACACCAGGAGGGAGATTTGCAAAGGATATCCCCCTCTTTACACTGGTGACTGAAACAGAAAGGAGTACAGCTTCTCACAGTCACACACTGGCTCAGCAGCAGAGCTGGGAAAAGAGCCTGTGCATAACCAGTAGGTGATTTGCAGAGCAGAAAGCCATCACAGGGAGACAGGCTCGCTATGTCACACACAGTCAGACCTTTTCAGAGGTACTGCTGCAACCTGGTAAAAATCAGCAGGTTACTACAGCGCAACTGGCTCTAATGTCTACAAGGCTACACCATCTTCAACAGTCTAATGCTCTCCACAAAGGCTGTGGATCTGATCCTGCCACATAGGATGATGCTAGGACCTTGGGAAGTAACTGCTGAAATGTGACTCACTGGAAAAGCGGTTAGTTGCCACCCGCCTATCTGTACCACATATTCAACTGCCAGTGACCAGTCACAGATGGTGGTAGAGAATTAATGTTCTCATCAAGTAAAATGGAAACAGACAGCATGGAAGGTTTCTTCCCATGCTTAAAAACTATCAGTGGCACAGCTAAGTGTAGTTAACTAGTAGTAGTTCACTTAAAGTAACTAAAGTAGCCTTCAAGTACAAACAATTTGTGAAACAACTGGAAGACACCAAAACCAAAAACCTTAGAGAATAGAGTACAAAGGCAAAGGTTAGATTAAGGAGAGGTTAACAGAAAAAACAAATCTAATACCCTAAATTCAATGTTTAGCTGAGGTCCCCCACCTCAAAGAGAGAGGGGAACACAGTTTAGAGGAAAGTGAAAAGAATAAGCAAATCCTGTTAACGTCATCCCGTAATGTAGCACTAGATGACAACTCTTCAGCCTGGAAAAAAGTCAATGAGGAGAAAGGTGGAACTCAATATGATAGAAGGGGATAAATTCCTAGACAACATAGAAAAAGGGCAAAAAATTACAAAATTAACTGTCATGTTCTCTTAAAAGAGGAGTTGGGGAATAAGCAAACATCTTGAGCAGAATTTTGGCTTAAATACACCATTTATTCTTCACAACAGAGTTATTCTTCACAAAGCCTACAAATAAACATGGATTGTTTTATTTTTTTTTTGGCCACAAAATGACACAATACTAAACACCTAAGTTCAAAAAGGCAGGAGACAAGTTCTGCTTGAGAAAAATCCACCAAGACAAGTGTATCTGATTTTAAAATTCTGAACTACCAACACTCGGAAGCTAGGAAAGTATTCTGGAGAAAGTTACACAACTGCCAAATGTTTTTAATCCTCCAGAGGACATGGCACTGGCCAGTGACAGAGCAGCAGACAAGTGGGATTCAGTCACGTACATCGGGTTCACAGCTTCATCCTTGTGTGTGTCCAAAGGCATGCAGCATCCCAGGGCATGCAGCATCCCAAAGGTTTGTGGTGCCCATTCCCAGTAGTGCTGGGCTCAGCCAAGAACATGCAGCAATAAAGGCACCTAGTTCTGCTGTTTGCTGCTGACACAGCAGAAGAGACTCAGGCTCTTTCTCTCATCCAAGGCTCTGAGCAGCTCATGTCCCTCAACATCCTATAGCTCCAGCCCCACACAGAGTGATCAAGCTCACCTATCTGTCAGTATTTCAGATAGTCTGCTCACAAGTTCCCTCATCCTTCCAACAGTTATTCCTCTACTTATCAGCCAAGTCTCCCTGAGTCAGAGCACTAACCACAAGATTTATAACAAAAAAAAAAAACAAAAATAAAAAAATCTCTTTCTCAATACTGGGAATCCCAGCAGCCTTACTGAAGCTTCCAGCAGCACATCACCCCTTCAAAGGCCAGAAAGGGAAGGGCACAATCTATCTGCTGAGCTCCCCTGGGAACTTTGGATAAGCCATTTAACACCCAGCTTTACAGTCATTTCAGCCACAGAGGAAAACAGGATAGTCCCTTTGAGAGGATGAAGTGTCTTCCATGAGCCCGAAGATTTCACACTTTCAGCTACACTTCAGAATGAAAGTAGAGAAATTTAAACCACCCACTGCAGCTTTTCCTTAGGTTTCTGTTTCACTAGAAGAAGCTAATATTTTCTGGAGGTTTTATTAAACACTCAAGGTGAGGCTGGTGCTCTAGGATCTTCAGTAAGGTACATGGGACCTTCCTGAGATGGATCAGCTTGCTACCAGGAGCTGTGCTATGAAGGTCTGGGCAGGGGAGAACAGCACAAAAAACTTCATTTTGGAATCTGGGATAGGCAGCAGAGGGAAGGGAGAGTTGGTTCCCTCCCTCCTTGTCAGTGACTTGCTGTGTCCTTGGGCAAGGCACCTCTCCTCCCCCTCCACCCTCACCCTACTGCAGGCAGCAAAGGTCTGCAGGGCAGGGATTGCTCCTCACCATATAAAAAGCCCTGCACTTAATGGGCCTCCTTTGTCTCAGGCCTGCAGGCAGCAGAGTAATAAAAGCAATTACATATTGAGTCCTAATCCTGGGTGAACCAGTGACTCAGGTTAGTCATTTTCCCTCCTTGCCTCAGTTTCCCCCTCTGGAGCAGTGTGGATGTTATTAGTGCCCAGCACCCCTGTTAGATGGGAGAGTTTGTATTTAATTGGACTCAAAGCTAAATAGTTGATGGGGGAAGAGAGCAATCCAGACTGGTTCTTCCTCTCCGAAAGGAGATTGCAGCTTTGGCAACACAGATGACAGTTATGTCTCATCTCCTGCAGGCTATTCACTCAACCAAGACCTATTTAACGGACTTTTGGAACATGTCTTCCCTTGAGGCTAATTCCTTATGGAAAGAGCCAGAATTCTGACATACTGTACCAGGAAGAGTCTTTTACCTGCTCAATAATTTTGCATTTCATCAAAAAACAGACCTCCTGCCCCAGAATATCCTAGTGAGACCTGAAGACTTCTCAAAAATGTAGAAGTATCACTCAATTGTTTCATCCCTCATGGAGATTATAATCAGACACACTCCCTAACCAGCAAATAATGAGAAGACAGCTGTGATGAAAACAGTCTCCTACACCAGCTCAGACATACAGACAGTAGAACAATAGTGTTTCAGCTTTCACTTAAAAACTATTTCTCTAATCCCAGGCCACTTAAAGCTAATGGGGAAAGATGGCCAAACAAGCGGTCAGCGTTAACAAGACAGCACAGCCTGGAAGTGCTGAAGGTACTGCCTGGGATCCAAATAAACAAAAATAATAAAATAAGTGCTCCATTAAAATGTAAGATATCCTTAAGATATTCCAAGATCCTTTTCATTCCTTTCAGTCCAGGGACCATCTGTCTAAATGTTATCAGCAGAGCAGCCATTCCACTGCATTTATACACTCACATGCCACAGCCGAATGCCGTGTCCCCATTTGCTCTTTAAATAACTATTAATCTCCTTGCACTTATCCTCATGCTGACACAAGCAGCTGTTGGACTCTCCTTCTGCCGCTTCGAGTCCCGCCAGCCTTTCAGCTTCCCCGGCCCCTGGGTCCCCTCCCCAGGCAGGTGCTCCATCCCGGTGACAAAGCCACCAGGTCTGCACACACGAGCACTAAGCCCGGTCTCGCAGCTATGCCCCAAGGCAGGCGCGGAGTTGTTTGCGCTCAAGGGGTCAACACCTGAACTGCTTGCAAGGTTTTGGAGGAATCTGATAAGGCTTCGGGAGGCACACGCCTTCTGACAACAGGACAATTAGAGGGGCAGCAAGCCCGGGGAAGGCACACGCAGGAATTCAGCCCCTTGGCCCCAGCAGCGCTGGGGATGGGGAGAACAAAGGGAGGCTGCAGACTGTCTGCAAGGTATTGCCCCTCAGGAGAGGGCTGCAGGGCGTGTGTTTGCACACACACCGCTTCCTTTCACAGTCCACGGAGAGGAACGCAACAGCATTTAATCCAGAAATTAAAAATTGGCAGGTTGGGAGCCCAGAATTTAACACATGCTGGTATTTTGCCCCGGGGTCGTTTTAAATGACTGAAATGTAGCCCGACCACCGACTCCTGATATAAAGAGAAAGCTACTTGGTGGAAAGAACTGAATTGCATATAAAGCCGAAAGAACAGACTATCTAATTTTCAGTGCTTTTTTTTGCTATTTTGTTCTCTCCACCAAGTTTCTGAAACTATTAATATCACTGAACCATTACAAAAACCTTCAGGCAAGTCTAACTGCAAATATCTAGAGAGCTACAATTAGATCTTAGACTATGTATTTCCGAACATCATCTCAATAATGCATCTTGAACCATCAGTTTCGCTTCCTATATCCCAATCAACTTCACTTTCAGGTTCTCATGCTTGTGGATTAGGAGAAACATGGTTCTGCTGGCGGGGTTGCTGAATTAAAGCCAGAGTGCAAACTGCAGGTGGTTTAAGCACGGTTCTGCTGCCGGGAGGGTGGATCTGCCCCGGGAACAGGGGGACGAGGTAGTGCAGAGCCTGTAGCCGGCGGGTCCGGGCCACCTGCCACCAGAGGGCAACGCAAAGGCTGCGGCACGGCAGAGCCGCAGGGGACGATGCCCAGCCCACCCAAACTGGGGCCCTTCTCACCCTGTCTTGCAGCAAGAACCCACCCCTGGCTCTCCGACTCAAAGCCCATTGTATTAATTAATAAGGTTATGAGAAAAATCTGCAAAAAGACCATCCGTTGGAAAGGAAGTAAATAATGCAAGTCATGAAAAGCTCTGAAGGGGACTTCCACACCAAAAACCCCCTAAAATACACAGCTCCGGCTATTAGCTACCCAGCTAGCAGCGTTTCCGAGTTTTGAGAGTTTCTCCACACGCAAAAATAGACAAAAAGTTACCATCTTCAGGTGTAGAACACCTAGATGCCTCCACCCCTACCAAAACCCTTCTCCCTAATACCGAAAGAACAAGCACTACCATACGCACCGATGGACTGCATTTTAATTTTTACCACTAGATCTATGCAGCTCAAGAGTGGCGTCCAACTACTCAAAAGCCTTGCAAAAGACCTGGTGCTTATTCTCCAAAGATATGAGATGATGAAACTAAAACTACCATGGTTATTGGCAACAAGATTTGCACAGCATTTTGGAAATTCTGTGCTTTGTCCTTAACTCAACCACAATGATGGACTAGGGCTAACTCTTGTACGACTAATGAACAACTTACAGCAATATTTCAGTGCTGGCCCAGGGAAATACTCAGATTCCTGTTGGAGAACATCAATCCTAAAAGCAGCAGGATAAATGTTTCCTATCCAAATCAGATGATAGACACCTCAAATATGTCCAGAAATGTTTAAATCCACCTAAGTTTTCAAATCTTCCTAGCAAAGGATTTTAGTAGCTGGAAATAAATCCCTTAAGCTCAACAGAAGGGCTTCTATCACAATTATTAACCAAGATATTGCTGACTGCCAGTTGCTCAGATGGCAGCTGATACAATACCCCATGTCAGCGCTCTGCTTGTGCCAGGACAAAGCCGTGCCAAGAAATAAAAGGCTCCACCCATGGCCTTCAGCTAAGATCAGAGCTGAAGCAGAGATAGCTCAGCTCACTCATCACAATGAAAGCTATGATTTGGTTTGCCTCTCTAGTCTGTTTCCTCATATAAAAAACCTCAAAAATAACCAACCAAAAAAAATTAAAAAAAAAAAAAGGGAGAGAAATACTGAAAAATTTGTTTATGAGGAACAAACTCAGTTTGTTCCTAAACGGCTCTGGTCCCCTCCAAACGATGAGGGGAAGATGTGCGCATCTCAATTCTACACCAGCTCAGCCACACTCCCTCCAGCTCCAGTTCTAAAATGGAAACAAATCCTGTGGGTCTATTTTGCAGAGGCTTTTCCACTGAGCTACTGGTACAGCGGAATACACTAAGCACTTGGAAACCCTCAGATAAAATGATAATGTGCACCATATACTCAATGTGAAAAGCAAGGGAACAAATAACTTCAGTTGAACCAAAGATACCAACAGTTACCAAGACTGATTTGTTCTAGTATAGTGTCTGGAAACCTATCTGATTTGAGTAATCCTACTGTTGTGTCATTGCTTTTTCCAGGAAGAGAGGAGACTATTTCCCATCTCAGTGGTATAACAGGTTCCCAGTGCAATGGAGGGAACTGGATTTAAAGAAGCCCTGGAGTCAATCACTCCCGTCCTGGAATTAGACCTGCTGCAGCACAACCAAACAGCCTCTCCTCAGCTCAATCCCACCTGTAAGCAGGGAGCACCAATATTTCTGCACATTTTCTCCTATTGAGAAGGGAATCTATTTGAGATCTACAGGGCTGTGCAATATGTACAACCACCATAGCTTTAAGAAACTAAATTCAAGACTACTAAAGAAAAAAATACTATTCTTTCAAGAAGAACAAAAACCAAAACCCCATGAGTGACACACACAATCCTCCTGCACAGGTGTTTCATGTTAAGTAGTTAGATAACTCCAGGAGTTGCCTGGATAGCTTCCAACACCACCTAAATACATAAGGAAAACCTAAGGAAGACACTCCATTTCAATCAGCTGGGGAGGAGAAAGAAACCAAACCCAACCCCCCACAACTATTCTCTTCTCCTCAAAAAACCCCCACCATTAAATGACCAACTCAAATCATACCACTGTGTTTCAAGCTTAAAAACATGACTACTCTGCCCACTTTACGAGAGCATCCCTTCTGTTCCCAGCCATCCCAGACATTTGGTGAACAACACACCACAGAAGCTGAACAGGAGAAGTCAGTGCACATCAGTAATTTGCAAACACACAGAGAATCACACTTGAAAAACAATCTGGCTTGTGTACTGGAGAAGGCAGAAGAGCCTGTGCCATTTTCACTGGGATGAGCTATTCCAGCAGGCATGCACATCTACACCCTTTAGGTTCACAGAAGCAGCACAGTTTTAAGAGCCATACTCTGTAAGGCTGCAGGTCACATTTCACTGAGCCACAATACTGTTGAACACAGGAAAACCTCATGTTCAAGTTAAAGTCCACATATGCAAGCATTTGTGGGCTCAGAGAATGAGACAAATTAATGAAAAACAATGTGAAGGTGAGTTTCTGTCCACCCACAAGGGCTGTAAGCTTTGGAGTTGTCTTGTCCCCCCAGCTGTAATAGTTTTCTGTTTTAGCTAAACTTTGAGTTTTGCCCCTTGGTTCATTCATTTAACTCAGCAAGAAGTGTTTTTCAGCCAGGAGCAGGGTGTCTTTTAAAACAAGCACAGCCCAAAGCAGGAATGCCTGTAATTCCTGACTCCTACCACCTGCCACAGGTTCACATAAAAGACCTTGTCCAATTTGAGGATTGTCAGAATGACAGTGCATCCCACTTCACAGAAATATTAAGGAGACTGGACACGCTGCACCGTATAAGTACTTCTAAATATTTTCCAGTGCATACAAAAATAATATCCTTGACTTCCCCAGAGCATTTTAGGCTCTTAAAAAAAAAACTCTAAATTGAGCTTTTGAAAAAAGTTCTACTTGCATATTGAGCAATGGGTTTCTGAAAGTCAGACCACTTTAGAGTTTTCAGACTATAAAGCTTCCATTAAAAAAAAAATCCCTTTCATAAACATAAACCACTTTCATTAGAGTATCTCAGCTATGCTCAGTTATTTTGAAAATTCAGACAGTTTAAAACAGGAAAGTCCAAGATCCACCCCCACTGCACACAGTCATTTCTTGATCCTGAGCTTGTGCTCACCTATTTATTTAACACATAATCTGAAAACATATCAACAAAAAACAGAGGAAGGCAGTAAAAAAAAAAAAAGGAAATCAAACAACAATCTCTATGGAATCACAATACATTAGAACTCCATGATCTTAAAAGAAATTGATTCATAACCCAAATACTCAGCTTCCTAAAACTGAAAGAGAGGCCAAGAGTTTCCTACAGTCTCCTATTACCAGCTGGACAACAGAAAGTCAACAAAGATCTGAAGAGCCATAAAGTACAGACAAATCAGAAAAACACCACCTCACATTCCCAGGAGATGTAAACATAACTGAATACAAAGACCTGCATCAGAAAAACCAGGAAAAGACTGCAAGATTTCAGCAAGGCTTTTTTTTTGCCTGATTTCAGTGGCTGAGAACAACTGGAAGATCCTAGCTTGGTCAGCTGCCCAGAAATCCTATGTGCTACATTTGTGCAACAATACTGAAAAGTTGGATAAAAAATTAAAAATAGACCTTTAAAAATGAAGAGGAACCAATTAAAATATAAATGGGGAGGTGGGGAGGAGCAGCAGGGGCTGGAAAGGAAAACTCCAGTAGTTCATTAAAGCTGCCTTGTTTCTTAAACTCTTTACTGGACAATAACCATTAATGTTATCAGCCATTTCAGACATGCAGCATTTTATTGTGTTGAGAGGGCAGCTTAGCTGGACAGGATATCTGTGTGTCATCCACAGTGAAAGGCTGCAGGCACAGTAACCACCAAAGTATGGCCAAAGGGCACAAGGACAGTGAATAACCAGGGTCAGAATAGAACCAGGAACTGAAGTTAGCTCCCAAATTCATCATTACGCTCAATAAAATCTGAATGCATCATCTTTTAGACATGAAAGTAAAATAATCCAGCTAGGAAGCATTTTAGTCAGAACAAGAAATTCAGATCATCTGCAAGTTAAATAAGTCAAGCAGTTAAACACACAGCAAAAAAAAAGAAAAAGGAAAAAAAAAGCCACACACATAAACCCCCACACCCACTCTTTGAAGAATGGTGCAACTATGGAATATAAGAATTCATAAGAAGAGTTATAGGAGGGCAAAGGGCAGATTAAAACAAGTTAGAGCAAGCAGAGGAAAAGGGTTACACAGCAGCATCACAGTGCTTATAGATTAAAAGGGATATCTACTGGATTCTCTAATGTTTGTTTCTAATTTTTCTAAATTTGGTCCTTTCTTCTATCCAAATCAAGCAAGAAGACTCCTGGATGGTGTTCCCAAAAGCCTGGACACCAAACAGCACACTGAAAAGCTTTCAAGACTGAGGGCGGGGGGTGGGTTAAGAGGACTGGATGCCAAATTCCGATTAGATCCCAACTGCAGAGAACAAAAAGAGGCAGTGCTTTGCCTTCCAACACTACTTTTTGGTATGAAAGCAGCTCCTGGCCTGCACCAAGCTGGCACTGCCTGAGCCCAAGGATCTGCTGGGGTTCAGTACAGCAGGATACACACAGGCAGGGGATCCCCCTACCTCCCTTGCCTCTGTAGTTCATGTCAGACGCAGCTTCACATCACTACTGCAGCCTTCTCAGAGGCAAGCAGGAACTTTATATGGTGTTTTCCAAAGATGCCAGGCTGTGCACACATAAAACCCAAAAGCTGGTCTTTGAGAGAGGGGGTTGTGAATGTACAGACACAACATACATGCAAAGACACTGCTCCTTCCACAGTGATTTCACTCTATCAGCTTTACAAACATCAAGAATCTTCTGCCCAACTATTTAAATCACTTTGCCACATATTCTGCACATGCAGGATTTCCAATGGGCTCCCTGGCATGGGGCCTCCAATGTCTAACAGCAAAACTAAACCCAGTTTCCAGTACTTCCCTCCCTGTCCAATACTACTGACTTCAGCAAACACCAGGACACATGGTGCCACGGTCACTTATGCAAGACACAGCTTCAGAGATTTACATTTGAGGTATTCAGCTGCACAGACCTTTCCCTGTCCAGACACAAAGGCGTTCTTCCAGATTTTTGAGTAACAATATACCCACTAATTTCCATCTGATACCACATTAAACTCCCTACCCCCCAACTTGAACATTTACAATTCCTTTCAGACACAAAACACAGCAGACTGACCAAGGCTCATCTCAACAACTTTCCCACCTTAGCATCAAGCAGTAGTTTCCTGTTTCCGAAGTATTGGTGAATACTTAGCCAGTGCATGTTCTGGTTTCCTTCTAAAGAATTTCTTGCACGCTTTCCTGCTGCTGAAAGAAGGTGGAGGGAAATTTACTTATCTATTCAGTTCTAGTTGGTCACCACCAGCACCCCTAAGGGAGCCAATTCTTTGACTATGGATGAAATCCAGAGCAAAACTGCAGCAGTGAGAAATCACAGTAGAGGATTGCAGAGGCTACTGAGAATCTCAGAGACACAACTTAAATCTGCAGAATACAAGTTTTACAGAGCACTCAGTCGGAACTTTATTATTTTTCTGAGCCATTACTCCCCAAAAAAAGACTTCTGTGATTCCCAAAGACACCATGACATTACCTAAAAATGCCAAAACAAACAAGCAAAATGATTAAATATACTTTTTAGTCATTTCTCATACAGCAGAGAGATCCAGTTGCTGACTCAACACTTCTGTTGGCATCCACCTATTCTTATTGTTCTGCTCCCCTTGGCTGCTGAGGCGCCGCGCTCCAGCCCTGTGCATCATCCCCTGACACAGCTGGACCACGGCTCTGCAGCACAGGGATTTCTGCCTCAGCAGCACAGCCAAAAAACCCAGCACCTCCTCCCCTCTCCCCAAAGCTGGCAAGATTCTTTGTATTTACTTCCTAGATGTGGATTAAAACTGAAAGATTCATATCTGCTGAGACACAATCCTTCCCTTTCATTCCCAGACACTACCCCACCATAAAATATTTCCCCTTCCCTCCCTAAACTGGGCGTTTCCTCCCACTTTCTTGCCCTTGGTAAAAACATTCATCTTCTTGCCATCTTGAGGAAGTTGGACTCGTCTCAAATTTCACCAGGTCCCCTTGTATACCACTTCCCAAAGTCCTTGGGGGGAAGTTTAATCCGGATCCAAACCCTGGAATCGATCCCAAGAGGCTGCTGGGCTCCAATCAATGCATTAATTTTCAAGCATGCTCAGCCTTGCCACTTGGGTCCACTTCCAAAGTGAGCAGACGACTGAGCACAAGCCCAGAAATACATCACATCTCAAGCCATCCACTCAAGATACTAACACACGCATCCTAGTTAAAACACAGCTCCTTCAGTTGTTCCACTAAGACCCCAGGTGAAACAGCAGTGGCAGGGGATTTGCAAAAAATACAAGATATCATTGAGCGTTCTTGGATCAAGTGCCAATTGACTCAATCCTAGTACAAATTAAAAAAAAACCAACAAACCCAAAAGGCACAAAAAAAAACCAAACACAAAACAAACAAACAAAAAAACCCAACCCCTCCCCCCAAAAAAGTCAACCACCAAAAAGCTCCCCCCCCACATCTCCCATGAGTTTGTTACTTGCTTGTGCATGGAGCTGACAACAACGGTCAGTAATTTCAATTAAAATCACTAAATTTAGATTCAAGTTCCCAAAGATGATCCAAGTTTACCTTGCCAATGCCAAGGACCTAAACGTTTCCTGTGTCTTATCTGAGACTTCCTGAACAGTTGTTTCCAACTAGTTTGCTCCTTATATCAGTAGCCTACAGAAGTAAAACCCTAATCACCTTAAATGTCATCCTGCTCTTTAGTCCCTGCTCAAGCAGCTAAGCTAACCCTGGACAGCCTCTCATAGGCTCTCCTTTAGAAGAGAGCTGAGATTCTCACAAGAGACAATGTGTTTATAAGAAATAATGCAGAGAAAGATAGGGGAGAACCTTTCTTGTCAGCAGCTCACAGCTAAACCATCACTTGCAAAGCCTTGTATCTTCTGGGCTGCTATATAAAAAGCTTTGTGCCATGGTCTGCTCCTACTGAAAAGCACCTCTTTGATCCATCTGACAATTACAACCTCTTCTCCCAGCACAGCAAAGTTCTGATGGGAAGCTCTGGGACACTAAAGACTGAAAGATTTCTCAGAAATCATTGACTACTGTAACTGAAGAAGCCAAAACAAAATAGGGAGATTTTTAAGAACTGCAAGTTTATTCATTGGAGAGACCCACCCACATGCCTGACCATGGCTGAGCTCATGTGTCACTCTAAAGATCACGGCCTTGCAGAGTTGACAAGGGACTGCAAGGATCATGGCACCAAGGCAGCAGAGAATCCAGAAAACACATGAAAGGAGAAAAAATGCTGAACCTTAACACCCTTGGAGAGAAATTATTTTCCTCCTAATTCTACTTGATACCAAAAGTGACTTAAAACTAATCCAGGCCAAGTGGCACAAAGAGCTTTGAGCTCACTTCTCTGCTGGAGAGGATAGAGTGAGTGCTGCTGTTAGAGTACAAGAAGCTCTTCTCCTTTCTGATGATTTATGCAACCTTGTTTTAAAAGGGTTGCATTCATTTTATTGCCTACTCTGCACATTCTCAAGAGGCGTTGGAGGCAGTGCCAGAAAAATAACAGGGTTTAACAATGTCTAGCACAAATCCATCGGTGCAAGAGCTCCTTTCTGAAGCGTTTCCAGATTTTTTTTTTCAGTGGGAACATTTTGTAAATAAAATTTAAAATTTGCCTTGAGCCAGGCAACACCCGCTTTTATTCAGCCTTTCACGATAATGAAATAAGTAGTTTCTCCATTAGTTATAACTAATGCCTTCCAGAGGAAAAAGTGCAAAGCAAATGGTTTACACTCTCTCACATCTCACATCCACAGCTTTCCTGTTGCAGATGCCATGTCTTCTAGAACTAGTGAAGCTTCTGTCTCACAGTAAACAGAGCTGCAATTGGAAATAAACCCTTCCACACGGCTTATCTTGACAAATGCAAACCAAAAGGTTGCCACTGGATAGGTTGAAACACACGGTAGAAAAAGTTCCTTTCTGGCGTTTCTCTATGCCCAGGGAGAAAAAAAGAAAGCAATTTCACTCAACTTAAAACCATTAGTTCATTACTTAAAATAAACTAGGTAAAAAGAAAGAAAAATACTTCCTGAGGGAGCTAGGAAATAGCATAAATGGGCTCATGTTCTGAAGAAATCAGAGAAATCAGGTGTTGGTAACACTGTTGAAGATTCAAACCATCAGGCCAATAAAAATAACTGGTCAAAACAGCAGTTCTACTCCCCAAGGAAAAAACATTTTCAGACTATGGATACATATATATATATGGATAATTTCATCCAGTCTCAACCAAGGTCAATTTACAGCAAACAAAATGCATCATCAGATGCAACCACTTCAAGATGTAAAACATCCTGACCACACTGCAATGGCTGCACTTCTTCATCTCTCACACTGAAAAGCTGTATTTTCATACTAGAAATTTTTTTTTTTTTTTTTTTTGGCCAAATGAAACTAGAAACTGAGAAGATTATCTGTCCCTGATTTCATACTGCTTACTAGCCCTCCTTCTGACCATGGAAAATTGTAAAATGGAGCTGCAATTTCCAATCTGATGTCAAGTGTAATTACACGACTGCACAAACCCCAGAGCGTGTACACAACTGAGCAGTACCAACACTTCACACACAGCCAGACTGTCCTGATTTCTGCACAAGCACAACAGATGGTCCAGTGTCATCAGGCTTCATTTTTGTGTGATAAAGCACACATTTCATTCTTTCCACCCACATGAAGGTTACAATCATTTGTTTCTGGGTTACACCCATAGCCTTAGACTGCTAAGGTCCCGTCCCTCCACCTAAACAAGGAGAGGATTTCTCTAGGCAAAATTCCCAATTCACTGCTCAATATGGGGGTCACAAAAAAAGTTTTGGTACCCTATGATAGAACAAAAGGTCATCCATGGCATGACAAACCTGCTGCAGTGAGGGGCTGGATGTTTACTGGAAGCATACTCAACTCTTGCCCTTCCCTGTGTTTCTCCTGCAGCACAATCCCCTTGCTTCAGCTGGGAGGGAGATGGGCACATGGCAAGAGGCAGGTCTCAATTTCCCACTACCCACCTCTCTGGTCTACTTAACCCTCTTCACTGGCAAACCCAAACAGAGCAGTAGCATCTACTGAGCCTCTTCAAACAAAAGATCAACACACTTCCAACCTTAGGCTTTTCTACCTCTGATTAAACCTTTGCAACTGGAATGCACTTTGAAAACCTCTTGGAAAAAAAAGAACCTGGTTATATAGGGCCTCTATAGTCTTGCAGAAGACCTTTGCAGTCCAAGGATAAGACACATGCCTCTCAAGCTTGCACAGATGTCATCACACGACAAAAACTTTAATCCCATAACTGCAATTACAGCAAAATCGAAGGATGAATGCGCAAGAAGCATAGCTGGATTTGCAGGGATACATCAAGGAACACAACCTCCCCTGCATCTCTCTGTTTCTTTCTTGCTCCTAATCACAGACTTGTGTGCAAACACCTGGGGTGTTGATACAATTTAAATAAAGAGAGGCCACTGGAAGGCATAGAACTCACATCTGAATCCTGCACAGCTCAGGGAGAGGTTTCCTTCCCCGGGGATTGGGAACTGTTTGCCTGCTCAGAGCCAGGAGAACTCCAAGATAGCATCACAAATAGGAAAACAGGAGAGAGGGTCAGGTTTAGCCAAAGCCTCCTTCCTTGAGAAAAAAAAATAGGCTTTATATAGCATCTATCCAAGTGTTTCCATCTTGGGGTAGGACAAGATGTGGGGTTCAGAGGTTTCATTTCTACTGCACAGAAAATCCTTTCTTCCTGGTAGCTCAATGAGCTGCTCACCTGGGCAGGGACCAGGCAGCATCCCTCAGAGATTGCTTCCTTTACCTCAGCTTTGGCTGAAGGCCACAGAGAATGGGCAGGAAGAAGGAAAGAGCCTTTGTCAAATGCAGTCATGATGACTATGTCATGTGGCAAAATCAGCCAAGGAAAGCCATGGCTTTGTCCTCTGGTAGTTCTTACCCAAATCCAGGCAGAAAGCAAAGATGATAAGCCCCGGACACACTTTTACTGCGCACCAATGAAGCTGACGCCTAAAACATCAGTTACATCTCAACCCCCGGGTTCTTTAACCTTAAACTAAGGTTTGTTGAACCAATATCCCAGATAGGCACAAGAAATGTTCACTAAGGAGGTCCAGCTCCCTCAGAACATCCTCCCAGGCCACCCTAGAGCCCCACATGCCTGCTCCTACAAAGAAAGGACTCACACCCAGGGTACTACAGCTCAAACACACACATCTGAATTATTACTTAAAAGCTAAGAGGGAAAAGAAAAAACAAAAAATGGACCTTTCTGAGGAGGCTATCCTAACCCTCAAAGATATTTGCAGCCATACATACATAGCTTTTCTTAATTTTCAGCATGAAGGAATGCTGCCAAAAACCCATAAAGCAGTGCACAAGTTCTTTTAGTATAGAACTAGTTTTCCCCCCAGCCCTCCCAAAATGGTGATAAAAATCTTAACGGAAAGAGATTCTTTAATTTGTCTCCCACAAAGAGCAGGAAGATCTTTGGGAAGGATGACAAATATAATCAAAAGTCATGGCACATATTTCTTATCAGCGTTTGAACAAGATGTGTTTATTCTTTTGGCAATGATTTAATTTGATTTTAGCAAGCACTCCAAACCCTGCATCACCACTCAGCTAAACTGCAGAGAAACCAGAGTCCCTAAAGAGAGTCTCTCTATTGCTCTCATCTCCCCAGACAAGGATGCAGGAAACTTGAACAAGACCAGACAAACTTGCAGGTACTCTCCTTCACACCCAATTTTGTGCATGCTTCCTCACAAAAGTTTGTACACAACACAAAATTCCACATGTGGAGGTGAGGCAGGAAGACACAATGACATTCAAAGGGCTCCTGTTCATCAGCACCTCATCATCCTATAAATAACCAACCAAAGTCTCTCTCCTTTTCACATCTCCTACTCACAAACACACAAGAACAGATCTCCAGGGTCATCAAGTCCAGTGCTCTACCAACAAAGAGCTTAATTGGTCTTACAGCTGACCTAGATCAAATGCTGGGATAGAATAAGCTGAAAAAGTGGTTGAAACAGGTTCCACCTCGAGCCTGTCAGGCTTCTCCCATCTCTCAGCTTTTCCCAAGCAGATTTGACTCATTTGGGAGGAAGCCATCTGACCGTGGCGCTGGGCACCACGCTCACAGGCACGGGCGGCCCAGGGCCGGGGGCGATGGTGCGAGCTCACCGCCCTGACCACACAGCCTGCACTGGGGCTTGTGCAATGGCCTGTTCCCAGGCTGGGAATGCATTCCCAGGGCGGAATGCACCGCACAGCCAGTGTGTGAGGACGGCAGAGCTCAGCATCTGCCAGCACACAGCCAACATCCTATGGTGGCAGGGCAAAGCACGCCAAGAAATGGGCTTGGGATGAGAAAGGACTCCCTACTCTTCATTTTAAAACTTGATTTTAATACAGGGGAAATTACTTCCCCCCCCCTTAAATAAGGTCCATTTCTAAACCCAGAAGCTAGTCCGTACTAAGTTTTTCATGAGTAGGAAGGTATGCCTGCCTTGTGACCAACAGCAATGGCTCTAAAATCTGAACTGCAATTACTAGCAACAACAAAGTGCTGCTTCTATTTGCACATTGAGAGCTTTTTATTTTTTCTTCTTTTCTGAGGAAATCATGCCAAAGTCTACTTCTTGTTTGGAAGCTTAAGATGGGTGAGGTTCATCATCACCAATATATTTTAACTGAGCATTAACAAGTCTCTCTCTCTTTTGAGACAAGTCATTAGCGAGGCTGCCCTTCCTCAGAAACGAAGCCACGTCAATGCTAATCGGGTTTTTCCTTCCCCAGAGTACAATGCTTTGCTGGATGAACCAAGTCAGTGCACCTTGTTCAAATCCAAGGAGGTAAGAGGGAGAGCGTGGGGGGGCGAAAAAAAATAAATCAGAATTAAAGCCTTTTAAAAACCTCCCCTGACAGCAACAGTGACGAGTGGCATTTAAGCGGAGCGAGAACGCTCCTGAGCGCATCGCTTCTGACAGATGAGCCCAGCCAGTCAACCATAGGGACTCCACAGCCCCACCGCTGCTATTCAGCGAAAGTTGATCAGATAGCAGCAGACAAATAACACCAAGCAAACACTCCAAGAAGTGCTCTCTCCACATTTAAGAGTTTATAATTAACCTAGGGGAAAAAACAACAAAGTCACCCACTTGGGTCTCCTGCACGAAGGAACCACGCACACAGGAGTTTGGGCTCCGGGGGGAGCACACTGGTTTCAGTATACCTCCGGCTCTCCCCGAGTCACAGACTTGCCATCCCAGGCGTGCAAGCCTCGAGTTAACTTCAACAGACTTTTTCCTCACCACCTGTCTCATCCCCTAGCTATGCTTTCGCCCTTTCAATTTCTATTTTATTTTCTCTTCCAAGTGGCTGAGCTTCTGTCTGCACTGGGGCTTGTACCCCGTGTCCTCCACTTGAAGCCTTTTCTTCAGGAATACACACGCACACACAACACACACACAGAGCTTTGGCTGCTTTGCCACTCTGGCAAGTGTCAACACAGCTGCTGTCTCCGCTGGAATGTAAACCAATATTGTCGTTAGATCTCCCTCAACCCCTGGTAACTTCCTCCAAGATTTGCACAGCGTGTGGCAATCCTCTCCACTGCCACCTTACAAATCATCGACCCAGCTGGTTTAAAACCAACTAAATAAATAATTTTAAAAAATTAAATCAAAGCTGCGCCTGAAGTTTGCGTCCCACTCACGCCCATGAAGTGCAAATGGCTGTAGAAAGCAAAATGCATCCATTGTACACACATTTATCTTCACATAATATGCTTATACAAACACCCTGTGTAAAATACCTTGCTGCTGCAAGTTAGGAGGCAAGGTATTAACAGCACCAAGTAAAAGAGGTACTGGTGTGGACGCTAACACAGCATTTTCAGCGGAGAACCTTTGTTTGCGTTTAATTTTACTCAAAAAAGTAACCAAAGAAGGGATTTATAACACATTTCTAGTTATTTCCTAGATACCATTCACTTTAAACCACAAGCAGCAATTTTGGCAATAAAAGACTCGTAAAAGAGTTATAATGCAGACAACACAGCTAGTATTCAGACTGCTACAGGAATGCAATCTGTGTGCATTGCCCACCATAAACAACTGCCTTGCTTTGCTTCTCCAATGAAAAAGAATTATGTTGGCTGATCAGGGTTCCCAAGACAAATTCACTGTCCCAAACAAAGATTTGAAGTTCACTCTCCTTCAGAGTCCAACAAACTTCTTCCCATTGAAAAATGCAAAAGCCTCGCAAAAACAAGTGTATATTCCGCACCTAACTTCAGGGGTGAAGAAATCGCAAGTATTCACTAAAAATAAAAATACGTTAGTGATATCACAGCTCAAACCCAGAGTCCTTACCTCACTATACTGGGACTGGGCATTGTTTTCCAGGTACAACATGTTAGCAGTCAAATTGATCAACGCTGCTGTTCTCTCTTCTGGCTCCAGGATTTTGACAAACACCTCCCACCCCCTAGAAGACCCTAAAAATATGTGATGCTACTGTGGAGATAACAGGACTCGGAGTGTGCCTCTCTGCATAATTGAAGTTTCCCTTATATACCTAACTATAGGCAAGGAGGAGGAGGTGGGGCTCTCCTGCCTTACCTGTCCAATCTGTCAAAGTGCCACCTGGAGTCCTCCACTCCAATGGAGAGAGGCCTCTCCCAGCTCATTAAGTAGTTAGAATTCCTTATCACCAATCTCTAAAAAGCAAAGGGAAGGGAAGGGGGGGGGGGGGGGGAAATGGCCAAAAAAAGAGAAAAAAAAAAAAAAGACAGGCAGGGAAAAGAAAGGAAACAATAACTTTCCCCTGTCACTTTTCTACAAGTTTGAGAACTCAAAAGAGCCATGGAATTGCTCTAAAGGAGCAGCTCCAAGAAATTTCTCCTATTTATTTTCTACAAAGATTCCAGGGCTGGTTTTTTTTTTCTATGTACAGGCTTTGCTGCTACCAAGAACCAAAACGTTCAGGAAGGGATTCAGATGCAATGCTCGACACTAGTGGTGCAGTAATGCAGCCAAGTATTTGTCTGCTGCTGTGTGCAGATTTGGGACAAAACCCCCAAGGAGCTTTTTGAGAATCCATCACTGGTTCCACACACCATAATCCAGCTACATTCTCTGGCACCTGTGTGCTCCTATCCACACTCGCAGTCAACAGGTCCTGTGTTTGCAGGGCATCACTCCAGCTACATTTCCCCCACTCCTTTGCAGCTGCTTCAAACCTGCATCACGACTGAAAAAACAAGTTAAAGACTGCAGCTCGCCCAGATGGACTCACGGTGTTGAATTAGTATACGGGAGAAGTTTTTGGGTGCCTCTCAGTAAAAACCGCCTGGACAGGACGCCCACGGCAAACTTTTCAAAAGATAGGAAGAGCACTTAGCCGAGATCTGCAGGACAGATCCCCGCTGTGATTTTACTCCAGACAAGCAGACAAAGCCCGTGTGCTGTGTCCCGCAGGGAGCCGCCGGAGCGCGCCGGGTGCGAGGTCGGAGCTGCGCAGGCGGCATCCGAGCCCCGTGAGGATAGGCCGGGCAGCGGGATGCACGGCACAACAAAAGGCAGCCGCACCGAGCCAGGAGAAACAGAACACCTTTCCAAAGGGCGGGGGGGGGGGGAGAGAGGAAACCAAACATCCAGATCAGAGCGTGGCCCAGCCCGCCCAGCCTAATGACAGCGCTCCGAACTTTTGAGTTCGTCAAGCAGGGCTCTGCCGAAACGCAGAGCACGGACTGCCAGGGAACACCGAGCCTCCCGAGCGAGCGACCACAGGGGCTTTGCAGGGAGGGACAAGGGTCCTGGCAGGGCTGCCACCCCCACACGGCCCCAGCGCCATCCCCGCTTCTGCCCCGCAGCTGCTGCTGCTGCCACGCCTCGCCCCGGGCATCATTTAACCCCGGCTTCTCTGGGCATGCAGGGAGGGAGCCCGGCCCACGGGGACAGGGAGGCCAGCGGGCCGTGCTGCTCAGGGGGCTGGCGGCTCCTGGGCTGCCTTCCTGGCACACTCTCCAAATTAAAGGACACTGCAAGCTCACCAGCCTATTCCAGGCTGGAGCAGGCAGCACATTCCTATGGCTGCCACTAATAAAACGGGGCCAAACCATCTCCAGGCAGGAAGCGAAACAAGAAGAAACACAGAGCAGAGGATTACGGTGTCCCACTTCCCCTGCCGCAGCCCCTTGCTGCAAGAAGCAGGGGTCTGATGTAGCTCTCACCCCGCAAGCAGAGCTCACCGGAGCTGCTGGGTGCAACCAAAAGGCTGGAAGAATTTCCAGCGCAAGGAGGCACTTCTGAGAACAGGCTGCAGAGAGGAGCACTGAGCCCTCCCGACCTACCAACAGCAGCAATATCCCAGCTCAGGCCGGGGCCACACACACACACACCTTCAGTGCTCCTGAGCTGCCAGCAAGAGCTGCCGAGCACGCAGCCAGTTTCTCACATCACAGGAGCAGCTCAACAGACCTCTTCCACAGCCCCCTGCCCTCCTCTCCCTTTTCCCCAGCACCACCTTAGAGCAGGGGCTGTGCCCGATGCGCTTATCTGATCTCACCCGATATGGGCACAAGCCAAAAAGCCACACCAGTGCTAATCTGGAGCTCCAGGTAAAGTTTGCAGGGCGCGGCCACAGCACCGTTAGCTGAGCAGGGCACCTCGCAGCACCACTGCAAAGCTTACACAGAGCTGGACATGAAGCAAGAATTCATGTCACACGTGGATTTTCTGCTGTTAAACAGTGAGGAAAAGTTATGACGTGCTCAGATAACCACTTTGATCCCTAAATACTGTCAAGTTATTGATACTGGCCCATGAGTTCAAAAACTACGAAGGGGAAGGAGAAAGCACATACATAAATCTCCCAACTTCAGCAGGTCATTGCAAAAACCTATTTCATAGCTATGCTATGAAACTCAGATGGATCCTCCTTTTCCAGGTCATTAACGCGGCATTGTTGTGTGAGGTATCTGCCATCTTCTGCCCCACAGGTGGGCTGGAGGTGGCTGTGGGTGAAGCAACACCCAGATACAGAGAGATACGTGAAAGTTTATCCAAATAGATCTGCATGTCAAACACGAGGAGAGGTGTATATAGCATGAATAAATTGACATGTCAGCACAAATCCCTGCCCTCTGTACACACAGCCCCGACCTGGCTGTGTTTCAGATGCATTACCCTGTGCGGTCACCTTGAAGCAGATGCTGGACAAGCGGCTTTTTGCGAATCACAGCCCAGGCACAAGTGTGTCCCTCTCATCACCCCAGAGACCCGAACTTTGTTTCACTGGCTTCAGATCTAAATGCACTCTCCTCGTAAGATGCTCTCCTGTCTCACAGGCTGCTGCCATGCCTCAGATATTCACACTGGCACCCACGGCACAAGCAAAAAGTAAAGGCTTGAACCTTTCTACCTTATCACGAGGAAGAAAAGTTCCCAGACCCTCATTTGATTCTCTCCTTTTGCAGGTACAAAATTTTCATATAGATGAGCCTCCAACAACCTAACAGAAGCCAGGCAGCATCTCTGGGGTTTTCAGAGGAAAACATGATTTCCTGAAATACATATGCTTAAATGGCTGAGTCATAAAAGCAGAAGGACACCCTCACTCTCCTCACACTACACACTCAATTTTCAGCTGTGGGACAGTGATAGTTATAATTTGTCTGAGCCTTCTGGACAGGTCTCCAAGGGAATCATCAACTGCAATAGTCTGAAGTAATGGCAAGACAATCTTTGTAAACAGAGATTATACTTTATCATACCAATTAGCCTAATCAGAAAAAACAAACAGATTCAGGCAAAGGCCCTCCTTTCACACATTAACTAGAATTACTTCATGCTAAGGCCCGATGAATAAGGTTTAACTCTATTTTTTGAGTCCAACAAGCCCTCCCCCACCCCAAACAGAAAAAGAATAAAGTAGAAAACAAAGAAAACAAAGCATCGAGAGAAAAGCCTGGCACTTATGCTCTGGATGCTCAGTTGGATTGAAATTAAAAAAGTAGCTCAGCCTCAGGAAAGGAAGTCTCCTTAAAGTAATTTACCTCCAATACTGTAGGAAACTAAAAATAATAATTACTAGTTAGATTTGAAAGTTTCAGCTGCAACCCTCCCAGGTCTGACTCAGATATTCTAGAAAGCTTCTGGCAATGCTTTGTGGCTCCTGCTGGTATGCCGAAGAACAAAATAAAATGCAAACAAGACCCCTAAGTTTCCAAAATGAGCTGTCAGCCAAGTCAAACTGCTGATTCAGAGTTTTTGTTTGAATGCTCTTTCCCCACGTTCTTACATGGTTCATCCCAGCTCCTCTCACCAATACCATGGGCAAGTTCTCAATAACCCTCCTAAGTCACAAGGTAAGTGCACAAAATTGTGACAATTAAAAATGTCATTACCACAACAACTGCAGTGTTAATTGGAGATTGTGTAATGTCTTGTAGAAGGGGGGTGTGTGTGCATACACACTTGCCTGCGTGTTAGGCAGTTCATGCAGAATTTCCTGCAGATCAAATAAAAAAATTCTGCTTAGACCTCTCCACTCATATAAAAATAGCATCTGGATAGACTGCATCATCTCAGACTGTGACATTCACTTAACTCAGAAATGTTTACAAATGAGGACTGAGATAACAGGAGGAGGAGGGAAAAAATAGAACATAGTTTTTGGTGGATTTTTTTGTTTCCTGTTACCTCTGAGTAACTGCTGAATGCTCAAAAAACAAGCCTCTACCAATTGGCTTTGACCGTCTTTCCAGTGCAGATCCTACAGGGACAGATGCGTACTCTGTGATAGTAGGAAGCCAGGTTAAAGAGCAAAAAGAAATTACTTTAAAAAAAAAAAACAAAACCAAACCAAAAATCAACCTGCATTCTTGAAAACTCATGAGGAGCTGATCTTCACTGCTCAAACCACAAGGAAGAGAGGGAAAAACAACGTAGTCCCTGAAACAGGGACTTTCCTCTTTTTTGTTTTTAATCCAACCATTTATGGCAAGACATTACAAATAAAAAAAGAGATGAGGTATAAAAGGCAGCATCCTACTTGCTGCTGACTGCTACAGCCTTGTGTGCATCCCAGCAGCACATGGAACTGCAGCTGATCCATACACAAGGGAGGGACCAGGCACCTCCAGCTCTTAGAGTAACCTCTCTGCTGCACCTGGGAGCACAAATTCCAACCTCCTGGTTGCCTCACCACTGACACAGGGACAAGTCTGAAGCCCAGAAATTCCTTTGAAATGCACTCAAATGTATGAGCCTTCACATTACAAACATGCCCCATCTGCAATTTAGTATTGAGGATCAATCCCCTCTTCTAAGGACTCCTAACTGCATTTTTTTTCCACATTTTAAAAGTTCGGGGTAAATAGTTGGACTTGCCGAAGGCAGGAGAGCCCAGCTTCTAGCTTTGCCCATGGTGCAGGTCGGCTTCTCCTTCCCAAGGAACATGCCCTCCCCAAGGCAATCGCCTGTCACAACAGCCCTGCCCTCCGACCCTGGGTAAACATCTGCACACGCTGCTTATTTGAGCTCCTACAGTCTCGTTATCTCCCCCAGAACACCCCTAGGGCTAATTAGAGAGTTAATGGCATCATGTCAAGAGATAACGCTATATGGTGGGGGAGCAGGGAGAGGGAAGGTGGAAAGGAATTGTGAAACAAAACCAGTTCCCTTCACAACCGCTGTGCAATATTGGTTTAGGAAGGGCGCAGGCAGCCCCTGGGGCCTCTGCCCTCCGGCTGCCGAGCTCCATTTAATGAGAAAGAGCAAGACACTCCTCCAGAGAGATTCAGTTCTCCAGCCAAGGTGATGCAAGGTCCCCACACCTTCTCCACTGTCTGCACAACCAAAAACCCTGCAACTCCATCAAGGGTCATTCCCACCAAAGTGCTAGCAGTGATTGACCTCACACAGTTGGTGTATGACATAGGAGGCAGACAAAGCATACAGATCATTTATCAAAGTGTTTCTGCTTATTTCTTTATCAAATTTTCCCACTTTTACTGTACCCTAGAGATTATTTTTAAAGAAAATTGCTTTCATGATGAAAGCTTAGAGGTAAAACCATCTGGACACAGGTATCTGGGCAAGGCAGCAAATAAGCCTGCAAAACTATCAGCCAGCAACTTTTGCACTGGTGAATGCAAACCCACAGGTCAGTAGACACTCATGCATGTAAATGTGCCCAGGGGACTCTGGGGGTTCAAGCTAGGGCAGCTCTTTGGTTGGAGTAACACCCCTCAACATTCAAACTGCATTTGTGCCTCATGAGGATCTTTGGATGCTCAGCACAGCATGATTGACCACGCTCAAACCCCCATATTGATAAAATACTTTCCAAAAGTTAACAGAGAGGAAGTTACATAAGAAAATTCATGAAAATTGCTCCTAATTGGCATAAACAGTCCCAGCCTCCAGCTGGAGACAGGACAGGGCTATGGCACAAACCTGCACCCCCCGAGACCAAACTCTATCCAGGGAAAGGGAGAAGGAGATAGCCACAGATTACAGAGCTTTTGTTTTCAGTCAGAGAAAGGAGCACCTGTTGACAGACCAGGGCTGTTCTTGCACAAGCAGTTGAGGGGAAAGTGTTGTTCTTCCCTTATCTTATATAAACTACAGACTGGTCTCATGAAATGCACAACTGTTTATAAACGCACAATCAGAGCAGCTCTTTCCAACCAGCCTCTGCTCTGCTGCCAACTCCCGCCCACCCAAGCCCTTTTACAATAATCCAGTATTTAAAAGAAAGTTACCAATTTGCAATAATTCGAGAAGGTTCTTCCAAATGCCTGGTTACACCCTGGCCCGGCAACCCACTGCCATTCACACTTCTCCTGTTAGCACATCACTGTTACCCGATATTGCCCAGGCACTCTGGAGTGCGACATGCTTCCCGAGGCAGGAAGCCTGGAAGCCTGTTTTATGCCTTTATTTCCTATGAAGAAATGCTGCACTTTGCCGTGCTGGTCTTCCCCAGAAGATTGATCACTTTTGTTTCAAACTTGTTTAATTTTAATCCAGTCTGGACATCACGATGAGGTCCACCATACCCATCCATGCTCTCAAGGAGAAATAAAAGTGCTTCAGGATACTTTTGCCTTCTATTTAAACAGGCTGGAGGTAGAAGTCCATGCTTTTAGAGTGATAGTTATATTTACTGAAAACTCCTCTGATCCTTCATTAATCTCTGCAAATTCAGCTGCTGATTAGAGTTCAGTCAGCAGTGAGCAAATGAACCCAGGCCACAAACCACTCCTTAAATCTACGCTTCACAGAGACAGATGAAATTTTTTGTGACTGCCTGACAATTCACTCCGTCGTTAATTTCAGTGCTATCAAATCAGTGACAGTGAGGTGGACAGCAGATGGTAGAGACATTCAGTAGAAAACACTACCTAGTCCAGAAGTCTCCTCATGAAATATTGGAGGAAAAAAATAATAGCCATTAAGAGGGCTGTGGGCAGGATCTGCAGAACCACAAAGCAACATATATAGTGAGACTTTGGATGCCTAATTCTCTTCAAAGCAAGAATTCCAATTAATGCAAGAGAGAAGTTTTAAAACAAAAGCTACACCCCACAGCTGGCTGCAGCACAGACACTTTGGCTGTGCTGGACAAGGAAGGGGAGCAGGACACTCCCAGGGCTGCGCTCCAGGTTTGTCTTAGCCTGGAAGGAGAAACCCCTCCCCAGCATGGTCAGTTCTGCAGCTTGAAACAGCACTGTGAGGTGCCTCCCATCCTCTACTCACCTCACCCCACAAAGAGGGGTACCATAAAGCTTCACAAAGTTTTCATTTGGCTGGATATGCACAGCTCAATTCGTCACCCTTCCAGCTAAGAAAGCTAAGAAAGAGAAAAGTACCTTATGTTCCTTCTTCAAACAATTTGGTTTAGAATTAAGGAAAAACCCCAAATGAACAAGAAATAACAACACAAAACATCTAGAGGAAGGCAAATTTTGGGGCAAAAAGAAGACCCTATCAACTAGGTAGAAACAATTAGTGAAGTTCCCATCAAGACAGCATAAACCTTAAACTTGCTCCAGAGGCAAAAGTGCCTACAATCTATTGTTTCAAGATCAAGATGCCATTTAATTAAGTGTTTGTGCACACCTTTTAAAGATTTAAAATAAGCACCAACGCATTATTGCTCCATACTTGCTCCAGGAGCACGCGTAGCACCGTGGAAACCTTTGCAGGCAGGCCTAGCTGCTTGAGGAAGATGTTTTCTGAGGCGGCTGCTTCTTTTGTTTGGAGGAATTTGCATATAGGCAGAGGACAAGACTTCAATTACCACACTCTTCCATGTCAGGTGCTCATAGCAATAGAGCTAGGGAGTTAAAGCCACGCCTCCTGAAACACCCCATTTCACTGCTCTCCCTGTAGATTTGTGCTTTGCAGCTTAAAATTAGTTTATTCCTTCCCAAGATGAATGGACAGCTAGATGCTGAAAGGGAAGAAATATGTAAAGAAATTTTAAATATACTTCCAAAATGATCACACAGCAGACAGATCACCCATTAGTTTTCTTCACTACCACTGAGAATCCTGGGAAATGACATTAAAAACAAAACACTTAGTGTAAGGATACTGCTCATCAACTGGCTGCATTCCTACAAGAAGAAATGCAGCCACTGCTGGTTGGCAGCTAGAACTAGGGCCAAATAGCACAGGAAAGGGAGCTAGGGAAAATTTATTTTAAAGACACATAAATATGTCTTTAGAGCCCTGTTACACACAAGACAAGGGAAGTCTTCAGACTTTGATTAAACTGAACATACAGATACATTCTTTATATTCATTCTTATCTGAAAGAACTGACCATTTCTAGATCTGGATCTGCAGCCCTAAATGTGATGATTAGATCATTTGAAGGGACCTACATGGCAGAAGATTAAACATCCAGCAGGCTTACAAAGCCAAGCCTAAATTAGGAGAGCTTCTGAGTTCAACTGCAAACAGGAGAGGTGCTGGAGGGAAGCTTCCAATAGAATAATGCCTTTGCTCATTATGGAAATGTCTTTGCATAATCTCAACTTTCTTTGCACAGCTATGGAACGAATAAATAACCACAAAGAAGAGAAACTTGGCAAGCCTCAAACTCTCTCAAACAAAAACCAGACGGTAATAAAAGCTTTGATCACATCCCTGTGCTGTACAAAGTCCTTCCTTCCCTCTTTTCTATGGTCAGTCCTGGAATACTTACGCATGGAAACGGATGGCCACACAAGCCACTTTGCTGCATCTCTTTATCAAACCAGCCTCATCCTTCAGGTGCAAAACCATTTCCCAACAAAATGCAAGGCTGTGGCAGCTGCCAGAGCCTGTGGCAGCACACATCACGTGTCATCAGTCAGTCTCTGTACAGAGGCACTATTCCTGCACTGCTCACCACATCAGCTCCTGTACCCCGCCCTGCTGTGGGTACACAGGGACAGCCTTCCCATCCCACAGTTCCACCACCCCATAACCAGCTTTCATCTGCTTCTTCAGCCTTTACCTTGCAACAAGCAGAGCTCTCTTCTCCTGACCCAGAAAAACACTTTTAAGAAGCAATTAAAATTAACAGAGTTCAGAGCCTGTGCTCTAATATTGAGGTGTTGGATAGGATGCAACAGTCATGCAGGACAGGAGGGAGGGAGCTTTTTCTGTCTATCAGATGTACAGGTCCCCCTGATCCTGACCACAGGTGTCACGTGATGTGGACCAGGAATTCAGTGCATGGCCATCAAATATGAATTACTGATTTACATGGTGCTAAGGCTGAGAGCACACACAAGACAGCCAGCAGCCACCTTAGGCCAGAACAGCTCCTCTACAGCTTGCTGGGCTGCAGCCTGGGAATGTATGCTGTACAAGGTGGTTTGGTGGCTCCTTCATGAGCCTACAGCAGATTAAATATGTGAAAGGTTTCTTGTTTCCATTGGGAAGTATCAAATACCGACTCTGAGATGTGTCATCGGTAACAGGACTGAGGCTGAGAGCCTCAACACCTCCATCTCCCACACAAGATGCATGCAGTCTGTCCATCCTACAGCCTACGTTACCCCCACCTCTATGCATTAAGGACAGCAACAGAGCCACAGAGCTGAAACTCTCAGTTTTGAACTATGAAATACATGCTGCACTTTCAAAATTTCTGTAGTTGCCAGGCCTGGGATACCTACAGCCCCTAAAGCTGTACACCCAAACCCAGCCCTACACACACCACCGTCCCCAGGGCAGAAACCCACCCCACAGGCTGCTCAGCACTGCCTAATCAAGCCACACACAGCAAATCCCCAACGATTATTTGCAGATGAAGGAAAACAAATAAATTTTTAAAAACCCAAAAACATAAAAAACCATCAACAACCAGAAAAAAAAAGGCAAGGAATTCTCTCTGCCTTTTATGGGGAGGGATGGATCCAGGTTAAGAAAACTCTGACCACGGCACTGTCTGGGGAGCAGACATTCCACTGAACTGGTTAGACAAGGGGCTGCAGGAGGACGGCTTGCTCAGGGGCATGACAAGAAGGTATGTACAGGGGGCGGGGGATGAGCTGCTCCATCCCTCGGGACAGCACTCCAGCTCCTGCAAACGAGGTCCCCAGAGCCACACTGTTGGGATGGCGGTGGCAGAAGACTTACAGACTCTGCAAACCCCTGAAGCAACACTTTCACCAGGGTGCTCCTGCTGAAATCCTTAGCCCAAAGCAGCTTTGAGTCTAGACCAGCAGCTCTTAGCATCAGTGAACAGTTTACAGGACTTTTAAAAGACAGTAAATAAAAGCGATTTTGCACCTGGTAGAGCAGGCTGACAGCACTAAAAGGGCTCCAGGACAATGCAGGGGTTATTGCACTGCCACACACCCACTCCTTGAGAGAGATCTCCAGACCCCTCCTCCCTGATGCCCCGGGGCATTTAACCAGTCAGACACAAATATAAAATTGCTATAACACTACCTGATTTCTAGCACTGCAGGATATAGGCTTTGCAATCAGTGTTCATCCTGAATGGAGGGAACTAGACACCACCCCACCACACCCCACAGATCCTTGAGCAGAGTAGAGGCTAGGGACCACCTTCTTTGGTACACTTAATGAATGGCAGGAGACCCACAAGGACACACATGCAACTTACCTTCCTGGCCATCCACAGCTCCTTTCCACACCAAGGCCATGGCAGAAAATAAGTGTTCTCCACACCCACAGGGACCACCAGCCCTTCATTCCAGTTATGCAAAAAAGGCCGGGGTTTCCCAGTCTGCCTGTGGTTCACACCAGGGGAAAGGAAGGGCCACAGCTGACAGCCAGGATGGGCCACCCAGGACATTGTGAAAGAGCCAGTCACAAGGCACACAGCTGGGGAAGGTTGTGCCAACTGTCTAACATTATACCAGACCCAGAAAACTCTTCCTGACCCTCTCCAGATCTTTTCAACCTAAGGCCGTGCAGATCACCAGTTTCTTTAACCCCTTTCTTACACAGGCACAGGAAGATTATACCTTCCTTAAAACAAGTGCATAAGAACTGCAAGGTCTCAGCAAGGGACAGGGCTATAGCCCAGATGAGAGAGGTTTCTGTGTCACCCCAGCCTTCCTCCCCAGGTTTCCACCCAAAGAATTGCATTTTCAAGGCAATGAACACAACTGATGGGTGTTCAGCAGGGCAGGACTTGTACTCCTTTTCCAGCCCACTTGCAGGACAGTTTCTTCAGGCACTGCAGCTCCTTCCCCACTACTAGATCTGTTGTGAATAAGCACTTGCACCCGCAAAAGTCAGATAATAATAATAAAACAAAATACCAAAAATATCCCCCAAAACCAAAAAAACCCACAGGTTTCACCAAGACAACTCTTAGGCTCAAGGATGGACATCTTTTAAGATGGCAAGTTCCATTTTTCAGCCATAAACTGTGAGAAGGTGCAATGCTGATTTTAAAAGTTGATTGGAATTGCTTTGAAGTCCACACAAAGACAATTGCTTTAAATAAACCACTCTTAATTGCTCTGCACCCATTTAAATCTCACATGGTGATGCATTTTGGAGAAAAACTGGCCTTGTTCTTTTCCTAAGACAAATATAATACTATAAAGCACTCCGTCTTGATCTCTGTGCTCATCTCCCAGGGCCCCTCTGTTTCTGCTGCATTCCTTTCTGTTTATCTGCCCTCTTCAACCCTTTGCTGCAATCAGCTGCATGCAGCACCTTGTGTCTAGAAGTGACATGGCTGAGGTTACAGGAGAGACAGGTGCAAGGGAAGCTCGTGCCCCGAAGCCATCCAAAGGAAAAGAGAAGCTGGAGGGGAAGAGAGTTGTAAGGTATTTTAGATTAAAGCAAACACCTTGCCCCAGGCTACACATTCTCTGCCAATGAAAGCTTCAAGCCCCAGAAACAGCAAAGCAAACACAGACTTCTCTGCAAGGGGAGTTGTCACCTGTCAGGGATGTTTGCAAATTTATAGGGTGGTGGTGGTGGTAAGGGGAGTAAAAAGAGCTTTCCTCATTTTAAAAGACAGGCTGTTTGCACAGGTTTGCAATGCATATTGTGCTTTGTGAAAGCTTTTGTCCAGCGTTCAACTGAGAGAAGGTGCTGTCTTCCACTGAAGACAAACTGGAACATTTATAAATGTACATACATTAATGTACTCCGAGCTGCGGCCTTTACGGCAAGGGTGAGGATGGGATGGAATTTCCCCACTCCCCCTTCAGCTTATCACGTCAGTGAAAAACACTTCTTAAAAAGAAGTCACCCGGCAGCCTGGCCTCTTCCAGAAATGCCTCCTGCAAGGCTGGGCTCAAACCCATCATCAGCGAGAAGTAACTTCATAGAGAGAGCTTCTCGTCCCCTTCCCAGGCAGCAGTGCTCATCTCAGCAGTGCTCAGAGAGAACAACGGGAAGGGACTTTCCATTCGTGTTTCACTGCAGGACTGACAGGAGACAGAGACCCTGAACAGGCCTTCAGCGAGCCCAACAGCCACTGCAGTGCTCTGCAGACAGCTTGGAGGAACAGGAGATGGGGAAGTGAGCTTGTGCTCAATGCCACAAATCCAGATTTGAGCATGGAAGGAGAAAAGTTACTGCTAATGACCTTTAAACTGTTGGGGATTGTTTTTTAGGAGGACATAGTTCAAACAGACCATTATAGTCCACTTTGAAAATCAGAATCCCCTCTAAACATGGAGAATCTTTTGGACTATTGAAGAGACACCATTTCACTGGAGCTGTGCTATAATGGTGGAAAAAGCCAAGATCTAGATGCTGATGGAAGGCTTGCAGCCCGCCAAATGCCAAATCAAAAGATCAGACGTGATGTAGTTTATGTCTCCTTGTGCACTTGGATTAGTTCACCCTATTAGCCACACACATACCCACCCTCAAACTGGCTTTCTAACCCTTTGCAACCTTCATGGAAAGAGAAGAGCACTGCAGCCTCCCTAGCAGTCACACCAGTGCAGCACTGACAGGGCAAACCTCTTGTCACCAGGGACTGTAACCAGAATGACCCAGGAGCTCCTTCCTGGCAGACACAATCCTCCAGGTCACTAATACAACCAGGATATAGACTGCCAACACACCATCACTGGGCACATCAAAGATTGTGGTTGATTAGCCAGAGAATTAAATGACAGCAGTTTCTCAGGATGGAAACGGTACAAGAAAATCTACAGATACCAACACAAACTTCACTTTATTTTTACCCTGAAGCATACAAAACCCAGGAAGAACAGAAACAGGACATGAGCAGCTCCAACTCCTGAAATACCTCCTGCTCCAGCCTGCAAGAAAAGTACCTGGCCTTTTCAGAAGAGCTATAGCTAAGAAAGAGCCAGTCTGTTAGTGCCAAAGGCAATGAGCCAGCAACCACCAGTGCCTCATCTGCATTCTAGTCTTGAGCCACATCCCTGAGACACCCATGGCCAAGACTCATTACAAACACTTTAGTCTGAAGAAACAAGAGGGGAAAAGAACCCAACCACGGTCTTAAAACAAGTTTTCATTCATATATGACACTCAAGAGAAGAAAAACCAGAGATGAACCTCTGGTCTTAGCAAAATTGCAACTCTGCTCAGAATCCAAATTATTTTAACCCTGAGGTCAAACTAGCTCTAAGCAGGGAGAGTGCAGGGATGGTTGAGTAGCCTGTGCAAGAGGCTCCTCAGCTCTCCTGCCAGTTTAGCTGCCTTGTCCCTCTCTCCTGCTATTGCTGCTGCAGAAGGAGCAGGTGAGGAGCCAGCCAAGGTGGGAAGATGGCCCTGGGGCAATGCAGCTGGAATAGCTCCTGCAAAAACTCCCCTTCTCCCCAAAGGTTAAGGAAGTTTCTCATTACTCACCCACATTGGGTCATTCAGCTCGGTGTCCTGCACCCGCACACAATCCATGCTGATCTCAATTTTGTTTGTGGAGCCATCTTCAGATGGGCCATCGATGAAGTTTAAATCGATTGGCTGAACTGAACATATTGGTCTGGAAAGGACACAGTAATGAAGTTAAAACTGGCCAAGTTCTGTTTTCCACCACCCCACCTTCTTTCCCTTCTCCTGTGCCCAGGACGCTGGCATTACAACGAGCCAGTCTCCTGACAGAGTAAGGAATTACTGAGGAACAACTACTCCTCACCACTGTATTACAGCAGCCCCTGAACAGCAGGGCCCAGAGGGACATCTTACTTACTCTGAGGCAAGAGCAGAGGAGTCAAACTGAAAGACAGAACTCATGGAGGACTTACAGCAATTATTGTTTCAGCATCAGTCATGGCAAGTCAGGAATGGGAACAGAGTCAGTTTTCTTACAGTCAATGGACCTGACAGGGTAAACTCTGCACCAGCTTCACCTCCTCTCCCTCCCTGGCATCAGCAAGGGGAAAACATGCAGCCTGGACACAGTGATGAGCCCATTTCCTGAGGGGAATTGCCAACCACAAGGCTTAGGAAGCAGCCAGCTCAGCCACCAGAGGCCTGGCAGGGAATCAGTGTCACTGCTGATCACCACACTTGGTCTCCACAGCCTGGGTGTAGGACCTCTGGAGAGCTCAAGAGCTGTCAGCCATCACAGACTGACACATCCAACCATCACATCCATATCTTATCAACAACAGAAGACTCCAAACTCCCCAGCATCAATCCCCTGAGCAGCCTAATTGTAAAGGCCCTCTGTACTAAAACACCTTCCATATGTTTCACATAAGGGCTACTTACTGTTCCAGGAAGTCCCAGATATGCTGGATTACCTCTGGGCTGAGGAATTCCCTGGGCTGAGAGCTCTGGGACATGGCTGACCGGTAGTAACTCTCCTTCCAGGAGAAGGGGCTCGGAGTTTCTACAAACCTTAAAAAACAAAGGCAGAAAAGAAACCAAAAAAACAAAACAAAAAAATAACCAAAAGAAGAAAAACACACACAAAGACAAGTTGAATGGATGAGTCCAGCTTGATGAAAACCCATAAATAGAAGCTATTGTGTGAAAAAGGAGACACGCTGAATGCCTGAGACATTCACAGCTGTACAACACACATTCCACACTGCTACAGATGCTGTATTTAGATGGAAGAGGATTTGGCCATCCTTCCCTGTAAGTTAAATACCTCTCAGAATCCACTGGGATGCTGGTCATAAGAATCCCAGAGTGGGGAAAAAAACCCCGAACAAACTACTTTCCATTTTCCCTCAAATAATCAGCTTCCCATATGAAGCAGGTAGTCTTTGCAGCAGATGAAGCAGCTAAGCAATGTGGGACTCCACTGTCCCAGGCTGTTTGCTTGTCTAAATGGCACGTCCTTCAATGATTTAAGCGACTTCTACACCCAGCCACTGCAGCTGAGATCTTGAACTAAGTTGTTTTTGTTTGTTTTGGGTTTTCTTGGGTTTTTTTCTTTTATTAATTTAAATAATAATATTTTTGTTTTCTTTTTTATGGAAATAAGTTCAATCACATTAGATTTTATCTGCTTGTCTACTGCCTTCCCCCAATTTCTGAGCCAGACCAACTGATTTCCACCAGATCTGCTAATTACCTTGGCCATTTTTATCCCCTTAAGCCCCCACAAGCCTCACAGAAATAGGTGGGCCCAAGAGGAGCAGTGACAGAGCTGGAGCGCTCATGCCTTCCACAGCTGCACATTCTCATCCCACTGGCCAATTTCTAAATTCAAACACAGCAGCTTTTACACCCATGTCAAAATACTTGACGGCTGTAGGGATGTAAAGAGGAAGGGAGGAATTTCTCCAGTGTATTTGCAGTTGACAAAAACTCTCAGTTCAACTTCAGAGTATGAGGCAGGTGACCACCCTTCCTGCTACAGGGTTGGGGGTGTCCTGCAAAATTTCCATACAAGAGTCATTTCAGCACAATGCAAGTAAACTACCTCATTCTCTGCCAGGGGAATGGCTGTGGCAGGAGCCAAGGTTATAACTGGATTCCAAAGAGAACTGAACTAATATTTCCTTTGGTACATATTGGTCCTGATTTACACAATGGTCTAAACAAATTGCATGGAAGACCCTAATTTAATAAGCTGCCAAAATTAAGAAAGAGTGTTTCAGAGGGTGGATTACACTAGAGTGGTTTTACTCCACTTTTCCTGAAGTATTTACTTCTGGCTGCTGTCAGAGAGGGATCTAGCTCTCTTTATTGAATTTTTATAGCCTCTTTCATTATGAGGATGACTCTGGTCTGCAGAAAGCTGGGTTTTCCTGACCTCTGCTATCCACAGAACTGCATGCTCTTAGAAAAGAGCAGACTGTTATTCTAAGCTAAAGGAAATCAAAGTGGCTTAAAAGCCTCCTGGAGCATCACTTCAGTTCCTCATCCTTTTTGTGATTAGAAAAAAAACCTCCAGCACAATTTAGAAGTTCATGAACAGCCAGAAACAAAAATGAAATGCAGAATTTCATGGGTAATAGCTGTGCCCCACAGATGGGAACACATGCCCACACTACATGTGAAAAAATAATCACAAATCCTCTGAGAACAGCAGTTATCCCAGAAAATACCCAAAATTACTCCTTTCATGCTTTCAGCGAGGTAAGACACTTTCAAGAATGCTGTATTGAAACCCAGAAGAACAGATCTGGCCTAAAGCCTGTCATATACACTGCAGGTCAATGCCACCACGAGCCTTGGAGGAGCACAGTGGGAAGCTCTGCAACCTCCTCAGTTCCTATTGAGGAATACCCTGCACCCAGCCCTGGCCACAGAAACCCCATAATGGGTTCTCTCAAGCCATCAAAGTGCTCATTTTTAACAATTGTTTGCCAGTTATCACAACTGCTCTTGACTTGTAAACTAAAAATCACTTTTCATTGCTACACAGACAGGAACTAATGTCAATAAAAGAAGAGCTAGAGCCAAACTAGACCTTTCTTTCAAAAAGTCTCAGTGCAACAAGGTTCCTGCATGCCATGGCATGCCTCAGATTTGGTTCACTGCTGGACACAGTTTTCAGTCTCAAAAAGGCAAAATGTCCCAGTTCAGCCTGCCTGCTCTGGTCCTGGTGGTCCTCTTCAGCTGCAATTCCACAAACCTGTCCCAACCAAGCAGTGCAGGATCTATCAGCTGCACAGACTGATAAAGCCAGGTTTGTTACTCTACACCTTTGCAGCTAACAAAGCTGTTGGAAAGCACTGCACCAGTTAAGGACACAGCTATATGTTGCTTTTTACTCAGTTTGGTGCACCCTGTTCTCAGATGGGAAAAATCTATCAAAAGGTAGGAAAACCAACTTGAGCTCAGCACAAAGCTGCATGCAAGATAAACTGTCTCCCTCCCTGTGAGCTCAACAGAATCTAAACCTAGTGCTATTATCCTTAACTAACAGCCTTCAACATAGAGGAGAACCCTCTGTCTACTAAACACATACTTAAGTGTCTGAATTTTCACTGGAAAATAACATCTAAAGCCTAAGAAAAATCTGTGTGTAAATGTCACTACTTTAGTTAATTGTCTTTTCCCACATCAGCAAATACTCTGCTTTCAGTAAAATATTCACTGAGTGCCTAAAGATAATAAGAAGACTGCATTGCTTAAATTGCTTGCATGAACCAGATGCTTTTTCCTATTAACAGACATTTACACAACATCCCTTGTACCTACATCCTGCTCATCCCAAAGGCCATCGCAGGAAATAGCACTACTGAACATAGCCTCTTATACCAAAATACAACAGAACAAGGCATAGCACTAAATTTTGTCTAGATTGTCTTTGTTTCAAGTCTATAAGGTAAGTTCCTGCACCAACTGCTGAACTATTTGGCAGGATGCTTTTCAAAAACATAGAGCAGTAACTGCACCAGGAACTACAGGGGGATTTACAGCCCCCAGCAAACTACAAGCTGAATAGGACATTACATCCACAAGCCCCTCCTTTAAAAACCACCAGGGGATTATTAATAGCAAGTTAAGTCTTCTCACAGAGGCAGCACCTCACCAAGAGCAGCGTTCCTTTGTGCAGTGCTGGGACACTTCAGCGAATCCCAGGCCAAGTTTCAGGCAGCTCTGCCTTCTCGCTGAGGTCCTATTTATCTGGCTGAAACAAGAGCAGCCCAGAGTCCAGGTGGAAGCACTTCTCCAAATGCACTAGGTGGGCTGCAGCCTCGGGCACGCTGATTGCTGTGCTGCCCCCTGAGCACTGCCCCAGAAGAGCTGTGGAACAGCCCTGTGAGTGGGGACGTGTCCCAGCTGATCCCCTTTGCCACCCCACTGATGAGTGACATCTCTGCAAAACACAGCAATGGCAGCAACACGTCCCTGTAGCTGTGCCCACACAGCACTCTGTTCCACAACCTTCCGGGAGGCTGGGAATGTTAAACTTCGCAAAAAACCCCCCGGACCAAAACCAACAAAAAAAAACCCCAACCAACCAACCGAGCAAACCAAAAAGCAACTCACCCTTCCAAAAACCAACGAGCAAAGCACTGCTTTTGCCTCTCATAAGCTGTGGCCACAGCGCTGTTGCCTTTCCCCGGAGCCCATCACAGGAGGAAATGGAGGCCTGGCTGCTGGGCCCAGCGTGACATAAAAGGGGTGCCGAAGTGGAGAGAAAACAAAACCATTCCTGCTTCCACTGCTCACTCTAAATGCATCCTTCTATTGTTCACCACATCACTCCCCTTCCTACCTTCGTAACAAAGAGATTGAAGATAAAGAAAAGAAACCCCTCTCCACCCCAGGAAACAATGACAGAAAGCTATTCAACTCAACTACTCCAACACAGCAACACTTCTCACCCAAAATGCCACCTTTCACTGCAAACAATCTTTCTTAGAAAGGGCTTAAACCAAAGCACCCAGGTTGAACTTACCACTGGGGAAAAGCCACGAGTTCCCGAGGAAACCACGAGCCAGCCTTGGTACCGAGCATGCACAGCCCAGCCCAGCCCCTCCTCGGTAGCTTTGGTGCTTAAAGGCAGATGTCACCTCCTTGCACTGATACAGGGTCAAGTGTGACACAGGGTGCTGCCCCAGCACTGCTGGCACGTGTGTGAGCCCAGCAGCCTCCTTCCAAAAATAAAGACTGGCACAACCAAGAGGTAGCTGGTTTCCTTTGTTTTTTCTTCCAAAACGGGCTTGGTGCCACAGCACTCTGAACTGCTCCCCGGTTTAATAGCATGGTTTATGTGGAAACCAGAAATGGGTAAGGTATTTCAGGGAAGCCGCTGTGTTTGGTTTCAAGAGGTCCAAGCACCTCCATTTCTCCATAAGTTCCCTCAAAAACTGGAGCACTGGTTTGGTTTGTGTTTCTCCTGTAGTGTGCAAGATCTCAGAAATTATCAGTATGGTTTATAGGTGCAGAACTTTGTGTCTTCATGTTGGTGTAAAGCCACATGGTAAAATTTTCTAACATTAAATCTTTCACATCTTTTACAGCAGGGACAAGAAAAATGATTCAGAGCTTTCTTTCTGCATCTTGACAAAACTACAAGGTGTTGGTTTCTGCTTCTCCCCGTGAGATGTCTATCAATGGTGTACAATTTTCTATCACTGAGCCTGCAGTTCTCAGTCAGTGGATATGCAGATGGGGCCAGAGAAGTCTTTCTCTGTAAGCTACAAATTTCCCTCTTTTTTCACAAAAAGTTATAGTCCCCTAAAGAATATGCTAGTGGAGTACTCAGGAAACCTTGATGCAGAGAGAACATCTGTTCTTATGAAGAAAGCACTTCCATTTTAAACCAATGTACCCAACAAATGATTAATAATGTCTAAATAATGATATCTAATATGCTTCATTTTATTCATAGTTCTCAAAGTGCTCTACAAAGGAAGATAGTATGATTACTCCCATATTACCTGTGAGAAAACTAAGGCACCAGGAGAATCACCACATAGAATTACTCACCATTAGTCAGCAAGCCATAAATACAACTTTGGTCACCCGAGTCCCAGTCTGGTGCTTACTCTAAAAGGAACTGGTGATTTTTGGGTATTTAGATAGAGACATTCAGAAAGGCATTTCCTCAGGTAGACTATACACTGTACCTCCTACACTAAGAAATTTCCAAATGAAGAAATTTCCAAAATGCTGATGCCTAGAAATGAAAATCAAGGGGCTGCAGAAATGCTGTGACCAGCTTTAAGACACACACAGAGTTCAGGGTGGAAGGAGAATTCCAGTCCAGACTAAAACCTAATCTTCCTTCCTGAATTTATACAGCATTTAACCCCTTTAAAATTCCTTAAATCCATGTGCATATTAACATATTGGCCCTCAGCCACCACAGGGTGTGAGCTGGATAGAGATTCAAGAGGAGTCGGCAGCTTCAACTCCAGCAGTCCCAATCCACGTGCTCGTCCCTGTCTTCTCCAGTTACACCTTGAAGCCCATCAAAAGCAGTGGTAAACAAACGATTTAAAGTCCACGAGCATTACAGCTAAATGCCTGAATCTTGGTGTCAGTTGTATTTTTAGTTTTTGCGTGGGGAGGGGGCTCCTTTTCAGATCGCACCGTTAAAGCTGGAGGAACTTGGCAGCCCTCGTCCTGTTGGAATTCCCCCTGCTCCGCATTGTAACACTGCAGTGATTTGTAGACATCGGTACCTAATGAAGCTCACAGCTGTGCAGGAGAAGGATGCAGGGTCTGGCAGCACGGGACAAGTGTGCGCCTGGCAGGCGATGTCATCTGGAATTCCCCGACTTGTGGAGCTCTCTTGTCCCCCGTGCCTGGAGCAGCCACCCTCAGCCACCAGAGAACACCCTGGAAGCACCCCTTGTAGGCCTTTTCCGAAGGTTACAGACCTTTGGAAATCCAACAGATTCCTTGCTACCCCCTAAGCAGGAGGCAAAATGAAAACCAACTGGGAGATAGGCTCTCTACCCCCTCAAGAAGATTGCAGTTGAATTTCACCAACCTCTATTGCACGTCTTTCTGTGTCTACTTCATCAACAAGCAGCCTCTCTTCCCAGCATGAATTGCACTGCAGAATGCATTTTTCCTGCTTCTTTCTTTGCCTGATGCCATGTTCCAAGGTCTTAGCTCACACAAGCCCAAAAGAGACTGACTCATGGCAGAGGCAGGCTGTGCTGAACTGAGCTCACAAGTGTTTATTCTCCTTTTGATTTTTAAGCTGGGTTTTCAGGTTTAGCATTTTAAAATTTAGACTTCCAGCAAGTTCTTGAAACCCTTCAGATTGCCTTTGCACATAATGCTGCTCCTATGTGCCAGTCCTAGAAAATAACTCTGAAAGAATACTAACAGATGCATGGGATAGGAAGGACAAATGTAAGAAATAACAAACACCAACACAGGATTCTTTTGAGACAGAATGTAACTTTCACATACTGTTCAGTTTTTTTTCCCAGTTCCTACATTTGCCAGATATTTCACAAATCTGGTCTCTCACAAAAAAAATGGACAGCAGCACGGGTTACAAGGAGGGGCAGCAGTGAGAAAAGTGGTCGAGTTGCACAGGGATATGCATTAGAAAATGAAAGATGACTGCCAGAAGGGTGAACCCTGATCTCAGAAGTAGCCAACAGCCAAGGAGGTGTGGGGAACACATGAAGGAACAGGGAGTGGCAGCAGCAAAGGGCTCTGTGACACAGCTGGTGTCCTACAGCATCTGTCAAGGACAGACCAGGGAGGACTGTTAGCTTCTCCTGCTCTCTAGGCAGAGGATGCTTGTCCTGCACACACTGTTTCAACTGTGAGCTGTATGGTATTTAGAGGAAATCAGTTCTGTCTCACAGGAATATGCTGAGTGCTCTGCTAGAATCTACTCTAACAGTGCATCCTGATCTCCCTTTGACTTAGATTGTCTTTTGGAAGCGTGTGTGTGTGAGATGAAGGGAAAGGGATAGGAAGGGACAGTTCAGCTTCCTGGTTGCTCTTTACTCCAGTCTTCAGTGCACAGGCAACACTGACCTATATCAAAGAAAGTGAAACTGGCTGTACAGAGTAATCCTCCTAATTCACCATGCTGCAAAACACAAGGGGGATTTTTCTCCTTTCATCATCTCCTTTCAGTTAGAGTCATCTTGAGTAAGACTGCCTGCAGTGAATACAACATCTGCAACTCTGTGACAGCCCCTCAAAGCACATTATATCACTGCAGCCCTGTGCCCCACACCAGTGCTCTGCTCCAGTGCTGGCTGCAGAGCTCCTCTGGGAGGAAAAGACTCCTGCATTCCCACTAGAGTTCCCAGAATGAGCAAACTGCTGGGAATGGCTCCTTGATGCTGAACAATTTCAGTACCTCCACAGCCCACGAACCCACTGTGTCTCCTATCAACAGCTCATCTAATCAGCTATCTATATATCATTATTGTCAGCCTGACAACAGTGACCACTTTTGCATAACAGAGATTTCATCCTCAGGGCTTCAGGCAGCTCAGCACTCCACCAGCACTTGAGACACTCTCCCCTAACTGTAACCCCTAATTTTTTATTTTTTTCCTTCAAGGTTTCCTTCAGCATCTTGTGAACTTTCACAGACATCTCTTATCTCCCACTCAGCTTTTGACACCCCCTTCTTACCCATCCTCAGAAGCTCAGCCACGGACATCCCCTCCTTTTTGCTCAGCCCTGACACCCACTCCCTTTCTCAGCCCTGACCAAGGTGAAGCACTGCCACTGCAATTCCTCCACCTGCCCACTTCCATTGGTGCTTCCTAGTCTGGGCTACAAACTCCTCATAACCTGCAGAAGACCACCCAACCTGTGTGGAGAAGCCCAGAGTTAGAATGCAGACCTGGAGTTCAGGACACCCAAGCTCAACCCCCAGCCCCTGGGGGACCTGTCCAGCTTTGTTCTTCCATTCTTCAGGTGTAACTGTGTCCCCACACTGGTAAAGCACTGCCACTAGTATTAAGGGCATATGGTCCCAAGGACAGTAACACACTCTGACAAGAGTGGAGCTTCTTTTAAACTTGCTCAGATTTGAGCTTTTTTGACATGTGAAGGATATGGATCGTGCCTCTGCCAGGGTTGCCCCAGCAGCTCCTGGGTTTTTTTTGCCCAAGTGTTTGGTGTGCTGCAGCTGCAACCTTCAGGGAGGTGCAGGGCACCCCTGCACGCTGAGCAGCAGGTGCTGAGCTGCTGTTGTCCCAGCACATACAGGACAGGCATTTCCCAAATTTGACCACTGTGAGGAGGTGGCAGGGAGAGGACATCCCACATGGCCTATCTCAGCATGGTCCCCCTCACTAAGAGGACGCAAAGCAAGAGAAATCATGCAGCCCACGCTGATTTTCAGCCCTGTGAAACTATGCATTGCAGGGCATTTACTCATATAAATATAGTGAGAGAAGAGAGGGACAGACAGGGAGCATGAAATATGTGCTTCTTTTTTAGAACAGGAGGGTTCTCAGACTGCCTACTGCAAAAGGCTTTTGTGACATTTTGTGTTGAGCCAGGTAAGACATTTGGCTCCCTAAGGTACCTACTCTTACAAAAGCTTCTTCTGTCTTTAGTTACAAAAACTCGTTACAAACTGCTCAGGGGACTTATAAAGTCCTTCTCACAAGCTTTCTCTCAAAGGTTGAATTTAAAAAAAATATCAAATAAATCATCATGATAATACAGAAAGTCCCCAGAACTCTTTAGAAGCAGGAAACTGTAAACAGCAACATCCTGAGTTTCAGTAAATAATTAAAATGCAAAACAGAAACAGCAGCAAAGCAGAGTTAGGTGCAGATTCCTGTAATATGAATTTGGTTGAAGCTCCCCAAACTTGTTATCCCCGCAGCCAACCTGTGAAATCTGGTGTGTTTTGGATCCTAAACATTAACTGCCACTCCTCACCCTTGCCAGCTGTGATACTCCTACAGGAAAAGGAGCTCTTCTGCTAAATACCGTACAGGCTGCGTTTTTAGCATATAGCAACTCTGTGGAGCTATTCCTAAGCCCAAGGGCAGAGAATCATTCTCTCAAAAATAAGAGCACTTGCAAAGACCTTTCTGTGTGTCACAAAATAGCTCCAAGACAGGACAGGTGAAGGACAAAGAATTAAGAGCAGATTATAGTCCTGGAAGACAGGAACAAATGAACTGTTTGTCAGGAACACTGCTGGTGTGTAAGGGAATGCTACCTGGAGCGCTCACAGGATCTTTGCTTTTGTAACTATGCCAAGTGTAAGAAATTACAGGGTTGGCTCCCTATAATTTTATCAATACATTGCCACACCTAATGTGATTTATGATTTTTGCTTGTGATAATCTTAAAGCTGTAGCTGCTGTAGTGCTATGAATACATATAGCGTCACCCTTCTCATCAAAAACAGCAATGACGTTTCCAACCAGTATATTTTAACATGAAAATTCACAAATACGAACAACCAAACTTGGAAAACTGTGTAAAAAAAATTATTTTGCATGGAGAGTTTTAACCATGTAATACTTGACCACCTAATGCCCTAACTCTCAGAGCCAGCTGAACTAGTTTCACACCTGCCACTGCCACCTCCTCTACCCCACTGACAGCAATTCCAGCCATCCCACTGTTGTTTCCCCCCAGTTCCTGCTCCCCAGACACTGCTGGCAGTACACAGCTGAGCCACTGCTCTTTGCAGCATCCAGCTCACCAGCACAATTCAAGCTTCTTTCCACGCATTTGTTCAGCCTGTAGTGACTTTTGTGCCTATCAACTTTACTAAACCACATAGGCACTGAACCTCCCAGGGCAAGGTTTTGTAAGCAGGCTTATTTTTATGTTGCAAAGAACCTGCTGAAGCCCTGATCACTTACTGCAGGGTTTCCCCCTTCTCACTTGGGGAGGTGGCTGTTCTCTTTATAGCTCCATGCACTAACCGAATTCCCCTTGCTTTTGTGTACTGGTATTTATCACATCAGACCACCTGTGGCATTTAAACACCTGATTGGAAATGACTCAGCAGCAAAATCCTGTGGGGAGGCGATCTGCTACACAGGAGTGATTGTAAACAGGCACCAAAAACTCCCAAGTACGGCCTAAGAACAGATACAAATGTTTTCATGAAGCTATCTGGGTAGATGTTATCTATTATCAGCAGAGCTATTCAAACCTCAGAAATCTATTATAGCAAAACATTTTCCTTCTGATTATTTCAGTGTTGATCATCGGCTACAGAATTTTAAGGTAAAAAGAAGTCAAAATTTGTATGGCAGTATAACCACTGGCTCCCACCACCATGTCCATGTCTCCAGGAAGGTTTTCACGTGACTGCAAAAGTAACTGAGAGCCAGGCACCAAACTGAAAGCCAAGTTTCCTTGATTTCTTCCTCATCAAAGACCCTCCTTCCTCCCCCATACCTTATTACTCTGATTGAAATTTTTTTATAAGGAAGTCTTCAGTACTGTTTTGGACAGGTTTTGAACAGCAGAGAGTTTTATTTTTCCCCAAATCAAAGCTGAGCCCTTTTGCTTTGTATCAGGCCAGAAATCCTGGTGTTAAGAGGAGCTTTTGCAAATTAGTTTGTAGCAGAAGGTGCAATATAAATCAGCATGGAATCATAACATGTACCATGACCATGCTAAACACGTCTGAACAGATCAACTGCTAACTAATTTCTTCAGGATTTTTGGAAGTTGGGCAAGGCACTATGAATCAGGTATCCTCTCCTCACAGTTCAAAGGATCCCATGAATGTTTTCACATATTATCCTTGCAGTTCTTTAGGATCTGAGAAAAAAAAAATGGCTGGATTGGTTCCACTTTAATCCTTAGTGCTTTAAGCAGCACTAAAAGGACCTCCAAGGAGACAAATATTTTCTTGAGAAGACTGTACTGTTTTGAAGAGGAAAAAGTGCTGACCTTGTCAGTGACTTTGGAGTAAAGAGGTCCAGCAGGGACAGAATGGAGGAGGGCAGCAGGGATAAACAGACTTCAGGGGCTCTGCCAGGAGGAGAGAACTGAAGAGGGTTTAATGTGCAACTCTTGAGCACTGTTTTGCAAAGATTCTATCTTTTAAACCCATCTTCTGATGAGATTGCAGTACAAGAACAGGACAGTGGCCAAAGAATAGACCTCAAAGGTGAGATAAATGCCCTTCCCTCCTCACCGCCAGCAGCACATATCCCTGATGAGGTGCTGGAGGCAGCTGAGAGATCCCATGGTGGCAGCAAGTCCACTGCAGAGCTGCTCTGCCAAGCCCTCCTGCCAAGGAGGATGCTCTGCAAGAGTTGTTTTGGCACATGGAATGCTGTCCTCTCATGTGCATCTGGCTCCAGCTGTGGTCCTTCCCCCATGGAATTTTTACCATCATAGCTGTGAATGTGACCACAGGAGAGCTCACAAAGGCCAGACAAAAGCACCTTCCCACCTCTCCTTCCTGCATGGAGCCAATTCCGCTCCTTCAGGAGTCACCAGCTGCTCTGAGCACACCACAAGCTGCTCAGAACAATTTTTGGGTCCTCTCTGGATCTCTGGAAAGTACCTGCACTATCACTGTCTGTTTCTGCAAATAGATCTATACCAGGTCATGTCTTTCTTTACTTGACTTCAGGTCTTTTTGCCAACACAGCAAATTTGGGCTCCCATTGCATAGGTGAAGGCAACAGAAATTTATCCACTACCATGGCAGGAGTTCAGTTATTCCTCAACAAAGCATAATATGAGGAAAGAGAAAAAATGTTCAGCTGCCCAAATGCAAGGATTCTTCAGAGGCTGCACGTGGGATGAGATGCTCCTGTGGGACTCGACCCTATGACACCTTAAACAAATCAGTCACACTGTCACATTGTCACCCAGCTGGTACCCGAGTGAAAGGAGAGCTGATTACTGTGATTCACTGATTCACAACCATGAGGGACACAGCACCGTGCTGCCTGCAGCCAGCATGTTTTGTCTGGAGGCGTTCCCTCCCAGCTCAAGGGAGAGAAGGCTGCTGGCAGTGATGAGCACGGGGTACAGTGAGTTTCCACCTTGGTGCTGTATTGCAGCACTGACCTTGGCCAGACTCCTATCTGATAATTGCAGTCCGTTCCCCAGCCCGGTTTGATACGGGTGGGAACCAGTGAGGGAAGGTGAAGTGACACATGCAGTGCTCCTGATGAAAGATCTCTTTGAACCCAGGAGCTCTGACTGGCTGGAACTAGGCCCTGCTCACCAAAATCCATCCAGATACAGCAACCAATAGATGATGTTTCTATGGCCCAAACACTGCCCTCCTTTCTAAGTAATTTCTAATACCTTCTTTAAGTAATTTATTACAGTTTTCCTCATTGTTTTCTAAAAATTGATTTTTTTTTTCTACATATCTGAGGGGTTTTGTTTGAGTTTTTGGTTTTAGCAACCTCCTCAAAACCCAGGACCATGTCTGAGAAATCAGGCTTCCAGCACAGATGCTGCAGAGACCAGAGGATTTCAGGGTTGTTCCTCTGTTATTACTGAGAATTGAGAGGCTGGACTGTATCACATTGTACTGGGAATACAAAGCAAGAAATGAAAGGAGAAAGAGCAGCTTGTGTGAGAGCCCTTTCATTCAAAAGGGAGGAGAGAGCCATGGTGAACACCTTCAACACAGCAAAGACGTGAAATCCCGAGGCCACCAATTAGCCTGGGCATGGGGGGAGGGAGGAGCAGAGCAGGCAGGACTACAGTCCACTGCACCAGCAGGTGCATTCCCAACAGCCCCCAAAGAAGAGGGCTCCTGAGTAAAACACAGCCTAATGACCATTATTTCCAAGAACACAAGTAACTTATCTGTAAACATCACTCCCCCAACCAGGCATTAGCTGAAAAAAAAGCAGCTTTGGGGAGAGACACTAATTACATAGCTCTCAACAGCTGGACTTTGATCATAATTACAGTGCCTTCTTCATCTTACATTAGTGGCTTTCAGCTGCAGCTAGGTGGGCACTTCTTGGAAGGTGGAAATCCCGCCTGTTTCAGATAATCAGCTCTTTTTATGACTCAGAGCTGACCTGGTTTTTCTGCAGCACAGGATGGGCTCCCACGGTACCATCCAAGCCAGTAATTCATGGGGGTCAGTGGCCTGGCACTTCAGTGCAGGTGCTTCTGTCATTACAGCAGCACTTCCCAGGAGCCAGAGCACTGAGTGTGCATATTCCTGATTTCAAGTATTTCCCTTGACAGGGGAAGTAAAAGGAGAAAGACTTTGAGGTCTGCTCAATTTCAGCACCTCCCGGCTCTTTCTGTTTAAGAAGAAGATGGGCAGACTCAGGATACACCTGTCCAAACAACCTCACTTCAGTCACAAGCTATATTTGCATCCTTCACTTCTGCAAAAGGATGTACATCCCCATCAGCATCCCCTGGTCCTCTGCCCCTCTGTCAGCTGGGCTGCAGCTCCAGCACTGAACTCCAGCACACAGCAATGAGTGTTCTGTGAAGGGGCAGGCTGTTATCCTATGACCCAGCTGAGTTCCCTATGATTTTTTTTTTGTGATGCTTTGCTTTGATACCAACATTTACAAAGAATTTAATAGCCTAAATGGGCTGTTGAGACAGAGGCTGGAGTGGCCTAAACAATCACACATGGCACAGAGTCTGGACACTCAGCTATATTTCCTCATCTGTGGCACTGAATTACTGTGTTGTTTGGACATATTGTTTCACAGTGGCCTGTGAAATGACAGGCATAAGGCATAAGAGGATGATAAAGGCACATTAGCTAATGCTCCTCGGTGTGCTGTGTGTTCACCTCTTGACAGAGGAAATGTTTTAGCTGGCTCCCACATGTCCTGCCTGCTGGACACCCGCAAACTGAAGAGATAAGTAGCTGAAACAGCAGAGGGTAAATCAAAGCCACAAATCATAGAGTTAACTTGTATTTTTAAGCGTTTCCCTGTCCACACTGAACTACAGGGAAATCTGTGTGACATGCAGACCCTACCACCAGTTTAACAGGGTTTGAAACACTTTTCACTATTGGTTTTTTGCCAGCATACGTCAGCTCAACGTTATCAGTTTGCTGGTTAGATAATTACTAGATGTAATTTTAAGGTTGAAAAGAAGCACATTGGTATTAGCTAAATAAAGTATGTTGACCACATCAGAGGAGAAGTGTTTCAAAGTGTGTAAAATAAATGCAATTCTGAAACTATTGAAATTTGTTAAAGCAGTCAGAGAAATGTCACATAACACATCATGAATATGCAACCAATGGATCTTAAAGATGAAGACCATCTATGTCTCATCTATGTCAGGCTGAGAAAAGTATCTTGGGAACCAGCTTTGAGCTGATTTTGACCTGTGGCAGAGCACAGTCACTAATAACTGAACAAATGCCACTCTTGGCTCATATAAACAGACATACCTAACAGCTGAGACATGTTGTTACTCTAAGCTACACCTCAAACAGGTTTTATGACTGAGGGGTGTCACAAATTCTATCTGTCCTGGGGCTTCCTACACTGCAATGGTCACTTCAAAACTCATCATGCTGCTAAGACATGTGGTGAGGAGCAGCATTGCTACTGTGAGGCCTGCCTTGCTGGATGAGGCAGATTTGTAGGGTGAAAGGCTTATTTAAAAAGTTCTACTAAATACAGCCAATGGATTATTTTTCTCTTTAATTCATGCTCCAGCTGATTTTTTGCCTGAGCCACAGTACCATTTTTGGAACCTCTTAGAGATACAAACTGGCAGGAGTTCACAGGCTGGGAAGCTGTCCCAGAGCTCAGGTACACTTCCCAGTGTGTCTTCACGCTTTCCAGCATCAGGGGTTTTCCCTTTTTTCCTTTTTCTTCATTTTCAGTTTTGGAATTTGCCTGGCTGGGGCTTCCAGCCATGGAAACATTAATGTGCTAAAGACTCCACTGCTGTCAGCCCAAACCCACCTTGCTGGGAGGGCACTGCTCTTGTGCTGCTTTCTCCTGGCCACAGGCACATCCCTGCTGGGGTCAGCGAGGCTGGGTGGATTTGCAGGAGATCAGAGCGTGGCTGCATGTGCCTGGCCAGCCCTGGGCTCGTGTTGTGGAAGGTCTCCCTGGGGAATCCAATACCCCCGGCTCCGTTCCACCTTCCTGTGCCACGGCAGCGCGGCCAAGGACCATGCGATATTTCCCAGCCTCTCTCCTTTCCCTCTGCTGGCCCCAAACGTGGCCCCTCCTCGCTGCCAGGTCTCCACTCTCCTCCCCAGGACCTTCACACAGCAGTGGCACCAAACACCCGGATTAAGGGGGGATAAAAGCCACCACAAACCTTGCTACAAAGCATAACAGTGGGGAAAAAACCCAGAGATCACAAAACTGCCTGCAATGCCATGGGCTGGGTGATGGTGGCCAAGCCCTTTCTCCAACACGGAGCTGTGCAGAAGGTTAGCCTTCCCCATCACCCTGCAGAGGATGCAGAGTTAATAGTTAACTCTTCCAGGGATTAATGCCTCCATGAGACACCGGCCTGGGCTTTTACAAAACACAGACAGAAACCAGTCTTATAATGGAGCTCATCAAGTGACTGTACCCAGAGGATTTCACCTCTCTGAACTTTACGACTGGAAAAATACCATCTACATGTCATTTGCATGCTTAAATATAGTATCTTCTATTGGGAGAAACAAACAAACCGACAATGTGATACTGTGACACCTCGTGTGGACATGCTCTTTTATCTGCTGGAAAGTTATAAAACTCAGCGTAACAACAAAGCTAAAATAAGAGTGGTTGTCAGGCTGTGACACTGGCTGTTAGGCAGAAGGAAAAAATATTCCTGGAAAATTGCTCTCTCTTAGAAGGCAGCTTTTTCTTCTCTGAATCTTTTAAATTAACTATTTATCCTTTCAATTTCAAAATCTCAGGGCTTAATAGTTCAGCTCATATTATTCCCAGGAGTTTTTTCACTTCAACAAACAAGCAAACACACAACAGAAAGCTAAAGCCATTCCTGTACTACCCAAAGCACAATGTAACCTTCTGCTCCAAAACACCAGTGAAAGATACTATCAGCTTTCATGTTATTTATCATATATATTTTTTTCCTCTAATGCCAAAGAGGAAAAGGGGATATCTTAAACGGATGTCTATAATTAAACAGTAACCTGTTAGAAAGCCAAAAATAATAATAAGCTCCACTGAGCATGAAGAGAGCAGCACATTTTTTCCGCGTGCAGCCCAGCTGCCACCGGCCGATAGCAGGAAAGTTAACAATTACACAGGAGACTCTGATCAAACCTGCGATAGGAGAGTTACGTCACGCTCAGACTCACCGCTGGATGCAGGGATCAGGGTAGTATGGCAAGGTGGTGAAAGGTGCTGCTTCAAAATTCATTTCCTTCGAGCCCCTCCTTGGGGACAAACCGAAATAAAATAAATAAATAGATATAAAGCCAGCAGGCTAAAAGCAATAAGGTCAAGTGGTACACGAGGTACAACTTTAGAGATTTATTTTACACTTGCGGATGGGTGGGATCTGCTGGGGACTTGGCCAATGGGATTCCTCCAGTTACCCGAGCATCACCACCACTCCCTCCTCGCCAGCTGGGCATCTTCTGCACAGATATTTTCCCCTCCTCTCAACATCCTTAATAAACTTTGGTGTATGCTGGTCACACTTGTTGTTGGGAGCTCATCTGGGGCTTCTCTGAACTTCTGATCTCGCTGGTCATTGGTTGCCTTCCCGCCTGACTTCACAGTTTAATTTTGGCAGCTCTTGCAATTTTACAGGCTGCTGTGGCCGCTGGTCATCCTCGTCTCCAGATGGCCGGAGTTTCCTCTGCTGGGTGCAGCGCCCGTGCTGAATTTCATCGTACTTAAAAAGCTTTCCTTGTCAGCTCTGGGGTTAGTACCTCCTCATAGTTGCCTGGGGAATTTTTCAGTCTCTCTCACACCACAGTTTAAACAGTCTGTTGTGGTCACAGTTTCAAAAGCTGAATGACAAAATATGGGGAAATTCCTCAATTAAAATTAACTCTGAACTTTTGCTCCTCTGCCTCGCCTTCCTGCCCTCCTCCCTGCAAGAAAACTATCAGATATCTTTAATGTTTCCCTGTATAGCTTTTTGCCATTTTTTCCAAAATAATTGAGATGATACAGAAATCTTGCATTGTTCCAGTGTTCTGTAAATAACATATACATTTTCTGCATTAAAAAATCCCCAATATTTTCAATTATCTTGAGAAGAAAGTAAAAGTAAGAAAACAGAAATCACATGTTTTTCAGACACTAAAGCCTAGAGAAACAAGAGTGAAGTCCACCAAAACAAACTACCAAAGATAAAATACAGATCTGATTTTCCTGAAGTAACACGAAAGCAAGAAAAGATGGCTTTAATTCTCTCCCCACCACCTCTTTTTATTTTCTTCTCTCTTTTGAGTCACACAAAAAATCATTCAGGAAAGCAACCTGTTTGGTCCCCCTGGTTTTTTCCCCCTCCATGATTTATCCAAATAGTACAGACTGTAAACCTATCCTGGTTTTGTGGGTTTGGAGAATGAATGAAATATGAATCAGGAGCTAAATTAAAATGGATTCCAGCAGGAAAAAAATAGCACCCACATATCTGTGCACCAGAGGGATTGCATCTTCAGGCAGACCTATATGTTTGTGTGGACGAGGAGCAGTGTGAGGAACTGACAGTCTTATAGCTCACCTATAGTGCATATTTTGTGCCAATGTCTGCACTGATTCCAGCCACCCCTGAGCAAAAGTCAGGAGCCCTCCGAGATGGCATCAATTGCCTCTTACTTTTTCCCTTCTGTGTTTTCCTTGTAGGAAATGTTAGTTCGAAGAATGTCACGTGGAAACATTTTCTTTGCTGCCTGTGCCAGGGTGGCAGGGGAGCTATTTCAGACTTGACATTCTCCACCCACACTCAGCCTGATAGCTCCTAACATCTGTGAATTGTGAATCCTGTAAACTCGCAGGGCTGATCTCCAGCCAAGTCCAAGCAGCTTTCCCTAAGTGGCACTCACCAAGGAAGAGAGGCTGGAAGTGAAGGATGTGTTTATTAACTGGAGTTAAGGGCTCCCTTCTGCTGGGTGCTGCTTCCCCTGCCTGGACCATGGGAGAACAGTAATATCAAACACCTTTTCTCTCTTAGGCTGAACCCTGGAGTAAACAGCAAACCTTGTAGCTTGTGTTATTGGGGAAGAGGTATGGGAATCTCCAAATCTGATGGGGAGGAGAGAAGAAGATTCACAGCAGGGTTTGCACTCATACAAAGCAGCCCAGGGAGAGCTTCAGAGCAGCTGTATCCTCATCTGCTGAAATCAGAGCTGTGGGCAAATACCTCCAGGGAATGGGCAAGGAGGGCCATGCCAATTCATGTTCCATACTGCCAGCCTGGCTCTGCTCTAGGCCTTGAGCATCCACCTTTAACCAACGACACGGCAAGGAAATGCTCTCCCTGCCCAGACCATTTGAGCAAGAGCTTGGCTTTGTGCTCTTGCTCCAGGACATGGTTTCTATCTGCACCCATGGATGTGGGTAGGGATAGTCAGCCTTGCACACAGGCACCAGGCTGGGCTCTGAGCACACTGCTGAGACCTCGTGCTTGCTCCTGGAGAAACACCAGAAGCTGGTTGAATCTCATCTACCATGTCCACGGTGGGAATAGCTGTTACCTCCTCAAGCCTGGCTTCATGGAAAAGTGGTCATGCATTGTGTGCTCTCCAAACAGCCTGGAAAACAGCCTCTCTCCTCATAGATTTCAACCTAAAAGGCAAAAGAAATGTAATGAGAAAAGTGCTGTTCTTGTGAAACCCTGCTCTACCTACTTCTTCGTGGGAGCTGGAGAAGAGTCTTTCCCAGAATGGCCTGGGTGCAATGGCCAGTGCATTGGCAGCAGGGAATAACTCCCACCTGGAGACAGACCCTCTTCTCGTTTTGGCCAGTCTGCTCACCTGGCCTATGCCCAGATCACACATCCCAAGGGCTCTGTGAAGTAAAACTGGCAGCTCCTGACACTGCTGCTGCTGGGCTGGCCCCTGTCTCTGAGGATGAACCTGGCCTCTGGTTTTACACTGCCTTAGCTTGCACAGCCTTGGTACCCCAGGCACAGTAAATACAAGTCTGTTACAGCCCAAACCCCCAGTCCTGTGGCTCCTTTTGGCAGTGCTGAACACATCTTGCACTGCCACATTTAAGACGTGGTAGTCTCCTGCTATCAATTCACACCAAAAGAATAATTTCTTCTGAAAAATAAATTAATTAAAAAAAGCAGCAGCACATAATTCTGATAAGAAATAGTGACTTGTACCAGGGTTCTCTTCTCACTCACAAGGCACTAATGAGAGACAGTTCTAGCAAGGACATTTCCACAAAAACTTCAAAAGAGGCCACCAATTCCCTAAGACCTGTACCACCTCTCATGCCACTGTCTGGGTAAATGCAAATTGCTTGTGGTTTGGTTTGCTTTGGCAGTGGACACAGCAGCTGCCTCCTTTTTCCAGGGAACTGGACATTTTCAGCTTCCCACAGAGATCTGGACATGTTCTGAGGTAGCTCAGAATGTCTATCTTTTGCTTTTCCCAGCTGGAAAACAGAGCCAAGGAAACCCACTGGCAGTAGTGTACATAAGCTCCCTGCAAAAGCCAGCAACTGTCCTGATTTCTCTCCTGCATCCCAAACTTCCTTCCTCCCTCTTGCTCCCAGGCAACACTTAGCTATGGGTTGATGGACCAGGAATTTGGGCAGAGATATTCAGCAGGGCAGCAAGGCTGCATCCAGCTCCTCTCAGCTGCAAGGCATGCTGCATAGCACAGTCAGCAGGGAAACACAAGCACAGGGTGTGTGCCTGTGTGAGTTGCCAGTGCCCCATGCATAGCTGGGAGGCTCTCGGGGCTCACTGGTGTTTGGCCAAGTTCATTTGCACTGCCTTAAAGGAAACCTGCTGGGAGATGGACCCTGAGATGTTTGAGAGTTGGGGATTTCAGAGGGCGGTCTGAGTGAGTACATGAGGATAGTAAACTTCATATAGGAAGAAATTCTTTATTTAGGGAGAAATTCTTTACTTTAAGAAGAAATTCTTTGCTGTGAGTGTGGTGAGGCAGTGGAACAGTTTGCCCACAGAAGCTCTGGACAGCCCATCCCTGCAAGTGTTCAAGGCCAGGCAGAACGGAGCTCTCAGCAACCTGTTCTAGTAGAAGAACAAGCAAGCAAGGGGCTTGGAACTGGAATGATCTCTAAGGTCCCTTTCAACTCAAACCAGCCCATGATTCTGTGATCCTGGGAGCACGGGCAAGAAGGGGGAGCTTCTTTCAGCGTCAGACCTCAAGAGGAAAAGGGGCCAGTGACATCCTCAGCGCTCACTGCCCTTCCCAGGAGCCTTCCCTGCTGGGTGACGAGCGTGAGGCTGATCTGGCGGCTCCAGGCACGTGTCCCGCAGGAAGCCGGGGTGTCAGGGATCTGTCTGGACAGCGGATTTACAGCGCAGGAAGCATGTGTGTAGGTGGGCAGGAATGCGGCGCTGCGCTGCGCTCCGCCGCTTCCCGGGCTGCGGGAGACAAGCAGCCTGGAAACAGCTGGGGATACTCTCCCCTTACCCCTCCGAGCACCCTCCCGCCGCTCTGTCCCGGAGATGAGCAGGAGATTATCTTTTAGCAGAGGGAAACATTTATATCCCCGGGAGGAGACTGCTGGGGATTTGTAATGGTCTCCGCACCGCCACCCGAGGTCAGGGCCAGGATGCCTGCGAGCAGCCCCAGTCCTGAAATGGCACAAGGGAGAGACCGCAGCTTCCTGGCATCTCTGTGCCTCCGGTCCCCTTCCACTGCTCCGGGCTCCTCTGAACCGCTCGGGGCTGAAGAAGTCAGGAAGATGCTGGCTTTGCTCTCTGAGCCACCCTTGCAACTGCTGGCTTCAGGATTTGCCTGAAATCAAACCCACCCTTTATGCCAGGGGATGAAACGTTTTATTCACAGCTCGGGCTTTCCAGGGGAGAGGTTGTGGCCATTTGTTGGTGGGGTTTTTTTCTTTTCTTTTATTTCCTTTTTTTTTTTTTTCTTTTAAGTTAAAATTAGTTTCTTTTAAGAGCAAGAAGTCTGCAGGGTATTTGGGGTGTTTTTTTTGTTAGGAAAAGTTTAAGAGAAGGACTTATTTCCCTCCTACCAGCAATAAAATGCTTTTAGCTTGGCTATCCAAGGGAACAGAAAGCCACATCAGTATGCCTTTTGAACACATTTTTCAATTTTAACTAAATATTAGGGATGTTTAAAGCTTTCAAAGGAATTAAGGTTTCAGGAGTTTCATGAACAGAAGTAAGCACAGACAACTTTTCAGTAACTCCAGTGAAGGGAAAGAGGAAACAGGAGTAAGACCCTCAGAGGATTTGGAAGATTTAGCCAAATGCTGTGATGCTGGAGAAGCTTCCTTAAGAATTCAGATTTTGCCTCCAGCTAATGTCTGATCCCACTGCTCCAGAAGTGTCTGATTTCTGGCTTTTGGTTCATCCAAGCCTTCCCCCCTGCACCTTCCATATTGAAGGACAAGGGATGGGGAGGAGAGCAAACTTACAAAATAAATTAATAAATAAAACCACCACAGTTCTACACATGATGCTGCCCATTTCCCCCAGCACCTTTTGTCTCTAGTGCAAACACAAAGCAGTAAAGAAGGGCACTCATACCCCAGGCCCCCCATGCTGGCACTGCCCTGCCTGGGGAGCACAGAGCTGCTGGTGGGGTCTGAGGGACTGAGCCCAGGCAGCAGCTCCCCACATCTGTGCAACATCTGTGCAGGTCATGTTTGGTCACTGATGGCCAGGTGTGGGCCCAGGACTGATGACAATTCAGTGAGCAAGCAGTGCAGCACAACCCTACAGGCACATCTGGAGTGGAGATGGCAAAGGTGACTGAATGTACCACTCCCCATATTCTTCTCCAGCTAAATATGAACATCTCAGTGCTAACAAACTGTGGACTTTAAAATACACACCAGCCTCAAACTGCCATCTCTCCATGTGAATACCACACACCTGGAGCTCTGCACAAGCCTCATGCTGGCCATCAACTGCTTAGGCAGAGTTAGGAGGAAACAAATGACAGGGCACTGTTCCAGCCCTGCTCAGCAGGACAATGGGAACTACTTTCAGAGCTGTCTGGTTGCCTTTGGTGTCTCCTGTGTCACAACTGTAGTGTCAGAGCATCATCTGCTCACAGCAAAGGTCAGTATAGTTTGGCATTTTCCTTTGTAGGGATAACAGATGTTTTCCTGAGGCACAAACCATTTCTTGAGTGTTTGTCCCTGGGATCTAGTCTCAGCAGGAACTCAGATGACAAGGACTGGAAGACTGACTGCCTCAGAGGGGAAAAGCTGAAGTCTTTCATGTTCTCATCCCTCACCATCACCTACTTTGTAGTTTTTTCAGGGCATGCCATAGTTCTCTGCTTGAACAACCCTGAAACTTTCAAGTAACCCAGAACAGCTACCACAGGAGTTTCCCACTGCCTCCCTTTCTACTCCAACCCCACAGCTTCCAGAAAAGCACTTTTTACTCTTTTCCTGTTGCCCCACATGCTTATGGAGACTTCCAGCTCCCACGGGGCGCTTAGTGGCATCCTTTGTTTGCTCTAGGCTTTCCCATCTTCCAGGTCCCAGGGCAGAGACTGGTTCTAGGAGGAAACCCAGAGCGCCCATCTCAGCAGGTTCATTGAGCTGTGCTCTGGGCTTCCCACAACCTCCTTGTGTCTCCATGGGATCAGGCCAAGCCAAAAAGCTTACCTGAGGCTTCTAATCCATCAGCCTCTTTATCTCACTGACCCCCCCACCAAGGTCCTCAGAGCTGTAGCTCCTTATGTCACAGTCTGTTAGTTAAGCCTCAGTACAGCAATGGATGTCCCCTCTCCTGGAGACATTTGCACCACTGAGGGCCACACTGCGCCTTCTTTCTCCAAAAGTGGGGACAGCAGGAAGTTTTGGCCCTTGTTTTTGAGTAGCTGGAAGGAGATGGCATAGGAGCAGGCTTGAAGCAGAACATGTGTTTTGGAAGCTGCAATCTCCATTCTCTCCTCTTTGAGGAGTCATCAAACAAAACTTACTATAAACTAACTATAAAGGTAATACCATCAGCAAAGAGCAGATATGAGCACTGGAGAGGTTTCTTTCCACTGTTACTGAAAACAGGGCATTCTCTCTATGAAGAGGGAGCAGAAGGAAGCAGGTCTGAGAGACCAAATTTGGAATATTTCTCCATCTCCCTTGCCAAGCCTTATGGTTTTTCAGGTACATGTGAAGAAGGCAAAACACAGAGCAGCAACTATAGTGATAAATCAGAAACAAGGCCAAAGGGAGGCTCTCTCCTCTGGCCCCAGGAGAGCCTGCCCTGTCCTTGAGAGCTGGCAGGCCACTGCGCAGCTCCCACGGGAAACTCGTGCCACCCGAGGCGGGGAGGGAGGGAAATTCCCCCACATCTCCAGGCGTTCCCGAGACACAGGGGGGCCACAGCCTGGCCTAAAGTGGGGCTGGAGGCCAGAGCTCCCCAGGACAGGTGGCAACCCCCTGTCATGGGGTCAGGATTGCATATCAAAGGGGTGGCAGAGCTGTGTAGGTGGAAGGCTTGGTCTCCCCATTCAGCTGCCACACGACATGTCTGGCATTCTGGCAAGAACCGTGCCACAAATACACACAGTGTCATCACACCCTGTAGGGTCAGTCCCAGGCTGGGGACAGGAACCTCGGTGACCACATCCCCTGTGGGTGAAGGTCTGCCCCAGCCCTGCTGTGCAGTGGGGAGGGTGGTGAAGGAGGGCAGGACCGGGAGCTCCCTGCAATTTCCCATCAGTTTTCTAGCACAGGCTCACACTCATCGGCTCACCACAGACCCATCCCAGAGTTTTCTCACGCTCTGCTCATATCTTCCAGGTGTTCACATCAGAAGCCACAGAGGCTGGTTCACAGAATTCCAGGATATCAACTTCTGAAGTGCTGGTGACAGGCAGCAGCACCAGCCCAGCAGCAAATGAAAGAGGCTTCCTCTATGTGAAGCAAAGCAAAAGATTTGCTGAATCAAGTTGTCTGTGTGGAGAGATTGACTCAGAGAGAAAGTTCCTAAGAAGGAGAGCGTTTACTGTCAGCCTTGATGGAAGACACAGAAATGCAGTAAACCGAGTTTATTGCTGCATCACTCATCTTTCACAGCCTCTGACTCTTCCTTGTGAGTCAGAGCTGAGCTGAATTGTAGCAATCTCATGTTCCTCCTATCAACCCTGCTGTTCCTGCACTTTCCCATCTCCCGCCTGCTCTGCAAAAGTAGAAACCTCTCTGCACTCTTGGCAGCTTCAGAAAATAAATCCTCAATGCAAAACTTTGGTTGCAAAAGAATTTCTCATTTCCAAACAGGATACAACAAAAACTCTGCTTGGCTGGCAGAGCTCTAGTTCCCAGCATTAAGGCTATGTCTCTCCTGCAATCCAAGATGCAAGCACAGCTCCTGCAGGCATACTGAACTAATGGGATTAGAGCCAGTTCAAGAACAGTAGCAATTAAAACAAAAATCCCTAAAGCATTAACCACTAGCGATGGAAGCCCTGGTTGCAAACCTGCACATCCTCTGCTAAAGCCTGCACTTCCACACCTCCCCAGCCAGCAGCACCCAGCTCACCATTAAGGTGGGTGTGTTCACATAGGTAGTAATTTCCCTGCTGTCTGTACTGGATATAGAGCCCAAGAATGCCTGCAGTTAGGGGCACAGATCCTTTTCCAGGCTTACAGTTTGAAAAACACTGGGGATGGGACATGCATAACTCTGCTAGTTGGTCCATCCTCCTCAGGATGGAGCACAGAATCCACTTAATCAGTGATAGTACAGTATGTGGACATAAAACAAAAGCTTGGTGTCACTTAATAAAACCTTTCTTGTCTCAGAGCAAAGCTGAGGAAAGCTGAAGAGCCAGTGTTTCATGTCTTTGTGGAGAAGATAACAACTAAAAGTGAGTCTCTTGCATTACCCCCATCCTTGTGCTTTGATGTTAATAACCATACATGCATCCCTGAAAAAAACAAAGCCTCACATGTGATATGATCAAATCTTCGCACCTCACTTTTTCCAAAGTGAAACAATTTCTGCTGTGACTCAGCCTAAGCACGTCACACACTGCACCCTTGAAGTAGGCAAAAGATAACTCCCTGTCCCAAACTCCAACTCAGCCTTCAGCTTTTCAAACCAGGGTAATTTTCCCACGGCCACGGGATGGCAGAAGCCAGTATTGCTCATCCTTGGGAGGTGAAGCTGCCAGAAGTGACAGCATCAGTAACGCAGCTAAAACAAGAGGTACCCAACACACAGGTAATCCTACATCTTTAGAAGCCCAGTCCCTCCTTCTGAGGGGATCAAATCTCCCCTAGGCAGACTGAGAACCAACAGTTAGTTTTCAACAATCAGCCCCTTAAAAACCTCGGCAACACTGCCTGTTCTGAGGCACTCCGTGCAGGAAAGCGAGTTACTGCGAGTGCGTGTAACAGTGCCATCTGGTGATCCCTGTCATCTGGGGATCCCTGCCATCTGGGGATCCCTGCCATCTGGGGATCCCTGCCATCTGGGGATCCCTGTCATCTGGGGTTCCCTGTCACCTGGGGATCCCTGCCATCTGGGGATCCCTGCCATCTGGGGATCCCTGCCATCTGGGGATCCCTGCCATCTGGTGATCCCTGTCATCTGGGGATCCCTGTCACCTGGGGATCCCTGCCATCTGGTGATCCCTGTCATCTGGGGATCCCTGCCCATGGCATTATTGGTAGCTGGGTAGTGGCTCCCAAAACTCCTGGTACCAGTGGGACTGGCTCCAAGATGCTCCACAGACCTTTACTGCCAAGTCTCACTGCTGCTATCTTATGGGGTAACAGGTCAAAACACTCCACTTCAGAGCAGGGATAAGGGTGAAGGAGAATGCTTTTTGCTCTCCCTGCATATTAACTTTCCTGAAAAGTCCTGCAACCATGAGTTTTAGTGAAACTGAGCTAGGTCCCTCTATTCCCCATCCTATTGCCATCCATTAAAAGGCTGCAGGAGCCAAATCCTGCCTTTCATGGTGGCCATTAACTTTCCATACCTTTTTCCAGGGTCCGCTCCAGATTCAGAGACCATGGTCTGTGTGGGTGTGAAAACAGCCATCAGCTCTGTATTGCAGGAGTACAACAGCCCCGAAGAGCAAGGGTATTTTAGCCCCTAGGTCCACATTTGAGACAAGTGCAGAGATGGAAGATATTCCTGCTTTTTTGTTGTTAGTGGTTTTGTTTGATTTTTTCCCCCGTCACCCTTCTTAAGGGTAGGGCTCCAAAGCATGGCACAAGTTGCTCAAACAGCATCAGTTCAGAAACCTTAACACCACCTGCCTGCTGCTCAAGGATTCCCAGCATTAACTCCACTAAACATAGCACCTTTTACAAGTCCTGTGAAGCCCAGAGAGGAGACACATAACTCCTGCATCAAAACCTGCTGTAGCTTCAGACAGCACTGAGGGACAACCAAAATGCAAGGGATGCTGATTAGTCATTGAGCAGTTATGGGCTGTCTGCATGCCTATAAACATCAATAAACATCAAGTAATTGGCATTCCTTGTTCCCTTCATGCTGACTATGGAAGAGATGCCACCCAGGTCCTCCAGGGACAGGTTCTGAAAGAGCAGTGGCTATTCAAGGCTGATGACAGCTTTGGGGAAAAACCTGTCGCTAAACATGCTCTTTCCATCCTGCTGCAAAGGGAGGAGGGGACGCCTCTTAAACCTCCCAGACAACTGTAGCCCCAGCAAGTGCATCATTAATGTACCAATGGATGTCCCTACATCCCAAAGAGATACAGGGGAATCTTTCCTTTAAGTCTTCTCAGAAGATGAGGAAGGGGAATGCTTATAAGAACTTTTCTTTGATGTTTTCTCCAGTCTCCAGGAGTGATCTGGAACTGTTCATGTTCTCCTTCTGGGACAGCTGGCTTCACATACCTCTGGCAGGATGTATTATAGACCTCCCTCTGCTCTAATAAGAGTAGGGTGCAAAAAACCAACCCCAAACATATAAACCCTTTCCAAAGTCTGCAAAGCTCATAGTAACACCACTCCATGTTTCTTTGCCTGATGCTCACTCCTAATCTGGTCTCCTGCCTCTCAGGAAATGAGAAGCTAATTCAATTGCTTCCAGTTCTCATGTCATAAGGTCACTACTTGAAAGTGGTGCTAAATGTGATTTAAATTATATTTCTGAAAGATCCTTTTAAAACATATTTATAAATAAAATATGTTCCTGTCTAAGAGCACCTAATTAATGCCTCTTTCCAAATACCTTAACCTGAAGCATTGGCAATCAATGACTAGGCAGACAGGTTTTAAGAAAGTCTCTTCTAAAACAGATTGCAACACACAGATTCTGTGTTAAAACAATTCACATGCCTTTTTCACACATGATTTCAAGTTACTAAGGTAGGCAAGACCACACAATATAACTTAATACATAGCAATCAAAAATTTCCACACCATCCTTTTATATAAAGCCATGTTCCTATGTAATAAGTGATGCAACAGACTTTCCCTGAAGTCCCAATTCCTACAATTGAAGCTTAAGCCCAGCAAAGAAAGAATTAAAATTCTTTGGTTGCTGTTGAATCACCGGCTGCATTGGGTTATTTTCCTGTGCATTAGACTTTAATTATAACTAAGCTTTAGCCATCTGTTCTACTCCCTAATTACAGATGCAACAAATATTTCACAATTCCAACTGTTAAAGAGATGTAAGAAAGCTCCATCTATGGTGTGCAAGGTTGGCTTCACTGGGGCCCTTTGCACTCCTTTTAAAGCACTGGGGAAGAGGACGGGATCCTGTGCACATGAAGCAGATCCTGTTATTAATTTGAGGAGGCGTTTGCTGTGTCACACCTCTTGTAAACTTCTCTGTGCCAGGGCACAGTGGGCTACAGCAGTGCTACCTGCTGGTGGCCTCTAACCCAGATGCTCCTGTCCCACAAGGACTTGAAAGAAAGATGAGCAATTCAGAACACCTGATGCATGTTACAACATTGGGAAAGGACTCTGACATAAATTCTGGGCTTTTTTGGTATGGATGCTAAACGTGCTTTCAACCTGCCTGGCTCCTCTTGCTGTGGCTGTTCTCACACCACACACGTCCCGCTAGGGTAAGTCCCTGTGAGTGTTTCAGTTTTATCACTTCATGGACCAGTTTCTCATCCACATGAAGAAAGATGGGACTTCAGACATCGTACTGTGGTCAGCATCTGAAGGCAAAGCCCCCATTGTGTTCAATGCCTGCTGCAATAATTATCTCAGCAAAGAAAAGGGTTGGATGAAGGCATGATAGTGCCCCAACCATCCAGAGCAGCTCATCTGGCCTAGCTGGGGTCATGGTTACCAACTCTCCCTGCACAGCTGGGGCTGGCTGTCCTTGCCCTTAGGCTGTTGGGTAGCCCAGGAGGAAAAGCTTGCTGCAGACTCTGGAGCCTCTCAGTCACCTTCCCCAGAGCTCTGCTCACTGTCACAAGACACAGCTGCAGTTGCCCGAGCTGCCACCACCACACTCCCCTGTCCTGAGCCCTGTCCTGTCAGAGCCTCAAGCACACTCGTAGCTGTAGGGTTGTGCTTGTGCCTCCACCAGCCACCTGGACAACTGCCCAGTGTTTTGTAATTGCACACGCCGCCACTGACCTCAGCAATCCCTACACCAGTCATAGTCAGACGCCTGGTGAGCTCCAGAGCTGTTATTCATCACAAAAGGATTTGGTTTCGCAGCAGCTGCCTGCAACTGCGTCCATGCCCAGTTGTGGAGGGGAGGGCACGTCCTCTCCAGGTAACTGCCATGGGCTACTTTGTGTTTGTGTGCGTCTGGGGAAAGCAAGACAAGGAGGATAGGAGAAGAAAAGGTTAAATTCACAGAACTGAAGTGTGAATGTTTGTATTTGCTAGTGTACCAGAAAGAATAGGGCTTTTTAGACAAAAGAGAAAGCTAGGAGAGGATAGAGTAACCCAGAAGCACATACAGTTTCCATGGTGGAATTTCACATAGCTATATTTAAATTATCTCATCTCCTGCATCCACAGTAAGTTTTCAAATGATATCCAGTGGTTTCTCACCACAATTATACGTAAGACCCTCTTTACATTTCTAACATTTAGGTATACGCCCTGACTTTCACTCTGAACGTAATGTTAAAATGAATTTTTAAAAAGTAATCAACCAACACTCTTCTGCTGTGCTTTGACAACGACCCAAAACCACCACGTTTCTTGTGGTTTTCTTCTAAAATCATTATGACAGGGCTGAGTGGAATCACGAGGCAGGTTTGCTGAGTGGTTTGGTTCTGAGAATTAATAGAGTCCAGAGTCAAAGTATTTATCTCTGGCATCAGGGCAAGGGATCACAGTGTTTCTGTGGGTATTCATAACCGTGTGCTTGCATGTCCTAGCCTCTGGGTGATTATATATCACACAAGGTGATAAGATGCACACTGAGAATAACCCTGCAGGAGACACCATGCATGAAAAGAAGCCACTCTCCATGATGATTTCCTTGAAGTTGGTCCCAGAGCCAGAAAATCCTGCTCTGTCATTCTAGTTCAACTTTAGGCCATAAGGAAAGCAACAGCAGAATATTATCAGTGGCTTCAGCCTCAAGGAAGAAGCAGAACAAAGTCTAGCATTCTCCAAAGACCTCCTAAAGCCTTCCAGAGCCATATGTGGAGTTATGCCCTTGGGTAGAGCACAGTCTTATTTATCTCTGCCAAGGTCATGAAAACTGGTGTCTTCCCTTTCTGCCACAGAGGTCTGTTTGCTTTGGACTTTGATGTTGCATTCAGGAACCATTTGAGAAGTGACCAGAGCCAAGAGCAGCCCATGGATGACAGTGCAACATGAGGTTTAAAACCTAAATATAAGCAGCAGAGGTTTAAGTGCCCCAAAAGCAATATAAACAGGACACATGGATCCAGGTCTGGACTGAAACTGTCCTTATTCTAGCCACAAAAGAATTCTCACTGACTTAAGTAAGGTTTTTGCCACTGGGATATTGTTTTCAGTTTAATTCACAGGCTCCAGCTGTATCTTTCCCTTTTTTGTATTTTTCCACTTTTCATGCCCTGGGGAGTGCTCAGCAAGCAAGCAGCCTGGGGAACAGGTATGCAGAAATCCCTCTTAGAACAGGAGTCAGAACTGTGAGCGACTTTCCCTGTGCTGAGGCTGACATGGACACTGTGAGCAAATGCCTGAAAGGAAGCCAGATGAGGGGATCTGCTTAAGGAGATTAAATCACTGTGGCATTTTTCAAGAACTGGGTTAAAAGGGAAACACTCTCTTCATTTGAATGATCCCCCTTCTCCCTTGCATAAAAAAATAAAAACCTGCTTTTCTTCCCACACGTGATCAATATTATTCAATGTGATTTCTGTTCCTGATCTTTCTTTACTGCACCTCTGAGCCAGCCAGTTCTGTACTGCAAAGCCCAAGAAAGGAGGAAAGCAGCACAGTGGAAGAAAGGAGCCCAAATAGGAGCTGTGTGCTTTGAGTCAGATGCATGTTCTTACTCACAGATAGAGCACAAATTCCGAATCAAACCCCTGGATTTTCCCCACCCACCACCCTACGTTCACTGAACATCCCAAGCAATAAATTCAACATGTCGCTCTGGGAGATTAAATTATGCTCCCTGCATAGCAAGGACAGCTGCACTGCACTGAGGATACACTCTCAATGTAGAATTATATTGATTTTGGCTGATCTCAACACTGTTGACCTCAAGATGTGTGATGCCAGATGAAGATTAATGGTGAGGAATCTGTATGGATCAGCTACTAGATTCTGTAGACCAGTTTGCCATGTCTGTGAGATATGTATGCTGAGTTCTCCTGCTGGTCTCTGAGCAGACCCATGGCAAGCTCAGCCCCAGCCAGGCAAGATTCAGCTCGGGACCCAAAGCTGTGCAGTTATTTGAGTCTGGTTGAGACCTCAGACCAATACACCCAGCTCCAACATGGCCATGGCTCAGTGTAGCACAGGCTTTAGGCCAGGCCAGACAGGGGCTCACATCTGTCTGCAAACGCTGCATTGCCATCCTCTCCATCCAGCCAGGTCTGCTCCTGCAGGGCTCTGTGCTCACAGTGTGCCTCATGATGCACTCCCCATCCTCTCAGGTCACACCAACCCTAAGCTGTAGGAGAAACTCCTGCATTTCACACTGGTCAAGAACTGTGCAAGCCAGGCTGGGGAAGCCATTCAGCAGATTCAGGCTGTCCTTAGATGATGCAGCTGACCAAAAGCAAGTTATTTGCAGGTGACTGGACAGCAGTAAACAAGTTATCCTGCTTGCAGCAGCAGAAAGCATCACAAATATGCAAGTTACAGTAACTTTCCAGAAAAGCAGAGGGAGGAATAGGTGGAGACCTGCTCAGAGGTGATTAAGTGGATAGAGTCATATGCCCTAACCGTAGTGCACCTGCTCTCAGGCTCTCCTGCTCCAGCCCTCGGCACCCTCACCTCGCCTTCCCGCGCTGCCACATCAATGCGAGCCCAGTGCACCTCTCCCTGCCCGAGGCAGCTCAAGAATTCCCAGCAGTGCAGGAACAGGAGCAGGGAGAGGGGCAGAGCTGGAATAGGGAGCTGGAAAGGGTAAGAGAAAGGGCAAAGAGCCCTGTGGTCACTGCCACAAAGAAAGGATCAAAGGAACAGCAGCCCCTTTCTCCAGACATCCCCTGCCCTGCAAGAGCCATATGGGCCAAGGTTGCACACAGCAGGCACACAGCTGGTGTGGCCACCAGCATGGCTTTCTTGGGCTCCAGTCTCAATGAAATGGAGAGAAACTTTGCCAGGACTGCTTTACCATGTTGGCAGCCAGCCAACACAGGCGACTGCCTGTGGTGAGAGAGTGCCCTACAGGCAAGAGCACCAGATACCTCTTGTGGGGAATTTCTGGAGAAAATCCAAGAGGTTTGGACCTCTGAAAGCGTAGAAAGAGGTCCATAAGAGTAGGAAAAAAATAATTACTCTGTCAGGGAATAGGAAAGCAGCCCTTAAGAAATGAAAGATAAAGAAGTATGATTATAGCAGATTGCATTCAGCACAGACAGACCCCAGCAGAAAGGATAGGCTGGAGTCTCAAAGTCAAGGCTGTAGAGACTCTCTGAAGATGTGTTTGAGCACAGGGCTCCTCCAAAGTTGAATATGTCAGTGTAGAAACTAGGCTTGGCTGAAATGGTTTGACAGTGCATTCCCTGTTTGTGCTCCAAGTCTGAAATATGCCATTCTGGAGCAGCCTGCTGGAAGAGGTTTTGCTATGATCCTGGAAAGGCATTGGAACATGAGACTGGATATCCAAAGGTATGGATGGGAGGAAAAAAATAAGAAATCAATCTAGGGATGTGGCAGTGTAATATCCTGACAGGGACACACTCTCATTGCCCTAGCTTCTATCTATTGTCAGTATGAACTATTCCTTTTCTTTCTGATAAGGTTGGATCAGCAAGGAGTTACAATTTTCTTTTTTTTTTTTTTTTTTGATTAATGGGTTGAGCTGAGTTCAGAAGTTTTAGTACGTACACTATGTCAATGGCTTGAACTGATCATACAGCCATGATCTTGTACCAACCCACAGCCTTCAAAGACTGAGCATTTGCAACAGAGAGCATGTGCAGATGGATGAAAAGTCTTGTGAATGTCGCCTGGTTTCCTTGCAGACTCATACAGATGTACCTCCCAGGTATAGATGATGTACATAAATGTGCAGTGAGGTAGAAAAGAGAGCCCACAAAATAGCCAGGACAAGGATGGTCCTCAGAAAAATCAAAGTTGTTCTCATCTATGTGCTAACTCAGCTTCCAGCAACCATGAACCTCCGTCTTGAGCATCACAAATGAAAAAGATTCATCAAGAACATGCTAAGAAATGCTGGGCTCAAACACCAAGTTTGCTTTCTAATGGAAATGACCTGCTAGATATTGAACATTGTGGGTTATTTGCTGGTGCCAAAGGGGAACAAGTCACACAAGACTAATTCATAAACATCAGAACTCAAAATATTAATTCTTGGCTTGCAAATGAATGTTACTTCAATTAAGGAGGTGCTGCCTTGTGTTTGCAAACATTGGAGCCCCCGAGGCTTTTATGGGCGTGAGGATCAAAACAGCCAAGCTGTTCTGATCCAGTGCAGTGGTACCCACAGTGCCAGTACAAATGAAAGAAAAAGGACAAAAAAAAAAAAATCTTCTTCTCCAAGAACCAGGCAGCTGAATATTGTGGTGTGACCATGCTACTCTGGTAGAACCAGGTGAGGATAAACCACATGAAAGAGAACTTGTCCACACTGGAAATCCAGCTGGAGCTGGTGGTGTGAAATGCTGTCACCTGCCACTCTGCAGTGGATCCCAGCTGGCCACTGTTCCTGAGCAAAAATAGGTTTAGCTCTGGGAATTTCAAACACAACTCATCATCCTGGGCAGCTTGTCTTCTGCTCTGTATCCATGACCCATGACTTGGACAAAGTCTGTCATTCTAAAGCAAGATAATTATACCCAACGTCATTAGCAACAAAACAGTTAATTCCCAATTCCAAAGTGCTTATACAAAGAAGATGAAGATAAGAAGGAGAACAAACCCTTTGCAAATGCAGCAGAGCATTGACTGTCTGCATATGCCTCACTTAATTACCTATTCAGAAGGAACAAAGCGTCTTTCGTACTGTGACTCCAAAAATTAATTAGTCTCAGATCTCATTAAATAAAGATCCAGTTCAACTCTAATTAAATTAGGCTGCCTTTGACAATCAGCTACAGTCTAGCTATTGAAGGTAGCAAGCTCCTTTTCCTCACATCTCTCCCAGATGTCAGCAGAGGCAGGGTGCTGGCAGCATCTGCAGCCCCGACCCTGCCACCAAGCACGGAGCAGGACGGGATGTCCACGGGCCTTGGGAGTAGCTGGAAACCTCTTGGACTTCATGTCTGCTGTTCCAAGAACTAATGTGTCAGGGAGAACCAGCTTCTCTGCAGCCAGACAACATGCATTCAGTATTGTATTTCAGTGTGTTCTGTTTTTTGTCACTGCTGTGTTCAGCCCCAGATGTCACACATAACCCTGCAAGCTCTCTTTCTCTGACTGTTGGAGCAGACTCAGCCCAGGCTCAGCATTTGTTCTCTTTGTGATTTCCCAAGGACAAACACAAGGCAAGGACTCATGCTCTGGGCTTCAGCTAGAGGATGAAGGACAAGGAGGAGATACAGTTTCTCAAAAAAAAAAACAAAGAAAAAAGGGAGGCTGAGGTTTATTACATCACCCTATCCCCAGTGATGCTGACACACAAAATCTGCCCTGAGGGCTGTACCCAGCTTTCAGTGCAGGCTTCCTTCTGCACCCGTTGAGAATAGTGGGATCTCAACCACAGCAATATCTTTCTTGCTGAGCCTTGCAAGTCTCATAATCCTGCAGCTGATACATTTTCTGCTGTTCTGTCGGACCCTTAAGAGAAGCTTAAGGGAGAGGGACCAGACTCACCCTTGGGTTAAGGGGATGGGATACAGCACACCAGACTCACCAGGACCCTACCTGCAGCACTTTATCACTCTTTAATGTCTTCCAGCTTTGGGAAGCTGAATAGTCAGAGTCAAGTCAGAGATGTTAATGTTGCATTTAATAACCCAGTCATATATCTTTCATATATCTTTCATTAGTTACCAAATTTTAAACTGGAAGGGCTTTTTTGTACTCACAGCTTCCTCTATTAACAAGTTACACCATGTAACGGCTCAGTGTGACATGAGCAACTCTGGTAAGAGGAAAGAAATGCAGAGCTGCAAGTTGCAGGCACTCTCCTTTCGATTGTTCTGCACTTCACAGCCACCAATTTACTTTTATGCTCCAGCTCCTGGGAGAAAGTGAGCAGGAAGTGACCTTTTCCATGTCACTCATTAGTTAGTGCACTTCTCTTCCCCTTTCTCTCACTTTTTTGAGGCTGGAATTATTAACTCCTTAGCTGTCTCTTTTGTCAGAACTGCTTCATGTCTTTACACATCAATCGATTCTTTTGACTCTTGACTAAATTACCAGAAACCTAAATGTTTCCCAAAAAACTACCAGGAAATATAATGAGCAAGAAATTCAGGGTACCTGCCACACTTAAACACACATTTTTTTACTCCTGTAACATTTTACATCTCCCCAAAGCAGGAAAATTGATAAAGGCAAGGAAATTATAACTGTGAATAGATCATCAATGACAAACCACAGATAAGCATTTCTGAGAATTTGCATAATAATCTGTGTGTCAGTGAGCTGTCAATAAAACCTGACTGAATAGTAACCTTGTGAAACAAAGTCCAACTCTTCAGCAAATACCTACATTATCTTTCTCAGGCAGCATCATTATCCACTTCAACCAGAAATATCACCTCTGCAAAAGACCACATGCAGATCTCCTTGTGCCTCCATCACTCCAAGGTGTCTATTAGGTGACAGCCACTGTCCTTACTCATTCAGTAAATGCCTGCTCCAGCAGAAAGGCAAATGGACCTACTGATTCCCTTCCCCATTTCCCAGGCAAATATTGCAGCTCCTAACCCCACCAAACACCCATGCTCAGATCTGTGGAAACTTGTGGTGTTCCAACAAGTTCAAGTTACCCTGAACTCCCTGCAATCCGAGAGCTCCCAAAGTGCCCCCACATTAAGGAGATTACACAAAAATGTGAAATGCTCCAGTCATTTGAAATCACCATGTGATCAGCACAGACTAAAGGGACATTACTGGACTGCTTTGGATGGTTCTGTAAAGCCTTGTAGCTTGGGATTCAAGCAGCACTAGGAGATGCACACACATCCCTTAAGAGGTATCAGGCAGAGATGGAAAGGGGCAGAGAGCAGCTGTAGTGGGGCCTTGGCTCAGACAAGACCTGTATGCACATCCAGATGCTGCAGCTCTTCTTACCTGGTAAGACCTTCTAGGAATCAGTGAACGAAAGCCATTCTGTAAGGGAGAGATATGTGGTGGTGCTGGGGAACAGGACAGGAAATGTAAGCCACTAGAGAGAGACAGACCTGCAAGAACTGAGCCATTTTCTCAAGCATCAGTAAAAAGTACGTGCTCCAGTTTGCATCCCTAGGGCACACGTACAGAAACCTCCAGAGAACAGTTAAGATGTCTTTCTGCAGGGTCTGGTGCACTGTGACAGCATCTGAATGCTTTGTTTCCATTTCTCCTTACAAAGGTTTCAGCTGAAGGAGGTACTGTCTTTGAAAGAAAGCTTTAAAGAAGATGGTAATAACATGCTTTTCCTCCCTCTGCCTTTATAACTTCCCTTCTTTCCTTTTGGAACTGGCTAGTTCCCACTGCTGCTGACAGATGCTCAGGAAAATTCCCAATTCTTACAAATTTTATTCTGCCTGGTGATCAGGTAGGTAGAAAACACGAGTGCCGTATGTTATTTAAAGGGAAGGATGCAAGAAGTAGTTCAGCCTTCAGATTTAAATTAATCTTAATGAGAACATCTATAAAACTAGGATGTAGGAGAAGTAGCCACGGGGGAGATTATTTTATTAAACAGCAGAGGATCCCTTTGTCCATCAGGGGATCTCTCTGCTCTGCATACAAAATACTTATTATTACATTGCAGCCCCAATATAATGCAGTAGGGGAAAGAAAGTTCTGGAAAAAAAACCCAAACAAAACCAAACCAACTCAACAAACCAGCCCTTCATTATCCACCAGACAAAGCCCTAGGAAGTCTGACTTCATTGTCTGCCAATCACCAAACCCACTTGCCTGTTGTTAAAATTGAAAGATGTCATGGTCTGTCTCAGTGTGGAAGAAAGAGAGCCTGGAAAAGCACTCATTTTACAAGCTTTGCTTTCCCACCGGCATGAGGGGGAACTGTGGTGGTTTTGCTGCAGAAGGAAGCAGCTCTGGGTTCCTGTCCCAGAGCCCATGCTGCAGGGACAGAGCTGGCCTGGGGACACATGAAGCAGATGTGCACGTGCAAGGAAAGCCCTGCAAAACACAAGTGACACGAGGTGGGTTTTGTGGTTGCAGCTCTGATTGCGACCACTTGTGCATCACTGCAATGGAGCTACCCACCTGAGCTGGGCTTTGGGAGGGACACCTGGGAACAGGAGCCAAACCTTGCACTGCGCTCCAGGGAATGGCTGTGAAGGTGTATCCCTGGATCTCAGGGACTGTCACTGAGAAAAGTCATCAGTGGGCATAGGATTAGTTGCTTTGGAGATGTAAATTTGGACAAGCTGCAGTATGGGTGTGTTATTTTGGATGCCAAGTACCTTTCTAAGTTAGTATCACTTTTAGTGTTGCATTAGGCGAAGAGGAAGCATGGGAGGGGGAGACCAAGTTCTCTAGCTGGAGCAGAAATAGGGCTTCTCAACATGAAAAATGACAGAATGTGCAAGCAGATCCCAGATTCAGAGCAGGCTGGGGGAAGCATTTTTCCCTGTTTTAGCAAAATGCTCCTGTTTTAGTGGGGTGGGACATAACACCCATACAGCGTATCTCTGTCTTGGACCACAAACGAAAGCCCATGTTGCCAAATAAATCAGCAGACAGCAGAAGCCTTTCTCTCTAACAGCAGCTCTTGGATTCCAAGCCTTTTCAAAGCCAGTGCAAGAGGTACCAAGAGCTCAAATTTACACAGTGATGACAAGTTTCAAGAGAAGGATTCCACTTCTTACATTGTACATATTAGAATTTCAAGGGCTTTTGACTTTGTCTAATCAAAACCCATTTTCACTACAACACTCAAAGACCTTGAATGAAATCAAGATAACTCCCTTGCCAAATTTTCTCTGAGTAAACTATTTCTCCTCACGTGCCAAGCTGAATAAAAAGAACGAGTAACAAGTTTTAACATTTTTCTCTGCTGTTAGTCAGCACCACTGACAGTTAAACCACTGAGCCTTGAGTTTCCACCAAAAAAAAAAAAAATATTAAAAATTCTCACTCTAATTAAACAGAAAAAAAATGTTTAGGACATTTTACCAAGATTCCTGGAAAAGGAACAGGGAATAGAAAAGCTAAGACAACTCAAGCCAAATTCACATCTTCTCATCAACGGTAAGTTCTGTCTCCATGACTTGAGGTGTGGATTTTGCAGAAGTTCAGTCTGAGCTGCAGACTCTGCACAGTTCCCACAAAGCAGAAACAAAAGCAAGAATCTCTCACGCTGCTTGTGCACATTTCTGCAAGGCAGTGCCTCACCCAGTTCTTAACAGGAAGCTTCCCATTAACAATAAGAGATGGATGACAAATGAATGCTTACATACTCTCCAAACCCATTCACTTTTAATTGTTTTATGATATAAACCATGCCAGTCACACAAGTTTTTCAGGGAATCTCTATTCTGTATGTTCAAAACGAACCAGAATGGTTCTGTGGCACATCTTGCCCCTGCACTGCACTGCAGACTGCACAGACTTATTTGCAGGAGGATGCTCTGGATATTGCAAACAGCCTGCACATGCTCTGGAAAACTCAAGGATGGCTCTGCATCCCATAGCCCCCCTTTCCACATAGCTTGTGTCAAGTATTGATAGAAAGGGGAGGGGGGAAGTAATCAGTCTTCTGCTTTGGAGGGATGAATGCTAAATCACATCTGATACTCTGAGAACAGCCCTCAAGAGCAACCCTACACTGAGGAGCTTATAGGAATTTCCCACTGACCACCTGCTCTTAAAACTGTAAGGGGAAATCCCACATGCTCTGGGATGAAGGGAGTTCAGTTAAAAACAGCCCTTAACAATTACAGCTGCAGGTTATTTTTAATTGAATTCAGATGATGAATGTGAAATAGATGATTTTGAGTGAGATAAGCAGGGAAATACTTGTTCTTGTCAAGAAGGTAAGGAGAAGACAGCTTTCCCAACCAGCCTGGATAGGAACTTTTTAATCACTGAAAGAGAAATAATGGATTCAAACTATCAAGATTTATTTTAATCCAAATTAGGTATTTGACTTAATGTGGCTCAAAATCCAGCTCCATTGGATTATTTTGAAACTGCAGCTGAGTCTGTAAATGGAAGGTCTTCAGTGCTCAAAATAGGCACAGAGTGAGTGAACAGGAGGTGCAGGTTTGTGTCTCTGCACAGACTGACAGGACCTTGAGAAGCTCCTCTGTTCAAGGGCTGACCTCAGAGTTGGTGCACAACTCTGTCACGTCAACACCACAGTCCCAGCTGTGGAGAGAGGAGAGGGCTGATGTTCTCACACTCACTGCAGTTCAGAGCTTGTTTCAGACTCCTCTCACAGCCTCAGGTGCATTGATGAAATTGTCTGGGCAATAGTTTCCCCCCCCCCAGAAAAATGGGTAATATTTCCTTTCTCCCACTCTTTTTCTTGTCAATCTATGTGATAAATCCTCTTACATGTCTAAGGGGGTATGAAACAGCAAGGCAGCCAGAATTTGTGGCAATGAACAAGTACCTGTAACTAAACTGTGGCTTTGGTCCTGCAGAGCTGCCAGCTGCTTTTCATGTGTCACTGGGCATTCAGCTGGGTAATTGGATGCTGAAATGCAAGCTTTGTAGGCACAATGGATGTCCCTCAGCGTTGACAGAAAATAAGAGTAAGTTTGATAATTTTGGGGTATTTTCTACAGAAGCTGACAAAAATATTCATCAAAACTAGGGACACCAGACTGAATATTAACAGAGCAATGGGGACATGTGCCCAAACTGCCAGGATTCATGGTGTGCATGCAGCTGGGACAAAGTATGGGTGAGTAGCTTGTAACCTTTTCAGCAATGAGTTAGGGCTAATACAACTGAAAAACAACTTTGTTGTGCAAACATGGTGGACATATCCCACACCATAACATCTTGTACTTAGATTTTGAGCTCATTTTGCTCATACTTATGGCAGAACTGTAAAAAAAAAAGACAAAAAGTTCATCTGCAGACTACTGTTATGTGAAAATACTCCAGTGGAACTTGATGAACATTCATTTCCAGTGTAATGAAAAGAGCTCATACACAGCTCCTCCCTTTCCCTCAACCCAAGATTTTGCAGGGCATTATTTCCATTAGAAAACAGTAAGTGCACATGTTCAAAAGAAGGGGGTGAGCAGAGCTGGGAAAAAAACAAAAACCAAAACCAAAACATGCCTAAAAACATACACAATGTTTCACAAGATAATTGCAGAACAAATAGAAAGCAGAGCCAGATAAACACAGACAGCCTGTGCCACATGGTCTCATGACCAACTCAACAGCACTTTAAGACAAAGAGAAATGGAGCAGGAGATTTCTAGTGAGACATTTTCTGGTATTTCAAAGATTACTGAAAATAAAAATTAGAGTAGAAGCAGTACTGAGCAGGCACAGGTGTTGCACACACTGCACGTTCAGAGTCAATGCCTGTATGCTTGGAGGAAGACATAGCTCAGCACAAAATGGAACCAGCCTATTTCTTAAAAGCTCTCCACAGCTGCCACATGGCAAAAAAACCTCACTATGACCCAGCCAGGTGGGATTTGGGCTGGCAATCTCCCTGCAAACATTTTTGCAAACTTTCACTATGGTCTGCCCTTCCGTTCTTTCTCTGAAGAGATTCAAACAAGATGGATAAGTTTTATAAAATCATGCTAAGAGAAGGAAAGGAAATCCAGCAGTTACCTGCCACAATTTAAATGCAAAGTAAATGGAAACTACCCTCCAAGGAACTGGAAGAAAGGAAGAAAGAAAATAATGCAAGAATGAAATATAATAATGAACGAAGAAATAATGCATCCCATGGAGCACCATTCCTGCCCCTGCCCCACCCAGGTTATCTCTTGGCCAGGTGAGCCACCTCCCAAAGGGAGCATCATTGTGTTCCACCCACAGGGCTTAGCCCTGGGCGCCAACTGATCACTGTAAGCTTCCCAGGGCTCTTTCAGAAGTGGCAGGCACTTACCTTCTCCCTGGAGTGTAGGCTGATTTGTTAACTAGCTATTGGAATTAGTAATCCTCAGTTGAGTCAACAGTTAGGCAGTTGCTTATATCACCTTACAAGGGAAAAAATATTGACACTCTTATACTGTCAACAGATCAGAAGTAGGCAAATATAGACAGAGATAGAGTATTCAGATAACCTGTCAACCCCTGCCAACTTCAAGCAAAAATATAAACAGAAGGCTCTCTGCTCTATGAAGATTTGCAGTAGGGCAGCAGCTGTATAAGGAGCCCAGGAAGCATCTTCTGAGCTGAGTTTGAGGCCAGAGGAGTATTAATTTGCTAACTCAAGGACTTTGGTTTCTGCTCAGAAGAGCTGCTGATGTTATAGGCTTGAGCAGCTGGAAAGTGGTGCCTCCATCCCTTTGGCAGAGGCATCTGGAGTTTACAGATTCAGCTGCAGTTGCAAAATAATACAACAGAACTGGAGCAGTCTGGATTTTGAGCCATTTTAAACCAAAGTTCTTAATTCAATTTAAAACAAATCTTGGTGTTGTCCTGCTCATTATGGCTTACTGAGAAAATGAACACAGACATCCCCAGTCCAGAGCCCATCCCGGATTTCAGGGATACAGTACATTGCCCATCATCACTCACCATTTCCTCCCACGGCTGGGAAACGTCGGAAGATGTTGAGCCAGCAAATGCTTCTGATTACTCTGTCAGAAGCTGCTCCCTTTTCTGTACCTTCTCCCTTTGCTCTGTGTCCTGTAGCCTCCCTTTCCATCTGTATATTAGATGTCCTCTTGCAGCCACATCCCTGCAGGATCCTTTCCTTGAGCATCTCTTTGTCACTGGGCTATCCTGTACTTCCCATTCTACATGACTTGGGAGGGACCAATGCTTTAACAGGTTACTTCTGTGGAAGTAACCGGCAGAAGATCTTCCCCTAAACGGTCAAGTATCCTTTTACAAAATTTGGCTAATTGCTCTTCCTCCTAGAGCAGCTGGGACAAAGTATGGGTGAGTAGCTTGTAACCTTTTCAGCGATGAGTTAGGGCTAATACAACTGAAAAACAACTTTGTTGTGCAAAGTCCAATTCTTTAGTGAGGTGTAATCACCAGGATTTTTCCCTAAGGGCAAAAAGAAACCTCTCCATGTAGCCCCTCGCTCTATTTTTTCTGAGTCTACTCAGAGGAAGACTATTCAATCCCTTTCCTCATAAAAACCACACAGACTCTCCAACAATGACAAGTGGCTGCTTGGGCTAACCACATGCATCCCCACAGCCCCTACTTTCTAACACCCTCTTGGCAAAGCCAAAGGGACACATCAGTTTGTGGTCCTGTGAGGAGTAAATCTCTACTGGAGGCCTGAAAGCCACACCACTCTGGGATAGGTGTGCATGGAGTAGGTGCTGGCTGATGTTCAAATAATCCAGCTCAAGGTAGGGCAGAGGGGCAGACATACAGGAAGAAAGATTTTAAGATACCATTTCTCAATGTCTATGAAAGTTAAGCTCTGAGGACAGACATATTCCAGGCTTAGATTTCTGAGATGGAAGAAGACAAAATTTAGGCTCAGCCCATCAAGAAATGGGCAAAGGTTCAGTGTGAGCTGCAATTTCTTCTACCTGAACCAGTTTGCCCAACCCTGGAGATGCTACTCAAGATATTAACTTTGCTGAGGTTCCCACCTGACATCTTTGAAGAAGGGCAGAAGGGCTCAGAGAACTCCAACTCCACCTTGGCTTATAAACCTGCCAAACATGTTTCTTGGCAAGGTAACAGAGTCATTTCCCCAAAGGCATGGTGGTTTTGCTTTGTCTTTTACCAGGTTCTACCCCGTGGTGCTAGCAGTTGTCATTGGGAGACAATCAGAAACCAAGAAAGCAAAGCAGGAAAAAAGTAAATAAATAAAAAACAACCAAAAAAAAAATTCAGTCCACAATGACACACAGAAAGGACATGTTGTTGAGCAGACAAAAGCCAAGACAGATGAAATAAAGAAATGACTCATTTATTTTCATAAATTTTTTCTTGTTCCAAAGTAAAACCAAATGGTGGAATAAGTAATTTCCATTGTATTTAGCTGCTCTCTGTGGTTTTCACCAGTAGCCACAATTGTCTGCATTGACTTAAGTATTATTTACAAGGTACAAGGAATGAGTTGTGGAAAAGTCAACCAGGGATTTGACAAACTGCAAGATAGAGCTTGGAAGTTTTCCTGGTCCTCTCTGAGCCTCACACTCACCAGCACTGGCCTCTTTCTGTCTATTTCCCTTTTCTGCCCTTGATAAGAGACTTTTGCAGTTTCATCCTCCTCTCTACTACAGGCTGAGATCACCTCAACATCGGCAGTGACATGCACTCTTCCAGAAATAAAAAGAGGAAGCTGCTGTCACATCATTTGAGACAGCATTGGAAATGAAAAAGGGAAGAAGATTGGTTGATTCTCTGGGAGACCTACAACCATCCAGGCTGCAGTGAGACTGTCACTCCTCCCAAAACACACTAGACACAGAAGTGTCAGTGCAGCAGGTGCAGAGATGCCCAAGCAGGCTCTGCCCGTGGCAGCCTTGGGCTGACATGACCCATGAAGGCAGTGCATTTCCTCCTGTGCTGATGGCACACAACCAGCTCTGGAGGTGCCTTGGTCACAGTTCCAGGCATTGCTGTGCAAACCCACTCCCTTTGTTTCTGAACAGGGTTAACACACTGAAATGACACTTTCCAGCCTGCATGTACTGTCTCATGTGTCCAGTTGATCATTTTATGCTCTACCATGGAAAAACCACAGCTCTTCCCATGACAAAACCACCTGATCCAGACCTCACTCTTCCTCTTTCCTATCTTAGCTCAAGTATAATTTAAATTTGGATTTCTAAGCAAACCAAAACCTTTCATTTTAAACTTCTCTCATTATTTTGAGAACTGCTTCAGAATTCTTAATACTTGCAGATCCAATAAAAGTTTCATTTTAATAAAATATATTACAGAAGCTTTATAGAATATATCCAGATCAACATACTGTACTTAGTTGTAAAAAATCCCCTCATTATTTCCTGAATATCTTGACACCGTTTCTCCCCCTTAGGATGAACACAAACACGTATTAGAATTTCCTAAGGGACAGAAATACATTATCAAATCCTCTGAACCTGCCTATTAGAACATTCCAGGCTTCCACAGTTTGTAAGAACTTTTTTTTGGTTTTGATCAGCACAAGATGGCCCAGCTGCTTCTCTCAACTCACCTCCTAACATGGTGATTTTAGTCTCAAACTGGGGCAGAAGTCAAATTACAGGCAGCATGATTCATGCACCTCTCACTTCAATCTATTCTCTTCTTCTTGGAAAATGAATTACTATTTGCTTTGAAGTAATATTTCTCTCAAGTTAACTTTTACAGGATTTGCAACCTGCTTGCTGACTTGGTTTGGCATAAATTGTTGTATTACCCTGGTGATCTCACAACTGAATGCAGCAGGGTGGTGACAAGGGGAGATTTCCTGCAGCAGGGTTGTGTGGTCCTTGTGCATTCCTCTCAGGTTTGTTTTATGCACACCACAGCAACTCTACAGGCACATCACAAAATAACAGAATCATGGAATCAGGTCACAATTAGGTTGGAAACGACCTCTGAGATCACCGAGTCCAACCTGTGACCAAACAGTACCCTGTGAACTAGACTATGGCACTGAATGTCCCATCCAGTCTTTCCTTAAACACCTCCAGCAACAGTGCCTCCACCACCTCCCTGGGCAGCCCATCCCAATGTTAATCACCATTTTTGTGAGGAATTTCTTGCTAATGTCCAACCCAGGCCTCCCTTGGCTCAGCTTTAGACTGTGCCCTCTCATCCTGTTGCTGGTTGTCTGGGAGAAGAGCCTGACCTCCACCTGGGAGTTACAGAGTGGGATAAGGTCCCTCCTGAGCCTCCTCTTGTCCAGGCTGAACACCCTCAGATCCCTCAGCCATTCCTCACAGGACTTGTGCTCAGAACCCTTCACCAGCTTCATTGCCCTTCTCTGGAATCGCTCCACAGTGTCCTTCCTAAATTGAGGGGTCCACAGCCAGAATAGGGCCCCAAACTGTGGCAAGATTTTTGCTGCAGAGACTGACTGGATGTATTAGGACAAGACTAAAGGCTCTGCAAACTTGAATACCCTCAGAGTGATTCTTATCCTGTGTAAGAACTGTGGTTAATCTTGCCTATTGTCAATTAAAACAAATAAGAGAAAAAGGAGTCAAACTCCAAACCCAAGGACATCTGGATTAATTAAACAAGCAGCTTCCTTTTCTTTGAATCTTGCTGTTTCTGTACTGATCCTTGACAAGACTACTCCAAGCCCAATTTTAAGTATATACTTCACTATTCTCTTTCTAAAGAAAGACACCCTGCCCCAGGCTACTAGCCACTTCGATTTGCACTGGTCCCTCCTCAGAATCTAGAAGACTGTCATCAAATTCCCTGACTCCCTCAAGTCAACTCTTGGTAATATGTATCTTGGACATTTTGAAATTGCATACATAATCTTCATTGGCTCAGCCATTCTTAAGCCATGATTAATAATCAAAATAATAAAATGTAAAAAAAAAAAAAAAAAGTAATTACACCCATGCTGGTAACTAAAGTGAATAGATCTCTTGCACACAAAACAAATCCCTGTACATTGACTTCCTCTGAGTCACGCCCCAATACACCCACGCCTCGCCTCACTAAGGTATTTCTCGTGTCATCGTAGCCTCAAGCAAACACCTACACTCTCTCCCAGCCTGCAGAAGAGAGAACCCATCCTTGCAGCACTGGGATCAAAGGTGTAAACGCCACCATCTTCCCCAGGATGTCCTGCAATTAGCAGGGGATAACCTGGAGGTGGTGGCATGGCCTGAGGTAATTTTTCTCAAGGGAGAGGGTGTGTGATGGCTTCTGATGTAGCTCCACATTGGGCCAAGTGCAACAAGGGAACATCCAGCTCCTGGCCTCAGTCACTTTGACCCCTCTGAGAACCACGGTTTGGATGGAGTGAAATGAGGCTCTTTCACAATGTGACTGGTTTCAGACTGGGGTTTGCAGAGATGCTTGGACAAATGGGCATAACTTGGCATCCAAAAAGAGGAGAAAGAAAGAGATGGAGAAATGGAAGAGAGGAGCAAGGTGAGGGGAAAAAGAGGAACAGAAAAACTGTGAAGACTGAAGTGCTGGAAATGCTTTCAAGAAAACACAGACTCTTGCCCCAGTTTGGTTTCTTTTGTTGGGTTTGCATTTGTGAGTACAGCCCTGTCTGACACCTCCAGTTTCTGCTGCAAAGCGACCCTGGGCTAACACTTGCAGGGTCCCACTGCATGGGCAGGGTGTTTTACAAATGAATATTCTTTTTGCCTGCCACAAATCATCCTTACCTCAGCTCCAGCTCCTGAAGAGTGGTGTTTCCCACCAGACATGGAAAATTTAATAAGTGTTCATGCTCTTGGGTTAGAAATAAAGGCAGGTCACGTTACGGTCATGCAGTGCCCTCAGCTTGCTGTGAGCCAGCCTGGATTGGAAGCCTCAGTGAATTGCAGTTGCCACAGAGCGACCTCAGGTGCCTCTGGGCTGCAGGTTCTTCTCCTCACTGCTGCGTCAGGCCATCTCAGCTCCCTGCAGAGCCTCCTGCCTGCCCTGGTTGTCCTCCTGCCAATGCTGCAGCTTGGTTGGACATTAGTTCCTAAACTGATTTTTAAAATGGCAGCAGCAGCCGTGGTCTCCCTGCCACCACTGCCCTGCTGTCCCCCAGGACACCCTGGGCTTGCCCAAGCTGGCTGCAGCTTCACCAGGAAGGTCTGGACATCCCAACAGCAAGGTCTTACTCTGCTCCTATGTTCCAAATCCCTGCTGGAGGCAGAGCAGAGCACACTGGCACTGTGCTCTCCCTGAGAAAACCAGGCTTGTTGAGGAAGGATTAACTGGACCAACCAGCACCACCTTTGAGCAGCTGCAAACCCCTCAGCTGAGGCTGGAGCTGACCCTCAGTTCTGACTTATACATCAGCTGTGTGTTGGATGGTCTTGTCCTGGGCTATTTTGGGCAGCTCAATCATTATTTGTGCACGGCAAGACTCTTGTAACATCCAAGCCTGAAGCAATGCCTTTCACACCAGCAGGGCTAGCAGTATAACCAGCTCCAAACCCAGCATTAGCTACAGAAAGGACACCAAGTGATCAGTCTTCATGGCCAGTGCATTATCTGTGAGGCTTTCCAGCCTCAGAAAGTAGAAGCAGTAGCTAAAACTGAGGTCAACAAGGTGGTTTAAGCAGCATTTTCTTCTCCTACACTGTCTCCTTACAGTGGTGACCATCAAAGCAAAGGCTAGGGCCACTGAACTGGATTTTCAGCAGGTGTGCCCTTGAGACAGAAGAGGAATTGGGAGGACCCTTACCTCCTTCCCAGCTCACATGGACATCCTACCACATCCCTGAATTTACAATGGCTGAAAATCCCAGGAGACAGAGAGGTAACATGGGGAGCAATAACCCTGTCAGTAACTAAGGGCTGAAGTATTTCCATGCCAGCCATGCCCCTACCTTTCCTAACAGTACAGGAAAGGAACATAACTAGCAGAGAACAGCACGCTAGTGTGTTCCAAAATCTTTGCTGGAATACCAACACCCAGGCAGGCAAACAGAGCTGAGCATGCTGCAACGAATATCTGCCCCATCTACAAATAAGAGCTCTCCTGATTTCAGTAACCTGCAGTGAGGAATTCAGCCTAGGGATCTGCCAAGCCTGTGCCAGGCAAACACACATTGGGACTTCTCTGCAGCAACCAAACAGACAGAGACCCATGAAAAGGTGATAGCGATGGCACAGTTGGAGAGTCCCGAAATACCAGTTTCCCCATAAATAGGCAAATCAATTAAAGGTTACGAAATGCAGTAATTTTCTCTGGGTGTAGCTACATGCTTCTGAGTTTAATGAGCAAGTAAATGAAGTCAGGAGAGAGAAAGCGAAAACACACTTTGGGATTCTACTGTTTTGTTCCTCAAACTCTACAAAACTTCACAAGCCTCAGATCACACCTGGTGACCCTTTCAGGACCTTCCAGTTCATGCCATCCTGCAAACAGCCACTCCTGCCCGACATCCCCTTGGGCCTGATGACTCCTGGGAGGAGGGAAAAGTAGAATTGCCTGTCAGGCACAGAAAGTCAGTCACAGAGACAGGATATTGTCCAACCAATTTTACAGATGGTGTGGAGAAAAGTAAAGGACTAGGAAAAATGTCAAAAAGCAAAAAGCTGCAGAGAGAATTAGGAGTGGAAATGGACTAAGTCAAATATTGCCCCATTTTCTGTCCTTTGAAAAGAGTTTTTGCACCTTTTCTTTTCCAAAGCCAGATAAGGACCTCAAGCATCCAGAGATGTCTCATATCTCCTGCAGGAGGATGACTGTGTCCCTACTGACACCTGTGTATGATCCTCTCAAAAAGCAGAGCAGTTTTCCAGATGAACTTCAGAAGAACCCTTGATAATGCCCCAACTTCGCCTCTTAACTTATAACCTGATCTCCCCAGTATCCTACCTTTAAAACTAAATTCTTTCTTGCTCAAGGGGCAAGTGTTCACATATGCCTCTGAGCCTTTGGGCTTGTGTGCCTTGCTTCCTTTACACAGTGAAAATTTCTGCTAATTCAGATCCATGACGGTGAACTTTGCCCTGATTTCATTCTCTGCTCTACTTTTTTGAGGGTTCCTCCTTCACAGCAGCCCAATTTGTATAAAGAGGTGGTACAGTGAATCATTCCATGTCTTCCCAGTCCTGGGGGAACAATGGGGACTAGCCCTTACACAGACAATAATAGGCTTTCTGAATCATTCTCCAAGTTCTTGGCATTGCATTTGGTGGATGAGATACACCTCCAGAGATCTCCACTCCCCAAAATAGAAGATACTTCCACTTGGGCACATTGAGTAATAGAAAAAGTAGGAATAAAGTTCCTGTTCCATTAGAGCTGGCCACAGAATTTCCTTATGTTGGTTTTTGGTGCACAGAACCATATTTGGTTGCAATTTACTGGTTGAAGTCACTTCTGGGACCACCTTTGTTGTGCTATGTGCCCTAGTCCTAAAAATGCTCCAGCCATGGTCAAGGGCTTGGTCCCAGATTTAGGAATGGATGCTCTTAGGCATGACCAGAGATCTGGCACTCCTTCCAGGGGAGGGCAGGAGCCCTCGCTCAGCCCAAGGCCCAGAACTACTAAAATCACTTCTTTCCTATCACAGGGAGTTTTGATAATCAGAATGAGAGAATTCTGCTGTCCTGGGATGCAGACAGAAGCGTGGTGATTTCATTGCACAGCACGTATGGAATGCAAAGACTGCTTCTGATGGAAATGCTTTGTCTAACCAGCAGAGATTGCTTAAAAAAATGTCAAAGTTCAAACATCACGGTGTAAACTAAAGTGAGAAGAAAATTGTTAGATGAAAACTTCTTTTAACCAACCCCATCACCTTTAGGTTCACTTTTTTAGATCTACTGTGAGCATATTAATGTTACAGGACTACAAGTAAACAAAATAATTTGGTAGGATTGAAAATCACAAACCAAAGGACCTATAATTTTCCATTAAAAAACAGAGACATTTTGCCTGACTTCACAACCATTAAAAAAAAGTCTGAATTCCAGCACTACAATATTTGAACAGTGTGTTTAACTAACAGATGCATCAGCAGGATCAACATGACAGTATTCATTTCCTGGAATAATTTCAGTTTCACATCAGGTACAGAAGGGAGATTGTGAGTGTCATTGTGAACGCAAGACCTGCCCTTCCTAATATTGTGCTCTCCCAAACCAGAACTCAGCTTTACTCATTGGACTCCTCCTGAGACTCATTTAATGCTGCACAACCATTCCATTCTTTGTGTAAAGGGACAGAGGAATTCATATGACTTCTAATAAAGAACCACTCCACAGCCCTTATTTTAAATTTGCATTACACAGACACCTTTAAAAAGAAGGTGTCGTTAGGCCAGAGGAGCTGGCTCTGCAACATGCTTCTTTGGTAATAATATCTTCCACATTCTGTAACTTCTGAAATATAGGTATGACATAAACCCTATGGGGGCTCATATCACGGAGATACTGCTAACCCGAGCCCCGCAGCCCTTCTCATTGGGTGCACGGGGCAGACACTGCAGCCAACCACCCTCCCAGGGTAAGCAAAGATGCTTGGATACTGTGCTCTGGAGTCGTGTCCTGCCTGCAGTGGTAACCTTAGAAAGACTATCTTTTCAGTTTGGTCATTAGATAATTTACAAAAATATCCATGCTGTGATCTCAGCATAAAGAGCACACAAGAGCACAGGTGGAGGGAGATCTGCCTCGCCTCAGGAAGATGCTAAGTGGAATCCAAAGTGAAAGTTGATGATGCCAAGGACCCTTCAGCAGTGTTTGTCTTTCTGAATTTGTCCTGCTCCTTGGAGAATGTTTATTGCCACTCTGGGAGATCTGAGCTCAGCTGCCTGCTTGGAGACATGCTTCTTTTCAATCAGGAGCGTGTACGCTGGTTTTGGGCTGGAGTGAAATTTTGAGTAAAAATACCTTCAAGATAGATTTGCAGCTACTGTGATGACACAACCACACAAGGATGTCAGGAAATTGGATGGTCTCTTTCCTGTCCTCCTCCCACACTGGTCAGGATGTGAGGATCTGATGTGTGATGGAGTTGCTATTGCCTAATGAGCTATTGCACATCCTCTGACATGGTGCAAGAGATTGTGTCCTGGGCTTTGCCTGCAGCAAATGAAGCTTGGCTCTCTTTCCTCATGTTAAATCCAATTCACTGCAAAGTAGACAATGGATATTGCTGAACTGCTGTAAAGGGAACAGTGCCTGTATCCTTTCCTAGGGAGCTGCATTTGACACAATAGGCAGGAACTCAACCTCTCAGATGAGAACTCTAAAATTGCGTGGCCTGTAAAACAGGATGAATTTGGGCAAAAAAAGATAGGGAAGGAAAGGTCCTGAAAATCTGAACACCAATCAGAGAGAGCTCTCATGTCAACTGCTTCTGTGTTGAGACTCTCTTTGAGTAAGGCACCTCTGTCTTTCTGCAAGTCCATCAGGAAGTTGTGTGTCTAAAACTCAGCAACGGGAACCAGGGTCATGGGTCCTTCTTAATCCCAGCTGAGCTAATCCTTCATAATTTTGATCAAAGAAATGCAATCCGGCAAAGCATAAGTAAGAAAACCAGATGCATAAAGCAAGACAGAGGTTGAGCTGCAATTCCCCAGAGGCGTTAAACTCCCAAATTCTCAGCTTTCTTTTTGTAAGAGTCTCTACCTACAGAGAACAATATGGACTAAGCAGTGTCTCAGAACTGGGCTGTCTTCCAGACTCTCTCTCACCTCTCCTGAGAGTGTCTGAAAAAGACCTGGCATTGCAGAACAAGGGATGTTTGAAAGTTGGCACCTCTGGGTGCTTCTATGAAGCCCCAGGTGCTTAAATACCTGCATCTGTGATCTTGAATAAATACTAGATTTCATGGAACAATTTTGCTCCAAGTGCATTCACTTCATGTACAATGGAGAGCATTTTTCCTTAAAAAGGAAAAGAAGGGTCCTTTCCTTTGGCAAGGTCCTAGGAGGAAGACAAGGAAGGTTCACAAACACTCCTCACTGAGGCACATTCACCCCGAAAGTGCTTGTGTGGGCATCATGAAAATATTGTGGGCTTCAGCTCACTGAGGAGTGAGAGCTGTGTTCGTGAGGCAGGTGACCAGTGAGACACCCCAGGGAGCAGCTGCTGACTGGTGCACAGTCAGAACAATCCCTGCACTGAAGAACATCTGAATAACCACCAGGGTGATATACAGCCAGCAAACTCAGGGTGAATAACTCCACACAAACAAATTTGTAAATCTGTCTGTTTGCACAACATGAACTCAGGCTTCAGGAGAAAATTTGGTAATAAAATTAAATTTTGAATCTTGAGGTGAGAAGTGATGGTTACACTGGATTTTGGAAACAAAAGGAGACATTTTGAAGAGTCAGTTTTCTATTTGAGGGTCCCCTTTTCCTCTGCCAGCTCGTGACCTGACATACCTCAACCTCAGCAGTGTTCTGACAACTGTTGGGATGGGAAAGGCCAAGATCTACCAAGGAAGAGCCATAGTCCAGGATCACATCCAGAAGGCAGAACATTAAGGAAAAACAAGCAAGATTCTGCCAAACAATGGTAGCGAGATGTGCAGCATTGGACACTGCAGACCGGGGTCATCAGCTCAAGGAAAGGGCAAGGTTCTAAAAGCTCAAATGAGTGGAAGAGGTGACCAAACACATTCGTGGAATTTGCAGCTATTAAGTATCATGAAAGTATCAGGATGGTCTGGGAAAGCACCTGGTTGCAAGCACCAGGACGTGTCCTGTTTTCAGACTTATTCCGAGCCATAAATGGGTACAGCCAGAGGCAGCCCTTGGGTTACTCCAGTCCTTAGCCTTTAGCAGATCTCTGGGCTCCTGGAGTTCTCCTCTTGGAACTAATTCCCTTCCATATAAATGCTTAGATGTCCATTATATTACAGGACACACATTATAGTTCACTGGCCAGGGCTGGCAGATGGTAGGGAAAGCCTAAACACAAGTTCCCTAATTCTCTCTTGGGTTTCAGCATGTGAAAGCTCCAGCTGTCATTGCAGTGAGAGACAAAATGACACTATCTTGAGACTCCCCAATATTTGATTCCCCCCTCAGCAGCTACAATTCTATGAAATGCTGAATCAGCAAAAACAATATTATAAGCTGATGAAATCACCCAAGACACTGGCAAATGGCTCAAAGGTCCCAAGCCCTATTTGCTGGTAACCATGGAACTGCAAATTCTGTTTGCTAAATACTGGCCCTGAAGGGAAGGCAAAGGTGAGAGGCTTGCAGGAGGCAGGCTACAGTGCATGTTGCTAAGCCACTGAGCAATAACATGTTGTGTGTTTCATGGGTGTGATGGCATCAGTCAGAGCAGGCATGTGACTCAGCCCCACCAACACTGAATCGAACTTTGTAAAGCACATGGCTAAATTCTCTTCTTATCTCCAGGGGATACCAGAGGAAGAAAATAAAAACCCATCAAGAAAATCCTTTCCATTTACTTATGTTCATAGAAGTATCAAAAGATTAAACTGCTAAGCAGAGTAATTTTTCAAATGCTTGATACTTCTGTGATGTAGGATAGATATCCAGGACTTTTCGAGTTCATCCATCAATACTCAGTCAGTAAGAGCAAAATTAAGTTCCCAGTCACCAGGAATAACCACTCTCAGTCATCCCAAGCCTTCAAGACGAGGCTGGTTTTGGACAGGAGAGCAAGTAGTGAGCTGATCCCTGAACCCTTGGGGCCTTAGGAGCCCAGCTTCCATTAATGTCCCACTGACAAGCAAAGAGCTTTGTAATAAAACTCAGCACAGAGATCTTGGCATTCATGAAATAACCAGTAGGAAGTGGCCTGGCCAGGCTTTGGCAGTGCTGCAACCAGAACCCAACAATGTGGTAATGGGTTCAGCCTCCCTAAAACTGCACTGCTTCGTGAGCAATGTCCTTTGGCCAAAACCCCCTTACATCCCCATTGGGACAATGTGACTTTGAAAATACTGCCTTCCCCATCCTAAAGCCTAAATGTCAGCCAGGAAAAGAGAAGGAAGGAAAGCAAAGAGCCACCAAGTGTTGCAGAGTATGTACTCTCAGCTGCCACCCTGCTGAGCCATTCCTGCTCTCTCCAACACTCTTGGGTTTTTGGGCAGGATAAGGCACTCTCCATTCATCTTTCCTGGTCACCCTATGTAGGTGTTTCTTGCAAGTATGAGTGTTGAAGAGCCTCAAGTGTTTCTACAGACACTAAACTGCATGTGGTTAGTCAGAATCATAATTTACTGATGCCAGCTGACTCCTGGGATGAGCAGAAACATGCTGGGGTCAAGCTGTGCAAATTAACCCTATTAAGTTATTCTTCAGTGGCTGCCTGTGCTCGTGAATTCAGTGTGCATATAACTCATGAAGGGAGCTGTGGTGAGAGCAGGTGAAGGAGAGGATGAGGCTCCTGCTCCCCGTGGTTGCAGTGTGGTAAGTCTGGGAGGCACCACGGCAGGACCTTTGTTGAGGAGCAGCTCCCTCACTGATGCTCAGAGTGCAGGAGAAAACTCACATCAGGAGTTTCACTTCTGCCTTACAGCTGGCAGCCACTCCAGGACACGAATGAGGTCAAGGATAAGTGGGTGGGTTGGAATGGAATAAAAGCAAACAGTTTTGATCCCTTCTCCCAGCTCCCTGCAGCACATGAAACTGCACTTTGGAAAAGTCCAAATTCACACCCTCTAAATCTCTTGATTCCTACATGCATCAACTCTGTTGTTCTCTAGCACTGTAATATAACCCTCAGAGACCTAGCTGGGCTTTTGGTTTTGGATTGTTCTGGGTTTTGGTTTTTTTTTTCAAAAATTCTCCCCTCACAGCATTTTCAACTCAATGTAGGGCACTGACACAACCGGCTCCTCTTCTTGCACCCAAAACTATTAACCAGCAACCTTTCTACCCCACCTTTGTGACAGTTTCTGGGATAGGTCAGCACCAAACCTCTCATTTGGAAACTGGCCTATTTTCATAACATACAGCTCGGACTCAAAGGCCCGCATACAGGATCGAAGAGAAGTTTGGCCCCATTATGTCAGTATTCTCATGCTTTGTCCAGGTTCCCTGAGACCTGGGCCTTCAAATGCACATGTACCACCCACAGCAGAGGACCTGTCCCAAAGCTCAATTCCCAAAGCTCAATACCCTGTTACACACCCAGTGTCCAAGGTGTACTCATTGCGCCTTCCACTGGGTAATGCTAGTTATGTATTACATGTTCTGCTGCACACACAGGTGCTACCCACAGCTTTCTAACTCCACTTCTCCATTTCAGTCTCAGGAGAGGCCTTTAGCATCAATGGGTGATGCCCACAGATCTCTGTACCTTGTAGACAATGCAGGTACACAGCCTGGATGCCTAAAAGTAATGATGAACTAGAAATGCTTTTTTAGAAGATGCTGTACTAAAGTTTAGATAGAGCAAGAGCATGCCATGGGCATTAAAAAGATGACAGGTAATTCTTCAAAGTGTCTGAGAGAGACACCCTTGGATGCTTCACCTTGTCAGCACACCAGCAACATTTTCTGTGACCACTGCTTGGGCACATTCTTTCAAAGATCCACCTGGTGAATTGAGTGTTTACAGAGGTAAAGGTGGCGCAGAATGGAAGTCCATACTCTTCCCTCCTCATTTGTTTTCAGGATCCTGTTCAACCATAATGCATATTCCTTTGGACTTCAGGGAGAGAATTGTAATTGGCACAAATTTGCCATATTTTTCAGTCTTCAGATCTTCTCCACTCTTCATCAGATTGCACCCAGCATCTGGATCTGTGCACTCTTTGAAGCAAGGACTCATTGTTCACATAGAGATGGCAACTAGAAGACACCATCTCTGTAGTACTGCATGATCAATAACAAAATCTGGCAATGATTTTAAAAGAAGACCTGTTACAAACCTGATTAGTTTTCCTGTGAGGTTTTCACCAGATTAGGACTGCAGGATCCAGTGTATCTTTCATTAGCCACATTAAGCTCTTTAAAAAACCAGTTTCTATATGACAAAAGCCCTAACTGAGCACGCAGCAGCCAAGGCGAGCTCGTTGTGTTACCTTGTTGGAGGCACACTCAGTTAATCCTTGCGGAAAGTCCCCTCCAGTCCCCTGAAGTCATTGTAACATACACGCGAGTGTGCGTGCATGGGTATAAATAAAAAAATGCATCATGGACCTTGGTCCCCAAATCTGGCCTTATTTGTAAGTGCTCCCCTTGCCACAGCCTTTTCTAGCCTTGATGTGGCGGGGAGGAGGAAGGTGTCACCTGTTGGTGCTCTTGACAGACGTAAAACTGTGGGCATGCAAGGGGAGACATTTTAGAAACAGGGAAGAGGGAAAACCGCTCTCGGCAGCAACCAGGGGTCCAGCAGAGCCCCTGATGAACAGCTCAACCCTGAAGAGAAAGGAAAGGTACTCAGAGAGAAAGGGAATGAGAGACTGGAGAAAATGCAGAGCAGTGCATCTCTGCTCTGGGAGCAATGGAGGGTGGTGCTAAGGGCAAAGCATATTCTCCCTAAAGCCCACCTCCACATAACCTGCTCTGTCTAGTGATGATCAGAGGTTTCTAAGAAAACTTAAGGGAAATATGGTTTATGGACCACATTCATCACTCTGTCACCCCTGTGACTATGAGATCAGTCCCGTGTATTTGCACGTAAGCAGCAAGGTATGAGCTAACTTCTGGTGAAATTTTAACATTTTATGGCAGCTTTGTACTTTGTTTATAATTGTTTGTGCTTTCTAAAAAAACAAACAAAAAACCACACACAAAAAAGAAAAACAAAACAAAAACCCAAAACAAAACAAAACAAACAACAACAAAAATCCCAAGCAAAATTCCAATGGTTTGGATGTAACATTTTCCCTAAAAATTTGAAACAGACAGAAGAATTTGTTTAATTTGTTTCCTTGCTATGCCTCTTTACATGGCATTATTGAGGAGAACTTTTTCACATCACTTTACAGATTCTGGTCTCATCCTTCACCCATTTCACCATCTTATGTTCTCAGGCTTACATGTGTGTGTTAACTTCACTGTGCACAGGGGTGAGCACGGTCAGAGCATCCAGGGTTCTGGACACTGCTGTAACGCACACTAACACGACACAGTTCAGCATCTGGTGTCATGACATTAGAGCAAAGGAATGGTTCCATGAGTTAATTCCATGAGATATTAGTTGCTTATCTTTGGCTTTTGGTGCTTTAACCTGAAGTAATTGTACCCTTGAAGCATGGTAAAAGCACATTGATTTAAAGTGTGCCTTTTTGCAGTCACACGAGTGCCTGTGTACAGAGCCTCAAACAGAGCAGCACCGAGGGTGCGCACAAAACCCACTCTCCCGTATGTTAGCAGTGCCAGAAAGCCACAGGGAATGAAAAGCATTCCCTCCTTAGCTGAGCACTGGGAACCAGTATTTCAAGTCATTTCTGTTTGCAGAACTAAACTGAACTCCTCTGCAGCCCAGGTGGGAGGCAGAGCAGCCCTGGCTCCTGGCAGGAGCATGAGCTGCAGAGCTCCCAGAGCCCCAGACCCAGAAGGAAAACCTCCACAGTAGGCAAGGACAGAGCAAGTGCCACTTCCCCAAAAACCTGACCCTCAAAGCATGAGAGACAGCAGCTCTGCTAACCCTCTGTGAGCTGAAGGTCAGGGAAACAGGAGTTTGGAAAGCTGCCTCCTAGGTTCTGGGGAGCAGGGGTGGGTCCTTCACCCTCTAATGCCCAGAGGGCAGAAAGTGCACAATACCACCTCGTTATTTGAGCAGTATTTGGGCAGCCCAGGATGTTCCAGTGTGGAGCAAGTTTTGACAGAAGATTGCAAGTGTTCCCAACGTGAGGGATGCCCCATTTTCTACACAAGCACACAGCTGCCGTACCAGAACTGGGCAGAACTGGAAAATTATACCGTATATTAATGTGGCATGTGAGAGGGTTACGGTTTACCTTCTGTTCTTATTTAATGAGAGGGTGGGAGAGGAGGGGTTAAGGGAGGGGTGAGATCATGATAGATGAAGAGAACTGGCTTGGCTAAGTCTCCATAGCCTGTAGCTACTGCAATATTTATGAAAGGGAAGGTGCACCTTGGCAAGCTAACCTGCCTGAAATTGGAAGGTTTCAGATGAAAGGGAAACCCTGTAAAGTAAAAGTGAGTGGTGCTTGAGAGGAGCACGATGGTAGGGAAAGAAAAGCTATCTCCTCACCAAGTTTCCATTTCTGAATGCTTTGCTTTGCCTAAAAAAATGAAACCACAAAGGAAAGCAACTTGGCCAGGCCTGCCTGCTCCCAGAGCACAGGAACCAAAGTGCCAAGAAACATCAAACTCCCTTTTCACAACTGGCAGAAGTCCTCTGGTATGTGCTAACACTGCACATTGCCCTGCCTGCAAGGCTGGAAGGGTCCCATCCCCAGAGTGGCTGATTTCTACTTCATTTTCCTGAATTTTGAGGTTATTTGCACAGACAGGGCATGGCCCTTGGGTGTCCATTACAGGTCTGCTTTTTCAAGAGGAATAGCTTGAAGATGCTATCATGAATGGCATTTCCTGCTTCTCCTACAGTTCTTATTGACATAGGAAAAAAGAAGAATTTTCTGTCAATGTTACCAAGATCTCTTATTTACCAAACTCTATCAGCACAGGGATTGGACCTTTTCAGAAGGGAAAAAAGGCATGTAGATGATAAAAGTATGAATGTCAGGATCCTGCAAAATATTCCCTTGATTTTTTTTAGCACAAGACATGGAAACAACTTTTGAAAAATATTTGATATAATATAGATAATTTTTAATTAAGATCTTGCCTGTGGGCAGACCCACAGCCCTGGCATCTCTTATCTGCCAGCACAAGGCACTCCCAGTATCCTGTACTCCTATGGAAGAAGCAAGTTCAGTTCATGGAGAGATGGGTTTCTTTTAGTTGTTTAACTGTTTCCTCCACAAAGACAGCTCCAAAGTGAGGTGATAAGCCACTGCTGGAATTGGAGGATGGTTAATTTTTCAATTTGGACAAAAAGTACAGATCTCATTCTCTCCTCCCACCAAAAAGAAGGGTTTCAACCAGACTGGATGAGTGGCTGTGCTTTCTATTGCTTTCATTTTTTAAATTATAATTTCCCTAATTTTGATCTCAATCTATCACTAAATACAAAAGAGCGGTCTGAAAGCTTCAAAAGAGAATGGTGTGATTTTTCCAGCAGTTTTTCTTATTGTCCCTGCCTTCCCACGCCAGCCCTGGCGCACAGGGGCAGGGGAGGAGAGTGCTTGGCACTCTGGAGGTTCTCACACCCCTCTCCTGTCTAGACCAGGGATATGTCTGATTTTCAATCACCCCAAGGCTACAATTTCCAGTGAAGAAAGTATTAAATTCAAAACCATCTGCCCATCTCGGCTCCTTCCGAAAAGTCAAAACCTGTCAGAGGCCAAATTCCCACGTCTGGCATCAGAAAGGCTCCTGTCCCATTTGCAGCTCTAACATCGTCATTGCCCAGCCCATGACGTTAAAGGCTCCCACAGGGTGTTTGGGGCAGGGACAGACACTCAAGGAAAGCCAGGATTTCACAGGGGCGCCAAGAAAAGAGTGGGAACAGCATGGAGGGAAGGTGCTGGGAGCTGGGCAGGATTTAACCCATTTAAATTTACTCCTGGTCAGACTCGTTCTGTTGTCCTCTGACTTTTCCCTGCAGAGACCTTTGGCTCACGTTTGCCTGCTGCCGACTGGGCCAGAATCTCATTTGCAGCATTAATCACGGGCAGCTCTCCCCGGGGCTCGGTGGCAAGGCAGGGTCAGCGCTGGGGTGCTGCGAGGGGAGGAGGAACAAGGCGAGTCACTCAAGCTGCTGCCTGGTGTCACCAGTGATTTATGGCCCGCTTCAAACACAGCCATTGATCTGTTCTGCTTTCCCCAGCACGCTTGTCAGACTGTAATAAAGCCAATGGGAATTCCTGGGTGTTGAGTCAAAGTTAAGTATGCTCAGGTTTACTTATTTAAAAAAACACACCTGAAGTCTCCCCATTTGGGAAACAGCTCAAGATTTACAATCCTGCAGAAATTTGCAAGGGTAAGAACAAGAAATACAACCCCAACCAGCCCTTCAGGCAGCTGGCCAATTAATCTTCCCTTTGCTGTCTGCTGCTTGTTCTCCTTTCTGCCTTCAGCAGTTTTGGAAGATCTAAGCCAGGCAGCAGCAGGGACTTCCTCACGCCTGGCCCGCAGTGAACCCCCGAGATCCGTCCCGGAGGTGAACCCAGCCATTCCCCGGGCTGCAGCTCCCAGAAGGGCTGCTCTGGAAATCACCTGCTGCTCTCAGTGCAGGTGAGCCCCGAGGCCAGCAGCGTGTGGGCCCAGCAAGGCCAGGGCTCTGTAGCCACCGGAGCTCACCAGCAAATGTCTGCTCAGCTCCCTGTTGGCTTGAGCTCAGAGGACCACTGACCTCAGCAGCTCTGGGACCGGGGGACCTTTCTAAGAATGGTTCTCTCCTCACCTGGGATTGCCACAAGGACGGAGGAGGTGCAGGGGCAAGCCAGGTCAGGCAGAACATGACTGTGCCATTGGCACTGCAGGGTGGTGCATGGTAAGGGATAGGAGAAGGCAGAGAGCTCTCCCCACTGCTCCCAGGTCACCTGAAGCCACAGCCCACACGTGGGTTTGCATCCAGGCCACGCAGGATGAAGGAGAGTGACAAGAGAGGCACCTTGCCCAGGAGGCACCCAGATGTCACCAGGCAGCTCATACTGTTCCGCTCTTGCAGGATCTGTCCTTGATTATAACATCAGTGGCTTCTCACTTCCATCAAGGAAACATTGCTCTACGGCATAGCATGGACTATACATTTAAAATACTGAAAGAGTAACGCTTTTTTCCAGTAAAATTATGTAAGGCATCATATTCTCTTGCTTTGCCCTTGATTAAAAATTAAATAATAATAAAAAAAAAACAACACTAAAACTAATCCACATTTTCTCATGCAAACTTTTAAGACAAAAAATTTGCATCCTGCATCAGAAATACACCAGCAAACTCGCAAAATTCTACTCCTCAAGAATAGTTTTCCTAAAAGAAGCATTTCTCATACATTCTTTTCTAATCAGAAAACATTGACTGAGGAACCTAATAAGAAAGTAGTTGATACTCTCCAGCAGTTTTTATCCTTACGATATATTCACTTTCTCAGCAAAGAGAATTCTCATTAACAATCGCTAGGCAGTAGAATAATGAGACTGCAGGAGCTGCTCCATGGATCTCATTAAAACTGCCAACCTAGGAGCATGTCATGCTCTATTTCAGAGCACTCACAAATGTTCAGCTCCTCTGGAAAGGCAGGAGTGATACATTTGCCACAGGTATCTAAAGAAATCACAGAATTCCCAATCAGTGGCCATTGAGAAGATGTTGGCCCCAGTTCAATGGATTTTAAATTTCAGCTACTGTACATGTCATAACAATCAAACTGTGTGAAATAGAGAGCAGCAGGTTCCTAAGAAATATTAACGCCAAGTCTGATTGAGTAATGAAGGAAAATGCACACCTATGGGACTTTCCACAGCTCTTATCAGTTCTCAAGAAAACCCCAAGGGACACACATCTTCCAGACTCATTTTTTTCCTGGGATGAATTTCCCAGCACTCTGGGGAGGAGAGAGGCGGAATAAAAAATCCCTTTTGGATGGAACATTGAACTAAATGTCAATGAAATGTTGATATTTAAAACACCCACTCACACATGGACAGTCTGGGAAGGTCAGCCCACAGTGGTGCTGGATTCCCAGCCCAGTGCATAGAACAGCTTCAAATTTTCCCTATCTGAGCACTATTTTCAAGAAACTCAGTCCTCATTATTGTATCTTCCCATTTGAAGATTGTCTGTGACATTCAAAGGGACAGAGAGAATTGGGAAGAGGTGATCTCCTAGGAGAAGAGGCAATTTTGTGGCCAAAATCACAGCTGCTAGGGCCAAAAGAGGGAGTTCTTGCTTTCTGTACTTCAGTTTTTATTTGCCCTTCTGAGTCACAGCAAAGCTGTCCCTACAAGTGCAGCAGAGACATCAAATGCCCCGCATTAGGAGCGCCAGCATCTTTTGTATATGTTAACACCACTAACTCCTTTGCCTTTCTGAGGCAGATTTTGTGACTTTTCTTGTCCAGGGTGATAAAAGCAGTCAGCTTGTCTTGCTAGCAACACAGACACCTCCTCATCTCTGTAGCAGAGGGAAGCTTTTCCCAACAGACCCTGCTTGGCTAAATCTTACTGTAGCAACCAGCTGGAGCCTGCAAGTAAACAGCACACACATCCAAAAGCAGCTGGGCAGCTTGAGTAAATGCTGGCACTCACACCTGAGCCCTTGGAGCCCTGCTCAGGCACAAAAATTGTCTGCAGGACAATCCTTGCTTTATGGAGTTCTCGGCTTTCTGATTGAGCCCAGGAGTGGTTCCCCTGAAGAATCCCAGGTTAAACTGGTTGCAAGGAAAAGATTCTGCTGGTACACATCAACCTCTGACTTCAGTGTCAGCATCCTCCCAGCTGGGCAGAATTAGGTACGAAAGTATAAGGCATCACCTCAGTAGGAAAAGGATTTGTGGGGCTCTGAGGACATTGTTTTTTATTGGCCGAAAATCTGGCCCTAAATGTTTTACAAAATTTGGTAGAAAACTGCACAGACTGCTGCCAGAGGAATGCTCATTCTGGGGCTTTAGATGAAAGATAGAGGCAGATTTGAACCTGTGACTTCCCCAGAATCCACAGTAAAGACCCAGCAAGAGAAGTGCTACATTTGAAATAGGCTCATACAGTGCCAAACACTCCCTCACACTCTCCCAGATAAAGTGAGAGGAGTTGCTCTCCCACCTCCCAGATCAAGCCTTGAACAAGGTAATTAATTTGAAAAGGGCAATTTGATTAGGCTCAATTTTGCCTGGAGTAAAAAACATCCATTAACTAACACCAGTGAATGAAAAGGTGCTCAGTTTCCCCTGGGCTTTCTGGCTATGTCAGTTGGGAGTATTCATGGTAATGGACTCATCAGAGCTAAGGGTGACAAGTTGTGGTTTAATACAAAATGCTGTAAACCTGGTATTTTGTATTTTTCAAACTTCACATAAGAAATAACCCCAAGATGCTCAGGTCTTGATAAGACTGACAGCAAGAAGGGTTACATGGGGAAGTGACAGACACCTGCCTGTGTTCCTGCCACCCTGAACACTGTCCCAGTGCGTGCCACACCAACAATATCAGTGTTAAAGTCACCTTTAACAAACCAGGATATTATATTAGTAGAAGAGGGGAGATACTGCCCTTGACGGAGATACTCCCATGATCAGGCTACAACCAGATTGTCTCACTGGTTCAAATATCTGGAAATCTCACATCTCTACACTCAGGAATGACCTTAGAGCCACAACTTCCTTTTACCAGTTTAAAAGTGGTTTGTTAAATTTATCTGAGCAGCAGATGAGAGCCCTTCCTGGAGGACCACAGAGGCAGAGCTGTCACTGTGCTGTGCTGTGTGTGCTCTCCACTTTCTAGCTCAGGGGCTGTGCGTATCCACCCACCTACATGGGCTCATTCACTGCTCTGCAGTGTTTTCTAGGCACAATCTGGTGATGAGCAGCCCACATTGACACAGCCTGAGGTACACTGCCACCAGGCACATGCTTGCACATTTAGTCTGGCAGCAGAAGCAGCAGTGCCTCTTGGGACACCCAACTGAGAGCCACGGAGGGGAAAACCAGTATCCCAATCACACGGATGCCTTTGGGAGCATCTGTCAGTATTGCCATAACATGGTATCCGCTGGTTCATGCAGCAACAGACTCATTTAGCACTAAATGGGTAACATTTAAACCTGAGCCAAGGTTGCAGAGGACAACATGAACCACAGTACACAGCACTACTACATGCCCTTATTGGGCTTGAGTTCAGGGCAACCCCCTTGGAGAAATTTGGAATATCTGCTTATTGTGCAAATTGTAACAATAGCCTTTGTGCCCTGCCTGTATGGTAATGGAGCGTGTTTAAACCACTGACAATGCTGAGTTCCTTGAAGCCGTTAATGGGTTAAAGCTGGGACATCTGGTGAAACACTAGCCTCAGCTGTTCCTCAAGTGACATCTTCTTGGGTCAAATTTATCTCTTCTTGCCAGTCCATCTGCTCACAGCCTGTCAATGATAAACACTTGAGAGCCACAGAGCAAGCGAGGCAGCAGACAGCAGTGAAGGACAGCATCTTGGAGTCTAACTAGATAGTGATATGGGAGCAAAAATAGCCCCAGTGCTCTCCCCCTCCCAGTCATCTTCCTCCCGTTGCGCTCCAGGGTCAGGGTCAGGCCAGGGAAGCAGCGTGAGCCACCCTGAACACAGAGCCCAGACCAGGCCACACAAGGGCTAAGGAGAGACTTGTTTGTTCCCTAAGGTAACAAGGAAAAGGCCAACACTCACAACTCAACACTCTACTGTACTAGCTTGTCCTTCCAATGTCCCAGGGGGAACGCTCACAGCCGTGCTTCCAGCTGGTGAATGTTCATTTCCTTCTGCACAGCACTCCAGAGCTTCCCCGTCTTTGCTGGGCACCCCTGGGCAGCCCTGCCCACGTACCAGCCCAGAGCAATGCAGCAGCAGGCAAAGGGGAGCTGGAGGCCACCAGGGAAGGCACAGGAGAAATGTGCCACTCAGTTTCTGAGGAATTGGTACATTCAAGGTCCATTGCCCCCTTGCCCATGTCTCTAGGAAGGACACCTTTCTTCCAGAAGGCAATGGGCCTCACTGTAGACATGACTAGAACACACACACACACACACACAGTGCTCTCCAAAGCACAAACTCAAGAGCCTCAGGTCAGCCTGCAGCCTGTAAAACAACAAGGTGGGGCTTGAACATGACTTCCCCCACTGCTCCAAGGGGATTATGTATCTGAGACCAGAATGGTATAAAACCCATCCAAAAGGGGAAATACTGTGAGGATTCTTGGAGGTTAACTGGTGTGTGTTTTTGTGTAAGTGGGCAAGGAGTCACTTCACATTAATGGTATTTTGGGGAAAAAGATTCAACTTTCCTTGGCATCAGCTGACCAGCAATGACCTCTGAAGGGGTCATGCATTAACCAGATGGGTCTCAATCTGGTGAATAAATATTTTAGTTTAAAATGGGCAGACACAGCACAAAGACCACAGATTTGCCCCACAAGTTACAAGGGTATATTCATAGTTAGAGAAGCACTCTGTGCTCTTATGTCTTGCTACCACAGTGGTGATGTCCTGCAGCTAGTGAGGATCAGTTTCAAGTTGGCCCTTTTCTACGCAATGAGAAACTTCTACCTTGAGTTACTCGGATTCTTTCACAGCAGTGTCATAACACTGCGCTGTGGTATTGCAAGGCACCTGCTCGTGGCCCAGTGCTGCCCCAAACACTGCAAGGAAACATCATCATGACCCCCACAAAACAACAAGGCTTCTTGGCATGCTATGAATACTCTTGAAGAGTAAAAGCTCTTTCACACTGCCAGTGCTATGCAATTGCTCTAATGAGCCACACGACTGCAAGGAAAGCATTTGCCTTCTCCTTCACAGACTTCTCCATCCCCCCAATTAACTACATTACCATCATAACTAACCCCCTGTGCTGGATCGTGCTGGCAGCTGGCAGAGCCCACGGTTCAAGATGTGCTTGATGCATTGCTGCACAGCAGATCAGGGCACAGACATTTTAGTGTGCGTCAGACACCACATTTCTCCATCCTTGTAACTGATCCTGCTGGAGTGTGCTCTCTGCAGAGCCAGGACTTTAACCCGAGAGCGCAGCTGCATTTTTAAGTATCATGTTAATACAGTGTTGTGGTGGGGATTTTGTTCAAGGGAGGATGGCTCCACTCTGACCTTTGGCTCCAGAGGCACGCTTTAAAATTAAAACTTCTTTTCTTCGGTGACCCACCACTAATTTATCTCCATTCATACAATAGTGTGATTCTAAAAACCATTTGCATTCTCATCTGGTACTGTGTGTGGCACTTTGTACATGTCAGCAAAGACCAAGAGAAGAACAATATGTACTCTTTATTTTTAACCCAAGAAGTCTTTTATAGATGTGTTAATTCACAAAAGGGAGAAAGACCTTGGTATTGACCATCTGACACGGTGGTATCCCAGCTTGGAGTCTGGAGTCGGAGCCACAGACCAAGAAATTACATTAAACCAACAGTAGAGCCAAGCCAAAAGGCTCCTTTGGGAGCCTGGACTCCAGTGAAGAGGGAGCAGTGAGGATGGTGGCCAGGAAGAGCAGCAGCAGCACTGGGAGCCCTGCTCTGCTTCTGCTGCCACGTGCTCCTGATCCATTGTGGCAAGGCCTCTCTTCACCGAGAGTTTGCTTCTGTTCCTGCAACTGCCCCATCCAGCAGGGAGTCTGGGGGCACCGTGTGTCCACGGGGTGCGCAGAGGTCTGACCATCCCTGCTGAGCATCCTCGGCACAGCCGGATCCACTCCGGGAAATGAGACTTCCTTATGCTTTTAATTGTGCTACCCTCTAGTGGCCAATGCCATCCCCTTGGAGCTCGGATCTCCACTCCTGGCACAGGAGAGGCCTTCGACCACAAACCTTCAAGACCAGAAGAGAGCTTGGAGCTGTGCAAGAGTGACTTGCACATTTGAAAGGAGACCGAGACCTGTCAGGGTCAAATGCCATCCCAGGCTCCACCACCCCAGATCTGCTTTGGTCTTAGGAAGGGCGAGATCTCCCTGCCCAGGCTGAGAGCTCTTGACCAGAGCAGGCTGAAGCCAACTCAGTATCAGGTGCTTGCAACACGAAAAGCATCACCAAATAATTACTCTTGGCATTCTCCTAGAGAACACACTTCTTCTCCCTGCTGTCTCACACCAGGCACTCCAGCAGCCTGGACAGCAGCAGAAACACTCAACATGTCAATAAAAATGGGTTAGAATTCAAGGAACGTCCTTGCAATTACCGAGATAATTGCTACATTTCAGAACCAAACATTACTTAATGGCTCTCAATTATCTTGTGGCAGGGCCTGCAATGGCAGCAACTAATTGCTTAACTAAAGACTTTCTTCTTTCCACTCTGTGTCAACAGGCATGCATGCAATTAGGCCATTGGTTCAGGGAGGAGAGGAGATACCTATTGTGAAAAGAGGGGTTAAGTGGCAGCCATAGCCAGGTTCCAAAGCTCAGAGGACAGGTGTCTTGCCTCAGACTTTATAAGGATGTGAAGCAGAACCTCAAAAGCCCAGGAGGGAGCAAGGATACAGGCTTTTTCTTCCTGTCTCTGCACAAAGACCCCAAATGATTAGACAGTGTGACTAGTGCCCCTCTTACAAGCCTATAAGCCCCCCAGGCTCAGATGCATGTCAGTAGCCTTTTCATAGTTTATCAGTCTGCAAAGTTCACAGACACTAACAAAAAGAAAAAAACAATCAACTGCCTAAAGGCTAACAAAAGACTTCCTTTTGGTTACTTTCAAGCTTGTTGAAAATCTACTTGTTAACCTCTTCACTGAGCACCTCTCTCATATGAAAGAGAAGCAAAGGGAAACTTCCTTCATTATTTGCCATTTCATCACTTTTTCACAATTCTCTCCTATCTTAAGAGCTCTCTTAAGCAGAGCCTTTCACTTTGCTTTGACACGGAACTATTCCCTGTCCCTTCTCCCTGGCTTTTTCAGCCTCTCCTCTACTTGAGGTGGAAACACAAGACCCCAGATCAGGCCATGACCCTTGTGAAAACATCAGCTCCTGGTTTCTATCCCTGACTGATCATGTTTAGTTTGTTCCTCTGACCAGACAGGGCTCACCACAGAGCCAGCCCCAGGCCTTGTGTCCTGAACATTGGTTACCCTGGATGCAAGGGCTGTGTTCAGCTCTGCTCATCCTTTCCAGACTCGCATTTCTCAGACACAGATTCCCAAGGCCATTTTGCTGATCAGTTACCAGCTCAGCTCCCTCCCTTTGAAGCCCCTCCTTGCTACTCTTAAGGACATTTTTTTTCCTACCATTCATCACAGTTTCCACAGAAGCAGTAAACAAACTAGGTTTGACTGTCCAGCTCAGAGCCCCCCTTGGAGGCCTTCAGTTTGATGTAAAAGTGTCTGTTCTCACCCTGGTTTTGTATGCTTGTCTGTTTAACTTAGAGTTTACACTCATCCTTAAAGTTACTGAATAGTCCTGTGAAGATTTGAGACAAAGGCTTCAGGGCCCCAAATTTTATCTTTCAAATCTCCACTTTCCTCTTTGCTACATTAAGAGCTCTCACAAGCTAAAGGACATGGTCTACTCTCCAGAACAGCACACTCGTTTGTCCTCATTTCTCCCCAGGGTTTATGTCCTGTGTGTGCTCTTTGGACTTGTATTCCAGTTACAAGCCAAGAAAGGGGACAGGAGCCAGTGGGGTACTGAGACCTTGTGGACTCAAACTGGTCACTTAAAAGAATCATAACCCAGCAAGGGAATAGTTAACATTCCTGAAAACTGAGGCAGTTTCATAGCACACAGTTCAGTTTGCTAACAACGCACCCTCTCCATTTTCACATGCGTGCACATGGGCTAATTGTTTCACAGGAGTAACCTCACCTGCAATTAGCCACTGTTTTAAGTCTTTGATCTCTGTAACTCTCCAGAGGACAGCAAAATTCCCACATGAAAGTGTTTTATTATTTTATTCCACATTTGGGAGTGACCCTATGCTCCTGGATTTATTAAAAAAAAAAATTCCTTACCTGATCTCAGCGATTCCCATTGAGCTAAGCAAGGCTGTGGCAAGTGGAAAAGCTCCCTTTGGGGGATGACTCTCCCAGGTGTTAAGGAAGAGTGAGTGCAGCCCCCAGCTGATGGCCTTCACCTGCTCTCTGAGCAGACTGCTGCTCTGCCAGCATCAAAGCCATCCCGGAGATGGGCTTTCTGGGGACATGTCTTGTCTTGCTGATTCACTTCCTAGGGTAAATGTATTTCTTTGAGCTATTGTCCAATTCACAGTTAAGGATCAGCACATGCTGTTCCTTCCCAGGGAGCTTACCTTAACCAAGGGATAGGAGACATTTCTATCTGATCCTGTAGCACAGGCCAGAGGGTGCACACAGCTCCTGAAGACCTGGTTGCCAGATTTTGCCTGGCTGTTTTTCTAGGAAAAGGGATGGGGCAGAGCAGGTAGCTCAGAGGCCCAAGCCATAGGTCTGGTCCCAAAGAAAACAAAACATCAGGGCCTCAAGGCTCTTAATTAACTCTATTAGAGTGATAATCGTGGCCTGCCCAACCCCAGGGGAATGGAAAAAACCCTCTAGTGTGAGATGCATATAGTGTGAGGCACTGGACTGAAACATGAATATTTTCACCTATTGTCAGCGGTTAGAAAGCAGTGGGGGGTGGGAGGATGGTGGAAAGAAAGGATCCTCAGCTCAAGTTGATTCTGGTTTAGCACCAACACGTAGGAAACAACCTAGAAGTCAAAGAGATTTCTGTGAAGTGTACTTGTGTTTTGCAGGGCTGCTTTCGAAACATCTGAAAATTTTAGACTATATCCTTTACAGTTCATTAGTGCACAGTAAAATATGCCCCTAACCACTTCCTTTTTGTCTTTTTTTTTTTTTTTAATTAGATGTGGCTTAAAAATAAATCTCTCACATTTCCTTGCAAAAGAGCAGATTGTACAAAGCTTTAAGAGAGCCAGCACTGCTTCCATGCCTCTGTGCAAGAGCTGGGCTCCAGTGATGAGGCTCTTTTCATCTCACAGGGATTTGCTTCCAGAAACCGGTTCAAGGGAGCAGGAGAAGTGCCTGCTTCCCACAGCTACCAGAGTCCATTCAGTGGCTGGTACTGCAGCTTCCCAGAATCATTGAGTATGTGGAAGGGCCTCAGGAGGATCATGAAAGGCCAGTTCCTGGCCCTGCACAGGATGGCCACAAGTTCTGTCACTTGGGAGCTTCATTCTCCCTCTTTGGATATAAAGAGCCCTTACAGGAGTCAGGGCAAAGGCACCCCTCCTAAGTACCACTCCAGGGCTGGTGTGAAAGGAGACAACATCAGGCAGGCAGCAAGAGGCAAGAGCTACTCTTGTCACTCAAACTGTGTGGGTTTGGAGTTCCAGATGTAGCACCAGGAAGATGGATAATTAGAGCACCCCAGAATCTGCTTTAAATTATGAAATCAGCTTAACTTGCCTGCTGGATTTGGAAGGAAGAGAAGACTTCACACACCTTTTTTTTTCATTTGAGTCTACAGTCCCAGCCAGTCAGTGGGATCAGCACAGCTTTTTCCCCTGCCTTATGGAGTTGTGGACCCCCAGCATGTGCTGATAAAGGAGGTTTTAGAAGACAGCCCAAAATGCAGTGCTGTCAGGGTGCAGACCTAGTGGGCTCCTGGTTTTGGCAGCAGCTTCTCCTGCCAGCTGCCCACCAGTGCAGTGTTCTTGTGTTTAAGCACATGGCACACGAGTGGCACCAAATTCAAAAATCCTTCCCTCACTAGGCACCAGCTCAACCCATGGTGTCAGCCCTGGAATGTCTCTTTCATCTTCTTCAGTTGTAAAATCTACAGTATCAGTTCATCATTATAAAAGCCTCATACCACAAAGTCTCTCTGAAGCGTGGTTTGCCCCAGCTATAAACCCCCCACCACCACAATCACAAATAATGTATACTCAAAATGATCAGTTAAAGGCTGGCTCTCCTTTCTGGCTCCTTCACTTTCAGGCAATAACACTTCACCCTTTCAAGCTTTTCTTTGTTAATCTGAGGGAGCTAGAATTTCACTTCGATGTTAGTGAATATTGAGATGAGGTCAGAGAAGTGCAAGTGGCTAACTGGCCCTGGCTTAATGCACAGCTATTCACCAGCTGAACCACGGGCTCATCACCCTCCCACCTGACAGCTCAGCTCAGCTGATGCTGCAGCCACTCTGCACCAGGAGAAGCATGTTACTGTCACAGCCTGGACCCTCTGTCACACTTCCAGAGCTGCCATGTTAAGGGGGAAAGTAAGGAAAGGGTAAGTAACATGAATTTCCCAATTAAAAATCACTGAGTGGTGACACTCAAACTCAGACTTTATTTTCATCTTTAACCCCAAAAAGCCTCTGGGATATGAGCCCTTCTGCACTGGTGTTACTGTATCTCACTGAGGGCAGACCTTGTCAGCCATTTCATCATCTCCTTTTGTCTCACAGGCCCCTGACCTTCCCCTGTGACTGGAAGAAGTCGGAAAATCACGGTCTCTGCTGCCCTGGTACCTGCGGGTAGCATTCAATAACAGGTGCTGCGAGCACAGGGCTGCTCCTGCCCTGACCCTCCTGCCAGAAGACTGTCAGGCAGCTGCTCTGTCTAAACTGTACCCTGCTTAACAGAGGAGAGTGCTTGCCTTTTTTTTCCCCTCCTCCTCCACTTGGAGCTCTTATTTCTCACCTCCCACTGCCACACTTATCAGAGAATATATCCACCTCTAGCTCAACATCCCTTTCCTCTTACTGGAAAGTCACTGATGATGGGGGTGGAGGTGGCAGCTTGTTCTCAGCTCATTAATCTATCACAAACCTCTGCAGCAGGCTAGCTGCCTCCAGCCCTGATTAATTTTCAAGCACAAAGGATGTTTGTATTTGGATATGGATATTGGATATGGATATGCTGAGTAAATGATTCCAAGCTGTGAATTTCATTTCATCACTAATCACAGACATGGGTTGAAATCCTGTGCATGAAGTCGACAAGTGAACTTCAATAGACCTCCATGGCAAGGTGGGACACTGGTCACCCTGCAACAAATAATAATGTAAATTAGTTCAAAAGGCTCCACAGGAAGGGGATATGCAAGAAGAGATCATTCACATCACCCTTATCTTTACTCCTGGTCAGTGGATTCACATAGGAAGGGGATATTTCTTCCTCTAGTAGCTGTGAAACAGAAGCACATCGTTAAGGATCCTCACAGTCCCGACTCAGATAAACCCCAGAGGCTTCTAAACCAGCCCCAAGGTGCTCTTATAACGTCAGTCAGACCTTTCAGCTTTACTGGTAGCTTTGATATCCCTGTGGACAAGGGATGCTTCTCCTCTGGGCACAGAGAAATCTCTGCCTACGCCCAGCAGAAAGATTTCCCATGGGGGTCTCGCCATCCCTCGAAGTGTCACTGCAGGGCTTAGGGCACAGTCTCAGCACTGTTCATTCTCCAGCAGAGGAAATGACTCAGACTCCCTTTCCCAAGGACATAAAGGGTCTCCCCTCCAAACTGGTAGATCAGTCAGGTGCTGAATATGGAGCTCCTCACAGAAATCAGGAGAAGCAAAAAACCCATTTAATTTCTTATTCTTTTTTTCTTAAATGCTAGTGATTGTGTGATAGGGTCTAGATGTTTACGCCCAGCTCTTTTTTCACAAAGACCCCAAATCCCAAAGTCAGACCAGGGAAATCAGTTACAGATTTCAGAAAGTTTCTCTCAGCGCCTCTACTGTGCCCAGGCAGGCTGGAGTGAGAGCTGTTCAGTCCTGCATGAAATCAGCTGGCAGTTCTCAGCCCAGCCCTGTAGTACAGCATCCTCTTGAACAAAGCCCCTATATCATACATAAATCACACAGGAGAGATAGGGGAGAAAGAAAAGGGAGGTGAACAGGTGACAGGGGGAATAGAGAAGAGAGCAGGACACACAATCATGACATGTTACTAGCTCAGCAACGCACATCTGCACTTCACAGCTTGTGGTCTGTGCTCTGGAGCTGCTGAATGGCTTCTCCCAATGCTGTGCCATGATGTGCCACGTCCTTGTCTGGGCATTTTGGGGCCAGGAGGAAACTTTTAGGGAAAAGCTGCTCAGCATTAACTGTGCTCAGCAGGGCAGCGTGGGCAGTGCCTCCCTGAATGAATGATGAATGGCCTCAGCACTGCAATCTCTACAAAAATGCACTTCCCTGAATCTCTCCAGGGCACCTCACTGGCCTCCAGAGCCTAATTCCTGAAATTAGGTAGGGCAGAGGTTTTTGGTTTTCAAACCAGACAATGTGCTGGAGAGTGGCCAGAGGCTGTGGGTACACCGAGCGAGGGTGGGGTAATTTGGGGGGAAGCTTTCTGCCTACAGGGAGAGCAGGATGCGTGAGAGCAGGTCTGCAGCTCTCAGCTGGAGCAAAAATTACCGGCAGATTGTCATCTCGATAGCAAGATTTAGAGCAAGGAGGGCCAGGCCAGGTGAGTCACCCTGCTGCTGCTGCCAGTCCTTGGGGCTGCTGATGCCTGTGATAACCCAGTGAGCACGGAGTGGGGACCCACAGGGAGATTGCCAGGTTAGGTATGGAGCTGGGCACTCTGGAATGTCAGCAGCTGCTGCCTGTGCCCCTTCGCAGCACCAGATGCTGCGGAGGACAGAGCACAGGGCCTGAGACGTGCCAGCTTTTGCCACTCGTTACTCACATGGGCTGCACCCTGAGCACAGTGCAGCCAGTCCTAGCCCAGGAATTGGGTGCTGGAGCAGATTTTGCTCCACTGCAAGCTCCTTCTTTGGGGCACACATGAGGAGCTGAACAGCTCCCAACCCCAACACGGCAACAGCTGAAACTGCCTCACTGAGCTATGGTCGAGCCTCAGGGACTAAAACCCATGGCAAGCCCAGACCAAAGATCTTAAAGAACTAAAGCAGAAGGAAATAAATTCCCCAAAACAAGAAACAGCCTCTCTGGTTGTTTTCAAGAACACCAGGCCCTGGTAAGACAGGAAGGCCTGGGCTCTTCTGTCTTCAGTCATTTGCCACAGGGTATGAATAAGCTCAGATACTTGTGCTTTGCTTCAGAGTTTGCATATCCAGCACCTCACTCATCCCAGCAGATCGTGTCACATCAGGTATAGTTTTGACACTGTGGTCTCTTACCTTCAGTGCAGGTCTAAATAGAACTGGGATGGGCTCCCAAACAGTCCTGCTCATTCTGTTAGCCAGGGATCACATCGCACCAGAGCGTGTGGAGAGGCCCTTGACACCAAAATGTTTTGACAATCAAACTTCCCCAGGCAACTCTAGGCATCGAGCACTGCTGATGCACAGGAAGCCAAAGCAGCTTTGAGCTGTCCAGAGCAACACAGACACAGAGAGCTCAGCAAATCCTTCCTGAGAAGTGGTGTGAACCCTTGGGTTACTGCTGCACACAAAGCCAGCTGTCCTCTGCACACCCAGTACCACCTGTGCTGGTGAGCCTGATGGGAGCCCCAGTCTGGGCCAGCTGAGATTCTGGTGCACACTGGTGCTGCTGACTGCTTGGTTTTCAGGAGCCACATACACCCTACAGAGCACAGGAAAGCCATCACCCTCCACAAGCCCTTCCACATGGCCAGCCCTGCACCCAGCAGCCCATCCCACGGCAGGGAGAAACAGAGATTGCAGGTGCTGCTGAGCAGTCCCTGCAGGCATGAGGCTCCACAGACTCACCACTATAACCAGCAAGGATGGAGAGCTCAGACTCCCTGGCTGACACTACTGCAGCTCCTGCTTAAGAGCAGAGATAGTGGCTGGCCCTGCTTTGCATTGGGGTCTCTCTCCCATGGATGCACTCTAAGTCCAAACACATCATCCTCTTGCTGGGGCTCGCATCTTCCCTTTGCTCCAGGTGGAAATGGTGACTGGATGTGATGAGGCGCTACTTGGCCTGAAAAATCTTTAGATGTTGCAATTTGTTGCTCAGGGGCTGCAGCTGGACTAGATTAGATTACGCTGGGCTAACCAGAGAGATTTTTGCTGGGTTTCTCCAGCACCAAGCTAACCACAAATCATGAAGCAGGAAGAAAAAATGTTCACATCTGAAATGCTTTCTCACCGAGCAAGTCCAATTAACAAAAAGTCCCATGAGGTCAAAAGAAAAGTGAAAAGTAATCATTGGGGTCAGAGGTTACACAGTGCACTGAGTATTGAAATTACTCATCCTGCTGCAGTCCAGCTACAAGATTTCCTGTTTGTTTTGCCCTAATTTTTGGGTGTTTTACAGTGATTGGAATGATAAATTAAACTCTTGCAATAGAAAATAGCTGGTGGTGATGGAGGTGGGATAATTTCATGAGTTAACTGTGACAGAACAGTGGGAGGAACATTATGGTCTTATTTTGGTTTAAATTTGGAGACAAAAGTACAACTCTGTCCTTATTTTATTAAAATGGCTTGTTCAGCTCAAGAACATAGTTTGCATCCCTATTTCCCCTGCTGCACAGTGGAATATGATGCCATGCACTCTGCTTGTCATAGCTCAGATCCTGTCTTACATTTCTGTAATGCCTTGCGTGCTGGAGAGCCTTGGCATGCTTCACAAAGTGCTGTATGCATGGCCAGAATCAGACATGCAGCCACTTCTGGGGTGGAAAACAGCAAGAACTGCGTGTGCTGCACTCTGGGGAATAAGATTCTGTCCCAGAAGAGATGCTTTTGCATAGCAAGTCATTAACATCAATCTCTGAACACCCAGCAGGCTCCTGGCTACAAGTTTAGCTGCATCTCAAGGACTGGAAATTTTACTGCTGGGATGTGAACCTGTAGTTCCAGGCAATCTATTTCTGCATAACCTGCTAGGCTGTCAGTAGCTGTTTTCATCACTTACATCCACTATAGAACAATAATAGATAAATATCAGTGTAGATCTCAGCCTCCTGTACCTTTTAGAAGGGGTTATGCCTTCTCAAAGGATGCTTTTGAGAAAGGAACTAACACCAGGTAGAAAAGGAGTCAAGTTTCCAGAAAAGAGCCATCTCTTTCCCACCTCTCATCGTCTGCATGTCTCTCTTCTCACTGCCCCACAATGCAAGAAGAATGCACATCCTGATGTCTGGGAAGGCAAAGGTGGAGAAGGAGGAAGGACATGGCTTAGGCTGTGATTCTCAGTGACCTGGTGCAGAGATTGAGGAGTGCAGTAAAGTTGTGACACAGGTTTTGTTCTCCCAGTGCCTTCTGCAACCCTCAGGGTCCTGCACATCCCTCCCTGGGATGAAGAGAGAGCAGTGTGACAACACAATTGACTATCACAGTGAGAGTTTGGTGCCTGGAGCTGGCATGTCCCCACTGAACACCCCTCAATTCAGGCTCCCAATCCTACTCCCATATCAAAAGCCACATTCCAGACATCCTGCAGCTTCTGTGACACCTACCTGGAGCCATTTGCCATAGCCTACCTGCTCATCTCTGTCCCTTTTCCCAAAAGCCTGGATGCCAAAAGTGTGTCCTGCTGGTCAGAGAGAGGTTCCAGCAAGGTCCTTGTTGAGGTACCTGCTTGTTGCCTTCCAGAACTGGGGAAGGAACCAGTGAAAAGGCAGGTGGTGCTTAGCAGATTGGAAGTTGACCAAGGGCACCTGTGACTTGGCCACAGTGCTACTACCAGCTCAACTGGGTATGAGTTTACTTGTATTGATTTTAAACAGGCCTAAAAACTGGCAATTGTTAAGGAAGGAGAAAGACAGGAAGAAAATTCCTTTTTTTCATGCCAGCCTTTTTTAATGTCATCCTGATGCTACATGAGGAGAATGATGCCCCTTTCTTCCTGCACACTGAGGAGGTACAGAGGAAAGTTCAGTGCCTGTGCCCTGAGCACTGCCTGAGGCACTGGCTGGCAGCTGAAGAAGACCTGGTTTGCAGCCACATACCCAAGTGCTGTGGTGTGTGTCCTACCTCAGCCTGAATCACAGCTGCCAGCGGGAACAAACACCTGGGCTTGCAGGGAATGCTGCCCTGGCTGCACCCAGCTCCTCGTGCTCAGGAAACCACAGCCCTGGGTATGGCGTAGCTGAAACTTGGGTGAGTGTCTTTAAGCAGTGGTTGGCTATAAAATGGTATTTAACATACTGAAAAAATCAATTGCTGCTGACACACAGTAGCCCTGAGCCAGTTGATCCATCCCTGGTTCCCAGTAGCCATGAGGACAGAACAAACTCCCAAAGCAATTAGCTGAATATTCTGCAGGCAGGGCAGGGTGTTGGGTACCCTGCTGCAGTCTGCTGGAATATTAACTTAATTTCCTAAGCTTTGATGTAGGAATGAGAGGCCACTGGTGAGCCCATGTACCAGCCTGCCTGTATAAGGTGCTGTGGCTGAACAGGGCTGAGGCTTCACCTCCAAAGCCAGCTTCTGGATAATGAGCTTGAAATCAGCAAGCAGAACAAAATCAAACTCATTCCAGGCTCTGCCTTTCCTTGCCACCATGCACCATCCCAGATGCTTCCTGTTCCTCAAGAGCATCTTCCACCTTGAGACATTTGAGAGAGCATTTCCCTTTATCTCAAAAAACAGCAAACGTAGCAGAGAGAAAACAAAGCTCTGGTATCTCAGAGCCACATCTCGGCCTTGTGTATTTCTGTGCAGTGCCAAAAACCATCGGGGTGGGCAGCCTGGGATAGCCGCTATCTCCAGCCATGACTCTTCTCCCTGACCGTGGGCAAATGCAGCTCTGCTTTGGGCCAGCAGCTCCTACCAGCCTCCAACGTCATTTGTTCCATCACCTGGACCTGTTGTTGTCAAACGTGCAAGGGGCCAAGGGATATATTTGTTGATAGTATGTATGTTGGTTACTACCAGGATTGCAGTTTTAAGGATTTTCCACATATCGTGTGTCCTGTGTCCGTCCACGTTGCAGTGCAGTGACCCAGACACAACACTGACAGCTGCAGGGTAAATAAATAAAAACAGAGTATTTTGATCTTGGAAGGGGAGGTGGTTTGGAGGGGAAGGGGGGGCCAGGGTGTCAGCAGCCAGAACAGGGTGGCCACAGCTGTGATGGGAACAGATGCTGCACAGGGAGCGGGAGCAGGGAATAGAGTTCTGCAAATGCAAGCAATGCTGGAGAGTCTTGGAGAATGGCATGCATATTTGGGACAGGTGGGAAGTGTTTACATTGAAATAAGAAGGATGATGGCTCGACAGAATGCTGGTCATGTTACCTGTGACCCAAACTGACCGGCCACAGCTCTCATGGGCCCAGAACATATGAGACCATCATTTCTTTGTCACAGCAGGGCCCACTGAATTCATGTAGGGTCCTATGCAGTGGAAGGGATGATGCTGCTTGGGACTGTTTTGTCCCTCTCACAAGCAAGTTGATGTTGCCTCTTAGCCAGCCTTTTTTCCAGACTAGCTTGTGGTGGGTCTCTGCAGGATCCCTGTGCAAGCCTTGAACCAGGCAGGTACAAGGCAGTATGGAGACCTGAGCCAGCAAACCTGCCAGTGTGGTCTCTGGCACAGCTGGAGCACAGCTGGCAGTGCCCAAGGACACATATCTGACTCATCCCAAACAGCAGCTCGGCCATGGCTGGGTCCCAGGCTGGTTACATTGGTTTATTGGCTTTGGTGCTCGGTTTTTTGTTTTGGTTTTTTTGTTTGTGTTTGTTTGGTTGGTTGTTCTTTTGTAAGTCTAGCAGAAGCTGTTTCTCAACCGATGTTTAAATGATGAAACAACTGGAGTTGCACACCTTTCAAATTCTCAGAAGCAGCCCAGCTGCCAGGAGGAGCTCAGTGAGGCTCTTGCAAAGCAGGTAACGTGCTGCAGTCTGCTGCCTGACTGAAGTGGCATTTGGGTACAAAGCAGTAGTGCTCTGTGCTGATGGTCATTGCAGGAGGGTGTGAGCCTTGTTGCAGAGGATCTTTTCAATGCTTCACTGAATTTCCTCCACCCAAGGGACTCATCACAACCAATGATGTGAACAAAATCCTTCTTCTGGCCCTTTTTACCCTTTCTATAGAACATTAAGGTCTGGATTTGTCAAGAACCCTAGAAACACATGTGTCCCCATTTAAAATTAGTGGAGGGCTGAGAACCCATCTTCCTAAGGTGCTCCTGAAAGCCCAGATAAAGGGGTTTATCTGAGCCCAGCAAGGGAAGACAGCATGGCTCTGTCACACCTGCATTACCCAAGGGTGGCACAGAGACTTATCCAAGATAATTTTTTGTGGTGCACTGGAGAACAGAGGCCAGAGGTTCCATCTCATAAGCCTCCAGTCTGCCTCCAAGCTTCCCTGTTGCTCCTGGCTGCTTGCTGACTCGCGTGTCCCATGGGAGAAGAAATCCTTCTGACTGCAGATATGTCACAAGAGGATGCTTAAAGGCAGCTTGCAAGAAAGTCTGAGCATTTCTAATCAAGTTGGAGGACGGCTCACAAACACAGAGTCATTTGAGAGACATTCCCTGCATTTACTCACACCCTAGCCCCTAGATAAAAATGGCTTTGTATGTTAAGTTTAGGACCACAGAAAGCCCAGTGGATAGCAAGGGATTATCACAAAAGGGCAGCAAGGCAGTCAAAAAGAGCCTGAGGGACATTTTGTACGATTTCCATGAAGAGAATAATTAATTCAAACTGTATACACACAGCTCTGTGAGTGTCCACTCTTGAGATGTTCAAAGAGTCCTTTGCTGCTTTGGGCTCACTTTAAATGGAGTGCCCTAAAAAAACACTTCAGCTATGCATTTCTTTCCAGTTATACAGAATGCTTGAATGCCAAGGGATCAGGGAAGACTTTGTTATTAAAGAGCTGCAAGACTTTAACAAGGTACATAGTCACTAGAAAATGTTGAGTCATGAAAATACTCTTAATAATTTGAAATTAATGTTTAGTGTGTGCTGTACCATAAAAATGCTTAGATGTTGTGGCCATGGATACTAAAGAAAAGCCTTAAGGCCATGACTACACGAGCAAGTTACCGCAAGGTGAGCGAGGGTGTAATTTTAGAGCACACCACTTATAGTAAGGTAACTTCCCTTTTTTCCAGCTCTTGTCCTGGGCCCAGGGAAGGTGGTTAAATCCTCACTGAACGTGGCATAGGCTGCCTTTTGAAGGCTGCTGGCTGAGGGCATGCTTGTGGCTGGGTACAGCAGAACAGATAAGATGCAGTAAATCCGTGCAATAACTGATCTTATCTTTCAGTAACTTTGTTCTCCAGCACAGATGCAAGGATGGACAGAGTATGTGCAGCAGCCAATGCCATAGAAATGGACAAAATCAGATAATTAAGAAGGTAAATAGAAAGGGCTGGATCTTAATATGAATATTCTGTTTCATAAGAACAAATATATATACATTAATAAATGCTTGCAAATAACAAACAGGGCTCTAGTTTCTCAATAGCAGTAGCTCTAATGACAAGGCAGGGAAAAATTACAAACTAACAAGGGTTTCCTTCTCTCCTTTCTTTTCCAGAAATACACAGTTATGTGAATTCAGACTGCTTCTGGTAAGTTTTCTTTTCCATTTTTGTATTGTTCCAGGCAAAGTTCATCAAGTTTCATTTATGATTTGTGAAACTTATTTGTGGAGTGTGTTCCTGAGAAAACAGGGCTTCTACTATCCCAAATGAAGGATTCATCCTAGAGCCTGGCCTGAGCCTCTTCAGTGCTTGATGGAGAAACAGTCTTTCTAACCCAAGTCCAGGGTATCCTGGAGATTTTTATTTTTAACACAGTAATGATCATTGTCTTTCTCTTCTCTCTTCTTCCTTTCCTTTCCTTTCCTTTCCTTTCCTTTCCCTTTCCCTTTCCCTTTCCCTTTCCCTTTCCCTTTCCCTTTCCCTTTCCCTTTCCCTTTCCCTTTCCCTTTCCCTTTCCCTTTCCCTTTCCCTTTCTCCTTTCCTTTCCTCTTTCCTTTCCTCTTTCCTTTCCTTTCCTCTTTCCTTTCCTCTTTCCTTTCCTTTCCCCTTTCCTTTCCTTTCTCCTTTCCTTTCCTTTCTCCTTTCTCCTTTCCCCTTTCCTTTCCCCTTTCCTTTCCCCTTTCCTTTCCCCTTTCCTTTCCCCTTTCCTTTTCTCCCAATAGTTATTTTAAAGAAGGGAGAGCTGTAAGTGTATTTCATATCCAGATTTTGGACACTGCTTATACCTCCTTGTGTAAAAACAGGAATGAAGCTTCACCAAGAGAGCCCTGCTACTGGATCAGGTGAGCAGGAGGAAGATCAGTCCTCCAGGGCAGTTGAATAATCCTGATAATCTGACCATCTCTACAGTCTCTCCTTCTATCCAGATTGATGTTATCAACATTTGGGGAGTGAAAGAGAATCCAAAGGAAGCCATGAGCCTGATGAGTACAGCAATCAGCTTTCATTGCCTCTCACAAGGTAAAGACTTAATTGGACAGGAGTGCAGCTTCCTTTGGAAGGGTGCATTGTACTCAGCAATAACTCCCCTGCACAACCCTCTTCCTGCAGGTTAAGAACTCACAATCTCATAATCCAGCTTGCCTCCTTCCCCTGTGGGCTGGCCTGTAGGTCAGGGCTGCGGGATCTCACTGGTACATGGCACCTTACACAAAAGCAAAATTATAAATATAAGATGATATCCCTAAATCCCTGTTTATATGCCCCAAACCAAGGCAGAATTGAAGTACCTTTTCAAAGCCTGGCCTATACTATGTAAGTTTTGCAGGCATGGCACAACACTGTGTTTTCTAGGGGTGAAAAGGGGGAGATGATGAATGGGAAGAGTGGGAGGACTATGAATGCCCTTCCTGACCAAGGGCAGAGGGATGAATTTTGGGGCTGTCATAACTTAATGTTGAAGAGAAAGACGTTGTGGTGGTGCTGCTCAGCGTTCCTCATGCTCCTTGTGGAAGAAGGGACAGAATGCAGCTCCCAGCCAGCACAGTGCCTGAAATTACACAGAAACTGGGCAGAAATGATGCTTCCCCTGCTAGGAAAGGGTAACTCATATTTCTACTCTTGCCCAGCTCTACACTTAAGAAATATTGTTCTCATGGTGGGTGTCTGTAGGCATCTGCTTTCTTCAGGTGCTCATTTTATCAGTGTCTCAAGAGTTAAACTACCTGGAAGAAGGGGATTTTAGTAGAAGATCTGGAGTGGTGAACATTATCAACAGTGTTAATCTGTCACATCTTTCCTGGACTGTACACACCACGCTCCACCACTCTGGCATGTCATGGCCTGCCTTGTTATAAGATGTGCTGAAGCTGTAGCCAGCCATAGTTTGGCACCTCAGTGAACCTTCTGATCCAAGAAAATACGGGAAGGAGAAAATAAGAGAGCCATTTTCAAAAAGAAAAAATGCTACACAGATCAACCCACCTTATAAAATCAACCAAAACTAACTCCTAGACTTCTAAGCAAGTACTAAAATAGAATTTTTCAAATACAACTTTAGAACAAACCTGTTTGAATTAAGGTGAGCTAGACCCTTGATTGGACATCACTAAGGGATGCCAGATGGCTCAAAATCTAGAGTTTTTGTCTCTCATTTTTCCCTCATATTCAGACACATGCAAACTAAAAAAGTATTTGTTTTCCTGGTTCCCATTTCCCACTTCTGGCAAGAACCTGGCCAGCAGCCAGGCTGGCCTGAAAACATCCCGTGTTATCTGAGCTTGGAAATGCAGCAGACTCAGGCTGGAGCAGTCCCTGGATTTGGCTTGGAGAGCCCACACCCCAGTGCAGACACTGGACTGCAGACGCCAGATGAAAGGGAAGGCCCTTGGCCCTATTGTTGTTGTTGTGCTCCTGGAAAAGAGCTAGTGAGAGGAAAAACGTTCTGGATAGGATAAAAAAACTCTCACAGGAATGGATGATCTCACTTATCCACACACACACACCCAGATGCACAAATATATATAATTAACTGGAAAATACTGTGTGGTACAAAGGTTTCTTCAGCTTGGAATCATCACAGTTGGGCTAGTTAAGGTTGGTACAGCCATAACAAAGATTACTTCCCACACATCTCCTGCTAAGAGCCCTTCTACCACATCACAGCCTTTTAATAGGCATTTATATCTGCTGATAGGTACCTCTATGCTTTTCACACAGAGAAAACTAGGCATGTGATACAATTATTAAATGTACATGTAATAGCCCATCTAGTCATCAGCAGAGCACATGGGCTCTATGTACAACACATGATTTTATATGGACAGTCTGTGGACCCCTTTTAATGGTCACAAGGCTGTATAAGGGACAGGAGACAAAAAGCCTGTGCTGTTTGAATACCATAAAGAATAAAAACAAAAGGAAAAATAAAACCAAAAGCCACTGAAGGCAAATCCATCTGGTTTTGCCTCTGTGCAGGACATCTGTGCTGGAACAAAGGGAGAACCACTGGGGGTACTGTGGGATTTTGGGGTTTCTTAAGCAGCCCATGACAACCTGGACACAGTTCCAAAAAGCAGCTCAACTTATAGACACAAGTTATCAGTTTCAAAGGTGTCACAAAACATCTTCTGCACCTTTTTGCCCATTTTCTAGACAGTGCTTGCTAAGGGACACAGCAGTGTTCCTCAGAGCATGGCTGAGACTTTACCAGCTCACCAAAAGCAGCAAAGTCATTGCCAGGCACTGCTGGGCTGCCATACTGCATGACAAACAAGTCCTTGCTCTATCCTGTTCCAAAGATTATATATATATATACATATATACAAATAGATATATATATTTAAATCTGGGCTTGGGTTTGTTTTTGTTTTTTTTTTCTAATGAAACACATATGCCTCTATTTGTTTTGTTGTTTGGTTGGGGGTTTTTTGGGTTTTTTTTCTGGGCTGTTGCTTGGGTTTTGGTGGGGTTTTTTTTTTGAAGGGGGACAATTTGTTTAGGTTATTGTTTTGTTTTAGGAAAAGCTATTAAGCATTCCCACATACTTTCCACTCATGATGAAACTGAAGTTGTGTCCTTGAATAGAGCTAGTGGTACCCATTGTTTCCATCTTGGAGGTGCACATGGGCATCCAAATTTTCCCTTGCAAAAGACCTGCACAGCATCTCTTAAAATTTTGCAAGAACCAAAACTACATTAATAAAACTGAGGACAGCAAGAAAGGAGGTGTGCTACCTTTGCTTTGATAACTCCAGAAGCCACTTCATGGTTGTAGCATTATCTGGAAACAGTTTACTACTTCCACTGTCCTGCTGGAGCAGGATCTGTTCCATTGTTTGTCTTGCAGTGAAGAAGTAGGACAGTGTTTCTCAACAGGAAGGCTTGTCTGGATTCCAGACAAAGAGGGCTCAGGAACACCAGCCCTTAAATAACCCAACCACTCATCCCAACCCTTTACACATTGAAGAAAATTCACCACCACAGCTGCAGATTTCCATCCAGCTTCCCCACAAAACAGTTAACGTAATCCCTGAGCAGAGATACTAATGTGAGAAGCCAAGAATGGTTATTTTTTAGGTAACAAGAATGCCCCAAATGTTACTGGTATTACATAACTTTTAGCTTCTTGTTCCAAGCTCCAAGCTACTGAAAAGCTTCTCTGTTTTTTAGGACTACAGGTCATTACTTTCTCTGTGTCCAAGCTGCTCTTCCAATATATTTTTAAACTGTACGCTTGTTTCCAGTGAGTGGACTCCAAGTGACAGGAAAAACTCTGTAAAAGAGATTGTCTTCTTGCATATAAATCTTACTTTGAAAGGAGACAGTATTTTTGGAATTCAAGAGCTAGTTTTTTTTTTCTCTGCAATATTTTTCTTCTGTCACTTACAGAAAAACTTTCTTTGTAGAAGGAAGTTGCTTGATCAACTCTAAACTGAAGCAGGAAGCACAAAGCAACAATCTCCTTTCTAACCCACATTGTTTGGATGAAGGAGGTATTTTCTTTTAGACTGTTCAGGACTTTATTAATTTGTTTACATCCAGACATGCAGGACTTCTGTTTAGGGAATGCTGCATCCCCCTTAATACAATAGAGCACAAATTTTTGGTTGTTTGGTCTCACTCTAAAATGCCCTAGAATGTCAGTGCTTCACCTAATTCTAAATCAGGAGGAATGGCCCTTATGGTACAGACAACTCAGAGATGCTTTGAGGTTCACCAACCCATTTTAAGAGTCATGACCAAAACATTATTTTTTACTGGTTACTCAACAACAACAAATATAAACTTGCACGAATAGTTGGGAGTGTCAAAGGCAGAAAAGTTCTACCCCAAAGGCTTCTTCTTTATACAAATTCGATGGAAAGAAAGAGCACAACATAATGATGAGAAGCTCAGAAAATGGCTTAATATCTCAAACAATGGACAGGTTTCAGATGGGTGCAAACTCCTAAAGCCAGCTCTTCACCCTTGATGATTCCTTAAATCCATCTCTTGATCTATACACTGCTGCTCTGATGGACTGGCTGCTAGAGCTCCTGCTGAATCCTGTACCTATCACCAGGATCTGGAAACAGCCCAGAACTGGAGAACAGCTAGCAGACTACCAGCCACACACCTAAAAGTCACGTAGAATCTCACCTCTTTACTGAAGTCTGGTGCTGTGGGCTTTTCTTCACTAAGGCACCCAACTTACCCTCACACAACAGGTAATGATCTCGTGCTTGGGCAAAGGAGACACCAAGATATTTGGGGACTTTGTGTGCAGCTGATGGTAGCTGTCAGTAGGGTCTGACTTCCTAGGGAGAGGAGATACAATCTTTGCTCAGCACTGTGCCCAGCTGGATGTACTGACCACAGTGAGGCACACCTCCAGGTGTACAGTTACTGTACATTATAAGATGAAGAGGGATATATAAAAATTCAAGATGGGGCACTGACTTGATAGCTGGATGTTCCTTTCTCAACCCCAGAAACAGCAGAAGACCTGGAAGACACAGAGACCAATACATAAAAAAAATCAGCTTTCTCATCTGTTGATGCTTAACATGGCCACAGCCAACACAAAACCAGGGAGAGGGATTCAGCTTGCCTTACAGTGCAGGATCTCCAGCCAACCTGAGCACTCTGGGCTCGTGGTGCAGCTGCTGGAAAAGAACAGGCATCTTTTTAGGACAGATTAGGCAAGCTTGTTTGGGCTGTCAGGTTAAAATGACTCAGCCCCTAGCCACACCTCTTGCTTTTTGCTTGTTAGAAGGGATGTCTAGACAGCTCAGGTGTAGGCGTTGCCATGTCCACATTCAGTGGGATTAATCCCTGTTGGAGTACCACAGGCTGTGCCAAGGCAGCCCTCTGACACCACCTTGGTAAGCAGGGCAGAGGGCTCCAAACAGGCAGAAGAGGCTTAAACCCCCATGAGGATTTAGTGGCCTCACTCCTGGGTGACTTGCACAGCCACACATGGCTGAAAGCAAAAAGCAGTGCCCAAAGCCCAGCTTTCCTCTGCTCCTGGGGTATTTTGGTAACTTTTGGTGTTATTCCCCTGCAGGAGCTCTGCAGGGGCAGCAAGAAGCCACATGGCAAGGAGGGCCAGTGCTGATGAAGCCCCCAATTAACCTCCCTGATGGACAGGCTTCTCCAAGCAACTCCCAGCACCTGTATGAAAACAGGAACACTGTCCTTGCTGCCATATGGTCTCCAGGGCAACATCTCCGGTGTGTACACAACAGGACCATCAGGTAGCTGTTTCTGTGTCACTGATCATCACAACCTTTTATTCCTGGCACAGGACACAGAGAGATGAATGAGGCTGATATGAGAAATGGCACCACCCTGCTGTAATGGAGATAATTCTTCAGTGTCATTTTCCAAAGCTGACTATGTGTCTACATTCACACAAACACACCTCACTGACCCATGTCTCAGTATCTCTCAGTTGTACCAGCACTCTTTACCTTAAAAGGTACCTTTTACTTTCTCTTTTTTTTTTTTTTTTAATTAATTTTCACTATTCGTGGTCTAAACTTAGTGATGTCCACCTGTAGCAAAGGGCATTAGTCATCATGTTTATGTTTAGGAGTGGACTCAAATGGTTTGACTGGATAGTAGTAAATAAATAGTTTTCATAAAAATCTCTAAATGCAAACAAAATTTGGAGTCCAGCCCTGCTCCCATTTGCAATCAATTCCTTTAACAGCCAGGTCCTAAGAGTAACTCAAGATATTTCCAGTGAGAGAATAAGCAAGCTATGGAAGATCCTACAGACACATTGCCTGTCCTAAATGCAAAACGGATTCCAAAGAGAGGATTTAACAAATGAGATTTAGTACCTCACATATCTAGCATTTGTGTGAAGAACTTTACACTCTATGAATCAGGTACAGCGATTTCAGTGAGTGCCCTGGTGCTCTTACCTAATGCCCAGTAGGTTCCCAGCTGTCCAAACCTTGGGAAGGGTTAAACACCTTATTTTAGTTTTGCCACATATATCAAAGTTCAAATAGCTAGACCTTTGTTAGTACCTGAGCCTATGATGATGACCATGAACTTAATCAATCAAAGGATTTTCAACCACTTCCCAGATGCATGAAGAAAGAGCAGCTGTGGAAGCCAAGGAACAAGGAGTGCATTAACAAGTAGGTATAGAGGGACTTGTGCAGAAATATCTGCATGTGCATGTGTGAGGGGAAAAGACAAGATGAAATAATCCCTTTCCTCAGGGCTATGTCTTTACTCTTTCAGACTGGCACGTGTCTCCTTTGTTTTCGATAAGAGGTAATTATATCTGAAATGTTAAACTGTAAATCCATCGCATAATTAAGGAAATTCAAACTGCACAGAACTATGGGAACATTTAAGGATGGATTAGGGACAGGGACTCTGAGAATCACACTGTGTTTTCCATTCCTTGACTCAAAGACTCAGGCAGTTTACTGCTTTCCCCAGGGACTGTCTATCTCCCCACCACAAGATAAGGGAACCACATGCTGGTTCCAGGGAGAATCACTAGTGTACTGTGGTGGAACAAAACAGCCTTCAGAGAGGGGTTTATGGCTCGTGTTTCCTTTAATTTTTTTTGACCCTTCTTATCGCTAAACAAAAGCTTGTGGTCTTTCCTAGATAATCACATTTAAGCTCTTATAAAACCACATGCCTGGATAAAGCAAGTCTTATGCAACTCAGATGAAGCTGTTTTTCCCCAGTGTAATTATTATTGAAGAAATCCATCATATTTTACAGCAAAGCCTAAAATGCTTAATTAAAAATACTGATGAAGCAGCGTGTTTCCAAATCCTCACACCTCTCCACCACTTGTATTTGCAAATAAAAGAAGGAAGAAAGGAGACTCATTCTTTCTTCATAGGATCACCAGTGACACTCAGCTCCCATGGGCAGTGAAGGAGGGAGCGCCTGGGCTTATCCCACAGTACTGAGGACGCCTCTCCAGGAGGATGCTGGAGCGATGGTGCTGGTGAAAGCAGGGATTCAAGTAATGAAGACCTTAACTGCAGGGTCTGATGTCCTTCACATTTCTCCCTATTGGTGGCTGCTGGACAAGCTCAGGGCCAAGGCATCAATCCTTGCTTAGAGTGAGCTTGGCCTTGTGGTTGCTGGGAAGGTGCACATCTGTGCACGGCTGGCCTGGGCTGCCATGCCAAAAGAGAGGAAGGCACCACACACTTACTTATAGAAAAGGGAGGAGAGGGTGGTTTGAGCACAGTCTCAGTCATGGGCTTCACCAGAAAAACAGGGGCAGACATCAGGAACTAGAAATTGCTTGGGTCCTGCTGGGTCTGTGTTCTTCTTGGTGTCCAGGTGATCTGTATCTGACATTACGAGCAGAGGCAAGAGTCATTTGCACCTTTCTCCCTAACAGCTCTTTCCAAACATGAACAGAGTGATTTTTGGGGGGTGATCTTTGGGCAAGGAATGCCATTACTTACACCACAGTCACTTGGGATAATATTTATTACTGATAGGCTTTCGTGGGGCAAGCTCAGGCAAGGGAGATCAAATCACTGCTTCAGGGCAGCCTTTGACTTATAACTGCAGAAATGCCAACACCACAAAAAGTTAAAAAGTGGAATATGAGTGTACAGGGCTTGACTCAGAAACTGTAAGAGGTGAGGTATTTTTATTTTACTTTGGGGTGTACATGGGTCATATTCTACGTAAGTGTAAGGACCAGAAACACATTATGGGTTGTTTTGGGGGGAGTTGTTTGGTTGGTGGTTTTATATGAGAACTCAACTTAGATATTAACAGATTTTTCTCTCTTTTTTTTTTCTTTCTTTTTTTTTTCTTTTGCATCACTGCAAAATTCAGAATAAAATTATGAGAGCTAGCTACATAGTAACTACTGCTCCCACTTCTGCGTCCAGCATTGCAAAAATGTTGATTAAAAGCCAGACAACTTTCTTCCACTCACCACATTTGGATCACTAACCCAAGTATCTTCATATATCGAGTATCATCCAATGTTAGCTGAAACTTTTTGACTGGCCTGAATTTGTTTCCTTGCTGGAATAAGAGGGACAAGTACTCCACCCTTTCTTTTAAATAGACTTAAAACGTATCATTGAAGTTACTTGGAACAGGGTGCAGGGACCATCAGGAAAGGATTAACTGTAACAAAATCTTTGTGAGGTTAAAAACTGGGCAAGCTGGTCGTTTAAACTCTGTGATGGGTCATTTGCCTGTAGCAAACCAACCTTTCCAAAAACCAGCCTAATTAGGTGTGTCTACCTTAAAGATGTTGCATGAGGGTTTCTGCTGTTACTGGAAGATGCCCCAATGGAAATGCCTCCATAAAGCTTTTAAGGAGCCACCAATTTGGACAGAGCGGATGGGTGGACTGCAGACTGGGATTTATTTAGTGAGAGGCGTGAAAAGCCAGCAATCCAGCCCAGCATTCCCTGGATTTCGTCTCTGGCACAGGAAGGGTTTGCATGTTTCCCGCTTGTGGCTTCTATTTTAGCCTGTGTTCATTGCTGGGATGCTTGGACACAGCTGTGCTGGTTCATTAACTGCCCAGCATGTCACTCAGCCCAAGCAAATGGCTTTGGGGTAGTGTTTTCCAGTGACTCAAGGGCAGGGTAGACCTCTCCATGAGGAAAGGAAGGTGTTGGTCTAGGAGGTATTTCATAATCTCCTGAGATACATTTAAAATGAGGAACGAAGAAGAAGACTCAAGGAGGAGCAAGGCAGATTCCCACAGCAAGAAGGCTGGGACTCAAATGAACCTTTCAGGAATAATCCTCAGCCACTGTGAAACCCTAATGAGACATGACCCAAGACCACAAAGTGATCAATGAACCAATATCTCCCTTTGTGTTACAGCCAATATCTGTAATAGAGAGCTCACTACTCCTGTGGTTTTCCCTGTAGGCTCAGAAGTGAACTGTTTGAGAGTACTAACTGGACACCAAGAGTGAGGGAAATGGATCTACAGCATCCCCACCCTTTTCTGGTCATTACATCCTGCTCCCGGGTGACAGCCATTCACAAAATTAGAGCATGCTCAAGCCTTGCCCTTGAATGCTTTGGTTTGGAAGGTGCCCTGCCCTGTCCCAGAAGCTGTGGACGTGCTGAGCTGTGCAGCTGCTGGTTGGGTGCTGCTTCCAAAGAAACAGGGTCCACATCCTGCTGCAAGTGACTCATGCTGAGATCATCCCACTCAGGAAGGAGCTGTCCCTCTTCCTCCAGGGACGACTTGTGACACGGGGGAGCAAAGCAGGTGCTGCGAGTGTGGAGGTTTGGGGCTTTTTTGTGCAGAAGAGACAGCCCCTAAGGAAGATGTCTGTCAGCCCACGCAATGGCATCCATCACAGTGACAGCCCTGGGCCAGGGGCAGTCTGGGAGAAGCATCCCTGGCACGCTGGAATGCCTCTGCTCCTTCCCTGAGCCTGGCTGTAACCCCTGCACTGCCCTGCCATGGCGCAGCCTCCCCTCTCCCGCCTCCCCTTGGGCATTAACACAACCCCTGGGCACTGCCCACTTCAGCCCTTCCATGGCTGGTCTCTGAAGGCCACTGTGGGCCTGGGTAGAGTTAGGGGCTGTGGATACCTGGTTTTAAAGGCAGGAAATCCACACGACACCATGACAAGCACGAAGTCCCCGTGACTATTGCCATGCTGGTACCAACCCTATCTCAATAACCATCCTAAATATTTCCACTCATCCTAAATATTTCCCAAGGCATCCAAAATTAGCTCTAGCTTAAAAATCAGATTCGGGCCAGCAAGAAGTGAGCCCAGCAGCCCTAAAGCTGTCAGTCCAGCCCCCTACTGTGGCACAGCATTGCTCAGCACGAACCATTGACAGGCCTATCATTTATATGCTCACATCTACATCTCTAGAAACATGTATTATTAAGAAAATAAGGACTCCGTAGGGTTACTTCCCAATCCATTCTTTTCTGCTTGTCACTGGGTTGTTCTAGTCTTTGCTCTGCACCGTTACAGTCCTTCCCTAATGGGATCCTCTGTAGTTACCTCCATGCACATGCACTCACACATGCCTGCACCACACAGGCTGCTGACTCCTGCTCCTCCAGGTAGTCGGTGCTGTTCCAATTGCCCATTGGAAACCCAGCTTGGCCCAAAAACTAAAGAGATTGACAAAACCACATTTCACTGCTCTTCCTGCAAAACTCTTGAACTCGTGAAAGTTGAACACATGAAAGCAATCTGAGGTTAGCATGTAATACAAAAACCACATGAAAGGGATAATTTAGCATTAGGCACATGTTACCAGGAGCAGGTTGAAACTAATACAGGTTTTGCATTCAGGTCATAAAATACAGCCCTTACATTGCCTTGTGAGGTGTCCCTACTTAGTGTGGGGGAACAGCTACAAGTGCTTCAATGCTGATACAAGTTGAAGACACAAACCAGCCTTTTCCTTCACTCCTCTGTGAAACAGATACTCATACCTGCAGGACAGACTCTGAATGGTGACAGACAATCCAGGAGGAATGTGCACCAAAACCATTCCTGACCTACTCAAAGGCCAGACCAACAAGCTGAATCCAAGCACTCCAGCAATCTTATAACTGTTGCTCATCATTGGCATAACATACCTCAAAAACCTGGTGCTAGTGATCCAGTTGGAGTACCAGAAGGGAGAATAGGTGGTCCCCAGCACTGCCCACTGACTTTGGCACTGGAACGGAGGGATGAGAGCAGAGATCAGCCTCCAAGCAGCATTAAGGAACCTTTGTGGGATCTCTCTTCTGATCCTGGAAGAAATCACACACAACCTGATGTTAGAAATGTCTGTCTGGGGTTGACTTCTGCAGGATTCAACCACGTTACCACTATTTTTACAGAACCCAAAGCACCCACTCTCACTTTAGGCCAGAAAAAACCCAACAAATTCAACAAATTTCAAACAAGGTGAAGTTCTGAAAATAGAGCTGTGCTGCACCTTTAAACTGTGTTGGCAGAGGAACTGGATTTACTTTGAAACTTAGTTTAGTATGAAAGAGCTACACAGCAAAATTCTAAATCCCTTTAGAGAACAGAATGAAATAAAAGCAGATATTTCATCTCTTAACACCTTGTCAGCAAAATTCTCCTTCTTGGGGAAGACTTTTTTTCTTTTGTGAAATTATTGTGCTTGTTTGCCAATGAAGCTTTTCTAAGAACAACATAGCTGCTTTCTCACCCTGCCTCTCCCAACACATCAACACTCCCTGCTGCAGGCCAAGCAGAAAATTCTTTCCCTTGGGGCCTGCAATGAAGCTCATACAAGTTTTTGGGAGAAAATGCTGCACTGATGTAGAACCCACATCCCTCCTTCCTCTCTCCCCTCCCTCATAAGTTCCTGACCCTGAATTTCAACTACTGTTCTAGCTGGAGTCCCAGAAGTTGATTTGGTTTAAGATATTTCTAGTGGTGTGCTTTAAACAAAAATAAACCTATCAAGGGACACTAAAAATAGAAAGATCAATCAAGTCAGAGTTAGGCTGAAAGAATTTCCAGTGACCAAAAGCCTGATTTGCCAATGATGTACTGGCAAACACAATTCAACTGATCTTGGGGTCTGCGTTCAGATGGGCTTTTAAACGAAAAATCTGCATGGAAATGTGAATATTAATCAAAACACACTATCACTGAGAAAGGTTCTATAAACATGCTGGGCTAGCAGTAAAGACCACAGAAGAGGACACTCTCTGTCCTATTTTTAACTCTTTATTCACCAGCTGAGAATAGCTGGAAGAATAGCAAAGTTATCACATACTGACCTTAATTAAGACAGTGATTCACCCTTTTTCTCTGCACACAAATGGAACAGCTTGGAGCTGGAAGGCTCACATGCAATTAGAGCTTTTTGGGTGAAGAGGTAATATTTACCACACAGGGCATCTTTTAAGGGAGAATATAGAGTTCCTGATAAACACATTATCCCAGAGAACACACACAGTCATTCATCTGTTTTTCTGGAAACTTAGGGAAATACAAATATGAAAGGTATTGATTTTTGGAAAACTGGAAATCATAAGTTAATTTATCACTTTATTCTGACTCTTATACAAACAGGGCTTTCATCAATGTAATTATACAATATATTTATTTTACAAAAAAACCAAAACTTGTGACATCCAGAAAACTATCTTTTTTTTATTCTTGCTCACCTGATTTTCTTGTTCCAGGTGAAATGTCGTTCCAGAACAGCTCCAGAAAGAATGTTTGTCTTGTAAGAATCAACACAATGCATTTCAGTGTCATTTTTGCTTTGACTGGATCTTCACAAAATTAATTTCAACTGCAATCTTTTCTTGACTAAGGAGACCTGATATTGAGGGGATATTTAAAAAGGGAAACTTTCTTTCCAGTTTCATTATTAGGTTGTTCCATAGGTTTCCAACTAATCCAAACAAAAGTCACTTCTTTATAAAACAGAATATATTTTAAAATATATTATTCATGATATTTTTACCATTGCTTCACAAAGATATCAAATGTAATCATCCCACAACCTATCTTGAATGCCTATCAACTGCTGATAACTAAAATATTTATATCACTTTACAATCATACTAAATACCTCATGAAACAGGGAACTACATCTCTATCTACCACATTGATAAAGAGCTTTAAAGAGAAAAAATGAACAGGAAGTATCCCTTAGAGTTCCTGGGGAATGGATTTCAAAAGCCCAGCTTTACACAAGCAATTGAATAACCTGTTCTGATGCCCAAAGAAAGCCCTGTGTAGGTGTCAGCATGGAGAGCCTGGCACAGGTCCACAAGCAGCTGTGGGTCTTTGTGCTGGGCTCCCTTCCACAGCTGGGTAGGGAAGTTTCTCCAATAAAAATGGGGAAAACTAGGAATACAGAATCAACTTCAATCATAACAGAGTCTGGGTCTTACAAAAGTGCTCCTGAATAAAGCTATATATAGACATGAAAGTAAGCAAAAAACCTCCCTTGAAATAAAACATCGCAGATCAAGGCTTCAGCAAAATTTCCTTGCCTCACATCATCCTGGTGACAATACTTCTCTGTAGGAGGAAGCAAAGTGGCCTCTATTTGTTAAACTCAGAGCTTAGAAATCAAAGCAGCCCAGTAGGGAAGTGGAGAAAACCACAGATCTGGTTTTATTTGAAGAGTTCTGAGTGGTCCTAGAGAAGCAGACCAGAAAGTAGTCTTTCTAAAACGTCAATAACCCAAATTCAAGTCTCAGACATGAGAACTTGATCATGAAAACATGATCAAACTTGAGGTTTGATCAAAGAATATTAGAAATCAATCCCAATTCAATGAACACTGGTATGTGCCATGCTCGTTTCTGTTTTTAAGGGCTGGTGAAGATTTCAGGCAGACTTCCTTCTCACAGGGCATGCAGAGTGTGGGCAGCAGAAAGGCAGAATTTCTCACTGTGCCACAGCCAGTGTGCTTTTTTTTGCTGCCCAAGAGGAATTCTCTCCTCAGAGAGGAAGGCAGGGTGAAAGCCAAGGCCACAGGGCACCAGACTGACTGGCAGTCAAAACTGCAAGGTCAGGCTCTGTTACAGGGAACACCAGGGTAGGACCTGGCACCAGAGAAATGGTTCTTCTCTTCCCTGCTCTCCTGTGTCCATTTCACAAATGTTGGTGGATCCTTCTGCCAGACCATGACTTCAAGCCTTTGAGGAAAGGAGCCTGAGTCTAACTGTTCATTCAAAACCTCGTGTCCTGCCCCCTGTGAATTGTAAACACAGAGAAATAATTTTAAAATTAACATTAGTCCCTAAGCTTTTCATATGGTCAAACAAAATCTCACATACAAATTCTTCCAATTCCATCTTGCTTTTTTCATCCAGTCCTGCAGTGAAACTGAAGAATGGGGTTTAGCATCAGACAGCAGAATTAGTATGTGGAAGGATTTTGTGTCTGTAGATCACAAACAGTTTGGAGTGAGAACTCTGATCTGGAAATTAACAGAGCCAGAGGGCAGCTATGGGAAGCTAGGTTTGACTTCTGAAAGGATGCCAGCAACAAGGCTGCTCTGAATGAATATCCTGCATGAACCTGAGTGTAGCTGATGGGAAAAGCATCCAATCTCTATTGCAAATGATGGAATAAATCATAGCCCAGGCTTTTGCTCCAAGAATGGTTTCCGCTGTTAAATGTTGAAGACTTATATGCAGTATGAACTCGTCCAACTTCTAATTCTTATTACACTATTGCCCAAAGGAGCTCCTGTTTCTGAATTTCTCTTCCTTATACAGCATACTTGAAAACCAGACTTCTCTTGACTTGTTGTTTGGTAAGCTAAGGGGATGGACTGCACTGAAAGGCGTTTGCCAATTCTCCAGTCATTCTTGTGGCTCCCCTCTGAAAGATCGCCAGGTTTTCAACATCCTTCTTTAATTGTGGGTACCACAGCTGGATGGAGTGTTCCCAAAGGAGCTGCACCAATGCCAAACACAGGAGTAAAGCAATCCCTGAATATAGAGACAGGGAATATCACACAGGCATTAGAAAGGCTCCAAGGATTGCTTTAGACCATTTGGCCACAGCACTGGAGTGAGAGATGACACCCAGCCAATTATGCACTCAAGCCCTCAATCATTTTCCAGATTGCTGTTTCTCAGCCCAGTCTATTCCATCTGGTACATAGATCTCAGATTTTTAATTTCCTTTACCTGTAGGATCCTGAAAAGAGAAATTATTTGTTATTTCCATTCTACCAAAGGATCCAAACGATGCTAAACTGGTCCTTGTGTCATCTGCTAACACCAGTAGGGTACAGTTCACCCCTTCTTACAGTCACTGCCACACCCTTAAGCAACTCAGTACAACAAATGGATCCCACTAGGATCACAATTATTTGATGTATTTATACTTTAAACCTCTTTACAAATTCCACTTTGAAATTTGTAACTGAAACAGCTGGAATTCATCTGCTATTTCTTATTTGGTACTGTACTATTTGAGTTTATAAAAGAATATGTATGGGAGCAAGTTTAAGGCATACAGGAATTCTTCCATCAACATTATTGTAATAATCAACCAGATAGATTTCTTCTTTTTAAATCCAACTGAAGCTGACCATAATTAATTTCCAAAAAACAGTACTAGATGTCTCTTCATGTGATACATTGCTTTAGTATGTTATACCTTATGTATTCCTTGCATATCCTTGAATGTCCTTGAATTCATATTAATGTTAATTATTAATAATCATAGCAATCTATTTAAAATATTGATCTAAATTTAGATTTCTTTAGCCCCAGGAACTTCCCCAGTGTTTCCTATCAGAAATCAAAATAAAGACCTAGGGAGTTCTTTGGCTTTGTACCTCTAGGATTTGGAGTTAGAAAAACCCAGTGAGATTTGCATATGTAACTTTAGAACCTGATTAATATACTCCCAAGTACCAATGAAGTGAAAATTATTCCATTATCCAGAGAAAACATTCATCTTCTGTTTATTCATAAGATACAAAGAAGGTTCTTTTTGTGCCGCTATTATCAATTTTATCACAACCAGTCAGCCAATTGAACTCCTATGGATTATTTTGTTTAAACTCCATTATCTTCTTTATTTATCTGATTTTCCAAGTAAGAATGTCCTAATCAGACCTTCCTTGAGGCACCAGCATTGAAGTCTAATTGGGCATTGGTGTGCAAAGTAGCAGAAGCAGTTTTCATGCTTATGAAAACAAGGAATCCAAGCATCCTAAAAAAATACCAAACTGGTGCACAGCATTTTTTTTAGGCCACAAATCTACTGTGATTATTCCAATATTTTATTACTCTTGAAAAAGCTCTTCTGCCTCCCTGGTGGCAGCCCTGCTCTGCACTGCTTCGGCTGCTGCCTCCCTGAAAACAGGGACTTCAGATTCCCGGCTGTCACCTGCCGAGGGAGATGCTGAATTTCGTCTGTGATTCTACTGAAGGTCATTTTCTCCCCATGTGCAGGCCAGCACAGCTCAACTGGTGCATTAGAATAAACAGATGCTATCAGCACCAGCAACAAATTATCTTCCCAGGCTTTGTAATTTCTGGAGAGTAGCAGGTTGCAGCAAGTCAATTTACATTGAGGATGGAGAGGGAGGGAAGAAGAGGTTATATTGGCATTAGCAAGCAATTCAGTGCAAGGGAAAAGGAGCAGTGAATTGGAGCTGGACAACTACAATGTGAAGGAAGCCATCATCTGTGCACTCAAATTGCTGCTAGTGAGGTGCACAGCTAACCAGAGGTGGGATATGGAGGTTTCACACCTGAAGGGGATTTGTGTTTTACACTCAAGTGGAAAAAAAAACCAAACCAGAGAGAGCACGTGCATATGCATGTAAATGTTTAGGGAGGCATAACTGTCCACATGAGAAGCAGCTCCTTGCACCAGGACTTGGGGATATGCTGCAGCAGGAGGGGACATCCCACTCTTTGTTTGCTGCTTCCAGGAGAACACTTTTCCACGGTGGATATTCCAGTCCCAAAACCAGAGTGGTGACATAACTGCACTCAGGAATCCTTCCACTGTTTCTCTTCAAGAGTGGGAGAGCACATCTCCCTGTATATTTTAAGATGCACAAATATTTTAGCTTATAGTACTATGCATAAGTACCTGCCCATAAATTGACAGAACTGGCAGAAAGACATGGAAAAACTTTATAACAAATTGAGGCATGGAGCTCCACATTCCTAAAACCCAAGGTGGGGTTCCAGAGAATAAGACTTGCTCTATTTCTGTGACCCAGGCTGGTCTCTGCTCTGTTCAGACAGAGCACACACACTTATTTGTGCACAGAACTGCACGATAAGCCCAGACATTTATGTCATTTCTCCAGATGAGGTACCCTTTAAAGGCAAGTCTTACACCTCTGCTTTTAGCCATGGTATCTCTATGCCGGTTTCACACCGGCACACAAAGCCTGCACTGCTTTTTTATAATTTCCTCGGTGTTTTTAGAAGAATTCATATTTCTGACTGGGACTGGGGAGCAATGAAACCATCTGCTGCAATCTTATTTGCAGAAGACAGCAGACACTCATTTCAAAACTAGTCTGGCTTTATCATCACAGTGAAAGACACTATTTCAGCATTCCTCTGCTGGGATGGAAAGAAAAAGCTGCCACACATCTCCATGCAGGTGACTCTTCCTGCCTCTAGACTCCAGGGAATTGTACTTCCCTTCCCATGGGTGCTAGCAAAAAATATATTATTCCAGAGCCCTGCAGCTCCAGCCCTGCTGTTTTCTACTGCTGTCAAGAAAATATCTGCAGATATTGATGAGTTTTGATGATTCATTCATATCAATCCACAGCTGCCTACACAATCTAGTATTAGTTTGCATTTGCCCAGCCAAAAAAGGGAAACTAATCCTACCAGTCATGAAAGACTTCAATACAAACGTGAAGAGGTAAGCTGCTCACAAAACTCAGAGATATAGAAATTCCTATAGTTTTTCTATAAGAACACATTTATAGTTTTAGTGTAGAGGAACACACAAAATGTAGTCATCAGTAACCTTTGCAGGCTATATTAGAGATAAAAAAATTTAAAAACCTCCAACCACTTCCAAAGCATTACAAATATTACTCTATGTTCCCTACATCATCCTTTAGGTACTTATGGGTTTCCACCTGTTGTCCTGATCTCTCATTTCCCTCACCTGACAGAGTGCAATAAAAATTCTACTGCTGTTCTTTGTCTGATATTCACTAAAGGTCTCCTAGGGAGATGTTCCTGTTGATGCTCCTTGAATTTTTCAATTCAGTTCAAAATAAGAGGAGTACTTTTTCCCTCCTAATATCTCTTCATATTTTAGGCAAATTCAGTTGAAATGGCCTGTGATTAGCTTTAAAGGAGCAGAATATTTATATTATATTATATTATATTACATTATATTACATTACATTACATTACATTACATTATATTATATTATATTATATTATATTATATTATATTATATTATATTATATTATATTCCCTCCATTGCTTAACATTTTAAATTATGCTGAAAATGAAATCTTAGCAGAGGAAGAAGTCCAAATATTCTCCCAAGAAAATTGGGCTAGCACATTTAAAGCACAAAAGTTTCCACAGCTGAAAAATACACATCTGGATGCTCTTAACTTAGTCAGCATGGCCAGACACCCACTTGTATCTGGGTGTTGTGCAATTCCAGCATGAAACTCAAACTCTTAGCATGAATCCAGAAGCAGCAGCCTGACACTCTGCCCTCACACCCTTTCTTGTAAATCTTTGGTCCTAGAGAACTTCTTCCAGCTTCTTGTTTTCAGACCAAAGCTGTCTTCTCCAAACCAAGTCCTGTATCCTGGCTGAGTTAGCTGGAGTTAAATCAGCATAAAACTAAAATAGCACAATGGAAAGTCAGGCTTACTGTTAAATCATGCTTCTATTTTTATCTGGCAAAGCACTTAAGCATGTGGTTGAGATGCACAGAACTTAAGCATATGCTCAAAGTTAGTCCTCTGTTTACATACACTGTTAACTCAGGGCTTAAAAATCAACTGATTTCGTGAGTTTGGTTGGAATATTGTGATTTTTAAAAGAAAATACACAGTGCTGATCTCTGAATATAAAAAGAGATCCACAGGGTCAGGATGCAGAAACCTGTACATCAAGCAGGAAAAGCTGAGTAGCAGCAGTTGGGCCAAAAGCTCACACAAACCTACAGAAAGGAAAAGGAATATTTCCAAGTGAACTGTGGGACAACACAAAGCAGGAAATAAATTTTGGAGTTAAGCATGTTCAACCTTAGTAGAATAGGGATACAAATATGCTGGTGCAGGTAAAGCCAAGCCTTATCTGGCCCAGCAGCTTACCTGCAGCTCTGTCCAAAAGCAGATACTTAACAGACACACAACATAGGCCATGCACAGGGTGGTCACAGTTCTCCAGCTTCTTGCCATTGGCATTTTAGGGACTTGAAGTAATCTCCAAGCTCATAGAGGCCCTTGTGTTTAATAGTCTGGTGAATGGAACCTCAAGAATTTTGAGTTATCCTCTCTTAAATTTATTTCATTTTGCAATTTCCAGTATCTGTCGTCACCTCCACAATAAAAAAATTAAAAAGTAACCCTTTAATTAAATGCCATAATTTATTCACTATCCATCTAGTTTCTTTAGCAGCCTTAGTTCTTACATTGCAAGGAGAAAGGAATGGTCAGTTCCCACTCACCTCCTCCATATCACTCACAATTTTATGAGCCTCTGTCAAATGCTTCTTCAGTTTTTAAGGTTGAGAAGCATTACTTTATTTAGCTTTCTGCATTAAAAAAAAGAGACATCTCATACTTCTAGCTCCTCTTACTGCTCTTTTCTATGCTTTTTATTTCTAATACATCTTTTTTTGAAATTGAGTGAACAGTCCTTCATGCAGAAGCCAAATGCAGGAGCACTACAGGAAGAGCCACATCTCTGTCTCTCTCCTCTACATACACTGCAGTGGCATAAGTTTTTTATTTTGCTGTCAATTATTCAAAAAAACTCCAAAAATTTCTCTTTGACATTTATAGGACTTCTAGTACTTGTCTGACATTTCAGGAAAATGAGCAGCTATGATTTTGTTAACAATTTTCCTGAGTCCAGAAACCACAAAAAACATAGCAACCTAGAGGCAAGAATGGTCAAGGACCAAAAAGGTTTAGTTATCACTGTGATAATTTTTTTTTTTTTTTGGCCTGAATGACTGTCCTGCTCTCCCTACTAAATCTTTTTTCAGGTAGGGCTGTTGAAGAACATGGTTTCCCCTGCCCCAGAACTCTACAAGGACTGTCCTCCCCTCCTCACCCCCAAAGGATCACTAAAAGGAGCATGAACATTTTCTGATGTGAAAACTGGCTAGTTACAGCTATCTTTTTCTTCATACCTCGCTGAGACTTTTTCAAAACCATTCAAAACCCCAAGCACACTATATTAAGTGTCACATGCTTTTCCAGATGCTTATTCATTCCTTTGAAGTTCTCCAGGGTTTGCAATGCATGCCTTTAATTTCCAAAGGTTGTGTTAGCACACCCACAATATATCGTATTTAGGTATGCTGCTACTAAATCTGTTGTAATTTCCTTTCAATTTTCCTGATAGACAAGCCAGACTTGAGTCCCTTGCAAGTCTTCTCCGTTCCTGCTGGAACACTTTTTAGGGCTGGTGTCACATTAGTTACTTCTGCTGTACTTCTGCTGGGTATGGTAACTGGGGCTGACTGAACCCAGAAGTTTCACACCAGAGCAATTAGAACATTTGAGTGAATATAATTTGTCCTGGTGATCTGCTATTGTTCATTTCATTCATGTCTGTTTTAAAAGCTTTTCTGTGAACAATTCAATTCAGGAGCATTCCTTGGGCTCAGCCCTTGGAGGACTTTCCTGTTGGCTGTGCAGGTGGTGCCTCTGCTCTCAGTGGGTTTGCTGCCACTGCTCCTTTCGCACCTTGAGCGTTTGCTGAACCCACCAGAATGTCAGTTCCTGTCGTATTTGAAGGAAATTTGTTACGATTTTCCGTGGGCTTTGTGAGTCACCCCTCAAACCATTTTAGTTTGTATTGCAACGAGCTTACATTTAACTTGCAAAAAATTACAGTCCTCTCTGATTTCTTTGTTTAGGCATGATTTCCAATTTTTGGAGGACACCATTGTATCTTCCCCTTCCTCCGCTGTTTAAACTGTAATAACATTTTTGGGGATTAGGTGAATTTTGGGAACTGCTTGTTTTCTCCACTATACAGGCATGGTACTTACATTCTTATTTAATTTACTTACTCATTAATGCTATTAAAATTAAATTTCTTAATATTAAAATGTTTTTGAAATAAAAGCAGTCATGGTCTTTGGGTTTTTCCTAATGTTATTATTCCTACTAAAGTAATGAAATTGACCATGAATGGTCACTATTGCCAAACCATTCTTTGGTGTAAGAGCTATAATTTAAACAGGGTCTTAGTCAAAAATTATATTTCTCTTTTATTGGTCTGTTTAGAAATGTAAATTAAAATTTGCCCTTTATATCCTAAGTAGGATAAATCTTCTCCAGTCTATTTTCTTGCATATTCCCCATTGCCTCTGATCTTTTTTAAGTATTTCACATAGATATTTTCACTGCCATGGTCAGCTGTTTAAAAGGATAAGCCTATTATACTGTTTTTCTTGATTTGGTGTGGCAACATCCAATTCATAGAGAGTGGGTGGCAAATGATGATACAGATAAATTGGTTTATCTTATTGGACTCTGATTTCCAACCGACTGTGAGTCACTTCTCCAGCGGCAAAATCTATTCCTGTTATTTCCACATCATGAGTACCCTGGTAGTGCAGTGTTGGTACTGATCAGCTTCGTTCAGTATTATTTATTTGAGTCCAATAAAGTGAAATTCACCCATCCTCACCTTATATGAACTTAATATTTCTAGGAAAGCACAGATACTTTTGGTCTTGATCTGCATGTGCCTGGTTTAAGTGGCCATTCACTTAGACTGTTGGATTACCTGAACATTATTGGTGGCTACTCCGTCCTGCCATGAAGGCACAGAAGGAAATTTGCCTTCAGGATGAATGTGTTCTTCTCCAGGACCTCATCTCAAATCATTTGGAAGATTCTCCCAGTGTTTGTTTTCATTGGTAGTACCACCAAGCTGGCTGGCCCCATTTCAGAAGACATCATCCCTCCCCATCCATTTTTGAACATCTCTCCTGTTTCTAAGATGTCTTTCCTGTTTCTTCCCACACCACTTCCTTAGACACACAATGGGTATCCCACTGTCTGGGACATTTCCTGAATGCTGTGATGGAGCTCCTGTTCTTTACCATCATCTCCTATCAAAATGTTATGTTTTGCCTCCTGGACCTCTCCCTTGTATTTCTTGGTGCTCACACAACCACGACCAGACACGATGCACAAGGAAGATCACCAGCTGCTCTGCAGTGCCCTCTCAAAGGCTGCCCAGACTCCACAAGACACAAAGCCCCCAGAGCACAGGCAAACCACTACATATTCCCTCCTGGCCTTGTATTCCCAGTTATCCATCCCACACTGCACCACAGCCTGCCTGCTCCTCCTCTGCAGGGCTGTGGTTCTTCCAGCATGTGTCTGGATTAAGTGGATACACCAAGTTGCCTTCTGGCAAGAGGGAGAGGTCACATGGACAGTATCTCTTGCACACATGTTTACTCATTCAGTCTGAAACACGATTTTACGATTTGCCTCATTGTCTCCTAATTCAAGCACCAACAGCAAGTCAAGCCAATTTTCCAAATCTCTTCTAAAAGTTCATTGTACATTCAGCACCCAGAAAACAAAGCTTCTTTTACCACACACCTAAAACTAGCACACAAACATGTGAACATGTGTTTTCCAGAGAGAAACCTTCGTGCTTATACTCCCTATCACCACAGTCCTCACTTTCCTGTTCTTAGGGAAGTTTTCTTCTATTTAGAAGACAACCTTCTGGGGGAACACAACTGTGGTTTTTGCAATATTTTTATTTTCTAAAGACTGACCCTGTGTTTAATTTGCAGAAAGCACATGGTACAGAATAGATCAGGGAGTTTGGCACAGAGGCAGGAGGTACCTTCAACGTTTGGTCAATTAAACAAGAAATGTAAAACCTGGCAAGCATTGCATTTAATCCTCTTTGCACCCCTTAGCCCCCTGCCAAGTATCAAAAGTACTCCTCCTCTTATAAAGAATAAAATATTTCAGAACACATCATCAACTCCTCCCTTCAGCCCTCAATACTGACAGTGTTATCTCCACACACAAAGCTTCTCCCCCTTCCTCCAGCTTGGCAACAAAACCCAAGCTCAATGAATATTTTATATGTATATGGTTAATGGAGCATTCTGGCTCCAGTCCATTAGGAACTTCACACAACGGTGTATTAACTGCTTCTCAATGTAACATTTTGAGCCTGTCCAAAGGGGATGTGTGTTTGCCAGTTGAGCCAACACACTATTATTGTCCTGTCAGCCTAGTTCCTGTCTTTGGCTGAAGAGCAGGGTCCCATGCCACAGCAATTTGCCACCATTGTGCTTCCAGCAGCAACCTGAGAAGATTAGCTCAGCTCCAAGCTCTATTTTCCCCTTTGTATTTTAAGGTCTGTATCTCATGTGGGGTGGGGAGTGCCTGCCGTCCTTCCCCTTCAAAGATGTATGCAGGGATAAGCAATCACATCACAGATTAGCGTAAGGGTAAATACAAAGCAGTTGAGATCTTTAGTTTTAATGGATACCATGCCCCCATATTTTTTTCATCAGCTCTGAAATTGGTAGCTTTAAAATCCACCTGATTGAAAAAAATTTATGTCAAATGACAACATTTGACATAGTAGTTATTACCTTCTCACTTTAAAAACCTCCTCTGTTCCTCTGGGACACCACAGACAGAACACCATCTCCATCAAAACCAAAATCAGCACCAAGACATCTCAACAGTCAGATGGGCACAGATCACTCCCCTTAAAACAAGTGTAATTCTGCCCTGTACATAGGCAGTATCAATGGTAAATGGTAAAAAGAAGCAGGTGTTGGATTTCTCAGATGAAGAGAAAGTGAGAGTTAGGGGTCTGTGAGAGTTAGGGGTCCAGATCTGAATGTTCCTCTCTGCCTCCCAGACAGTTTGTGGAGCACATGGGAGCTTCCAAAGTGTGAATCATCCCAACCTAAGGCAGATGTCTAGAGTGGGTAAGGTGAATGGCATGGGCTGTTTATCACTCCTCACTGAGCAAAGAGAGAGTCTAGATGACAATCTTAAACTTTATGTATACGTTTTAGATAACTAAAATCAGGTGAGATGATTCCCAGCCCCAAGGTTTGCAGACTCATCACCAGGTGAGCCACAGACCCTGACAGAATTAGAGCAGAAAACAAGATAAAGTGCTGATGTGGAAGGACTGATCTCATTCCTTCCTGCCTGAAAGCAGAAAGAGCTGATGTTTCAGAAGGCAAAGCCCATCCTTCACTCTCACATCATTGCAGAAACATGGTGTTAGAAAGGGAACACCATTGCTGGACTTGCCAGGATGCTGTAGTGCCTCCTATAACATCTGCATGATGTATACGTCATGATATGCTATACCCACGAGGGGTTTGGGTATAGCAGGCCAGTAAGGAAGGCCCAGAGGAGCCAGGGAGGGACAGCTGGCCAAAATACAGATGAGGTCAAGGCTTTCAATAGGCAGGCATCACCTCAAGATAAATGGTTCCTCCTCACTCAGCAGTGCCTGCACACCCATGACTTACCCAAAATGGGTACTGGTGGAACGGTCTGGAGCTGAAAGATATGGGGAAGGGTCTCCAAGACACATGATTAAGGGGAGTTCCATGCAAACTTTGAAGGTATTTCCCATTGGAAGAAAAAGCAATTTCCCTGAGCACACTGACAGGATTGCCACATCTCATGTCACTCTTGAGAAAGGACAGCCACTGCACAAATACAATCAAAAGCCATAAATCTGACTGACCAGAAGCTCAGCTGCTCTGAAGCCAGGTTGTTTCTCTCTTGTCCCAGAAGCACAGCCAGCAAATCAGTCATCTTACCAGTAGATAATCCAGTTACCAGCCCTCCCTCTTCTCCCTCCCAGATCCCCCAGCTCCCCCCACACCCCTCAGCGCTATCATCAATGGAAAGTTTCAGAGAATTAGCTGAAAACAACCAAAGCGCCTAATTGACTGAGGAAGGGAAATGGCAACTTCCATCATCTCAAAAAGCTGCACCTTTCTCCTACTCATCTCAAAGCTGAATAAAGGAATTAAAAACACCGCCTGGGGCAGCCAGCAGAGATTTACAAGAAGCAGACATTAGTTCTAACTCTAAAGGCTGGGCGTGTGCATGAGCCAGGAGGAGCAAACAGAGAGAAGGAGCAGAAACATACAGTGCATTTAAAGAGGAGGAAGGAGAAGGAAAAAAAGACCTAACAACCTTTAAGCCCTTCCTAATAAAACAAAGATCATCCTGGCAACATGAAATGCTACCCTACTTTGTTTATTTATCGACACAAAGAAAGAAGCAAGTTGGCACCTCAGAGGGTATTAAATCCTGGGTTTTTTGCTGACTGAATGACCTCAGCTGAAATATTTTCCATGACAAGAGCCCAGAAGACGCTGGCAGAGTGTCAGACAATAAGATTTTCAGAGTGTATTTACATTCTATCCATGGCCCCAGGCTGTTCCAAACCCACAGGCAGGTGCTGCCTTTATCTGTTCTTTGCTCACCTGGCTCCCTAGCAAAATGTTCCGAGACCTGTGGCTCAGCTGCCTTAACTGTTTGCTGCCTGGTGCTCAGAAAGTTTAAGAGAGATCTGGAATCCTGGCAAACAGAGATGGAGACACTGTTTGCCCCTCAAAGCTGACCACTGAGTGGTGTGTAGGGCTCTCTTGCCAAAAAGCAGAGGGAAAACAGTGGTGATGCAATGGTAAAAGACAGCTTAAAACGAGATTAATTCATGCTGAGAAAAGTGATGCTTTTTAAAAAAGGAAAGGAGAAGGTAGTTCTTTCAAGGATGCACTGCGTTTTCCATGACATGGGATCTTTAAACTAGGTCTGGATAGCTCTCTAAGAAGCAACAGTCAAGATCCTACAGAAGACCAGAGGCAGGGGTCAGAATTTTACAACTTCTAGCCTTGAAGTCTGTGAAGGACAATATTCCACTGTCAAGAAGAGGATAGTCAGCAACCCACATCTGTAAAGCAGTGGACAGAAGGGAGAGGGGCAGGCTAAGCCACAAAAAACCACAGTGCTCTGCCTTTCAACTCCATGGCACAAATTCCCTACATTGCAGGCTTCCAGCTGTGTTCTCCCCTAGACCAGCTCCTGACCTGGACTTCAGCAAAACAATCTGCTCCATCCCTGCAGTGGAAATGGCCTCCTCTTTCCTCAGTTTAATTTGGCTTCTCGTGCACAGCTCCTCTCTCTTGAGTAATAAGCCTCCAGGAGATGCTGTGAGAGGCTACGCCCTTCATACCGCCCCACCAGGAAGAATGATAATTGCACTTCTAACAGCACCATGCACAAGGCAGCCACCAAAGCAGAGGAAGCATGAATTAAAGCAGGATAAAAAGGAGGGGCTTTACCCTCTACCGAATAAGGTATTATTCATGCTTTTGGAAAGCTTCCTTGCAGGGAGATAAAAACAGACATAATGGGTATTCATAAGCAACTGCCTCTGGAAAAGGAAAGGCCTGCCTGCCATCTCACCCCCATTGTCATGCTGGACTCACCTACATTCCCAGCCTTCAGCTCCCTCTCTCTTTCCTACCTCCTTGCTATGTGTCCTCGTTTAACCTGTTTTGTACCCAAGTCAGCTTCCCCTTGCCCTCATGCATGGCTCAGGTCTGACCCACTCACACACATCTTCACACCAGTTCCCCCAGTCCCATCACCCTCACCCAGCCAAGGAAAAATGGTTTTTTGCTTTCTTTTTCCTTCTCATTCCTGTCCTCCTTGCAAAGTTCTTCAACTCAAATTCACTCCAGACCTACTGTGTACAAATCATTTTGCCTTTCATACCGCTCCTCCAGCCCAGACCCACCAGGTGACTCATGCCACCCCACACCTGAAAGGATGCAGACATCTGCAAACTGTGCTTGTAACTCTATTTCTATATTTGTCTGGCCTCATTTTTCACCCAGGAAACAAAAATGTGGCTTTACCCTCCAACAAATTTATCACAATAAACTTCCACTCATGAGCCCAAAACAATGGTGAGTTTTAAACCTCTTCACTGAGTAAATTACCCACGGCTCTCGTGCTTAGCCCGTCACTGTTCTTTTCAGTCCTGTCCAACTGGTTATCACAGTGTGTGAGCACCTTGCAGCCTTTGTCATTTCTGAAGCTGTTCTATGCAAGCTGGACTTGCCATGTTGGGAAGTGCAGCTCCAGGCACAAAACCAACCAAACAGAAAACAATCCCTGATTATACTTCACAAGGATTTTGGGTGCATGGCAAATGGATTCCTAGAGGAATTTTCAAAGGATCCTAATAAAGTTAGACATATCAATTTCATCAAAGTCACAGAAATTTGGGTATCCAATGAGCAAAGGCCCTTTGAAAGCTCTGTAGGCATCTTCAAGCACTAGAACGGTTTAGGAAAAAAAGGCATGGAAATTGCAGCTAGGTGTTAAATCTTTAAGCAGGTCTGTGGGCAGCCCTTTGGTGCCTATCCTGAGATAAGATCATATACACACATGCTCTAAGACCACCTCAGAGAACTTTTCAATGCTGTCCCTTCCCTGGCTCTTGGGAATTGGCACTTGGTATTCTCAGCCAGCATTACAGATTGATTTAAAAAACAAACCACAACAACAAAACAAACAAATAAACAAAAATCCCCCAACATCCAATCAATCAATCTGCAGACCTCCTGGGATGAAATAAGTAAGCTATGAAGAGCTCCTCAGCTGGAACAGCAAGGATAAAAATGGAGGAAAACAGAAGACTAACCAGGTACTGCACACGGTACCTGTCATCTTCCATTCTCAGCAGAAGTTCTGAGTAATGCCTGCACTCGATGTTGCTGCCACTGTCCAACCCAAGGACATCTTTTAAACAATGTCTCACTGATAATCCTGTAAGGATTTTCAGCTCTGTCCTGCACAGCATTTTAATTACTCACACTGTTTCATGAGCTCAATCATTTACAGAAGGTATTTTCATCCCACTAATTGTAGGTTTCCCAGAGGACTCAGCACAGTATTTCATGTCCTCAGTACTATTAAATGCATTATGAAAGTATCCAGACTTCCAGAAGTCAAATTTTTTAATGCATGCATATGTTTTAGGAGAGTAAGAGGGCAAATCAGGTAAAGGAAAACTTTAAGGCATTAAACAAAAAAGAAATTTCAACTGACAACTTTCAAGGAAAAAAAATTTCCAACAGACAATATTTCAAATAATGTTACAATAGGCTCATTGAAGTCAGCAGCAGGTCTGGAACCTGAAATCTCTAATGCTAATAGCATGCAGCTATACCTCTGTGCTGGGAAAAGCAATTTCATGAGTAGGTAAAGGTTGTATCTGTATCTCCAAAGGCACCCAGCCTAGGGAGCAATTGCCAGCCTCCCAGGACAGGTAGTACAGAACATCTCCTGCTGACACAGCCAGGGCCAGCTTGGCTCGAGCAGAATGGCCATGCCCACAATTGTGGCACTCGGCCCTGTGACCATAAGACACAACAGTTTCTTGTGTATGTGCTTGAAGTCAACACTCCTAAAATAATTTGGGAGTTGTGTGGCAGCCCACAAAGAACTTTCCTGCCTGGCACTGAAGGGCTGTGCTGCAAGGCCTGCAGGAGGAGGGTGGTGGCAGGGTACAGCCAAGGGCACAAGGTCTAGGATGGCATAGAAGGGCTGCAAGGGGCAGATGGAAGCCAAACATGACAGTGCTGTGCTGCCTTATAGGAGCAGTTCTGCAGGCTGTTTTTTGGTAGTCTGGCTGGTTCACCCCAATGCCAGACACAGAAATGGGCTGGGAGGCTGAGATGTCTGGCATGGGTGAGCCATGACATTCACTGCAGGCTGTCACCCTGAACAGGCAAACCATGAGAGTCAGAGACCCACAGCTTCCAAATCCAGCAGCTACAGCCGTGTATTTTTAAGGAAGGAAGGAAGGAAAGGAGGTTTCCAGGCCTATCTGTATAGCATATCTGAAAGGTAATAATTGTATGCTGCTGCATTCCCTGGAGTGGTGGTAACGTCAACCCTTCCCTCCATGCCAAGGGAATTTAGACACAGCCCAAGGAGGAAACTGCAATTCTAGTGGAAAAAGGGCTGAGATCTGCCAAGTGCCTGGAGCTCACCACACTAGGAGGGGTATGGAGATACAGCAGGTGGGGGATCTATAGCCCAAAGGAGAATCCCTCATTCCAGCCTCTTCCTATTGGGTACCAAGTGAAGAAAACATTCAGCCTTGTGTTCCATGATCCTGTGATGGCTGAAAAGGCTCACAAGTGCTGCCCCACTGATGAAGGCAGTTGTACATGAGCTGGGTAGTGGTACCCTCTGTGGTGGTGTAGATGCTTTTAGTTATGTGAAAGGCTGATAACAGGAGCTGTGAGCTGATCAGCAACAAATTTTTAGGTTGCTGAATCTCAGCTGTGAAGACCATCAAAAGAAGTCTCCACAATGGTGATCTCTGGACCATTGTGGTATGCAGATCCCAGGAGGTAAGTCTGAATTACTCTGGCTCTTAGCAAACAAGAATCTGTGTCACAAAACACATTATCACAGTTGGTATTAACTAGTAAGCATCTTAGTAGTTGTCTCTGCAAAAATGCCCAGGTGAAATAGCCCAGACAAGCCAGAAGACCCCTACCTGCATAAAAAATGTCCATGCTGATGAGAATTGGCTGCCCATGACATGGGAACATGCAGCAGTTCTTCCAGAGCTGAAGAAGATACATCCTCCAGCAGCTCCTTTTGTTGCTCTTTTTAAGTGCTTTTTGATAACAATTAAAGCTGATGGATCCTAGCATTAGGTGGGAACTAAACTCAATGGAGTTTCACGAACCCAAAGCAAAAATAAGGACAAGACAATCCACTGGGAATTTCTTTTGACTTCAGGTGTGCTTTCACTCAAAAAGGTGACATGGATTGCAAGAACAGGACCACCCAAACCAATTACCTCAAACACTGACCTGTGGGTCCTGTTCTGACAGTAATTGTATCCTGAGAAAATTCACTTTCACTACCCACAATCCTGCACCTTGGAACTCTCACCTGGCACATCTGACTGGGGTGGACCAAGGAATATTCCAAAAATGGAGCTTTTACATCCCCCGCAGGGGTACAAAGCACAGCGCAAACGGTGTGACTCAGATACTGCCTGGAACATGTAATGAGGATATTAAACTAGATCATCATTTTATAGGTTACCTTATTTTTAATTGGGGAAAAAAAAAAAAATAAAGAAAACACAGAAGCCAACCAACCTACATATTTGGCCTTCGGATGAATTTTTTTGTTTTATGTGACAGCTTTTTCCTCTATTTAAAAATTTGCATAAATACTGTCAAGACAGGGCATGCATGGTAAAGAATATGCAAAATCCTGAGCTAAGCCCAGCTGCCTCTCCCGCTGAGCTGTGCCAGGACAGAGCAGCAGGGCTAATACTGGGAGCACCCCTCCTTCTGCATGTCACTAGGTCAGGGATATGGTCCTGCTGGCACACAGCTCTTCAAGGGAGTCTTTATTGACAGACCCCACACAGAAAGCCCAGTTTGGGTTCACTCTGCCCTTTTCCTGGTGGTGAAGGGGGATTTGCTTATTTTCCTGTGGAAATTGAGCATGAGATGCTTCAATGTGACCTCTCCTGCCAAGAGGGGAGAGCAGGCAGGGAAAGCACGGCAGGGAAAGCCAAGGATGCTGCAGGAACGTGAGGTTGTGTTTACCCACACAAGGGCATCCTGCGTGATTTCACGCAAAATTAATTCAGCTCGTGCAAACTCCCGTGCAGACGCTTGTGGTTCAGGAAGATTTATCTCTGCTAACAGGATTAGGAAAGGTTTAAGCTAAACCAAAAGAGAAGAATGCACACAAGCACATTCACAGCTTAGAAAACAAACAAACACCGAGCAAATCTGCCTTTAGACATGGCCAAAGCAACCAGAGCTCCTTTCCCAGCAGCCCTAGGCACAGAGAGCATGTTATCTAATGCCATCCTCTTTGCTGCTTTTCCTGCTGCACCCCTACCTTACCACCCACTCAGAACAGAAAATTGCTGCACTTTACACCTACATACTGCTAAATAACGTAGCTCACTCCAGAATCTGGCCCAAGTAGCCACACTGGAATATGAAGAGGTGTGCAAAACAGTTAAGAAAATTTTCTTTGTCCCTCTAAGAGGGCAGTGGGCAGCAGTGTGCCTGTGCTGTGAGAGCCTGGCACTGGGCTGCAGTAAGAAGAGACAAAGGCAAAACAGAGAGGCACCATCTGCTATATTCAGCACAAGGAGGCCATTGCTCAAACCAGCTATCACCAAGGCTTCCAAAATCCATACTGGTGGGAAAACACTTCCCATTTAAACAGTCCTTTCACAGTGTGGACACTTGCACAGGTTAATTGAGAGGGCATTTGCTGCCTGCCCCACTAGTACTGCTGCCATCTGTCCTGAGCTCTGCAGCAGTTCAGCTGGAGGTACCATGCAACCCAGCAGGGAAAGCAAAGTTTGCTGCATCCTCCTGGAAGGGCAGGGTGGATCTCCATCTGCAGGGTGTGGTTGCTTTGAGATGGAATTTGGTTGGGACTTTGGGGTAATAACAGGAGTCCCGTGATGTTCAATCTGGAAAGGTGAGGATGTTGGGTTAACATTTTTTCTAAAAGGTTAGGAGCTGTGGTGAGCCTAATCATTCTGGCATGTCAGCCTGAGCTACCTAGGGGGAAGAGCACCACCTTCTGAATTACCAAGTCAAATTGACTGTAGCAATCAACTTCTCCTTCTAAGTCCCCAACCAAAAACAAACAGGCCCAACCCTGCTTAACTTATGAGATCATAGCCCAAGGCAGTGTAGCTCTCTGAGACATCACTGCCTCACCCATCATCTACAAACATCAGTTGTGCAGGGATGGTATGGATGTCTCCCTGATTTTACATACACAGAGATCTCTGACCAAAGACATAACCCCACTAGAAAGTGCCTGCAGCACCACTCCAAGGTGGTAGGCAACCAGCAGAGCCATGGAAAAAAGGGCAGAAAGTGCAGTCATCAGGAACCTGTCCTGTGTGGATTTCTAACCTCTTCTGGCTGTGAAAACCTCTTGCCCAAACTGCTGTTTGTCATTCAAAGCTGCCTTTGTGAACCTTGCCACACCAATGCTTTGCTGCTGCTCAGTTCTACTCTGGGTAACATATTCATCTTCTCATCATCACCTTAGAACCTATTTGCATTGTTAAATTGCTAGAAGAAATTGGTTTTCCTGTGATACCTTCAAATCAAAGCTGCTGGAGCTGGAGATCTTTCCTCTGTTAAGGCACGTTACTAACCCTTAATGGGTTTCTCAAATGCATAATCCATACCTTTCACTTCATAAATCATAGTTTTATTAGTATAGTATAAGTATAGTATTATACTCCTACAATTCATGCCTGGCCCATCACCGAAGCAAAAAGTTCTTGTTGACATTTTCTTGAATCTGGCCTTTTCATAGCATTGGTTCTCTGACATCAGTGCAGGAACCCTCACCACTGCTAACAGAATTAACTTTATTGATCCACACCCTACATGTGACAAAACAGAGGTATGACAACCTGCAGAGGGCCAGGCTGTATCACGTACACCTGTACATGATTTTAGAAGGTCTGAGCTGATCTCAGATGGTCTGAACTCTGGACCCAACACATTTCTTTAGCTACTTTCTACCAACATTTTTTCCCCCCATAAGATGGCTTTTATGAAACAGAAAGAATAAGAGAAAAATAACTATTAATCTCCTAAACAAAAAGAGCAAAAGTGTTGTAGCTGGTACACCTGATAAGCATTTCATAAGTCACATCATCTTGGGTGTTCTGCTTGACAGCTTTGATCCTGGAAATTAGTTCCATTCAATAGTTTCATAAAGAAAAATCATATTAATTAATTCACAATATGTATGCCACTTTTGCAGGCAAAAAAAAAAAAAAAAGCTAAGACGAGCTGACATTATATAGAAGAGCAGATCAAAAGTCAAAATCATCTTGATACTTCGTGAAAATTGGGGGTGGGGAGGTTTAATTTAGTAAAAATCAGTGCAAGATACTGTAAAGGTATCCTTCCTGTCTGCTCAGCACAGGTAAGCTCTCGACTGGTGGATTGCCTGTAGCCTCCCTTACCCTTCAAGAAACGTGTGGACAGATCACAGAGTCCAGGGAAAAGAAATTTGAAAAACATCATCTCAAGCAACCACATGAGCTGGGGTGTTTAGGCAAGGAGAGACCTGGTTACAGGGAGCAAGAGGGATTTCTTCAACTCTGTGACAAGGCCATGCAAGAAAAGGCTTCCAAATCAGCCCTCCTTTAGTGGCTGTATGAAAAACTCACTTTTGATTACTGGATCCACCCCTGTAACAATTGCATGCTTTATGGTTAAGAAAGAAACTTGAAATATAATTTAAGGGAAATCTAAACATTAAAAAACAAAAACAAGTTGAAGAAAGTTTGTCCTATGTCATGATTTGGCTCATAGATAGGAAGATCCAGAATTTTTGATCACCATTTGTAAATGCTTACTTGCTTCCCTAAAGGGCTTTTAAATGGCACCATGATAACCACGTTACCTCTTCCCATTGTCTGTATTTTCATTGACATGGCTATCTTGAGCCTTGAGCAGCTTTCCAAAGCACCCAGGCTGCACAGGGACATGGAGCCACTTTCCCCATTTTATTGCAACTCAGCATCAAATTCCTCCTCATCTCCCTGCAGCACTTTCTAAAACTCAATCTGATTTGCTCTGCACTGACCTATGTGGTCTTGCAGTGCCCTTCACCTCCCAGATTTCAGTCTCTATGCCCTGCAAGCATCAACATCCAGAGTAAATTTTCCCTCCAGATAGGAACTTGGCTTTCTTTCAGAGCAGTCCCATTTTCCTGCCTTCATGCACATTCTTATTTCTGTAATCAAGAGCATGAACTTCCATTAAACAGAAGAGTTTAAATGACAAGTGTTAAAGTAATTTTTTTAACCTATTCTCATTCAGTAGGTGCCTTATTTCCCTGCAGACCGGGCACTGCCTCCAGCCTACTCACAAAGTTGTGCCCTTACTGACACCAGCATCTCATTTTCATCCTGATTTTCAGCTCCTTATAGACAAAAGAAAAAAAATAGCAACTTGTGTGGATCACATCTAAAACCATGTGCATAAGTTCAAAGATAATTAGCCCTTTAGTTGCTAAATGCTGTGCAAAGAACACATTTAACAGCTAAAACTGATTTTAATCTTTGCTTAATTCTTTTGCCAGAGAGTCCCATTCATAGTGAGGCAGCTGTCTAAATATCTCAGCCCCTTGGGGTGAGGAGACAAGGGAGCCTCTTGCAATGCTTGTGGGTGACCTCAGCTGGCTTCTCCCACCAAGAGCTGCTCCCAACTCATTTGGGGCAGAGGATGCCTGTGGGACTAGGCCCCTAAGGAAATGGTTTATCTGTGAAGGGCAAATCTTCTCTCTTTCCTTGGCTTGGGTAGCCTATAATAAAGTTGTGACAGAATTTTGGGTGGTAAGAGTGGCCAGATTAATGCAAAGTGATGGCCATATTAGTAAGGAAGTACATGGATTTGCTTTACATTGCCTTCATACTGGCCAGGCACAAAACCATTGGTCACTGCATCCTTCACCCTCTGTGACAGTAAAAAGAGTCTCCCCTTGAGCTGAAAAGGCTCCTGAACAGCCAGAGGACAACTGCAGAACAGTCACATGACTATACCCAAAATTCTGGGGTTTGACTGATATTTTTTCTTTCATAACACCTTGTCTAAGCTTTGCCATGCTAGAAGTGCCTGCTTGCAATGACACTCCTTAAAAATAAGTAAATAGAACATTTTTTTTAAAATCATCTCAAATTGCCTCCTGTGGAATGTGATTAGACATCAGTACTTTCTACATCCAGGAGTGTGCACATACACACAAAGGGATGACACCAGGACCCAACAACGAAAAATTAACAAATCTCCCCTCTGCAACAGGCAGTACCCCACCCCAAAGTTCATTTACTTCAGTGTCTTAATAGTCTCCAATATTTAGGGAACCAGGACATTAATGTGTAACCAGATGATACTCCTGGCTATGGGGTATATAAGGCCCTGAGATGGGAAACAGCCAAACAGAAGAATATTCCTGTGCCTGTGGTGTGATGAGAAAATGTGCTTTGCTCCTTCTCAAAAAAGCTGGTGCACTCCTCAGCTCCAGACCAAGTCTTATTATCATTTAAGGATTAAAATGCTCATTATGTTTTGTTTTTTTTATTTTTGCTTGACCATTTTCTCTCTTATTGGTCCTTGGGTTCTAAAATATAAGAAGTGGCATAAAAATTGCATTATTTTCAATAAGTTCCTGACACCTAATCAGGCAAGGGTTTCCATTACAATTGCTGGTTAGTTCTTTTCTTCCCCAGAGCCTGGGAAACCATGGTCTTGTGTGAGGAAAGGAGATGAAAACCATGAAACAGAGCTGGGAGAGGACACAAATTGCGAGAGATGTTTGGAAAGCAAGCAGTCACAACACAAGATTTTCCTTTCAGGCCTGTGTTCAGACAGTCTAAATTGTCAGTCAGTCCCTCTGCCAAATATTTCCCAATAGGTGGCTCTCTGTGGCTCTCTGCTCAACATCACACTCAGACTTACGAAAAATTCTCAAGCCTTATGAATGGCAGGGAGTTTTATTTACCCCCATTTACCTGGGCTGTGCACTTAGCTGATGGACTACACAGCACTTTGAAGTGAGAAAGTTCTAGACAGAGGAGAGCTAATAATGAAAATTAACATGAAGAAAAGGCTCTTTAAATTTTCTGTCAGGTTCCCTATAAATGCAGACTGATCTTGAATAAAGAGGTAACAGGACTCAGAAATCACACCTGTGAAATAATACAAAGGCTTATCTAGAATCAGAGATATAAAAAATAACAACAAATCCATTTGGGACCCTTCAGGCTTGTCTGCAAGCCTTATAGTCACCTTCCTAAGAATTCACACCCACAATACAATTATATAAGCCCTCTTCTCTTGCAAAATCAAACAAAACCCACAATCTGTCACAAGACAGGTAGTAAACACATGACAGTTTTGTCCTCAACACTGTTACTTTTCCCAGTTTGCTAGACCTTCTCCCAGTTTGCTCATCCAGGAAATTCTACCTTTTCCTTTTGGACTAAAGCTGGTGGTTGCTGAAGGCCTCCTACAGCTCACCAATGGTCTCAGCATTTCAGGATACAGCTTCAGATCAATGTTCTCAGCTGGAAGGATAAAAATACAAATAAATCAAACCACAACCAAAAAAGCTGCCAACCCCTGGCAACCCAGAAGAAAGCTTATAGTCGTTATATTCATCTGCAGGATGTGAACTTTCCATGCGCTTACTGATTTCTCTTATTAAGCAATCATCAAACACTGATAGGATTTTTTTTTCAGGAAATGGAAGTACAATGTGTTCATTAAAAAAAAGCAAAACAAACCAACACCAGTAGAGCAGGCAGCCAGTTTAAGCCACTTGACATTTCAGGAAATTAAGTTATACTGTGGTCCCAGCTTATAAGTTCAGCAAGACCCACAAGAGAAACTCCTTGGAGACCTGCTGTGCTTTTGTTTCAACAGTGATGGCCACACAGGCTAATTGAGGGCAGGAGCCACGTGCTGTGTCACAGCCCTCCTGATACCCTTCCTCTCTCCCAGAAGCTCCTACACTGCTCACAGTCTGCATGCTCCAGCCAGCTTTCTCCTTTAGCTGCTGAGCATGCTCTTCTGGGGGAGAGGAGAAAAAAAATAGGGATTTGGAGTGTCAAAAAATATCCAGTGAAAATAATAATAAAGTTTCAGAGAAAACCACAGACCTCTGTCAAACAGCTGAATGTATTTTTTGGTGCAAAGTTCAAAGCCCAAAGCATCTCACCCCTGGATGGCAGATCCCATTGGAGCTGCAGGTATTACAAGTACAGACTAGAGATCCAGGGTCAGACACTAAAGCTCACAATCTGAACAGATTTATAGGCTGTTTTTGTCCACATCATTGCCAAAAGGGCAGAAAAGAGGAGGTTGAGCAACAGCAGTACATGGGCCAGCTGTGTGGGAGATGAAGAGACACCCATCCTGGAATGGTGGCAGCAGCCACCAAGGCTGGTGTGGTTCAGCCTATTCCCAGTGGAATTTCTGCTGATAGAAAGGGAAAGACAGTAAACCACCTCATAGGGAAACATCCTCTTCTTTACCTGAGATGAGCTTGAAGCTGGGTGCAGAAGCTGTGAGCCACCACCTGTGGGCCTGTGTCCCAACATGCTCTCACGTGCTATGGTGGCAAGAGAAACACAACTACAGCAGACAACACTCCCCTCCTTGGAGAGGGGGACAGAGAGAAGGGATGTCTGGGAGCTCCTTGGCAGCCTCTCTCTCAGGGGAGTGACACACGTACTCTGATGGCTGAAATTTGCTTGAAGCGTCCAAGGGCTGCACAAGTACAAAGACAGTCCAGGCTGCCAGCACTCCTGGAGCTCTCCACATTTTCACCTCCAAAAGGCTCAGATGATCTTTGAAAGCTTGCAGGATTGCAGCCAGTTGCTACTATTCCCAGTTAAAGGTACCTCTAAGGTGTCACATAGGGAACCACTTTCTCCTGTCCATTTGGTGTGTGCTGAGGGTTTCTTTCAGCCCACTGAAGTGATCAGTATTTGCAGGATGTGGCTTTGGACTGATTTGGGAAGGGTAGCTCCTCACTACTACTACACTGTGTAGACAGCCTGGCTAAGGGCAACTTCCGTACCTAGCTCAGCCTTTAATCAGTCTGTGACATCAGGCACACAGAATAAAACAGTCCTGAGGAGCAAATGACCTGAGATCACCCAGTTGGTCAAGAGAGGATCAGGCAGCCATCAGTGCCTCCCTGTCCCCATCACTCTGGCAGAGCCCTGTTCCTCAAAGAGGAACAGTCAGGGATGAATCAAACCCAGCACATGCCCAGTGAAGAATTATGAGACTATAAAGCAAGGCAGCTACAGACCAGCCTAACCAAGGAGTAGCCAAAACCTTTTGTGGAAGGGCCACTGAGACTCCCATCATATCCCAACCCCAGTAACATCTGCTCCATCGTTTGCAACGTGATCATACAGAAAAGTCATGCGAAAGTAAAACGCTTAATAAAAGCACTAATGCTGCAAGCATTCACCTCCATGTAGGCGTGGAAACCTTCAAGTTTCCTTTTCATTATACGGATGGGATCCTGCTTTTCATTGGCACAATAGAAAATAGCCACAAAAATTCCACACACACAGCATCAGACCCCACGACCAGCCTCGACACGCAGAGCGTCAGTAATAAAACACACCCCTACAGGGATTTAGCACTTTGGCTTGTGCTCAGCTGGGGGACTTGGGCAGGACTTTTGCTCTTCAGACATAAAAAAATATTAATTATAATCAGCTCTGCCATTATTCCAACCCCCACATCCCCCCTTCCCTGTTAGCAAAAGGAAGAGGAGCCACGTGCTGATGGGATTGTGGGTTTTCATGAACATGATAGGGCTCTGTGTGTGTGTATTGCATTTGCCCTGGAAATCAAACAGTAACTTCAGCAAAGGCATCCTGGGAAGGGCTCTCAGGTGGCAAAAGAGAAATTCAGGGAAATGTTCCTTTATTCAAACAATTGCAACAGGTGGTGTAGGTACTTCCTTATGCACATATGCAGGCATCCCTCCTTTCTGTCCATCACACACATCCCCTCTGCCTCAGACACTCTTGCACAACCGGATGACAAAGTTTTCAACTTCAATCTATGCAGGACCCACAACACCTCTCTTACCAACCTACCATCCCTGATGCATTTGTCCTCCTCACCTCTACCCTTCCCAATAAACATCCTGTCCTGTCCTTCTGACCACAGGAGTCCCCAAAGTGTGGAAACACACCAGTGGTTTTGCAGTGATACTACAACAGGTAGCCAAAAGGGCAGGCCAGAGAGTGCACAAGGTCTGAAAAGGCCAGCCAAGGCAAGGACATCTCAGGGATTCCTGAAATTATCTCCTTCCCTATAGACTACCTTTTACTCCCTTTCTAACTGTCTCTTCCCATGAACTGCAGTGTCCTGCAGCACTCACCAATCAGTGGTTAAGTGAGGTGTCATGCACCAGAGTTTGAGAATTAGCTCTTTGCCAAACGCCTCCCCATAAAGGTGTGCAAAGCTGCTTCCACAACACCTGCAAACTTTCCCCCTAGGGTCCTGGTTAGACAAGTTGCAAGGTGCAAGTCCTGATTTTCCACTACACCCTTCCACTGCACTGTCATTTTCTCCTTCCAGCTCTACTCCACCCATGAGCTATCCTGCTTTGGCCTTTTACATGGTATCTAGTCCTAAAGCTTGACAGGAATGGTCTCCTTCCTAACTGTCTGTGTAGTGTCTACCAACATGGGCCTGTAGTCCACATCTTAAGGTTTCAAGAGGGAAGGTGCAAACCCATAACACCAAGGGTCACACAACTAATTTTTTTTTCATTAAAAAACCTGGAAAGAGGCAGGAAAATGCAGACACACTGGTGTACCTCCCTTGTCTTACACGTGCTCCCATCCTTTAGAGTGTAGCTGCATTGCAAATAGAGTTTGGGAAGAGCATGGGACTCCAGGCAGGACCACTGAGCAGGCCAGGCCATCCCTGGACATGCTGCCATACATCTGTGCTTCCCACAGCTGGCTGCAGGGCTTAATCTGTAATTGATCCAGGTGGACGATTATGAGAAAGACTGGGCTCCAACACAGGATGGGGGAAGAGTAAAGATACACAGGGCTGGAGTAGAAACACAGTAGAAAACCCTTCCAGCATCATTTTCACCTTCAGGGCTGCTGCTCACACCTTCACCTGGCCATGCACCCTGCCATGGCCAAACAGGTACCCAATGCTGCTCTTCAGGTCTGTTCTGCCTTTGCTTTGTAAGGTGTTGGCCACCACACTTACATGCAAAGCCAGGCAAAATCCAGCCTATCCTGGAGAGCTCTGCTCTGAGATGATGCCTGGAGGCTACATTTCACCTCGCAGGCACACACTGCAACAGGGCACTGAGATGCTACAGCACATATGGCAGAAGTCATCTTGCTCAAGGAAGACACTGACTTTTGTTATTCTCCATGGCTGGTTCATCCATGACAACGGTTTGTTCCTACTCCAGCCATCTCTTTGTTCATTTTGGGGACACTAGGAGAACAAGACTGCCTGCTCCTGGTAATTCCCATTTAGGAAAGATGCCCTCTTTCTTCACACAAATGCCAGCAGGCTCTACTACCAGAAACAGAAGGACACGCTTATCAAGAATCTGCCTGCTTAAGAAGAAATTTGAATTTCAAGCACTTTTCTAGTTAGACTTGTTTGGGACAAACCACTGCAACTCATTATGCTTCAACTTCTTCATATGGAAATTGGAGGAATATAAGATTTCTCAAGCTCATAAAAACCTAAAAGGGACAAAGGTTAAATGGTTGCTAATAAAGTCCCCACTTGCTTCAGCAGCATCTGTCCAAATGTAACTGATATCCATCTAGCCTTGGTAAAAAAGAGGTCAGTAAGCAGACAGAAAACTCTTTGACCTACAAGAAAGCCATCCTTCTGTCAGTGGAGGCTTGCAAAATGCTCAAGCACCTATAACCACCGCCCTTCAGCTCTGAGATTTGAAGACGGGTAAAAGCAGGCACTGGGCTCATACTGGGAAGCAGAGAGGTCTCTCAGAAACATGACACCTAGATGGGCAAAGCGTAAATGCCCGAGAAATGTTTCTGTAGGGGCAGAACATTGGAGGAAGCTGTGAAAGATCCAGCTCAGCAGCTCAGACCATTGCCCAAAATAACTGGGTGGTGGCATGTGGGCTCCTCCCCCACCAAGCCCACCAGCAAACGCCCCAGCAATCCCAGCGCACGCTCACCCCATCATCACGCTTTGCTGGCCATAGGTGGTGGACAGCACCCCACCCTGAGAAAGCATGGGGCATTCTTGGCACTTTGCACTGCAGGCAAGGTCGTCAGACACGGTGACAGATTCTTTGCCTGCCATATCCACGGAGGAATGCAGGGGAATATGATCCTGCCCTGAGCAAGTGCCAAGTTTGATTAGGGCTGATCGCTCTGAGATCCTTCCTGTGAGGATCTTGCAAAGAGGGAGTTGCTTACCTCCCATAACAAACCCAAAGACAAGACATGAAGGTTTGAGAGGATTTTGGTGAAGCCACTCAGCAGAGTGGCAGAGCCCATGAGAACAGACAGCCTTTCAGTTAGGAAGTACAGTGGAAAGTGACACTTCTCCCAGTGCCCTACAATCCAGCATGCATAACCCACCACAAATGGACATGGCAGAGCCTTACAAGAATCCCTTGCAACTTGGCACTAATTTGGCCCTTGGAACAGGGAAACACTGACATGTTCCAAAATGATCCGCCTCACAAGGCTCAAATAGCTGGCTGAGCAGAGCTGGGATCCACTCTCATTCTCCTTCGGGCACCCTCTGTGGGACTTTGAATAGGTCCTGCCTCCTCTGCTTCAGTTTTCCACTGAGGAGAACTGCTCTTTCTCGCTTCAGCAGAGAGCTGTACCTAAATGCATTAACTGAAAAGACACCCCAGTGTCATGGAGATGGCCTCACCCCACCCAGCTCTGGAGCACACATCTCAGAAGATTTCCCTTCTTTTGCTCTGCAGCAGCACAGCAATGCTATCACTGATGCTTCAGAGGTCTGCTGAGGCCCAAAGGGCTCCAGAAGCAGAGCCAAGTCAATGTACAAGGTTCCCATGGTGTTTCTGCACCTCCAACAGCCCTAGAAACTGGAAGTACCACCTTGGCAAAGATGGCCACAAAATGACAGCTCAAATCCAAATTATATTTCATTTCCCCATGTGCAAAATGCATACCAGTTCTTATGTGTTGTCTTTCTTCTCCCTGTGATGGAAACCCATCCTGCTTCAGCCAGAAAACAACAAAGAAAACTACAGAGGCAGCAAACATTAGCCAAATCGTGTCCTAAAGCCTCCCCACACATACATTTTCCCTTCCACCATCTGCTTTGCAAATGCAACAAACTAAACTAAACAAGCTCCCGGTAGCTAAATTCCTTGCATCTCCGAAAGCACATGGATCCCTGTGCCAAAGTAAACAATCTCATGGAGAGTTTACATAAAACAAGTGAACTAATTTCATCATAAACCAAGGAACAACAAATCGGTTCAAAGCCTGCCATAGTACGTTCTGTGGAAACATCCCCCAGCAAGGAAAGGAGTAAAATAACCATAGTGGGATGTTCAGTGCATACCCAGCCTGGCACCCTTACCTTCAAACCAAGTGTAGGAAGTACAAACCTCCTCTTCCTACAGGTCTCATACAGAATAATGCCAGCTGTTGCTGCAGGTTTAGTAGCAGTGCAATGCAAAAGGTAACAAAGATGATCCATTCTAAAAATCAACAGAAGGAGAAGGGATGATGTGGCTGTGTCACCCTGGTGCATGGGAGAACTGCTTATGGGCTGGTTGAGAGTTGCATCCAGTGCAGGAAGCCATTGCAGCACAATGTGCGTGCACTCATTCACACCAACATGGTGATACGGCGATGGGAGGAAAAAAAGAAAGGAAAGAAGTGTGTTTTCCTCACATGGAGATTTCTTTTTCCTTGGGTTTATGTGCACACCGAATTCTGGGATATTAACAAGTGTCTAACAAGCCAACACAAAACAAATCACCAGGCTGAGAGTAGAAAATGCTGGGGAGCAGAAAGATGAGCTCCCACTTCATACAGGACTGGAGCTGGCCTGACAGGTATTTCCCAGGTCTCCTTCGGGAAAAGCCCTAGAACCACAGCTCCATCTGGAGTCTCAGATTTGGCCAAATGCAGGCTGAGGTCATCCCCACACAGACTGTCTAGAAATCCTACTTGGAGTTTGACTTTAGGGGCTCAGGATTGGAGATCCGCTCCTTCAATACATCAGCCACCAAATTCTGTTCTTTATAAAGATACACTCTGATGTGTCCTAGGTGAATTCATATTAAACCCAAGCTTACACCAAAAGAAGAGAATCCAGATAGACTTTTCCATTGGTTGGGAAACAGATTCTAATTAAACTGTGCAATTTTCCCAAAGAGGTAGCATTGTGCAGCTCAAACTCAACAGCTCCTGTCAGAGCCCAAAGTGGGGAGATTCATCCAAGTCACCCATTAACCTGCTTTGTTATCAATTTTTTTCAAGTCATCCATGCTCATGGCATATTTCCATTACAAGGACTCATAAAAAAGATGTTTTTTGATCCAGACTTTAAAGACCCTAAATGCACATCCCAGAGCATTCACTCACCCATGTCACTGCCAGGACTGCAAAAAGTGCCTCCCTTGGAGCAAAGGAGCTGCATGGTGGCACTTCTCCCATGGACCAATACAGTGATTTTTCAAAAGCTGCTACCAAGAAAAAAAAAGCAAAAGGAAAATCCATCCCTATAATCACTTCAAAGCACATTGATTTGCAGTCAAAATGCAGCAGATTATTCTCACATATCCCAGCTCCTGCAGAGACCCATGGAAACCCATGTGGCACTCCAAGCTCAGAGACTTGAGAAAGAGTCTGAATCCCAGGGGCCTTGCTAAGTATTACAGACAATTCTCTCTGGTACCAGTTACAGCAAGGAATCAGGAAAGATGACATATTAAAGAAGTGCAATAGAAAAAAAGTGGTGTTTTCTCATTACACATTTCTGGAGGTGACATACTGTGGACAGCAACTGAAACAATAAAATGCATTCCAATATTATATATAGTATTGATTATTTGATGGTCTCCTTTTAAATCAGTAGCTTTAAAAGCTCTTATTTAAAAAAAATGCTGAAATAGATGGAAGTTTAGTTTGGATACAGTCTGTGCTGGCATAAATAAAATACAGGTCTATGGATAAGAAGGGAATTAGAGTGGATATGAGTACACAAAAATTACTCAAATCAGCTTATAGATTTAATGCATTCTGCTGACAGTGGTGGTGGGGGAGGTTGTTTATTTAATCCAGAGAGTTTTTTAGGCATACTGAAAAACAGAAATAGGAAAGACTAACCCTCTATTGCTAGATCTCACTGCAATTTGAGGTTTGCCTCTCCATTTCTATGGCTTGGAACATTTGCTTCTGAATGCAAAATTCAAATGAATATTGCTCAGGTGGCACTGTACAGTCCCCACTTTGCTAATGTCTATACTGGAGCAGACAAAAAATGGGCAAAACTACTTTGGAGGGCAGCTGGGGAGTGATGGAAGCAGCACTCCATAGCTTTGGAGTTATCCAGGTTTATCTACACATCACACTGTATGCTCCCTGGTTCTCATAATTAGAGTGTCTAGACAGGAGATGATCCAGCAGAGCAGCAAGTAAAAAAGGTTTTGCAGAGATTTTCAGAGGAGCCCATCTCAAGCAGTGACTACAGAATAATGACAGACATCACAGTTGCAGAACCTAGCTAAGACCAGAGCAAATTTTGAACCAAGTAAAGGTCTTTTCATAGCCATTCACATCCCAAAAGAACTGCAAAATCAGAGCACTGATAGCTCAAACACTCAGGAGGGCTCAGAGCTTTTGAACAAGCATCAGACTAGAGTTTTCTGCAAAAGTAATTCCAGCTGCCTCAGCTTCATCCACATACTGGCATTTAGCAGCCTCAACTTGTGTAAACCAGCTTCACTCCACTGAAGTCAATAACAATTGACACCAGCTGAGAATCTGGCTCTCGATGTGGTTTAAATATAGTCTAAAGAAAGAACTTATAGAAGGATTGCCCAATCCCTCATGTCCATTTCCCCCTTGGGCTAGGACAGAATAAGATTGATTTTTTTTCTTTATAATTTAGCTCCAGTTATTTTTAACAACATTATGAGCTCACATTTATTATAGCACCTTCCATCCTCCAGCAGCCAGGCTGTCATTCAGGCTTCACCAAGAATCACAGAGAGGGATGGACACAGAACCAGGATGGAAGCACTTTGGGATGCAACATAGCAGATACTCAGCATGCACTCAGAAGACTGGCCACAAACACAATCAGTGAGAGTACTAAGATAATTCAGCTTCAGCATTGCAAGAGTAAGCCTGAGCCATTTTCACAAGGAGGAAATTTAAGGAGTAGCTTAAAATCCTCCCTTGAGCTGTCTATGAGATAGAAAGGATGTTTGTACAGCAATGCAGGATGTCATGGTCACACACTGTGGCCCTGCACAAAGGCAAATTACACAGTACTGGGGAAAAGCAAGTGGGAGGGACCTTTGAGAAAGAAAAAGTAGCTGGGTCACTCCTACTGTGACAAACCAGGGCTCTTTGGTATTGGCCCATCTCTTTGGCTCAAATGTCCCTGCAAAGCCAAAGGATGAAGGTCTGCAGACATGGCAATCTCCATGCACAGAACGATCAGGCTGTATGAGCCTCCAAAACCTTAGCCATCACTCAGCACTGGTTGCCAACCAAGGCAGGCAGGTGATTGGTTTTGGAAAGCTCAAAGGTCTGACATCCCTCACCTACCCTTTTTCAACATGAGAGAGAGAAGTTCAGAAAGTACAACAGGAAAAATAGGCTGTCTTGTGGGCTTAAATCTGTGCAGTTATGCTAGAGTGACACCAAGTTTTGTCAACAGTGGTGTAGTCCTTTTAACCTGAGATCATAGCAGGAAACCAGGGCCCACTCAGATCCTACCACATGGGAATGGATCGGAAACAAAATCTTCCAGATGGTCCCCCTCAAGCTACTACAGAGCAATAGAAATGCAGCAAATAAGAGCTGTGGCCACCACCCAAATGCTCCATCAAAGACATGAACTCTGGCCTCTTAAAAAAAAAAAAAAAAAAAAAAAAAGAGAAAAAGAAAACCAATACAAACAAAAACCCCCCAGATCCATTAATGAAAACTAAAGCACAAGGCAAGGGGTGATGAAAACAAATAAAACTAGGGCTGTAAAATGCCTGGTATGTAAGATGTGTTGAAACTTGCTGACAGCAGCTTGAGCAGACATTCACATGCAGCCGTTCATAAGATGCACAGTAATTACTTTCTCCGGGAGGCAGCATTATGATGATTTCTTTAAGCAGAGCACAATATCTCTAGCAACAGGATATAATTATAGCAAAGGATATACCTCTTAACCTCTTTCTCCCCACCAGCCAGTTCAGGGGGCAGATCTGGGAGCCAGGAGTTCTATGGTGAGGGTGAAAGTAGTTTACCCTGTGCTGCTGCACTCGTTACCTAGAGCCAGGCACGCTTCTGGTGGGAGCTCCTGGTGGCATTGCTCTCACAGGAACATGATCCTCTCCCCCTCGCCTCTGGGTGAGACACTCCCAGCACTGCAGGACTTTGACAGGGCTGGCAGCAGCCACCAGGCCACCAAAGGAGTTCGGCACAGTCTGCCTGCTCTGGGCTGACACCTCGGTGGTAAATAAATAAATACCAAAAGCAAACAGGCAAGGGAATGACTCAGGACTGGAACATGCTGGCAGCACTATGAGGCAGCAGGACTTCTCACCTCCAGACTTCCTGGCCCCAAAGACCCCACTCTGCAGAATCCCTCTGGGGAGCTAGCTGATGGGCTCTGAAAAAATACTCAAGGCTCCCATGTAAGCACTGGTATCATGACTAGCACAGGCTATGGTGTCTCCAGGGGATGGATGCCACTTCCTGCTGATTTCCTGGCTCACCTGCAGCAGCCAAAATGCCAGAACTGGTCCTGTTCTGCTCCACTTCCACAGCCCTCCTGTACAGAAGCAGAGGAAATCTTATTGCTGCAGCTGTTGCATTGATTTATGTAAGATCCAGAAACAGAGAGAGATGCAGGCAATGACAGAAACCTAACAGCTGTGTGCTCAGCTGAAGGACTCAGTCTTTCACATTGCCTCCATCCATTCCCACTACTCACTTCTCCAGATTCCTCTGGAACAGCGAAATGTCCAACACAGTCAGTGGTGGTCAGTGAGTTTTGCTGCACTGGGATGCATCTCATTGTGAGGTCACACTTGAAGACCAGCAGGTATGAGGTTGTGAGCACCACAAATTGCTTTTATTTATTTCAGTCTTCAATCCCAGAGAGAAAAAGTAAAGAGTTAATCCTTGTCCCCAGACCTCTCCACCCCAAATCAAAAATGCAGTGCTGCATCTGACCCTAGGCTCTGCTGTTAATAGCCCACACACTGATTATCTGAAAATCAACATCAGAGCTCAACCTTTTTTCCAAAACCAGGCACAGTAGCAGCGCTCAGTGGCTTGGGCTCTCCATGCCAGATACTGAGAGCAGAGAATCTGGGATGCTTTCAGAGTCCTTTTTCAAGATCCAGACAGGTTTCCATTACAAGATAGAAGATGTTTTTTTTTGTAGATGAGAGACTGGAAATCTTCTTTTTCTAATATAAAACAGCTAAAATTAAAGAATAACCAACATTTTCCTCGCTGGTCTGGAAATTGCGTTACAAGTGAGAATCAGCTTGGTCCAAGTTTGCAAGCTGTGATATCAGTAGGAGAATTTCCCTTCACATTTACAAAAGGAAATGAATTTTGCATCCGCCGGATGGCAGTGTAGGGAGAGCAATCATATTAGTCATAGTATTATTGTTTTCCTTTTAAGCCTCTCAAAAGTGATTGCAGACACAGCAATTCATTGCTTATTAAGATCTCCCTGCATTACAACCAGGGAAAAAAAATCTAGGTCTCATTAATAAACCATCTTCTAGGATCTCTATAAGAAGACAGACTTTGATTAGCCAAGATCGTTCAATAAATGATTTGGCTTGTCTGACAAAGTGAAATGATTGATTGTAAAGAGTGTGCTTTAAATAGTTCACTCTTTGTAATAAAAGCAAAGGCTTCAGATAGAAATACAAATAGTAAAATGGCAGTATTTCTGCTTCCAGAGAAGACACTCCTTGTACCAGGCTGGTGGGTGCTGGCAGCATACACAAAGTTCACTTGAGAATTCTCACTCAGCATGGCTGAATTATTCTAAGCCTGAAACTGGAACATCTACAGCTTCCCTTGTGAAGCACAATTGGTGAGCAGGGAAGTCTGTTCTACTCCCAGACATAGCACCACATTAGGTGCTGGTTAGGGACCAGCTATTTCTTTCCTGCATAGAAGAAAACTGAATAACAAAGCTGTATGTTAAAATCCATGTAAACAATATTGCAACATCATATAACCAAGAAGATAGCCCCAGTGTAATAAGACATGGGAGAAAACAGCGCTTGGGAAGCCAACCCACAGGCCATCCTATTCCACTAGAGGGCAATAGCAAACAAGCGACAGAAAACTGGAAGCAAGAAGTCGATTGCGATGAAGTGGTGAAGCTCAGTGATGGTGAAATGGCCAAGCTGTGTTTCCCGAGGCAGGAGCCGCGGCTGCCCGCTGCGCCCCGGCGCTGCCGCACGTCCCCCGCGGCACCGCAGGTACCGCCTGCCCTCGGCTCCGGCCTTTCGCTCCTCGGCTTAGGCAGTGGAAAATATCCACACATGGCTTTGGTCTAGAAAACAGCCACAAGTAAAAGAAGTACTTTCTGCGGGGTGTATTTAAGCATCATCAAATAGGTGGTCAGATGCCGCTCTGAACAGATGATTGATTCAACCTCACACAACAGTCGACTCCAGATGTTGCAGGGAGCGAGAAAGATCAGGCTGCTGAAGTCTTTCCATCTCCCTATTTGGTTTACAGAAGGGAAGGTTAGGAGGTGATTTGATCTAACTCTATTAACATTTCTCAGCAGGGGACTGTGAGAGATGCTAAAGGACTTCAAAAGCTAATAAACAAAACTATAACCAGATCCAGAAGCTCAAATTAAAAGCTGGAAAAAATCAAACTGGAAATAATACAATTATTTAAAAATTAAAACTTGCAATAACACCAGTATTTAATCTGAACTAATTTGAACAAATGATGTAGGGGAGAGTTTATTCTCCACCCTTGGAGCTCTTAAAACAAGATTTTCTGTTAAACTACAGCACATGCTTTAGGACAACAGTGAATTATTAGCCTTGATGCAGACATTACAGGTACAGGTCTCGTCTGAATGAGGCAAAAGGTGAGATTAGATTAGCAGCGTGGTCTCTTTGTGTAATTACAGTCTACAAATGTCAAGGTTCTTGTCACAAAGAATTGACTGTCAGCTATAGGGACTGACTCCCACCTTGACTTCAGTCACCTTGACTTCTCACTTCATAGGCTGTGTGGACACAACAGTGACAGCAGTTCCAAGGACTGTCACATGGCCTTCAGCTAATAGGGCAGCTTCTCTTGCCCAGTCATTACCTGTCTCTACAAAGCAAAAGCCATGAGCTTAAAGAAGCTCTTCTCTACACCAAAGTGTCCAGGATTAACAGGCCATTCTGTACCCAAGCTGCAGTACTGGTCCCTGGGCTGTGGTACCAGCTGAGAAGAGACTTGGACAGAGCTGATACACGAGAGAGATGGAGAAGAGGTATGGGTCAGTTTCAATGTTTTGAGGCCTCCAGAGAGGCTTCCAAAAGCATCAACAGCATTGAAGCATCACCAGTCTCAGCCCAGCCCTTGTGAGCTGCAGGGCAGACAACACCAACATAAACAAGAGCTCAGCCTTTCTCATCAGAGACATGGAGCAATGCTATTCCAACTGTGATCTGCTTCCAACCTAACCAAATGCCAGTGCTTTACAAGACTGGACAGTTATAAAACAAGCCAAATGTGATGACAGTGCATTGGCCTTTGCAATTACTCTGAGGCATTTCTCTGTGGAAACAGCATGGGAAGGTGCAGGACCGATGCAGGCAGAGAGCAGCAGCTCACAGCACTCAGTGTTTGTGTTCTTCTGTGGAGGAATGGCTTGCAGATGCTTCTGAGTGTTTTGTCAAGGCTGAAAGGTGTTGCAAGTGATCTGAGGGAGCACTCTGGGAGACGGCACAGACACAGCGCCAGCCAGGACACAATTGCCCCCTGAGCTGGAATGGGAATGCTGGCTCAGGGGACTACACCTGCCAGGCCCCCAAAGGTTCCCTCCCAAGGGGCCTGCACCTGCCTTCAATTGCTCCACATGCTGGGCTGACAGCTTAGTTTTCTAAACTGGAAAAAAATACCAGCAAATTGAAGCAAAAGGATTTGAGGTGTAAAGGACTGTAATGAGGATGTGTTTGGACATTGTACTATTTTGTTAGATGGGATATGCCCTAGTCCAACTTCCTCCAAGCACTGCCTCCATAACTCATCTGAGCAAGTCCCCCCTCTCCTTCTTCCCACTAACCACAGTAGCCTGTAGGAACCCACAGATGTCACCCCCCCGCTTTCTTCAGGCTTCAATTCTCACATATCTGCTCACATCTCATCTAATACCTGCAGCCTAACCTTCATAAGGAAACCCCATCTGAGGGGCACTACTATTTACCCAAAGTGATCAGCAATTAAACCCCATCTCTTTGAATCATCTTGCAACAAGTCATACAAATCAACAGTTTGAACAGCTTTTCTGGGCAGGTCATCTCCAAAGCAGAAGGTCTGGAGTGACTGTGGCTGTTCCCAGGGCCACAGGCATGTGAGATGTCCCTTTATTCACACCGACACACGTAAAGCAAACACCATGATCCTGACAGTAAATGATGGAACCAAGACCACACTCCTGCGCTCTCCTACTCAATTTGCAGAACAGAAGAGAGGAGGTTATGGGGCAGCAAATCTGATACAGGCAGGTGTCAGACTAACACAGTGCTGGTGGAGGCAGGAAAGTGAAAGCATCTAGGTGGGAGTGGAAAGCCAAATTACAGGTCGAAGGGTTAAGAGAAGAGAGCCCATTATTCATTACTACTACTGTGTTCCAGGCATAAGAAACATTTGGAGGTAATTAGCGGGAGAACAGAACAATGCACTAGAGAAAGCAACAATGCCCTGGTTCAACCCAGCAGATGAGCTCCGTGCTCAGAGCAAATTGGTCTAAAATAAGTATTGCTCCATCTCAAAACCAGAAAGGTGTGACCTACTTCTCTGACCCTGGCATCAGCTGGCAGGAAGGGAATTGACAAAATGATTCTTCGTTCCCATCACTGGAGATGGAGCATATATTCAGTTCCATTTCAGAAATAAAAGCCAGCAGCTTTTCCAGCTGATTTTGGGTAACTAATAACACAGAACTGCACTCATTAACTAAGCTGGCTTGTATTGTAAAGAGCTCCAAGGCAACAACTAAATGGACTCGATATTAACAGCTATGATAGTGTCAGTGTTACTTAGAAGCCTTAACTAATAGCCTTAACATTTTCAAATGTAAAGTATACTCAGTTTTTAAATTATTTCAAGGGCTTTTTTGAAATTTTGCTCCCACATAGCCGCACTTTTCAAAACTGCAAATACAGGACTTGAATACTAGGCTTTATGCAAGACCTGGGAAGCACTTTGGTCCTTCTGTGATGAACATTCCCAGAGAATCATAGTTACACAACTGTAGTTCTGAAAGTAATTTTCCAAAAATATTTAGAAGTTGCAGTGTCGAACTAGTTTAATTTTATTGCTAATTGATTATTTGGATATTGTCTTTCAGTGAAGATACTCTCCGACACTGAGCTTGCTGATTACAGGGTTCATGCTCTAAAGAAGAAATTAATACTTCAAGTTTCAAAGTTTGGGGAAGGAGGGAATATTTTGAGGTCTCACAAGAAATTATTTTGTCAGTGAACTCGTGGGCTACAAGCACATAGTGTATCCTGATACCCCACTATTTGCCAGCACAGAAAATCTCAAAATTTCCTGGGTCCCAAAGTGTCTCAGTGAAAGATAGATGGGCACTACTTGTATTTCATAGGCACAAAAATTTCTGTCTATAGGCAGAAATTAAGACACCAACATCTACCCTTAATAAGAGTACATTTCCCAAACATTTTCAAACCTTACACAAATCATAACTTCAGCTGAACTGGCTTGAAAGCCACTCTGTTGCATGTTGTGAAGATGTGCCAAAGTGCAGGACCAACAGCCTGTCCCAATGGGAAAATGGTAACATAAATGAGCATAAATATCCTTAGCAACTTCACATAAGGAAGAACAGGTCCCATTGCATCTTCCCTCCTCCATCCTCCTTTGCCAGATGGGGTATTTGAAAATTAAAGCAAATATATATAAATACACTATTGCAAGGACAGACAAGCGCTGGCATGAGTATTGCTGCTAAAAGCAGCTATTACCTCCAGTCCAGGAATAATGAAGAGGAGCAGACAGCAAAGAAGAGCAAGAAATGAAAGCAGGAGGAAAAGTCAGTGGCAGGGACAAAATTCCAAGCACAAGAACAGAAAATTAGTCCTTGTATTGGAGGACTCTACAGATGTGGATTCCTATTTTCTGCCAGAAACTCCCTGGATCTCAGAGCATATCTGGTACAACTTTATAGATCCTGGGGAGCAGATATTTGAAGAGATGACTCAACAGAGAATATTGTGTTCCCAAAACTAGTGGAAGAAGCCTATTGACAGTGCATCTTTCTGTTGCCAAATGGTCAATCAGTTGTTGGAGAAATCTGGATATATTCCCTGTGCTGTCCACATCAAGTGGATAACAGTAATATTTTTGAGAGCAACTTCCTCTGTGCACATACTAGCTAAAAACTGCCTTTGTGAAATGACCTTCTTCATCCCCACTTTGTCTGATTGTTCCAGTCACAAATTCTTTGAAGGGACTGACTAAGGCTCAGGGCTTGTGTGAACATCACCCAACATTTGGAAATGCAGCATCAGTTTTGGCCTCTTGCAGGCAACACGACATAAAGGGCAGACTTAGCACCTTCAACTGGGATTTAGCAACAAGGTATTTCAGTGACATCTGGAAAGAAAGCTCTCTGATCATGTTGTAAAGCTGGGTTGAAAGATTTTAATATTGTTTTAGCAAGACCAACCTCTCCAAGTGGGAAAGCCATTTACTCAATCTCTTCTACTCTTTTCTGCCTTTACCTGCTTCAACAATGTCAGGTGATGCTTCTTATATGAAGTGTTCCTTTCTACAAAAGCAGAAAATGAGTTTTGGTTATGGACTTGGCCTGAGCAACAAATCAGCTGCAAAATGGGTTGGTCCTGAGGCCAGATCCAATCTTAGTAAACAGTGGGAACATTCACTGCCCTAACTTTGTGATGGAAATGGATACCTTGCAGTAATTCTGACCTAAGGTATCTCCTCCTTTCAACAGTCTTCAGGCATCTTGAATAACCCGTGAGTATTTCAATGCCAGTTCTCTATCAGTGGTGTTGGCTCCACCAGCAGCTCTCCATTCTCTTACTGGTATAAATGGTCACCTTCCTTCCAGCCACATAAGCCTTCACATCCATTTGGTGGATGACACCTCAGGCTGATATTCAGTTATTTTGTACACAATTGGTTTCCAAAGCACCTAACCATGATCTTCCCCTATCTACTTCTACATTTTCAAATGGTTTTGTGGGATGTAAGAATTGTTAGGAGTGGCAATAGATGTTATTCTTGTCTCTGCTAAATCAAGGGTGCCACCTGCAAAGATTATTCAGTTCAGAACATTTACACTCCCAGACAAGAGTGCTGTGCCACCTATTAGACTGAAGAGTTGTCATTTGCCAAATGCTAGGATTCTCTTAACTAGAAATAGATACTGCAGAGAAGCACCAAGTTGCAGCAAAACGAAGAGCTCTGGCATCAACTTTTATTGTTTCCTTTAAAGAAATAGAGAACTTTAAAGTGAAACCAATAATGCTTTAAGTTCCCATCTCCCCTTGTCTGCTCTGAACAAGTCAGATCCACTGATATTGGACGTTATTATCTAAATGAAGAAAATGGTAATAACTTCAAAAATGGATCCAGAATTTGTAATCAATACATGTCTGAGCACTTTTCAGAAAGGATAGTATAATTATCTCATTTTATGAGTGATTAACTGCATTTTAGTAGTGGGATAACTAAGGCACAGGAAGAGGAGTTAACCTGCTCAGTTGGCCAATGAAATACAGAGAAACAGTGTGAGATATCCCGAATGCCCATCATGTGCCCTCCAGATAACACTCTTGCTAATATAACCAATTAGAAACATTACATATCACCCATCTTCAAAGAATTTCAGAAACAGTGAACAGACCTCATCAGTGTTAAACCACCCTGTGGATCTCGGTATCCCATTGCATCATCTGCTTTGATCATCTTTGCTCTGTGCCTATAACTCAAGTAATTAATAGTTACCATTCTAAGAGGAGTGAGATAATTGACTTATCTAGTAATCACTTCAGAAAGATTATTATTAGAAATAGGTCTGCATTCTAAATATACACGTTCCTCTAGATGAGCTAGGCCAAATACCAGCTACATGTGAAGCAACATCAGCACTGAGGTCAGCACAGTTCAGGTGTTTGGGCACCTGTCCTGTGTGCACAAAGCTCATGTGCACAACTCTGCTGCACCTCTCCCAGCCTGGCCAAGGCTTCTTTCCAGCAACCCATCACCCACACCATCACCACAGCCTGACCCCACAAGAACCTTTGTGATCTCTCAGCCAAATCCCAGGAGCTGGAGTAGTTTTCTCTGAGCTCTTGGCAGCATGGACCTTCCATGGCTTGGTCAAGCACTCCTGGCTAAAGTCAGGAAATATTGCAAAAGAATAGTAAAGTATACCTGGCAATAAAAGAACACAGCTAAAATATAACTGCTTCAACTTGATTTCCAGGTCATGAGTTCAGTGATAATTGTGTAGGTGGTGCCTTCATAGAAAGTCATTAACAGTAGTTTCTTTTACATCCTGTACTCCATAGCAGCCAAAAAAATTGCTCAGCTACCCTTCACCTATCTTCTATCTGGCTAAAATAAATAAAAACAATTTTTTAAATTATCTGTGTCTCCACATGTCTCATGTGGATGGCAACAAGGCAGCCATGACATCCTCACTGACATTCTGTCATAGAATTCCATGACAGGGGAAAATCAACTAGCTCTGAGCAAGCAATAGTTCAGCCACCAGAAATAAAGCATTAAAAATTACCAAAGCAATCTCAAAGATCTTGAGTTATTACAACAGAACCTGAGGTGGAAGCACAGGAAGCCTCACAGGGTATTACAGTCATCTGTTGGATTATAAGTTTGTACCTTACTTGGATTCCTGGTTTCCTGTGTGTTATTTCAGTAGGTTTAGTGTAACTAAAATTTAGAGCAATGTTAAATGAGGAAAAAACCAAAAAGAAAAAAAAGGTAAAGGAAATCGGTCCGATTCTGCATGAAGCATTACTATTGACAGCTGAACCAAAAGGTAGAGCTGGAGGGAGAAAAAACCATGGAGCTACTACTTGTCTCTCCTAAGATATAAAAGGTGTGTGAAAGCCTCAGACCTCACGTATTCCTCTACCTAGAAATCCAAGCTTCAACATTAGTGTCTTTTCATGTCAGTAGCAAAACAGGAGAATGAGGGGCATTTTAGGTTACTTCAGCCTCCCTAATATTCCTCCTCCACAGCTCTAATTTGACTGTATTGACGTCTTCCTCAGAGGAAATAAAGTTGCCTTCCACAGAGAAATGCAAAGCAAAGGAACTAAACAGAAAGGACTATAATTAACAAAGTCAGATTTTTTTTTTCTACTCAGCAAGTAGGACTCAGTTCTGCAAGTTACTGTCTATACCTTTATACCAAAGCACCTCTGATCTGCCTTCCACCGTTGGATTCAAAGCCAGTAAATAATTACTTTCTCAGATAATCATTACACTTGGGGTTTTAACCAACCAAATACTAACCTCTAAAATGAAAGCTTAGTTATGAGTGTGCGTATATGTCTGATTTCATACATTTCTCTTGCTTGACTCACATAGACAGCATTATGTGGCTGAAAGCTCCAGACTAGTTTTTGGGAGTATGTGGCAAGCCTGAATTGGTAAGATCCAAACCTAGGCACAAGGAACTTGCCTGTTAGAGTGTGTGCTCACAGTGCAGTACAGGCTATGGCACAGTAACGAAGAGCCATTAATTAGGCAGCACCAATCCAATGGGTTTAGCTCCATTCCTCTATACATCTTGTGTTTTGAACTGCCAAATTCAGGGATAATTCCGCCTCCCTTTTATCTTTTGGGTGCAATAGCTCATGGATATCCACTGATGGCAGCTTATGAATACCTCTGCTGATGAGCATGGCTCTCCTGAAGTGGCGTTTTGGAAGAGCAGTCTCCAAGACAGAACTAAAGATCACATTCATGCTATGTCACAGATTAGTGGCTTTCAATGTAATGTTTCTCCTTTCTGAAAGCTTCTCTGCCCATTCCTTAGCCTGGCACAGAAACTAAGGACACAGCCATGCAAGGTGCTCAGCAGCTTCTGTCTCAGTGAAGGTAGAAAGAATTTAAAGCACTTAGAATTAAGTCCTTAAAATAACGGACACAATAAACAGCAGCGATTGACCAAGCACATCCTAATGCCACCCTTGTACATTCCCATATTAGAATCATCACCACCAAAGAAGCTGTTTCAGTTGGTCACTGCAAGATAATTTCAGTCTCCTGTACTGTACCCTGCTTCCAAAACATTAGGGAATAAGCCACCACCAATATTACAAATTAGATGGCAGCATACATTAGGAATTTGCTGTAACTCCGGCCCCCAGTGACTAGCACAGCTTCAAGTGTAAACAAACAAAAGCTGCAGTTTGTGCCAAATGTTTACTCTGATTTTAAATCAGGGTTAGCTTTGCCAGTACAAATTACGCCTCCCTTTGTCTTCAAGAAAGCTGGCTGTAGACTAGAGGAAGTTCGATAACTTTTTGTGTTAAATGAGCTCTGATTAGATAGATTTTTTTACCAGCTTTTACTCCTCCATCTATGATCAGGGATTTTACAGCATTTTTATATCACCCATCTTCCAACATTACTCAAACACAGATTTAGTCTGTATCCTCACTAGAAGTTATGAAGATAGAGCTTGATCTGCTGTTACAAATGACAGCATGAATGCCAGTGGATGAGATTGAGCTACTGGGCATTTATTTGCCCTATTAATGTAAGTCATGAAACTCCAATTCAAATTTGGGGTCATTAAAGCAGAGTGCTTATGATTTTCTTGGCCGTATAAAAGCTGAGTATTCCAGATGAGATTGCAGCTTCCAAACAATTCCCAGCATGGATGGATAATGAACAGTGAAAATAAACTGTTACTGGCTTTGCTTTCCATAATGAAGAACTTCCTCAAGGCATTCTGCTTTGCACAAGGGCTTGCACAGAGAGTGGCTTTAGAAGCCACAGGTGGGGACTCCCAATCCCAAGCATGGGACTCCCAATCAAGTGTGAATCTGAAGCTTTCCCATCACCATCTTTGTCATGTTTCTCTTCCAGTTGCTCCATCTGGAGCTCTTGCTTGTTTTCACCATCTGACATTTCAACAGCCTGAAAACAAGCAAAACAACTCCTCTAAACAACCAAAATGTTTGATCAGATCCTTTATATAAATGAAATCCTAGTGTATGCCAGGCATCTGAACTTGGTAAAAATAAATGAGTGCTTAAAACCCACTATTGTTCTCAAGGTCCCTGACCTTCAAAACATCATTCTATTCTATTTGTAAACAACACAGACATGACAGAACATGTGAATACCACTTCATCCTTTGGTAACAGTATCTATCCCAAGACCTCAAAGTGTTCTGCAAATATTAGCTAAGCCTCTCATGCCTCTAAACAACTTCTACTCTTCAACAAATATTAGCTGAACCTCAACCCGCACCACTCGGCTCATAGGAGAGTAGAGCTGTTCTCCAAGTTCAGAAAGGTTGAATACTCTGGCGAAGGTTATTCAAGAGTTTGTAAAAGACTCAGACAACAAAAATACAAGCTTATAAGTCTTCTAAATATGCCTGGACCTCTGGAAGTTTGTCCAGAGTATCATCCAAACCTGTTTGCTACTTTTGGCAACTCTAATATTAAACATCAGCCCCAAATCTAGACCAATCCAAATTTTGTTTAAACAAGAGAAAGCAACCAGGAAAACCAGAACACTAGTGTAACCATTCATCTTCCCACTACCTTTTCAGGTCTCAGTCATTTATCCTTTCATGCACACCCAGATAAACCAAGGCATAGGAGGCCTCAGCTCACATTTAGCAAGGAACCAAACGAGGCACGGTGGCAGGGAGCAGCGCACAATGCCCAGTTCAACACCGCAGGGATCAACGAGCTGGATTCACCCAGGTTTCAGGAAAAGAGCAGCTCAGCACAACTGCACTGGTACAGCTGGACCAGTTCCTGACCACAGATGTAGGAAGATAAGGCCGTAGTAACTTCCATATGGTAAACAGCCTGAACTTCCTAGGAGGGCTCACTAGAGGCAATTCATTTCCAAGGCACAGAAAACGTGCTTGGCTTTGACTCATGTCTCTCTTTTGCATCTTTTGCAAAACTGGTCATGGGCATTTATGTAATGGAAGTTTTCAACACATCTTGTTAAAGGGCATCATTCCAAGCTCTGGCCAAAACTGCAGCTTACATTGATTTTGATTCCCTCTGGACTATGCTTCCATCAGAGGGTAGGAACACCTTTGTTCTGTGTTGTTTTGGATCATCCAGACTTCCCAAGCAACTCACCTGCTTCAGTATTAACAAAATAAACAGGTAACAGCAAAGCTAGAAGCTCAGACCCTTCACTTCAGAGTCAAAATGCATAAAAAAATTCCATCTATGCTTTTATTGGCTGTACATGACAATTTATTCCATTAGTGAATCAGTTATCTTCTTAAAGAAGGGATACTACTCTCTGTTAACATAAAATTGTACTCAGTCTAATACAATGCCCAGTCTAAAATTATAGATAATGTGTAAAGTTGGGGTTTTTCCTCAAGAATTTTCTTTTCTACATTTATGCTGTCTTCAATTGCATTTCAACCTAAGTTGAAAGCTGATTGATGATGACACAGGAGAAAGCAATGATAATAGCAGTCAGTATGAGGTTAAAATTCTCCAGAGGTTATTTTTTGTTGGCCAGAAGGGGCCAGTCCACATGGGTGTTGGCTTATGGCCTTTTTACAACATATTGTTGACTCTTGGAGTGCACTGTGACCATTACACAACACTAATAATGAGTATTCCCAGAGCCTTCTAAGCACTCCAGGAGCAAAAAGAGAATGTCAATGAACAGCTTCAGGATAGACTAGAAGTGCTGTCTGGTTCCCTCAGCATGGAAAAGTATTTTTACTACAGTGCACTTAAAGCCACAGATAAAATTCAGAGCAAAAAGTAAGAGCTAGGAGCCTGAACCAGCCAGACAAATTCAGGAGAAAAAAAAACCTGCATCATTACCTTGGGCTTGGGTGAGAAGGCTCAACACAAGTGAAGTGATGGATTGTTCCCATGAATGTCTGCAGCCCAGGACTGGGTACCTTTCTGGGGGTAGAACAGAGGTGCCCACTTTGGGCAGAAGGGGAACCATGCAGATTTGGTGGCATGACTTACAGAGTTGATCAAACTAGAACAGCCCATTACAGCCTTCAAAACAGGGAAGAAGCAAAAAGCCAAGAGAGGCCTGACACCAACTTTCTTTATTCTGTGATTCAAACTGCTAGAACAAAAAGTTCTACAATCAATAGAAGTGATTTTTCAATCAGCAGAACTGGCACACAGGCCAAGAATGGTTGAGAATCACTTCTGCTCTTTGTAAGAATCCTGTAGGATTCTCTCTTCCTACAAGAGGTCTGCTGGAGGTCCTGATCAGGCTGGTGATATGCTCACTTCTCAGGCAATGTTTCCTATTTTGGGGCCCTCCTTCCACCCCTGCACCACCAATGTCCTGAGTCTGGGTATGTGGTTAAACATTGCACCCTGAACATGGTTACCAGTCTTCAGGCTCTCCAAGGCTTGAAATGCTTCTTGGGCAATACGGTGAGGAAGAACCTCAAAATCCTGGAGAATTTCCTTTCCTCTAAAGTAGGTTAGGAAAGTGAACCTGCCTCCTGTCTGAATAGGGTCCTTCAACTTTTCCCAGGCTAAAGAGCTGCTCACAAACTTCTTCTTAGCCTATGATGGTAAGTCCCCACCTACTCGTGCTGCCCTACTGCAGATGGTGTAGCAGAGTGCCCAGCTGGAATTACCCTGGCACAAGGCACAGGGAGAAGGACAGAGAAGGTGGCTGTTCTATTGCTGCCCCCTCATGGCATCAAGCCCCAGAGGCTCCCTGAACTGGCTCTGCAGGCTCCAGACTTGCTGGGTGAGTCCTCCCACCCTCCCGTGCCCACAGGTCACAACCAGGAATGCCAAGAGACCCCAGCACCATGGGCAGGTTCCCATTCTGCAGAATACTCCAAAAATGTAAGCTAAGACACTCCCTGCCCTGAAACACCTTATTTTTAAGCAAAAAATGAAAACAAAAGATAACAAAAAAAAGGGTGGCCTTAACAAGGGCATACAGTTTATCAAAAAACCTGGCCTTTTACTGCAGAGCAATGCACATCTTACCACCGATGCTGCCAGTGGTGTTTGTGACAGACCAGTGGAGGCACAAGACACCTGATTTGTCTGACGCTTTCCATGGGCCATGTGTGCATTTGGAGAGAGCTGGGAACCTCTTCTTTGATGTTGGGTATCAGGATGAACAGAGGATCTGCTTTCGAAAGGATGTCTTCATACCTATGTGTCGCCCTGAAAACTCAGCTTCTGAGCTTGCTAACATAGTTTTCTAAGGACTTTCCCAGGACAGTAACTGTAAACATAGATATGTGTACATTCTTTCTGTTACACATCTTGTGATGGGCATCTCTCATGGCCAGTGCAGTGAGAAAGTGTTATCCTGACCATCCAATCCCTGGCCGTGGGCAGAAGCCTATAAATCCTGGGAGGAAAAATAAACTCTGCTCTTTCTTTCACCACACCTCGACCTGTGTCCGCATGATCTATTCATCTTCAGCGGTAACACCTATGCACTTATGTCACACCACAGACTGCTCTTGAAGCAAGAGCAATTGCATAACATTCTCATCTTCATTTTCCTGCTGTCCAGCCAGCCAGGAGGAGGTCACATCCCCTCTAACAACTTTGCTTTGCAGCTCACTCCTACGTATTTCAAAGGAGCTGCCAGCGTTGCATTCTTTTCATAGAACCCCAGGGAAGTTCTAACCTCAAAATTAAGCAAAACAAAGTCCTTTGAATATTTTCCAATTAACCTAAGATTGACACTAACACTTTTCTCTTCATGTTTCCACTATTTGAACAACTGGGTTTCTCCTGCATGCCACAGTTGTCAGGCCTTTTGGACCATCAAAGATTTAAGTTATTCCCTTCCCAAAGATTACTCTGGTTTTAAATCTCAGAGACCTTTTTCTGCTAAGTTCGCTCTAGGTTGTCATTCAGTGGAAGAGATCAGAAAAGCCTCTCAGCAGCACAAATCCAGGGAAGATATCAAAGAAGAGACAGCATGGCAGGTTTCTCATACACTAGCAATGAGGGCAAGTTAACACCGCTGAAAGCCTTCAGGGTTGCATTCTGCTCCCAGTCTTACAGCATAAACATCCAGAGAAACAGATATGACAGAGTTAGTTCTGAATGTCTCGAGCCAGCAGAGAGCATAATGGCAATGCCATAAAAAATGTCAGCATTCAGGCAAGAGGCTGGAGGTAGCAGGCACGGGCCCATTCTGGGGCTTGCAGAAGCATGTTGGCCTTCAGGGGCCTGCAGGCACCAAGGCTCATTAGCCAAACTTTCTCTGAGTTAATGGTGATGCTGAAACACAGGAACCCTCTCATTTGGCTAAAAAGCAGCTCTGCCAGCAGAATTGCAGGCAGCTTCTGTGCAACCTGGAGCAGAGGGAGGAGAAGCCTCCCAACACAAGAGCACACTGTCCACAGACAGCATGCAGGGAGCAGCCAGCTCTTTAGAGACAAAGTGTTTATGCCTTTGTCGCTTGTTGTTTAGGTAAGGCACAGCTAAAAGCTATTGGGCAGATTGCCAAGGTGTCCCAACTGCTGAGGTGGGGAGTTCCTGAGCACTTTCTGTCCATTAGCTTGCAAATGTCCCTCTGAAGAAGGTAAAATATTGTCACCCACACTTTATAGATAGGAATAGTAAGGCACAGAGGGCCAAGTATCCCAGTTCTCCCTCCCTGCTTTCTAAACCATAAAAAACAGTAACTCTTCTCTCAGTTACTGGAAACAACAAGCTCTTTCAGAAGGAGGGAAGCTGCCCCTTGCCTGGAACCAAGTAGCCAAAAGCAATTGGAGGTAGCAGCCTGCAGCCTATGCAGTGCCTGACATGGTTTTAACCCTGAAAACTTTTCCTCCAACACATCTCTGGGGTCTTTTTCTGTACTCACAAAAACATTCTGTGCTCTGTATGCTCAAGGAGTTCACCTTCAATAAATAATCCAAACAAAGGGAGTTAGTGCTGGCACAGTTACATGGGTTGCTTTAGGGACAGTTTGCAGCAATGTCAAACTCACCTTTGCTGGTAGCTGCTACCACTTGCTGGGAAGGAATCCAGCCCCCAAAGGGAACACTTAGTAATATCAAGAGCCAAGAGCAATTTCATCCCCATTAGTTAATATCAAATATAGAGGACACATTCCAGTACATAGCAAGTAGTCTTTGCCTCCTTGAAAGACAGTTATGGAAGATCTGGGGTTTAGGACCTTTAAATGACAAAACAGAAGTATGTCCAAAGAACATTTTTTCAGACTAATTATAGGATAGCATTGCTCAGACAGCATCAGTAGCTCTCAGATTACTACCTGGAAAAATCCTGGCTCACAGGCATATTGTTGACCCAATCCAGAGAGCAAGCAGAGAGCCCCATGGCAGTACTGATGAGGATACTGAGCAAAGCAGCCAACAGTCTCCTTTTTGGTTTTAATAAAATGGAAGTGTCATTCATTCTTCCTGTGTGGAAAAACAGAGAAAAGAGCAGATCATTCTGAAGGAAAAGCAGACTTCATGTTGGATCAGTGGACCAGCCTGAAGCTGTGCAGAGGTTGCTGTTTAGTCTGCAGGTGTACTGCAGTAGGCCTCAGCAGCAAAGGTCCTCCTTCCCATGACTGCAGTTAAGAGGATGAAGGAGAAAAAGCATCCACCTCAGGATCCTTGAGAAATGATTGCATCCGTATGGAGATGTGGCAAAAGGAATATGAAACATATTAAGGGTCATGAACTTGTATGAGAGCAATAGTCAGCTTGTCTACAAGCGCAAGTTTCCAGCTGAGCTAGCTCAAAGTTGATGGCAAAGGCCAGGCTCATCCATTAACTCTGCAGGTCCTCAATGGCCCACAGCTGTGCTGCACCCCTGGAACAGCACAGAGCCTGCCTTCACCTGGTCAGAAAAGAGAAGCTGGTGGAAGGTACATGTAAGGATGGTGGATGTTCACAGAGCAGGGGTAAGGGACCCAGAAAACTACTGTCTAATTTTGGATTTCCCAGAGATGCTCTGCATGGCCTTTTGACAAACATCTCCCTCACCTTCCTTCACCCTCCTCTTCCCTGCAAAGTCCTTCACTTCTCCATGAGGAAAAAACTCAGGAGTAAAAGAACTTTCCCCCTACCACGAGCCAAATACACCAGTGATAGCAAAGCATGTAACCAAAGCTATACTGCCTAGAGGAGGCATTGGTTCTCCCGTAAGATCCCCACAACCACCATGTTCCTGCAACAGTTACTAGTTCCTAGCAAAACTTGGATCAGAAGAAAACTTCACTGCTAAATAAGTGCTAGTAGAAATAAGTAAACAGCCTTGCACTCTGTCATATTCCCTGAAAGACTGAGCATGCCAGCAAAGACAGCAGACTGTCAGAGCAGTAAACAACCATGCAGGCAAAGCAAACAAACATTTAAAACCCCATATGTCAGAAAACCTCTCTTTGGAATGAAGAGGTGAAAACAGTTTCGTCAAAAAGGAGGAAGTTTTCTCCCCTTCCTTTCTCCCCACTTCCCCAGCCCTTCCTTCCCTTGTTTACTTTGTTTCCCTGTTTCAAATCAAGTCAGAGAACCTTTGGTATTTGTGGAACTGGGCTCTTTCTGTTTAACTCCAGCTGTGCCCACAGCCTGCATACTGGTTTGGTAAAATTTGCCCAGTCTGACAAAGTGGTTTCTTAAGCTTGAAATAAAACCATAGTGATTTTTACGCTACTAAAATGAATGGCCTTTGACAGGACTAGCAATTATCTAAGAATTCCAAAGAAAATGCTTGTTGCATGGCACAGCAATGTGCTCTGCACAGCACTGTGAAAGGGGGATGCAAGGGCTTTCTGTGCTTTTGCTCTGGCATTTCAGCCTCTTTTGAAATATGACAGCACTGGGAGCTCCAAGGTTAAAAAAACAAAAAAACAAAACACACCAAAAAACAAATACAAAATCCCCAAGACTCCAAAACTCCAAAGATCCCACAGGAAAACAGCTCAGAGGATTTTTTTACCTGTCACAGGCACGGGGCTGGAAGGAGTTCTTTGCTAGTCTCTGGTCAAAGAAGAAGCAGCATCTGAATTCAGAGCAAAAGCCCTTGCCAGGAACACCAACCACGAGTTTCCTTGTGGGAAAGGGGATCCTGTGGTGGTTCCCAAAACAGGGTATCATCTGTACCTCTTTCTTTAAGGGGAATACTTGCATGCATGGACCCAGAGATGAAGAAGTAAATTTGTTTCCTTATGTTTGATTTAGGAGTGGCTGCTTGGGATCTAATACCCTGCTGTTATCAGAGAGGGTCTATGGCCTGCAACTGTGTTATCAGGTATCAGAGAGCCCCCTTGGCCAGGGCCTGTGGGAACAGATGCTGACCTCAGTCAGGCAGCAGGAAAACAAGCCTCAGCACAAAAGGGCAGGATGCCACGAAATAAGACTCCTTGAGAAAGGAAGCAGGGAGAAACCAAAGCTGAAATCTTGATGCTTCTAGGAGCCATGGAGAGGGATAACTGAATAGGATGAGACATGGCCAGCACAGGGTTGCACAAGGACAGGCTGAGGGTCTGAGCAGTGCCAGCAGGCTGGGCCAGCTGGGGAAGGAGAAGCAACACCTCTGCTGCAACCAAGGGCTGCTTCCAGGGCGGCAAGCAAAACCTGCGAGTGCCAGCCACGCTGCTGTTTTCTGTTTGTCTGCCCACTGAGGTCTGGCAGACAGACTCCCCCCTTCCATGTGTGCCTGGTCAGTGCCCAGCACAGCACCAAGAGCCTCTCAGTCCTGCTAGAAGGGAGAGAACAAACTTTTGCCTGGGATGAGACCCACACGGGGAAGGTAGGTGGCCAGCCCGTCCTGCTTTCATGTCTTTTCAGACCGAACATTTTGGAAGGAAAGTTTGCTTCAGATTGAGCCTCTGTCTGGGATTAATTCAGCTCAAATTTGTAGTCACCGCAGGCAGCAGGGAAGCTGCAAGAGCTATTAGAGAACAAGCCAAAGAAATAAAAGCAAGCAGGGACAAAGAATAGACCTTGCCCTCCCCCCAAAACAGAGAGGAGGCACAGGGATCCAAATTAAAAAGCAACTACTAGTGGCCAGTGCTAGCGAGTCACTGTGGGCTGGCCAGCAGCAGGACAGCCGGCTGGCCAGAGCCTGGCTGGCAGCAAGCAGCTCTGGCACAGGAGTGTGGCACACCCTGCTCTGGTGTCCAGGCCCCAGCGAGCAGCCCAGAGCTGACTGCGAAGGCCAGTGGAGCCGGGAGCTGCTGTGAACTGCAACGAGGGGGAAAAGGGAGAGGAGTCCTGCCCCTGCTCCCCACTGCTGCTCTGCCAGAGGGAAGCAGCCAGCTCACCTCCTGATATTGCTGCTGGCCGGGCACCTCCAAGCTCTCGGTATCGGTCATTCTTTGGCTGGGGGATCTGGGTGGCCAAGATACCCAGAAAGAGCAAACTGCAGAAAGAAATGAGGCCACTGCAAGGTGGAAACGGGAAAAAACGCAGTGAGCGAGGTCAGCAGCCAGCAGTAGCACGCAGTAGGGCTGAGATCCCGGCTGCCCGTGCAGGCATAGGCACCACTAGCAGAATTCTCAAGGGGACGGCAGTCGCCGGCCTGAGGGCTGGAGGTGGTTTCCATCTGCTCCCCCAGGCACCGCACAGCAGCGCGGTCCCGCTCGGCACGGCACGGCCCTCGGACGGGAGGTGGCAGCAGATGGCCACCGCCAGCATCTCCCGGGGACACACCGGAGCCGCGGGACAGAGCCTCCCGGCTCCCAGGGGCTGGGCAGGAGTGCTCCCCGAGAGCATCCGTGCTCCCGGGATGCGCCTGTCCCCATCCTGCCCGCTGGCTCCGAGTCCCCGGCCCATTCCACACGCGCCACACCCTGGAAATGATTTGCCCCAAGTTGAATTGTTTTTAAAACAGCCTTTATCGAGAAAACAGATGGCAGCAACTAGACAGCTCTGATTATTATTGATTAATGCAGGATTACAGTTGGCAATTGGAGATACTGGGAGCCGCAAAAATGAATATGGACATTAACCAGTGGAAGGGGGAAAAAATCATGGAGTAAAAGGATTCATAGAATCATTCAGGTTGGAAAGGACCTCTGAGATCACCTAGACCAGCCTTGGACCTAACACTGCCAAGTCCCCCACTAAACTGTGGCCCTATGAACCACATCTACAGTTTTTTAGAACAGTTCCAGGGAAAGAGGAAGACGTTATCCAAAACTCAACAGGCTCTCAACAGTCAAGAATCATGCTCAGATAACATAAGGATCCACAGATGTTTGGCCCCTGCATCATTTTTCAGCTTTCACCAGAATAAAACTCTGAAGTTTAAAAAAAAAAAATAAACAGTAACTGGAATTATTTTCCAGCAATCTGTAATTTCCATTTTCATCTGCTATCTTGAGAAATACCAACGGGAAATCAGACCAGCCCAACTGAAACACAGAGTCCCAGGAACTTGTCTCCCCTATATCCCTAGGGCCTTCCTTACATCAATAAAACCTGAAAACTGGCTGGATTTTGGAGCTCCTACAAGCCATCTCTCCAGAGCCACACAGGAAATTTGAGGATTTGGTCATAGCGCACTGGAACAAAGACACAAAAGAGTATAGATACCAGTACAAGGAATGGCTTGGGACACTCTGTAGAGCAAGCCCTACCTTTTGTCCCTTTTCCAGAGCCTGGAGCCTGAGTCTCTTCAATCTCTGTCCCCATTCAGATGCCAGTGCCACACAGCAAACATCCAGGCACCACTGGTTTAATTGGCTGCTGTAACACAAATGAAAGTTGAATTTGAAAGCAGTGATATTTGAAGTCACTCCTTCAACCATCCTTTTTTATTTTTGTGTGCCAGACCTCACTTCTGTCTCCTGGTATCTGCCCTTCCAACAGGAGAGGTTCACACACAGCTGTCTGCCAGAAGCAGCAACAGACAAAAACCAGCAGGCAGCTTTTATTTCCTCTGCCCAGAAAAAACATACCTGCTTCCTAGGGGAGCCCCCTAGGAAACATAATGGCCTGCAGAGTGCAGTACTAAATGGGAACTCAAAAAGTCACTGATATCGTATGCCCAGTGTCTCAAGGCATGGTTATCTCCACTTAAAGAATTTCTGGTGGGGTTTTTGGGGACCTGGGTTTTGGGTTTTCTGGCAGGTAAAGTGTGTGCATTTGTTTTGTTTATTGTTTTTTAGATCTCAAGCAAGGAAAATGATACAGTCTTGCCAAAAATCCATTAACTGCCCTTACCCTCAGAAAATACCATCGCATACCTAGGCTTGATCACATTTTCTGTCTCAAGGTAAGCTTAAGACTTTTGGCCCTATCCACAGTCAGTAGAAATGTTTTCACAGTATCTGTTTACACATTTAAAGGCTATTCACAATGCCCTGTCTCTCCACCCGCAGAAGAACCCTTCAGGTAGAAACCCCTTGATAGAACAGCAAATCACATCTGTTAGAATTTATTGGTTTTCATGGATCATTTTAAATGTAACAAAAGAGAGGGAAGCAGAGGGACAGATCTTGAACCCAGAAGCTATTCAGTAGTAATGGAAGTCACATAATCCAAAAGTGTGGTTTATTCTGTTTGCTTTTTTTTTTTTTAAAAAAAGCTGTAAAATCTATTTACTGAAGACTGTATTGAAGTAGAAGAAGTAGACTTGCCTGTTTTACAGGTTACTATGGAGACATCTTTCCCTTCATTACTCTGTAAACAGACCATGCTGCACAGAAGTAACAAGTTCTTATTTCTGGCCATTCAAAAATTGCCTGTGATTAGAGCATTTCACATGCTATGAATGAGTAAGTATCTCTGGGTAATAATTTCCTTAATCCCAAGTTTGGCCAAGGGAAACTGAACTGACCAAAAGTCAAAAATGAATGTCAAATTTGAATATTTTACAGTATTACAGTTCTACTTTTGAAGTCCCATCAGAGAACTGATGGCTTCATTTGCTACTAAGTTCCCAAAACCTTTCATATTTGTCCCCAGAATAACAAAGGCAAATCCCATCAAGCATAAATAATCAACGGCTTTTCCTCAAGCATGTTTCTAAGAAATGATTGTGAATTACTGTGCACACCATCAGAATATGAGAATGAAGGATATCAAAAATTGGCTCTCAATTCCCAATGGCCCCCAGGTCACAACCACTATATTTTTTTAAAACCTTTTTTTTTTTTTTTTATTTTAAATCATTACAGGTAAACTAATAGCTAAACTAAACAGGTAAACTAAGGTGTTCCTTAATCAACACCATGGCAACATTCTTATCTATGATCCATGGATCTCCAAAAATATGCCTTCAACTCAGCCCTTTTTATTTCACCAGCTCTCTCAAAAGGCCCAAAATGCAGCACCTGTCCATCTTGGCCTTTCATACAGCTTCCTCTATACCAACTTCTTGACACTTCACTGCAGTTTGCAGAAACTGTAAAGAATTTTTTATCTATTTCTATTGCTGAAACTGCAGTTTTCTTCTTTCTTTAAAGCTTCTGTAAATCAGAACTAGAAATACAACAGGCAAAGCTGCAGCAATGGGTGAGGATTGAAACCAAATGAGATAAGGTAGCAAAAGATCAACAAGTTAGAAGCAGACAACCACTGTAAAGGTGGCTCCGATGGAAAACTTACTTGTGTCAATCAAAACCTGAGTCACAAGTCACATATGGCCACGTACACAGCATTCCTGCTGCACACATGGGCAAAAGGAGAACCTCCTTTTAGAGAGATGGCCACAAACAGTGCTCCCACATAACCTGGGGACACTCATGGCAAAGGAACACAAAGTCCAAGCACTTCTGGTCATCAGAAAAGCTCAGATCACCAAGCAGGGACAGGACAGAGGAGGTCACTGTCAGACTCCATGAGGACATTACACATACAAACCAGACCTCCTGCCCTTCAAAACAGGGATGGCACCTGGGCAGATCTAAGTCATCTGAAATGAATCCTGCCAGACTGAATCCACAAGCATTTGGGGTCTCAGTACTGCAGGTACTTCCCCAGCAGCCAGTGGCATCAATGCCAACAGAGTCTTGTGCAGAACCTCATAGATGTTGTCTGTCCTTGTCATGGGGCACCAAAGTTACAGGAATGTAGCACATTAAGGTCACTGGTGAGGGAACCGGAGGCTATAGGTTAAACCCAAAGAAAATGCCTCCCCAAAAAGAATACTCCCTTCTTTCCTTTCCAGATGCATAGAGTGTCTGCTCAGTTATTTGCTTTGCAAAACCAAAGTTATTCCAATGCTATTTTTTTTTTTTTTTACATGGAAATATGGATGATTACCAGAAAAGCAAATAATTGGGATGGAGCCCAGTTGGATATCATTGAGGCAACTGAGTATGCCATGTGGAAGAGGAGAAGAGAGAGTTACACAGTTAGGGATTGTCTGTTGTCACATTTAGGATAAACATGACAAGCAATAGCTGCTTGTCCTCCCACTACTGAGGACAAACTAACCACTCACAGTCAGGAAAAAAATTGACATCTGGGTTTTCTCAGAAAGAGGTTTAGGAATCTGAAATAAGAAGTTTCTTGGAAATACTCCCTTTTCTACCCATATTCATATAAGCACATAAACACACAAGTTTATTTTTGAATTCCATCATGTTTTTCAGATTTTAAACCAAGCTAAGATACTTCCTTAAAATGCATTTTTATCTTCCTGGATTAAATTTGGATTAGTCACCTCCTGGGGGAGATGAGATGTCTCTTGGTCTATTCAGTTCTCATGTTGGAAATTACCCTCATTTTCATTACCCACACAAAGCAAAAACTGCAGTAGCCTAAAGCTCAAAAATATGACTGTGCCAGGTCAATCCTCACATTATTAATTGAAGAAAAGACAATAGAAAGATGAGGCTGGGTCAAGGCTGGGATAAGCACGCCTATTTTTTAACTCCATGTAAAGTACAGGGTTTCTCCATGTGAGCACACATGAAATATTCTGGCCATCTGGAACTGAGAAAGGTCAAAGTCTACCTCATCTGCTGTCTGGTCCAGGTATTTCTCCTGTCTAAAAACATTCTTTAGGAAAAAAAAAAACAAACAAAAAACCAACAAATTTCATTAGCCAACAGCCTGTTTCTATTTTTCTCACAGATTTGCTCATATCTGTCCCCATCTCAGATCATCACAACATTGTGGGTCAGGACACTGAAGTATTCACAAGGCAATATTGCAGATGTGAGAACAAATGAAACAAGAGTCCATGCCAGGTAATACACAGTATCCTATGCCTTAGCTCCACCAAGCAGTATAGAGAAGTGTAATAAAGAAAGAAACAGCAATTTCCAACAGGCACATTAGTCTTATTTAAACATAACACTATCAGGAAGCACTTTGGGATGCTGCAGTCATTTATAGAGTCAAGCATCCAGGGTTGAAGATTCCAGGATGGAAGAGCAGCCTTTGATCTACTGCCATTTTTCCCTCCACATCTCAGTATTCATGGCTCCTGTAATCATACTCTTGGAGCTACTGATACCCATTATGTCTCCAGTTCTTCCCAACAGCCAGATACAGGTCTACATTGAAAGAACTTCCACTCATGAGAAATTTTCAGAGAAGTGTCTAAGAAAAACAGGTGTTAAGATCAAATTCACTCAGTTGATAACTTTTACTTCTGGCCACAGCCCACAGCTGAGATTCTTCACACATCAAAGGCTCAGGGCACCAAACAAATTGGCAGTTTTGCAAGTAACAAATAACATGGGCGTACATCGTAGAACAGATGCTTGTGGTCTTCAGGGTGGGACTGACCAAAGAGAGCGATGAATAAGCAGCACTGTGAGCTTATGACTCAGATGCCATGTCCCTGCTGGCCCACAGCAACAGATTACTTGCCTCAAACCCAATTCTCTTCAGATGCAGCTTGTATCTTTTTCACTGAGGGCAGTGCTCTGAGCGCCTCAGGGAAGAAGAGACGAGGACATGCAGAACCGACAGTGAGAAAACACTCTGAATTATTCATATCACTCAAATAGCAAAATTAAAATTAAACTATCTTACATGACAAAGGGGGACATGCTAACAGTGAAGAAATTCCACAACTACTTTTATGTGCTACACAGTGAACTAAAGCTGGAATTAAACACTTAATGGTTAAAAGACTCACCTGTTTGTTCCCTCCATGGATAGTTCTTGTTTTTCCTACATTTACATCAAGTCTTTACATAACTGATGGCTTCATACCCAAGGTTATCTTCCTGAATCAAAATCTCTCCCATACTGGGAGCAGAAGAATAGACTGCTTCTAGCTTTTTAACTTGTTAATAATGAACTTGCTCTTGTCCCCTTCTCCCTCTGCAATACCTGCCTTGGTAAGTACACGGTTTTTGCATCAGTGTTCAAGTCAGTTTTCCGTGCTTGCCTGGACGGCTGTCAGGGCCAGTTTTTGAGGTACGGTCTCCTTTTGATAGCTCCCAACAAGCTGTGCTGGAGGAGAGCTGGCTCCCAAAATACACTTCTCTCACACTTGTTTTTCAGGGTTCTCCACTCAACAGTGTGGTAACGAGAGGCACTCCAGACTGGGTTTAACGCTACCATATGCTAGACAGCATGAGAATCCATACTGCAGGAGAGCAGCCGGTACATTTCCACGTTAACAGAAGCCCAATTGCAAATTGCATTTAGTCTCAACAGCTCAGTTCACTGCACACAGATGCCATGGGGGACTGTAAAGTTAGCAAGACGTGGGGGAGTATGGCTAAATTTTTCAAAAAGAGCCTTGGCTGATCTGATGCCACAGACATTTGGAGCTGATGCCATGGAAGAGAGTTGCTGTTGCATTTCTTTTGCCATAAATGAATAAGAATAATAACATCATGAGCCGTTTGTCAAATTACACTCTTGCCAGGCTGGTGATTGTCTGCTGATACAAACAGCGGCATCAGCACTGTCAAATGCTGATCTTATAACTTGACAGCAAGCATGTAAACGGAGTCAGAGAAGAGGAATTTACTCTTTCAAAATAAGTCAGCATGAAAGGAGATGAGTTTCTAGTCAGAGCAGTGTCTCCCTAGGCTGGCTGCAAAGGGTACCTCAGCTCTTACAGCAGACTTCACTTAACTGAAGGTACAAGACTAAATGAATGAACTGAGAGGAAAAACCTGCCCCACTGGATCCTTTCAGAACAGATACAGGAGGAGAGCTCTCCTCCACTTACTTGCTTGCATACGACTAAACAAATCAACTTGGCCTCTGTCAAGGCCTTTGCCACAGAAACACCTAGCTCAGCTCATCCTAATGAGCCTTCTAACAAGCAGACTACGCAGAGAGGCCAAAGACTTCTCACTGCCTGGCCTGAGCCACAGGGGCACAGACTCAGGACAAGGTAAAGATGCCTGGCAATTTTTGTAGGGATGATACAGAGGAGTGGTTTTGCTCCACAAAGCTCCTAGGCCAGGACTAATGCAGAGATAACTTGAGTACTTTTAAACATTAATTAAAACCACGTACACCAGAGCACAAGCACCATGTGTAAACACAGTCCTTATGCCATGGGATATATGCTTTGCTTCATGTGAATCTTCTAGTGCCTCCTCTTTCTCTCACCAGAAAGCATCACACTTTTCAGCTGCTTAGGTCAGTGCTGGTAAATGAAGTAGACAGTCTCTCAAAGTCTCTTTTTCCAGTCTAGCATCTCTACAAAGCATTCCCACATTCTTCCAGAACAAGGAAAAGCTTTCCCCACCCCTACTGTATAGCCAGTCTATAAAATTCATTGTTAGTGAAGGTCACCAAGTCAAATACTGCAGCTGGGTCATTTTATAGACATTAACAATCCCTGTAGCCATGAGAATAAAGATAAAAGTGATCTAAATCCTGCTCTTCAGGACATGAGCCAAATGTACACCACGGTCAGGAAGGAATTGCTCCCACACATGCATCACTTAAGGGATTGCACTGCCTATCAGGTTCATAGTGGGGTTAATTTTTTCCCTGCTTCTCCCACCATGTGTTACCAGAAGCCACAGGAGCAGACAGCAGGGTGCTGTATACCCACACTTCTGTAGTTGCACAGAGGAATGACCACCAGCCAGAAGACACAGGGCTCCAGGTTGCTCAGGCATGAAAGCAATTGCACAATTCCCTAAAGCTCTGCATCAGTGAGGTGGCAGCAGCTTCCATGCTGTGTGAGCTGCCTCATGCAGTTCCAGGAATCAAGTGCTATAGCTCAGCTTTACATTTCCAGCAACAACGCCGCTGCCAGGCAAAAGGCATTTTTCAGATTCTCCCTCTAAACACATTCCCAGGAATCTAGCATCCAATGGAAGAGAGAGAAAGAGATGAGCCATTTTCCCAGGAGGTCTCCTAATAAACCCCAAACAACAATAAAAAAAATATCATAGAGGAGCTCAGGATTCCAGACAGTAAGAAATATATAAGTTCTCTACAGCTCTGCTCACGCTACAGGATGGGGACTACAAACCTGTTGGCAGCCAGGGAGCCAGGAGGCTTTCATGAGGAACTGGGATGATCCATATAGGGCTACCAAATATCAAGCTTCCACAAAGAAGACTTCTTCCTACCTCCAAAGCACCTAAAGTGCATTAGTCACTTGCTTAGGGATGCTCAAGAGATCAGGATAAAGCTTAGTGAGAGCTCTTAATCCCACACCAATAGGAACTGCTGGCACAAGACATCCAAGTGGCCCAAGTTGTTGGAACCATCAGCAAGAAGCTTTGTATGAGAAGCAATCCTACTCAAGCAGGCCAGCTGCTGAGCTGGCTGGGAGTCAGCCATGGAGCTGGCTGCTTCTTGGGTGTCCCATGAAGCATAACAAATCCATTTAGACCTGTAAAGTAGACATGAAAGAAGGGACCAATTCCCAGCTGGAGCTGATTTCTCCCATGAAACTTGTTCCATGGTTCCAGGCAACCATACTTCTTAACATGAAGGTAGAAAATCCCCACCCTTTTATGAAGCTCTTGGCTTTCATTTTTCACTTCTTTTGTTATATGAATGGGTGGTTTACTCTTTCTTTCCACTGCTTGGAATACTTTGTGAGGTTGCTGACTCCTTCTTGCCCTCCAGCATGGATGGTCATGTTGTGTGCTGAGCAAGCCAAGGCCTACACTGATCCAAATGCTGAGGGTGAGCAATAGCTTAGTGGCCAACTCTCACAGTCAGCTTTCAGTGAGTCACACCTCATTACTCAGTCTTAATCACAGCTATCAGAGCTCTAACAAGGCACCCAGAAATATCACAGTCATATAATGGTGAGTTTAAAGCATGGTTAATGACCATCTCATTCCAGCCCCTCTCCTGTGGGCAGGGAACCTCCCAGCAGATCAGGCTGCTCCGAGCCACATCCAGCCTGGTCTTGAACACCTCTAGGGATGGCAAGTCCACAACCTTCCTGGGCCAGTGCCTCACCACCCATATAGCAAAGAATTTCTTCCTAATATCTAAACCTAATTTAGGCCTACCCCCCTGCATCTTACAGCCATTCTCCCTTGTCCTATCACTACATGCCCTGGGGACCATCCTCTCCAGGGATTTTTACCCTAAGGAATAACAGCATTTCTAGGAACAGCCCCTGTCCTGAATTCCAGAGGCATGAGGAGAAGTCAAGTGGATTCCTGAAGCTCACCAAAGAATTATTGCTCCAAGCAAAGTTGTGAAGCTGCAATGAACCCTCAGAGCATGCAAGATTGATTTATTTCCTATTACTGTGAGCAGTGGAGACCAGTCTCCCTTAGTGCTGTCTGTAGCATGGACACCTAGATTAGTTTAGGCATTACCAGTAAATTAAAAAAAACTAAGAAGTCTAGTCCTAACCTCCACTATGGAGATTCTCCTAGTAACAGGATCCACCCTTATTTCCTGTCCTGACCATGGTTCCTCCTCTTTCTCCCATTCACCAGTCTCCCTCCTCCCAGGCTTCTGCACAGGACTTTCCTTAAGATCTTCAATTGTTGCTGGAGGTTTTAAAGGTTTGGTCTGAGCAGCTAAACCAGGGAGAGGAACCAATGACCTTGGAGACTTCCCTGCTCATACCAACACCAGCAGCATAACTTTCTTTTCTGCCAAAACACAAGCCTACAGAAGGGCTTTCCTTCGACTTAGGGAAGACACATCTAACATGATCGTAAAAGGGTGGGGTTTTGGTAACGCATATACTAGAAAACAGAGAACTGTGTAGCTCATGTTAGTGTTTTTAGAAGCAAAATGTTGAGATAAGTATTTTCCACACTGTGGAAAAAGGCCCTGAAATTCAGTATTGTGGTTGAGAATATCTGCCAGGTCCTGGTCATGTCCATCTGATTGACATTTTCCATTTCATAGAGCCTGGCCCCACAATAAGCACCTTCATCTGGGAGCAACACCACCAAAGACAAACCAGTTCAGCTTCACCCATATTCCCATCCCAGCAGGAGAAATATCAGGAGGATTAGCTGGCAGACAATGAACACAATGAAACTGCTTTTCATTTTTTTTTTTTTTTTTTTTAGAGAAGAAATGCAACACATAGCCTTCCATAGACATGTCATGCAAGACATCTCCTTAAGACCATTGGGACCCCATGAACTTTGTCCTCTAAAGCCCAAGATCCTGCTCTAAAATATGGAACTTGAGGAGGACAATTAAACTTATTTTTGTTATTAACAAACAATTTCCAGTCTCCTCCAAAACAGCTGAACCACTTGAACTGGAACTTTCCAAAACACAAAGAAAGGAAAAACAAAACCAAGACCAAAATGAGAGAGAAGAATGACCTTTTGCACAGCAGGCATCAGCTGAAGCAGTTAAAGTCTGCAACCTGGGAGCTCTTGCAAACACTGGCTTCTCATGGAAAAGCCTTAACCTTGTTGGTGATCCTGATATCTCTACCTGTAATGCTATGCTGTGGAGACTGATGATCTGCTGAATGGCCTGCACTACAGAGTGCATACTCCTGCTCCATACTCCTGCTCCATAAAGGAAACATCCCAGGCCTGAGTTCCACTGTTGACTTAACTGCAGGTGCAAGGTTTTACTCAAATAAGAGCAATTCTGCCCTGGACAAGGTATTTCAGCTTGTCTACTGCACCATCACATCACCTAATTTCTCATTGCAGAAAGTCACTCTAAAGATTAGATAGGACTAGTCTGGGTGGCAGCCAAGCTTCCTCAGGAGGAGACAACTTCTTTTCAGAATTAAAGAAACAAACAACCCAAATCAACCAACCAACCAAGCAAGAAAATCCACCAAAAAAAAAAGTATGCCTGCCACTCTAGAATTCATGTCCTTTTAGCTTATTTACTGTCCAGGCACCATATTAAGAGCTAAAACTCAATTAGTACTTCAGAGCTTTTACTTGGCCTCTGCACCTAGTCTTTAAAACTTCCTTGAATTTTTTGCATATCCAAACTTTCCCTCTGAGTGGTATTCATACTCCAAAGGAAAATAAAATTGAAAATTGAAAAAATAACAAACACTACACACTAACTACAAAAACTCTTACATTGTCCAGCAAATGAAGGCTGTCTGCTTTGGGCTCTTGCTGTTTGGTACCTACAGACAGCAGCCGTTTTTCTCTTTGCCTGCTTCTGTCCACATCCAGACAGCTACAAAATACAGAGTGCAAATAATGACAAGTTGTACCTGAATATCTAGCAGAGAGCAACTCAAAATGGATCTTTTCTATGACTTAAGGGTGATGTACCTGCCATGCTTCAACAGAACAACTCCTTGACATCCATTTTGGGAGCTTTTTCAATACCGAGGAGGAGGAAAACCAACAGAAAACCCACAATGCAGAATGCATTTCATATTGTCCTTATTTAGGGACTGAACAGCCCTGTCCATGAGATATTTTATTTCAGGTTTCATCTACACCACTAATTCAACTCCCCTTGGTGAGTTCTCTGGCTTGGGACTTCTCTCTTATCTTACTGTTGTCTGAGCAGGCTACCAGATACCACCAGCATTACTAAACTGCTCTTACCTCAACACATCAGGTTTGCATTGTTTTCTCTTCTGTTCTCCTCTCCACCAGGCCAGGGGAGTCAGTGGCTGTGTGGTACTTGACTGCCAGGTGGGGTTAAATCAAACACCCTCACAAACACAGGCTTTCCTGGGGCAAGCTGTCTGATTATGCTCCATCTCCAGAGCACCCTACACCACTGCTCAGAAAGTCACAGGCCATACAAACCAAAAGCATGGAGCTCTTATCTCCTCAGTGGGCTAATCTTAGCTGGGGGTGGCAGAGGACATTCCTCCTGGGACAGCCTCTGGCAATGCTCCAAGTCAACAGATGTATGTTGGGCATTGCTGCACTGTGGACACATCACAAGCTCTAGACATAAAAGCAGCTAGCTGGAAATCCAGTGGACATCTAAGGGTTAATCTGCACTTGTTTGATTGTCAAACACCTGAGATATGACGACAACACATTGGCACACTGTAATTGCAACATATTATTAAGTACCTTCAGTCCCCAAAGGCTAAGACACTTTTGAAAAAATAATAAAGCTAATGCACATAATAGCCTGTGTCTTGTTATTTAAGAAACCTCTTCCCGGCATCAGACGTTGACAGAACGTGTAAATGCACTTTCTCCAATAACTATGCACAAGGAGCAGTTTGATGGAGTGCCAGAAAGCACAATGACTGTTCTACCTTAGCAATGTACTGAAGATGACATGTTCCCTTTAATTGCTTTATTCAAAAAGGAAAAAAAAAAAAAGCCATTTACTAAGTCCTAGCCTGGTCTCTCCCCTTGATGAGCAATTTTAGACTGCACATTGGAGCTTTTGTTTGTTGCTAAAAGACAGGGAGAAAAAGCATGTTTTGTTAAGTAATTTTAATTTTCATTTTTAATGGAAAATGGTTCAGAAGGGTATTTTTCATTATACTACGTGAACATTTGCATTATATACTCTGCTGGGCCTTCCCTTATGTGACTCAAGGTTGACAAGTTCAGGCTGTCAAACACAACCCTTCCCATCTAATAAATTACCCTACACCAAGATAGTTATAACTATTGACACAGACCAAGCTATACCTCTGAAAGTCAGAAAATACTCTTTACTTTATTGTCCTTGTTCTGCATTCTCACATGCATAATAGGAAAGTACTTCAAGAACTGCTTCCAAAATTCACTGCATTTTTACTGTCAAACTTCTTCCCACCTCCCTATATTAATAAAAAAAATAAATCAGGAATTCCTCTTCTTGTTTCTTCAAGAGAGAAACAGCTGTAATGACTTCATAGACAAATCAATGCCATTTCCAACAGAACAATTTCATTTTTTCCCCCTACTTCGAAAAATTAGAATAATTTCACAATGAGCCCTAGGGAACAAGCTCATGAAAATTCACAGAGCAGACAGCATGAGGAAAAGTGTTTGGTTATATATTTCAGGAGGCAGGAAATGGGCCTATCTGCTGCTCTCTGAGCAGTGAGAATAATTATGCATGCATTTTCTGCATCCCATAATCATTGTCACCACAAAGATGACATTTCATAGCTGAGTTGAGAATGTGTCTTTCCCAAAATTATTTTTTGTTTGGAAGGAGAAATTGTTCTAAATAGTATCTATGGAGGTTAGATATAGGAAAGCATACATTTGAGACTCGGACACTGTAGAGTCAAAACCCTATCACCAGTTGTCTAAATAATTCTATTGTTAATTCCACATCAGCAAAATGGTAACACATCTGTCTGTAGCAGAGTCCCAGGCTACTGGGAATTTGTTAATATTATAAATTGGTGCATTGATGTGAACTACTCAGACTGAGTCTGCATAGGGGAGCTCCTGTGGGCTTTGTAAAACCTTGGTCAGATTTGGAAGGGGACAACAACTCTCCATTGTTTGATCCTGGTGAGTGTCCAGGGCCCCAGTCATTTAGAATGTTGGTTTAGAATGACAGGTACTAAGAACAGGAAGAAATTAGAGCTGTGTTCCTCAGGTGCACCTCTCCTTCCCTCAGACAACCCAGAAGCAGTCACCTCTTAGCTCAGTGGTGAGGGATAAGACAGGAGGAAGAAGAAGCAGCTTGAGGCACAGCAGCCATTCCTTCCCCAGGAGTATTTCCACCCACTGGGTCCTGCCAGTACCAAAGATGCACCAAAGCCCTGCTATCAAGGGGATTACTTGTCCAGTTGCTCTGGCTCAACTTGCAGCTGGATTCTTACAGCAGAGAGGAGCTGCTCCAGAACAAACCAGCCTCACACACCTACCTATGCCTCTTCTGCACTCTGCTTTTCTCACTGGTTCCATGTTAGACCATGATAATCATCACACAACCACATCTCATCACCTTTTCTTACTGTAATGGTGCTAAACCTGCCTTACTGATTTTCCAGCTTGGGTAAAGATAAGCACACAGCTGGACCTTTAGCAGTTTCTCCATGAAATAAACTGGATTGAAATGTAGGAAGTCATGGCTGATTCTAATCATAAGTCTCTAGGTGAATAATTTAATTCGTGTCCCTTCTTCTGGTAGTCCTGACATCTTGATATTTTTCTTCAAGGGACTAGAACTCCAAAAAGTCTTATAAAAAGCTAATTTCTATTTTCATTGGGGCAGCAAGGTGGGGCCCTGTTTATGACATAGATTTTAAAGAGAAATGAGTGCAAATAAACCCTCACCTGTGGAAGAGATGTATTGTCATATTAGGCATGAGGACCTCATTAGTGGGCACTCTGGATCACAACACTCTTTTACCCAGTATTCCAGTGGGACCTTGACATTCTGATCCACACCAGCTTCTTTTCACAGTCAAAAGGTTTCTATGGGCTGACTGGCCTGCTATGCAAGAGCTCCGAGCAAACTTTAGTTTGCAAATGGCTCCTTGCAAGTAAGTAGTGCCTAAATGTTAATGCTGGGAACAAGTGCATGCAAAAGAGTAGTTTTCATTGCAATGAGGGTTGAAGATCTAAATTAGCCACAAGCCTGCCTTTGTCTGCCTAGCACACATAGATCAGATATCCTTGCTTCTCTGCTACATAAATACGTAGCAACTACTTGCAAATGCAAGGCACACTTTCCAAGTGTCCTGTGCAGTACAGTACACACTGTGCAGAGAACTGCTACCAAACTTCAAGCCAGGACAAACTGCTGGCTGGACAAGAAAGCAACATTTACCCAGCAATATGATGTCACTTGTGCATTTGGGGAAGGAACAGAAAAATCTTGATTTGTTCTGGCTACAGATGAGGACGCAGCTTGAAATTAATTGATCGTAGGTACATTCAAAGTAAAAGCTTGATCCACTTCCAACAAAATCCAATGGCAAAACTCTGGTGCAAACACTGAGCATGCCAGACTTTCTTCCCAAAGACTTCAGCTCACACTTTATTGTTTAGAAGCAGTCAGACCCTCCCTGCCACATTGCTAGGGAAGTTCTGATCAGCCATTCAGACCTGAGCTCCCTCAGTGGTGGGGATTGGAAGAGGAAAAAATAGGCTGATGAGTAAAAAGTTTTCTTTGTTTGAAAATTTAGATTAGAGAAACAAATTAATTAGGATGAAACTTGTGTGAAGATCCTTCAGCCAGGAATGCACTCCACAGGTTGTTCTTTTTTTCTTTCTGTATGGTCTCTACTATCACAGCATCTCAGCGTTTTGGAACCTCACATCATACACAAGCTTTGAGGCATGAGGATGCTTGCTGCCCCCTTTCAAGAGCTATATCTGTGCAGAATTAGACTCCTAGGTGCTCTGACAGTGGTATTCTGCAGGACAATCCTTTTCTCTTGCATGTCCACTCTTTGTTTTCTGCAACACTCTTTTTCCTACTCTTTGCTTTTTGCTTTTCCCCACTGATACCTTACACTCGGCTCAGAAAGCAAAGCTCAGCCAGTCTGCTTTACTGCCATTTACGATCAATTTAACTTCCTGGCTCTGGGGCACCTTTTGCTGGTCTTGTGATCACTGCCACACAGTTCTGTTTAAATCCAGAATAATTTGATTACGTGGAAATTAAACCATTGTTCTTTTGATGACATTAAACCAAAGTGCTGACAATTGGAACTATCATTCCAACAAAATGGTCAGGAATATCCACGTTTGTCATTCAGATTAAGAGTGTTCAATTCATAAAAAGCTGAAAGATGAGTTCCCAAAGTACCAATGTCACAAAATTGGAATCCAAGTGTGTTTTCTTAGAGCTACTTAATAGAGAGAAATGTCTTTATTTAGCACCTGTCATCTCAAGTTCCCAAAATGCTCTCTCAAAAATTAAGTTTCCTAATAAGCCTTCCTAGCCAGACATCAGGCTCCAATTTACAAGGGGTAAACTTGTTTAAGGTCACCCAGCATGGGAAAGAAGAGCTGGGAAGCAGCTCCAGGAATCCAGAGGACCACACCCCTCACTAGCCACTAGACCACACAACTGTCCCCATTTCACTTGAGTCATTATTAAGCAGGCTAGAAGAACACTGTGGTTTTATTTTATGTCAGCTGAACTCTTGTATTAACATTTTACTGTCTCACTGATGTTTTGCCTAGAACATTCTGTAATCCACAAATTAATATGTGAAGAACATCCAGTACAGTTTGGACGAATAAAAAAAAATTATCCAAATGGCAAAGAAGTTTTGATTTCCAGCAGTTTCATAAATCAGATGTGCTGGAGGAAGAAGGTTCCTTATTTTATCACACTTAGCCTTTTGTGTTGCCAGCAAAACTGCTGCCCTTCCCAAAACCAAGCAGAAACCCTATTGTTGCGGCAAACCCCATCTGGTCACATGGAGAACTTAAAACCTCATGGCATTCTGTTTCACACAGAAAGGGAGTTCTGCTCCAAATACATGACAAGAGCCAAAAATAATTTTGCTTTACCTATGCAGAGTATCTGAAGTTTTTGTTGCCTGCTCTTATTCACCACTTCATGTTTTCTGTGATCCTGCCTTTAGCTTCTGGGATAAGGGTTTCTCTGTCCTGCAAATTCTGCCCTATTCTCATTTTTTTAAAATCACTTTGTTAAAGGATTCTTCTAGGTGGAAGCAGATACTCCCCTTCTAAGGACAGATCCGTGCTGCACACAATGCAGTAAAGTGCAAATCTAAGGCAAAAACCAATTCCAATTCAGAAACTCTGAGCAAGGTAGCAGGAAACTTGCCCAGGCTTGGATTGGGCACAGGCCCTGCTTGTCCAGAGTATATTTAGGGAGGTCAAGGAAGACCATCACTGCTCCCAAAGTCCAATGCTTCAGCCTGAGCTGGAGAGTCAGCATGGAGCTAGACAGAGCACAAATCCTAATCTGAACAGAATTATTTAAAATGTGCTCAATGCAAACTAATCAGTAACCACCCCCCACCTGCCGGATGCTTCTCCCCAGCACGGCCAGGCACTGCCCGCTGGAGCTCTCCCAGTGCTGAAGGCTCCAGGCACACAGCTCCAGGCAGGAGCAGAGCACAGCTGAGAGTTAACCTGGAGTGAAGCTGAGGGAAAAACACAGGTACAGGGCTGAAACGAGCCTTACTGAGACCAACTGACACTGATGGAAGGGGGAATGCCAGCAGGGAGCGTCTGTATTGCTGGCATGAGATAGGTGACAAGGGTGCTACATGTCAAGGTTTTGAGAAAAGCACCTCCTTTCTACTCCCCCAGAGCCTTTGCTTAATAAAATGGTGCTCTCCCTCTGCCTCTCCTTGCAAACCTAAGAACAGTGTAAAATTCCCCATGATGATAACAGTTTAAGGGAAACAAAGCCTGGTCCCTCTGGTCATTAGAGATATTGCACCACTTCACCCAAAAGCAGTTCACCTTAGCATCCTTGACCAGCTTCCAGCTTGGGTTATCAGAGCCTGCACACCTAAATTCAACCCTCAGCAGTAATCAGAGTGGCTGTCCTCCTTCATCCTTCACAGGTAAACACCATTCTGGATCACAGCTGCAGACAGAAGAGAATGTGTCACTTGTGCCTGGACATCCAGCACTTTGAATGGGCTTCAGGCACATCTAGAATGGAAGAAGCTAAAAAAAAGATCAGAAGGTCAACAGGAGGTAGTTTTAGCAAACGTCTAGTAGGCATGAGCACAACACAGCTGTCATGGCCTTACCCAGAGAACAGGGACAGTTTGTGGGTGTCCTCTTTAACTCACCTGGAATGACAAAACTGAACTTTGATGTCCCAGACTGAGGCAGCAACTTCCTTAGCACACACAACATAGATTTTATTTTCTCTGTCAGCATAACTTCTTGATCCTTTATGATCACCCACAGATTGATGTAGAAGTGATCCCCACGAGACCAGTTCTCATTCTGTGCCCTGGCTGTTATTTTTCCCAACGTTACCATGTCTTTGAGGCCACTTCAAGGATCCAGCAGTGGTTGCACACTCAGTGCTGGGTTGCTGCAAGTTTGGATTCTGCCAGACTGCGCCTTACTCCAGAAACAGTATTGCTAAGTGCAGTAGCCAGTGGGCTAATGCTGGGTTTGTACTGCACAGGCTCAGCCATCAGATTACCAGGTATTTATGCTGCTTTTTACTGAGGAAAGCAAAAATATATGGAAACAAGTTTTAGCACTCTTGGGCCCGTAATAGCATAACTACAGTAGGATCAGGAGAGGGTAACCTAGTGTCATATGGGATTGCATCTGTAATCACTTCTCCAAATAGGAAATGTCATAATAGAAACTGTTTTAATAGGACAAGCACACTGCAGAGATGCCTGTTTCACCCATCAAAATATACACTCAGGGAAAAGACAAAATGACCTGCTCCAGCTCTGGTTATTATGAGGTCTCAGAACATAAGCAGCTACCCAAATTACTGTGTATATTACTATTGTGCTTAGAGGCTCCACTGGAGACCTTAGCTGCACTATAATTAGACCTGCCTAATATAATCAAAGCTGTTCTACGAGTTCAGGGGCTACTCCCCACCAAGTGACAAGCTAAGACTGAGTGTAGCAGAAGTGACACAGCTAAGCCCTTTCTCCAAAGGCTTACAGCCTGGACAGGCAAGGTAGACAGAGACAGATGGGCAGAACAAGGTAAGGGAGAAGGAATGTTTTAAAGCAGTGTAGTGTAAGTGATGGTGATGTCACACGACTCTGGGGACAAGCGATAAAGACCTATAAGGACATGCCCCAGAGGGCTCAGACTCAGAAGAGGATCAGCACTGTGGAGAGCATTACTGCTGGGTGTTACTGCAATCCATCGAGGCGACAGAGGGAATCTGGCACTGAGGTAAAGCCCACTAAGTGCCAGGGAAACCTGTGCCAATGACTTTGTAAGGACACAACACATTACCTAGATGAGCAACGGCTGCTTTGCTTATGACACTGGCAAAGGGCAGCCAGCACTGGCAAGGCACATTAAAACAAAGTGCACAAATACTTATAATGTGATGCAGCCTCTCGATGCAGCCTCTCAGCTCCTCTGCTAATGTCTAGGTGCACAGTCCTTCCAAGCATGCAGCTGGGTGCAAAGGAAGCTCCAGCAGAGGTTATGGATTTCTGTAGGCTAATGACACAGTTGAAACAGATGAACTTGAGCTACTGCTTGCAGAACAGCAGCATCCAAAGGTTTGGCCCAGAAAGCAAATTCACTGCACTACATTCTGCAAATAGTCAGCAATGTCAAACTCTATTCAAAAGAGCTTAAGATTCAAGTAAATAAGATAAAGACAAGGTCATAGACATGTTTCATGACTTGCCTGTGGTCATGTCTCATTGACAGCCTACCTGAAAACACAGCTAAAGTCTCCTGAGCTCCAGCCTAACATGTAATCCAAACACCTCACCTTCTCTTTAGCCAATACTTCCTTCTCTTGAACAAATCAGGCCATAGAGAAGACACTTCAAGCTACAGTACAGCCTTTCCACTAAAAACAAACACATTTAAAGACACCAGCAACTATGTTGCTTCATCTACTATCAGCTGACAGCTAATTTGCTATTTTTTTCCAAGTATCTATTTGCTAGTCAAACCTCCAAAAGAGCTGAAAACCATAGCACCTCCTTCTGCACACCAACATGTTCCTTCCCCCTGGGACAAGATCTGTTTCCAGCATGGTGATGAAAAGCTGTGTCTGTAAAAGCTCAGAAGTCCAATTCTTCCTGCTCTTGTCAGTGGCAATCAGTAAGGTCACTGCAGCATGAGCTTCCACTGAATGTGTAAAGGCATTCAATTAATCTTTGTTTGCTGAGAACTCAGGGAATTTAAGTAAGGTCAAAGAGTTAAAAGAGATCAGGAGACTCCACACTCTCACTGACACAATACTTCCTGAAGAGCTGACATGGACATATAAGTTACTCCACTGACAAAAAAAAACCCCAAAAAACAAAACCAGGTTTTTTTTTCAATCAACACCCTAAGCACATACACATTTACTTAGAAAGACAGTAAAATATCTGGACAAGCCACTTCTACTTGCTGCCCACCTCACCCATTATAGAGGCAACTTGTCCTTCTGCAGGAAAAGGCTACAGCTTTTTTTTTTGTTTACAGGCCCTGCAGTTATCACACACAGACACGCTTACCTGCTTCCCCAGGTCAAGACTTGATAGCCGTGCCTTGACTGCTCCAGACCTCTGGACATCACCAGCCACAAATGTCTCCTTTTTATCTGCTGTGCATGGGGCAGAGCTCTTGAAGAGCTGGGCACTGTTCTCACACACCAGAAAGCAACAGATGAAAGAAAAGCAATAGGAAGGGACCAGAAAATAATGATGAAAATAAGGGAAGTCACATAAAGAACTCTAAGCCCACAAAAACAGTCATGTGCACCCAGACATCCCACAGATGCCACACAATTGAACTCTGTCCAGGCACATTAAGACACCAGAGACCTTAAAATTTTGCCCCTTCATCCAGCCTCTGCTCCTCAAGGAAGTCCACCACTGTAACTCTCCTCCCTCTGTACAAAGGAAAGACCATGGAGCTATGGAGATAAAAAAAAAAATAAACAGGATAGAAACCAGGCAATCAGTGGGAGGATGAGGATTCCCACAAGAAATGGGAAACAGTAGGTGCCACTTTGAGAAAGATCTACAGAAGTCAGGGACTGTGCCCAAACACAGGCAGGTGACAGGAAAGCAGCCTCAGAGAGACTCCAAACCCAGGTGTCCACACATTAATCAAAAATTTCTCAGGCACAGTTGCCCTGCACTTACTTCAGCAAGTCTGAGTGTGTGCTCAAAGTCCAAAGCTAGTGGCTCTCCCCTCAGTACTAGAGAAAACAATTTTGGACTAGTGATGAAAATGTCACCTTTTATGGTCTTCACCACACTGAAGGAGGCAGCACTGGAACAGCCCAGCACACCTGTCAGCTATCCCAGGCAGGGCTGGTAATGGTGCACACAGGGATCTGCATTCCCCACCCAGGTCAAACCTCTGTGCCCAAGAGCTCAGCAGGACAGCACTCAGCCCAACTTAAATCACCAAGATGTACCTAAAAGGATCTTGACAGCTTTCCATCACACAAACCTCCATTATTGCAGCTTGGACTGCCTCCATCATTTGCTAATGCAGAACAGATTAGAAGGTCTATCTATATATTATGAGATTCTTCCTGCTAGTGCAGGAATCCATTTCAGTATTTAGAATAAGTAGCAGCCTCAGAAACCCAGCTTTTCTGATCATCTTACAATTGCATCCTTGTAAACAAGGAGACAGATGTTGCTCCGATCATCAGCAATGAGAAAACAGCTTCTAAATGGCACATGGAACACAAAGCTGGGCTTGTGTCACCCCCACAGCTGCACACATAGCAGGGGATCCCTGGCATTACCCTACCAGGGAGAGAAAGGCAGGGCAAGGAAGAAGAGTGGCAGGAGTGCAATTTTGTCAGCTGTGTTAAAGCAGAGCAGCCTCCGGGCAGCTCTGTGTTGAGCTAGGATGAGGAAGCAAGGAGTCATGACCACAGTGAATCCTTGCTCAACTTCTCTTTCCTCTCTCCTCAGCTGGGAAGCTGGGTGAAATACAAGACTGTCCTATTCCTGGGAACAAAGCAGGAACACTTCTGGGGAGCTAAGTCACTCTGGGAATGACAGTGAGAACTGTTAATCCTCAAAAATAACCATACAGGGCATGTTTATAATACTGATTGCTACAAACAACACCCTCTCCCCTTCTCTTGGTCTAAAAAGTTACTCTGCAGACAGGGAAGATGGAGAAGATGGTAAGCAAAGTGCCCCTGGGAAAACAGCCCACTGAAAATATTTACAAAGGAAAACATGAATAACTTTGGAGGCAGCCAGTATGGCTGGCAGACCAAGCAGAACAAATTCTTGACTTAAAGGTGACAGCTAGGGTTTATAAGACCTTTGTCAGGAGATGTCAGCATCCATAACGTATGGATTCACACCATATCCCTTCTACAAATACAGAGCACCGTGATCACCACCCCCATATACCCTGTCTGCTACTCCAGATAGCTGCATCTCTGGCAACACTAGCCAGGCACTGTTCCTCCACAGGCCAGTGCAGAGCCTGGTAGGAAACAAGGACAGCTTTATTCAGGAAAAAAAGTGCAAAAATGAAACACCATTTTGGGAGGACACAGCAATAATTCATCTGCTTAAATGACCAACAAAATACTTTCCCATGTCACCTTGGCAAGCGCCCGACAGCAGCGTTCCATGACCAAGAGTGATCCAATGGCAAACATCCCTTTTCCACATTACCTCCCTCTCCCATCCACTAAACCCCACTCATGGTTTGGCATCAGTGGGTAGAAGTGACCTAGCACAGCAAGGTCACTCAGGGAACAGCTCTGTAGGGCATCTTGCAAAGTATTTCTTGATTTGTGGTGAGAATTCACCACTGAGCCCAACTACATGCCACAGTGTTGGGAAGGGACTCACTGGAATTAACTCTGCTCATTCCTCTGACACCTCACCCAAAATTTCTGTTCAGAGAGCTGTTTCTGCTTCAGTATTTGTTGAAGATTGTCATTAAATACAAGGCTTTAAAGACAAAGTCATTATTACACAAGAGTGGAGCAGAGACCTTGCTGCAAGGAATCTGTGTCCCACTAGAAAGTAAAAACCATTTCACCAGTCTGTAATTCAGCTCCCAACAAACATTTTTAAGTCTGTGTCATACTACAGCGACTCCCAAGGCATCACTAGAAGATTTGTGAGTACCCTATCTGTATTTCCTTATCTTCCAGAGCTTCTCTTTATATCATTGTATATTAAAAACTTCTGTGGAAGAAGCAGTCCTGTGCTCATCCTTTTTGCTGTTCAACAACACATGAGCAGAAACCTCATGACCTCACCATCTTCTTCTGGGCCATCAGACTGAAGGTTACTACATGGCTATGTCATCTTATGAAGGGTCAAAGGCTGAATATGAGTTTACTCACTGACCTTCATACCACCATTTTTAACACCCTACATATTGCAAAGTGCATCCCAAATGGGAAAATCTCATTCATTATCTGGAAAGCCAACATTTCTCATCTGCATCCTACAGTCAGAGAAGCTGAGTCATCAGCTGCTTAAGTAACTTCCACTTCTCCAGAAGAGAAGCCAGCATTTAGATAACCCTCCTCTCAAATCCACTCAAATACAAAGTTGACACAGACTCATCACTTTTATCTCTAAAGTCTCCAAGAAGTAAAAACACTTCTTTTAAACCAGTCTGTGCAATATCAGTATTAAAGATGCCTCTGTCCATGGGTGGTCCTTGAGGTGCTGCAGAGAAGCAATATCTTGCACATGCAAAGGATATAGTTCAAATGTGAGATTGATTTCGAGGGTGACCTTAAACCTGTTTAACAAGAAAACTGCAGCCTCTCAGCCTGCTCAGAGAGGAGGGGCTGGTGTGGGGCATCTCCCACATTATTTGTTCTGCTCTAGGCAGACTAAATCCTTAAAGACGAAGAGAAAAGCAGCCTCTCCCACCCCAGGCATTGCCAGAGGGCTCCTACATGAGAGACCTTGCTCTCCAGCTACCTGCTGCAGCACTGTCAGTAGGTGCACACAGAGCCTCAGGATACCCTGGGTTGCTGAAACAGGTTCAGACCCTCATTGCCTTCCACACAACCCAGAATCAGCAGCAAACCTCCTCCTCTCCCCCATTCACAAGCCCACTCCATGTGTTTCTGGGGTTTTGGGTGTTTGTCTTTTTATAGCTCACCTCACTTCACACCTGTGTCTTTAGCCTGAGGACTGGGACTAAGTTGGCAAAAGTTGAAGTTCAGAAGAGAACATACTCAACAAACAGGCCTTCCTTCTCTCACCAAACAAACCAAGCTTTAGGCAATTCCCACCTTGCAGGCATCACACCCAAAGGACAACACAAATAGAAACAGCCTTGCAAGCAACAGCAAACAGGATTGAAAGGAGTGTGACTTGGCTTTCCTCAGCAGAAGTGTTAACCTCCCCCGAGGTCAGATCCCACACAAACATGGTCTTTATTATCAAGGAACAGAAAGAGGTATTGAAGAGGCACGAACACATGACAAAAAAGGTCTCACAGCCCAAACCACACACTTGGTTCTGTGTACCCACTTGTCCCTAGCTCTCTACCCAGTCCCAACATTCCTATACACCTAAAAGTGCCACCAGCCTCCTGCCAGGCAGCTACCCCTTGTATGTTACAGGTGCTCTCTGTTTCAGGAAATAAGCAGTGACTTATTTACTATGTTGATTCATTAATTTCTCCCTGATCGCTTTGGAAATAGCAGACTTCATTTGGCCTCCAGTGAGTCCCACAAGAAACAAACCATGACACAAAGAACGATCCTTGTACTTGCTACACGAATTTAGGATTTTGCTCGTGAGCTGTTGATACAAGGGCTATAGGGTGTCACACAGCACTAGTGCCTAGCTCCAGAGTCACTTGTTACCATAATTGTATTCTAAGCCATGGCTCAAATTCTCCCCAGATTCTGTACTGGGTAAGTTAACATCAAAGTAAGGCTTCCAGCTGGGAGAAATGTAATGGTACTGTTTTACACAGCACACCTCGTTAATATTAAGCAGTGCATTGGACAGACGAAAAATACCTACCTTGCATATACTGAACAAGGTCACACATTCAGATGTTAATATTGGTATGGCATCATGCTGAGCTAGAAAACCTCCTGCAGCAGCTTCTATCTCTGCATTACACAGATTTGTAAGAAAGACAGCCAGAAGCTGAAGGACAGTACAGACTGATTAGACACAAGCAAGATTCTAATGAAGCTGGGAGAAGATAGGATAAAAACAAGACAGCCAAACCAGGCAAAGAAATCATTCCTCAGGAGTACAGGATCTACAAACCTAGAGAACAACAGAAAAAGTTCTCTGGTGAGTTCCATGGCTTTGCCTTTCCCAAATGGGAGCACAGGAATAAACCTGGTTAGATAACTTTTCCACATTTTACAGTTCCTTCAGATCCATTTACATTTTATTCTCAGCCATATGCAAAAGAAACCCCGACAGCAGCCTAAATTCTGACCTCTAATTGTACATGCAAGAGCATGTACTCCAAGCCCAGGAGTATTTGGAACATTACAACAATCTTTTTTGACATGTGTATCAAGACTTTTGCTTAAATATCTTCAGAGTTCAAGTATGTTTAGGTGCACACTCAGAAGTCACAGCAAGCCTACAGGCCTGCTTTCAGTTGCTATCTGGAAAGATAAGACCATGGTAAGTAGCATTGCTTGGTTAGCCATGACAATAATCAATCCTGTGTGCTTCAGAGTGCTGTATTCTACATCAGAATAATAAGAAATAAAGCAAAACAAACAAACAAAAATTTAAGCTGTTCTCTGAAAAGTATTAAAAACAAAACCAGATCATACCAGACTGCATGTCACTTGGAAAAAATACTCTTAGATAAAATACTTAGGTAAAAATACTCCTAGGGCAGAGTAAGGAGATAGCTCCATGGGTAATGCAAAAGAACAGGCATTGTTACCTCCTGGACCAAAGTTAGACCTAGTTAGACCAACATGCAAGCAAAGACACCATTCTCATTTCACTGCTGCCTCTCGTAGAGGTGAGTGATGGAAATGACCCCCATACAGCTGTTAGAGATGTCATGCTGCTTTCTAAAAGCAAAACAGCAGGGAATTAGCTGAGATATCAGCACTTTTTCAGAGTGCCTGAGACTGATTGATGGTCGGCAGTTTTGTAATAAACTTTAACTACTAACTTTCAAACCCAGGAATGTATGTGCCCGTATTTTGCTTTAGCATCGCTGCTGCTAAATTGTACACACAGCACATCTGAAAGCAGGAGTAGGATTAGATCCTCCACCACTTCAGACCCTCCAGCCAGAGTATCTCAGCACTTCTTGCTCTTCCCAACTGTAGATCTCATAATAAAAGCAATGCAAGGACACAATAAAACAGTGACAAAACAGGAAACTGAACCCAGTTCAGATGCCCCAGCTGAATGGAACTTCTTGTCTCCAAACCATACAGGACCCTACATTTTCCAGCACTTTGTCCAATTCACTTTTAAGTATCTCCCAGTGGGAAAAATATTTCATGGTCTAATAAGCATCAGTGTTAGGAAAACCAGCTGACATTTCCCTCTGGGGTTAATGTGGGCTAAGCATCATGAGAATTATATTTTGGCTAAGTAATTCTGCTTCCTCTTACATTATTTCAAAGCACCCATCTCAGCTGAGGTCTCAGACCTCAACTCCTTGGGTATCTTTGCCTGGTTTATTCTCTGTGATATCTGCAAACACAATCCAAGATCTGCTGAAGTCAATAGAGGAGGTAGTTTACCTTAAAACAGATTTTTCTCTATTATAAATCCTAAGGTTTGCAATGATAACAGTGGCTAAGTTTCCCATGATGCAAAAAGCTTGAATTATGCATTAGACAGTTATTAGAAAGCATCCTAAGCAAATACCAGTCACTTCTGGTAACTGAGCATGAGGAATGTTACTTTTAACATGTTTGGTTAACCTCACCTTAAAAACGTCTAGTGAAATGAACCCCATGGCATTCCCAATTATTATAAACTACTGAATCAGTGTCTACTACTGGGAAGGTTTCCTAAGCATCCAACCTGATTCTTCCTTGTTACAATTTAAGTGCATTATTTCCCAAGCTATCTCCATTGCTATGGAGAGTCTTTCTCCCTCTCTGCATGAGCTTTTCTACATTTTTTGAAACCTCTTTTTGAACTTTATTTTAATTACAGCTAAGTCAGCTTTTCCCTCTGCCTTGTTCTGAGGTTATGTTTTTAGGATCTACAATTGTTCTCCCTGTTCTCCTTTGGCATCTCCCCATTGTCCACATCTTCCCTGAAATGTGCTCAGCAAAGTGTATACAATGCTCCAGCTGTTTCCCTAGGACTCTGTAGAGTAAAAGAATTACAGATGACTCTCCTGACACTGCATGAGTAACTAGCTCATGGTTCTTCAGAAATTTATGATTTGTGCATTTTCCTGCTGCTACAGCAACTCAGGATATTCTCTGTTTTTCAAGATGTGGAACAAGTTGGCAAAGCTCTTCAGAGCTACAAGTCAGGGATGTTAAAAAGAATCCAAATTTAAAATAGGGTTTCATTATAACTTATCATTACCCTTACTTTAAAGGGAAAAAAATTTAAAACCCCAAACCCTCTGCAGACTTTCATTAACTTATCTGTACTGTCAGTGCCAGATCTGTTTTGAAATACACAAGCCTGACAATACCCTTAGAAGAGAAAAAGAAAAGAGCTATTCTCTGGAGGCATTATTATGAATAGCATGTGTTCCTGGCCTGTTTCCTCTGGGCCTATTTTATGAATCAGTCCCCAGGAAAAAAAAAATAAAAAAATCAGTCTCACCATAAGGTCACCATGAACTCAGCTTTTTATTTTAGCAGGACAGTAACTAACCTAAAAGTTCTGGGCTGCTACTGGGCTTGATCCTGAAATGAAATAATGCTACTGAAACAGAATTAAACTGTCTTCCATGCTCCAGAGTCACACCATGGGTGTCTAGTTTGTGCTGGGGATGTTGACAGAGGAGCCATCTCTCAGAAGGGAGACCACCAAACCCAGAGTGATCACAGAGAATAGACAGCTTTTTGATATTTCCATTCCAGGCTGGCAGTATTGGCCCCTGAGCATCCCCAGCACTGACAGGGAACCACACAGGACCTGCATCACATCTGCAGCACAAAGCAAAGGTTCAGCTGCTGGCTGGTGGAAAAGTGCACAAAACCATTGTTGGGCAGCTCACAGCACGGAAAGAAAAAACAGGTAATCAAACAATCCAGTGTGGGTTAAAATACAGAGGCCAGGACACAAGGCAAAACTAAAAGAAAGATGATTATTTGGAAGTCCCCCAAAGTATGTATTTCCACTGATTTGGTCCTGCAAGCATGTGGAGACAAGCCATTCCCTCCCAGGTTGTCATGCTCTCTTTATAGCCTTCACTGGCCTTTCAGGAGGCTCATAATAGATTTTTGAAGAGGAAAGGCTTGTACTGGACTATTATTAGTCAATGGAAGGAGAAGATAAAGGGAAATGAATTTATTTTTTTTAATTCAGTGCCCAGAATTATGATCTAGATTCATCTAATTGTACTTGGATCCAGAGAATTAGTTCCATCCATTGTAACAAATGGAACCAATTGCAAAATTTGGATGTGGGTCAGTATTAAGAATCCAAGCCAAAGGTTGACAGCAGGCTTTGTTACAACTCCTAGTATTTAAAGAGTAAGTGAAGAAAGAAATTAGAAAAGAGACACTATTTGGCATGAATTTGGCTCTGAAATGCTGAAGTTCTGGTTATCAGGATACCTGCTGATCACCACAAACACAAAATGAGAAAAAAAAGTGGTACCAGCCAACCTTCTAAACATGATTAATAATGGAATGTACTAGGAGGAACATTAAAACACGATTCTTGGTCTGGGTGAACCTCTTTCAGTATTTTGATTGGATTTATTGCCTTACAAGTAATTAGGGAGAGCCTAATAGAAGACCTAAAGACCTTTGGGCAAGTAAATGAACACTAGCATTGCTTTGATGCTATTTAATCTCCTTCCCAAAGGCTCTATCCACCCCACTCACTACCTCAAAAACCATTATTTTCATCTCCCAGTCTCACAGGGCCTGGAACAGCCATGTAACTGTGCTGTGCTTCCAAATACTGCATGCTGTAAACTTGGGTTATTCTGTTTCCAAAAATACACACACAGGTTCTGGAGACTCCAGGTGAGCTAACACATTTCAACAAAGCCCATTTTATGCTTCTGTTTCAAACTGTTTTCCAAGCTCACACCTAGCGGGTAGGAGAAGCAACAGTGGCCCACACTGGTGAGCAGCGTGTGCTGACTCAGTTTCCGCTCATAAAACGGGCTGGTAACTGCAGGACAAGCAGTGCCTTTGTGAGGGCAGGCACAGAGCTGTCACACGGTCAAGCATGGCAGCAGGAGCCAGGATCACCAGCACGGGCACAGGGATGGGCAGCCACCCCCTGTCACTTCTTGTGACTCTTTTCTCAAGCATGGGGTATCCTCCTCACCAAGCAGCCTTCTAGGGGCACCAAGAAGGCTTGTTGATGTCTGCATAGCATTCAAAGATCCTCAGAACCAAAATCTTTTAGAAACACAGACTAAAGCTGGGATTTTGAGTCAGCCAGTTCAAACAGTAAACAGGACACTTATTTTTGACAGGGAAGGGGTAGTTGGTCCTTGGCACTGCTGAGACTCTCACTCTGGACAGAAGAGCTCTCTGCATACCACAGTTCAGCTCAAACACCAGATACAGGCTGTCTACAGGAAAAACTGGCTGCAGCTCTCTGGTCTAAGTGCATATTAGCTAGTGCCATCCTCCTGAACCAGCTCTTTCTAGGCAGAACTATTTTAAAACTGACCTTAAAATCTCTTCTACGGAGCCAGTAGCAGTAGAAATCCATGGTTAGACTGAAGACTGCTTGCTTTCCACCACTCATCAGCTCTTCCAAGCATTTGCAGAAGTAAATTGGCTGAAGAACCGGAAAAGATGAAGGTTTCAAGAAACATGCAGACACAAGACTTTAGCACTGATTTCTGTGCAGCTCAGGCAGCAACTGTTGTCAACACTAGGAGACCGCCCAGCTCTGTTCCACCAGCCCTGTTTGATACAGGGAAAGAGTGGGGAAAAAACACAAGAACATTTCAGCTTGTTAAACATGACAGCTTCATCCCCCAAACACTGGGTACAAGGGAAGGTTTGCCTCAAGTGCCTGAAGAGGCATTTATAGCCAGAGGATGGGAGCTAGAAGCAGGATTTAAATGCCAGTCCTACAAAAAAACTTTTGGTTTCTCTGAACAGGGCTACAGAAAAAAATAAAATCCTCCAAATTCTAAAAGGACTCTCACTTCTAAGCTTTGACAGTTTGAGCCTCTTAATCCAGGATCACTTCCTCCCAGTGGGCTCCCACCCCAGTTCTGAGGTTGGGGGTTGAGACCTGGGGAAGAAGTAAGTTGTCCTTGCTACATGTGTTTTAGAGGACTGGAACCCTGCAAGATGTGTTGACTGAGGACAAATCCAAAGCAAATTTGTCTTGATTGACAATAGTGATGCCATAACAGGCTGATGAGAGTCAAAAGTGTATCTACAGGACTACAGAAAGAAGATTAACACCCCAAGCTCTCTCAGCTGGCACTGCTCTGAAATGTTTTTGTCTTTTGAGTTTGATTCTCACCCTTGTATTTGGTTGTTTTAATTTTTGGGTTTTTTTAATGGGTTGAAACTCTAAATTAGGCATGTAGCAGAGATCATCATCCACACCAAATTGTAATCAGTATTTCAAGTTAAGGGAAGCTTACAGGGATAAGCCACATCTCTAGACCTGAATTTCTCCCTTTAAACACTAGGGTGGAATCCTGCATCAGAGATAAGGTCAGGCTTGAGTCCATCTTCCAAAGAGATCTATTCCAGGCCCAGTGAGTAATGCTTGGTGAGAATTAAGAGAGCCAGAAGTCATAAAACCCCCTCCTTCTTTCAAAAGTTAATTCTGAAAAAAATAAAACACAGCTGACATAAACAAGGGGACTCTAATCTGTAAAGGAGGATAAAAAAAATATTAAAAAAATTATTTGCAACCAAAGCTTTTTTTGGTCTGCTAAAAGTGATTTTCCATCCCTGTCCCATGCTTTCTGCAAACGTTATTTGGACGAACTGCGGGGCGAGGGGAAGAAAACCATGATAAGAAAAAAAAAAACCAAAACAACAAAACCAAACATCACCACTGTTTGTAAAAGCAAGGAAAGCTGTTCCAGAGGGAACACCTGTGCCGGGAGAGGGCGCATGGTCCAGCGGAGCCGGAGCCCCCAGCCCCGGAGCGTCCACCTGCCGCGCTCGGCTCCTGCGCTCGCCATCGATCCCTTCATCCCCGTTTATCCCGCACAGCTGCTCATTCATCATCTCCCATCCCACAAGGGCTTTTTGTGCTCCGCTCGCCTGGCTCCATGTTAGCGCTCGGCTGCCTTACATGACACCATGACCTACTTTATTTTTTTTTATTTTTTTTTTTTTTATTTTATTTTCCTCCCAGAGAATAGCAAAGCACTGCTTCAGTGTGGCTTGCAAGGAGGAAAGGCGAAATTAAGGAGTGCTGGCAGAGCAAACCAAAGCCCTTTTCAAAAATTCGTGGCTGTTTGTGAGAGGTTAGGCAAGGAGAGGCAAGGCCAGTCCAGGCACTCCATACTGCACAGCTGAAAACAGGACGATAACAGGAAGAATAAGAGAAGGGTCTTGTGTTTTGAGTTTGAAAGATGATGCCTGTGATGTCTTTAACCAAAAACCGGAGCCCACCTGGCTCCCACAGAGCTCAGATCAGCAGGTTCAGAGGTAAGGGTAAGAAACACCATCACAGGCAGCAGCAGTGACTCAGGGAAGCAACTGAGGGAAGACTGGCTCAGGAAACACAGGCTCATTTCTGTCCTCCCCTACAGACACCATCTAAGGAAAACGCTTAGACCCAGAGCCTCCAAGATAATCAATTACATGCCTATATACCAGAAAAGTCAATCAGCTTAACCGTAACCCTGAGGAAATCCTGCTATCTCCACCACTTTCCAGTGCAAATTACAAATCTACATTCCTTTGAGGATGTGGATTTTAGCCTCCATATGTCTCACTTCCCTGGTGTTTGAGAAGAGATAAGAATTTCCCTAATTCTTCAAGGTATTCTATGCAGCAGACTGTCAGGCATGCCTAATAATTCAGTGAAGGGGTACCTAAAAGAATAATCTGGGAATATCTACTCCTAAAATAGCTAGAATTTGGTCTGTTCTGGGAGGCCAGATAATCCTTCAAGAATTTTTGATTCTCTCATTCATCCAGACTTCCTTAATTCTTCAGCTTTCAAAAGCTTGCCCAGCATGACTTTAAGGGTACATTGCTCTGGTTTACCATGGCTTTCTTGAAGCACAAGGATGGTTGTCCTTGGCAGGCAAGTTCAGAGCACAACTGCAGTAGGACAAGCAGTATTAGTCTGCACTCTAACAAGACTGGAGAGTCAAGACAAGCTATTTCCTAGACTGATATTTGCTTTCTTCCTAGCTGGAGAGCTTGCAGGACAAACAGAATGTATTTCCATGCTTGCAGGTCAGGCCCAAAAGGGTCCCCATGATTTTTGCTCTTTTCCTTTCAGGTCCTGGTTTGCAATGGGGCCAATGCAGACTTGGTTTGGCAAGGACAGCACAAACCCTGGCAGTACTCATGTGCCTTGGGCTAGCACTCAGTGGAAATCACTGGCAGAATTGTAACCTTGTACCAGGCAGGGAATATCTGACCTAAGGAACGGCTCCAGCAGCTGCAGGCTTTTATATATTCAATCTCAGAGCTTTAATCATTGCAGTGCCTGCTGCTACGGAGGAGCTAAAGAGTTCTAAGGTGCAGCACTAAGCTTTGAAAGCTTCTTACTATCAAGTTTAGGACCTGACTCAACTGGACATCTGCTGGAAGTTACTGACACTGTATTTGGATCTTGTTTCACTCACCTCTGAATAACCACTTGGGCTTTATTCTTGCTGAGCATGTCAGTAGCTGGAGCAGGAGTTGCTGAATGTCCAACATGTCATACTTCACAAAAATACAGACCTCATCCACCTCAGTGGTGTCCTGGGTACACTACTTAGCCTGTGCTGTGTCCAGCTGCACTGGCCCACAGGGCTGGAGCAGGAGATGCTGCGCTTGGGAATGCTCCAAGTACCAAGCCCTGCTGGAGAGCCAGCTGCAGACTGCAGCCTCTCTCCTGTCACATACCATCCATGCCTCCTTCATATGACCCAGAGTGGGTCATATATTAGGAGTGGAAAAAAAAAAAATAAATCTAAAAGAGTGCTGACAAACTGATCTTCACTACAGAATGCATTTGTGAATAGAAAACAGGCTCCAGGGCTCACAGCCTAAATGCAGATACCAGCAGCTCCTAAAAATATATCTTAAAAAAAACCAAAACAACCCACACCTGAAAACTGCCCCTCAGTACAGGAGACACTGTTCCCTTCTGAGCATTTGCTTTTTTTCCCGGAGCCCTTCTGGAACCCAGCTGCTCTGCATAATCCCTACTTAGGGGCAACACACAGCAGCCCAATACAAGCTGCTCTCAGTTTTCCACTGCAATTAGCATAGGTGGTATTTATCTTATTTTAGAGTGACCTGGCTCCTCTGGGGAAAACCCTTGTCTTCAGTTCCCTCAAAGACACAGCAGCTGCTTCTCTGCTTCCAGCATGAAGTGTCCTTGCAAATGGCTGGGATGGATGAGAAGAGGGTAAATGAGTCACTACCACCTAGGCACTGAGTGTGCACAGGCTCACTGCTAAACACCTGCAATACTTCCCCAGAGGCCACAGCTAAGTTCCAGTGGCCTCGTCAAAGGCTCAGGGAACTGCTTTCCAAAGCCACGGATTCCCTGGGTTGCCCAAAACTTGCAGACAGAAGAATAAAACAATCCCCTCTCAGCTGACCCGCATGCAAAGAATAAACACAAGAGGCAATTGGCAGCATCAAGGCACCCTGCACTCTCTCTCTTGGCTCAAACACATGCTTTTGGACTTTACAGATGTGCAGCTGGCATGCCTCAGGAGCTACTTCCCTCCTCAGACATATGTCAGCCTGCCTAGAGCGTACCAACACAAGCATCTGCATTCAGACAAACAGGGGCTTTTGAGGCAGACCTCCAGCTCGTCCCCACTTACTGCACTTAGGTTCACAAGGTGATCTTGGAGGGTGCAAGGGGGACTCCTTTCACGTGAGACCAGACAGAGATACATGCCAGAGCATACCAAACACACTCTAGACACCCACATCCAATCCTAAGAACTGGGAAAACACCCCCAGAAATGCCAACAGCATTGACCTTATGTTTTCACCACCATCGGACTTACCCTGCAGAGCCACTCACAGTGCTCAGTGACACAGAATCCCAGGATACTCTGTGGTGGAAGGAACCCACCCTCAGAGCCACTCCAGCTACGCTTTGCTCCCACCTGTCTGACTGCTTTCACCTGCTTCTCTTGCCTGGTGCTTCAAGGATCAGTCCTCAGAGACAATCCCTCAGCCTTTATTGCTTGCAACTGCAACAGCTACCCAAACAGGGACTTCGTTCTCCCTGCCCAAGATGTCTGAATAAAATAAAATTAATTCATTGCAGTTTTTAGTGCTTCCAAAATTGCTTTCTACAGATGTTTCCCTCATTTCACCAGGATCCATTATACTTCAGTTTCAGCTGCAGAAACCATTAACCCATTATGAATGGGCAATATTGACCTATTTTGAAAAGCTGGTTCTAGTTCCTCTACCACAATAAACAATAGCAGCAAAGCTGCTTGGCACTAGCCACCTTCCGAGAGGCTATTCATATTCTGGTGTTTGTGCATGGTTTACAGCAGGGATTCTGCATTGTTTATTTTCTGTTTCTCTGCAGACAGTGGCATTGTTAAACAGCATGTGTCCGAGAGAATCCACCCTCTCCATGGGATCTCCTCCCAGCTATTACAGCACTTCCCAGAAACCTACTGAGCTTTGGAATAAACAAGTCTCAATAGGGGGACTGAGCCCACACCCAAGAACTAGAGTGCCATGAAGCCTCCATAGCAATGAAAGTAACTTGGCTTTGCATGAAACCTTCCTTTTGCCTAATGAAAACCCTGTGCTGTCACCCCTTCCTAATGATGCTCTCTTGTCCCTTACAGGCAGAAGACGCAATAATGGACTTTTCTCTGACTTGCTCCAGCTATGATATGGGCTGCAAAAGATGTTTTCCTTCTGACCCATGAGGCTGGGCACCCAAGGAATTTCTCCTTGGATGAAGAGAGCAGAGATCAATCTTCAGTACAGATGTGCTGGGAAGGGAGATGAGGAAGCAGGGGAATCCTTCCAGCACTGAGAAGCCTTCCACATAATCAGTTTGTTTTTCCTCACACATGCAAAGTTAGACCAAATGCCAGATTTGGGGTCAGGAAGGAAACTCCTCCAAGTACAGTTGCAATGACCGCTTTGTAAATAACTCTTGTCTTTTTTTTTTCCCCCCTGCAGTTTGGGGCTTGATACATCCTCAGTATCATCTAGCCATTCTGCCCTGGCAGAAACCCTCCCAGCAGCACAGGAAAGCCTCTGCTGGCATTTTGTCTTGCATACATTCACTCATCTCTTGTCATGCGATACAGCGAGATGCTCTGCAACATGTTATATTAGCAAAGGTCAGGAAGGCCCTGCTGGTCTAAACATCTCATATGCAGTAAATTAGGATTGTGGCAACTTTGATTCATTGATTCAGACAGTGCATTTCATACTCACATTCCTAGGGTTTTGGGGTTTTTTCTGGCTGGCAACAGATGTCCAACATTTCTGCAGCACAAGGGAATCACTGAGCAGTGAAAACATGGGCTCATTGTAGGATCAGTAGCTGGCAGCCCACCTCTTTTCTGGGCCAGAGCAGGCCTAGACTGACAAGCAGTATCAGTGATTGTTCTCCATATGGCATGAGAGGGAAATGCTCCCAAACAGGAAGAGAAACACTCAGTCCTGTATTTCAAAGATATTGCCATCTGACCTCAGATTTGCTCTTTTTTTGTATTGGCTTTGAAAAACATTTACCCATCTATCTGGGTCTTTCAACATTACCATATTTACAAGACATGCACATTTTGCTGCTCTTCATAATTCATTCCCACTACAGTCAAGCTCACACACAGTCAAAGCAGAAGCCCTTCAGAAGCACTAAACCCAGTACTAGGTTGCATAAAAATGATAGTTCCCATATGTCCTTATAAATACCATGCCAAACTGCATTGTGCTGTATTTACATTGTGTTAACATCTACCAAATTACCAAGCCAGCAGGAGAACATATACCCAGTCACATTTCTAAACAAGGCTTATAGTCTGAGCATTTAGTTTTTTGTTTGGTTGTTTTTTTTAAAGAAATTTTTATTAAAAAAAAAGAAAAGAAAATTTTAGCATAAACTTGGCCTGCAGTTTCATGTGTTACTTGCCAGAATTAAAACATCTGCATCCTGTGGTATCAGTCCACTTGGGGACTTTGTTAATTGAGAGGCAGCTAGAGTTTTGGATGGTATTACCCCTGGGAGAGCTTCCTGTCCTCCTAACATTTCACATGGTTCAAAAGAAAAGAATTTAAGCTACCATGACTAAATTCTCTCTCTCTTTTACACTTCAGTTTATTTTCAAGTATACAGTTCTACAACACAGGGAATCAGGTCCATTAATACAAACTGAGGATTAAAAATTACACTCTGGAAATTTCCTTCCTATCCAGGGATATTTCCTGGCTAGCAGATTTCTCATTTTCCTGGACCTGGGCTTTCTTTATAGCTACTAGGCGATCAATCTCAATGCTTGTAGTAAGAGACCAGTTTTTCAGATGAGGACCAAAATCACTCCCTAGGGAGACACAAAGTCAGAAGTGCCAAATGGATCCAAGCAACTGTCTGTTAAGCCTGTCCTTCCCTAACAGCAGCAGACGAGAGACAAACTAAGCTCTAGATCTCCTACCCAGGCTCATGAAATCTTTTCCTGATCTGGCTTACTAGGCAGTAGATTGCATTTGTAGGCAAAAGACTAGGACCTTTCCTTTTAATTTATGTGGTTACAGGCAATACCTCTCATTACTTACAGTTGTACACAGTAAGCAGTAAGATTAATTCTAAGACATCCATGAGAAATACCAAACCACCTGGCACAGACTTGAAGCAGAGGTTGATGTCGGATACAGCAAAAGTTACCTGTTCTTTAGAGGTAGGTTCTGGTTTCTGACTGCACTGCAGCTTCAGGGGAATTATGGTTGCCTCTTCTGGTATAAAGAGATGCCCAGCAGGATTTAGGTCACAAAGTGCATCAGTGCCCAGACCAGTCAGAGCTGGACACCAGAGACCACAATGAGGAACAAACCTGAACCAGACCAGAGCTGGGGATGTGCCAAGTGGGTCATACTAGAGTCTGTTGTACAGACAAGCAGCATGACCTCAGAGCCCTGCTATAACAAGAGGGTTCCCCATTGAACCACTCAGGCAAGCTTTCACCATAGACTATTTTTCTTGCTGTTTCCTCATAAGTTACACTCTTCAGCTTCCCTTACACAGGTCAAAGGACAGTGGCAGCTTTCAGTCTGCTTGCTTAGGGTTGATCCAAATGGACATGGAGGAAAGATAAAATATCTTCTAAAGAGTTGCTCAGCTGTCCATTAAACCTGAAACAGAGTGCAGAGGAGTGGTAGCAGGTCTCAATTCTTCATGCACTCACTCTATGTATCATTGCAGAGGTTTCAAACTACAGATTCATATTAATAGTGAAAATACCAGTTTATAGCCATTACACTTATGGCAGAAGCCAAAGAACAAGAAGTTTGGAACTCATCATGCATGCTTTACTATAACTTTGTTTATCCTTCATGCTTGAGACATTTGTCGAACCTAGAACAAAAGGAACACAGATCACTACTTCCTGCCAACAAAACTAATGGATATGATTTTCAGATACTTCTATTTGAAACTACACATGCATTTGGTAAACAATGCAAGTGAAAAGCTTTGTAGTCAGCAGCTTGGGAAAAAAACCCAAGGGAGTTCCCGGGTGGTCACATCCAATTCTCCAGGCTGCCATATTTTAGACAGCATTTTGGATCATCTCTGCAAGCAAGTTCATGCTCCAGTCTTAGATTTCAACCAGGATTTTGTCCTACTTTTCTATTTGTAATGGTGATGCTGCTGCACTCCTACTTTGGTCTTCTAGCAAACACTGACTATTCAGGGTGAGCAGAGGCAAGGTATGATTCAAGAAAGGATCTCACGCTTGAAGGAGGATTTAAGCCTGTCTGTCAACGTTTTTAAAAAAGGTCACTCATTTTGTCAGGAAATCTAGTAGTCTGCATTAAAACTTGTGGTTCTTTTGTGCTACTTCAAGCTTGAACTGAAAAAGAGTATTTGGTAAAATGCCTTTCATTCAATCCACATCTTTCCTCGCCCTTGTTTCTTTGAGGGACTCAGAATCTGATAAAAAAGGATTGGCACAGGTAGGTCACATAGATCCTGACAGCCTCTACCATGCAGGACAGACCAGCTGTGTTTCTAAGAACAAATTCAGCCACTCTGGAAGGGAGGAAGCAAGCACAAAAATTTGCCTGTGGTCCACAACTTATTTATAGCCACAATTACAGTTAGAGCTCAGGTCTTGCTGGCCACTAGGAAAGCACAGTCTGAGCTTCAGCCATCTGTTTGAAGGTTAGGAAGCCTCCATCTCTGCCAACTCCTAAACTTTAATGAAAATAGGGTTGTTCCTTTTTTTCTTCCATTAAAGCTCCTCCCAAGCTTAGATTTAAGAGCCTAACAGTAACATTTCAAAAATACCTCAGTGATTTGGGACCACAAGTCACAGTAATTTCATGCAGACACTGTGGTGGAGACGGACCACTGACCAACTCCTACTATGGAAAAATTTTGGCCACCATCATTCTGAAAGATGGCAAGGAAAGGGCTCATCTCTAGAGAGACAGTGAAGCCTTTGAAAAACATTTTAGTAATACTTTGTCATACACAGCACCAGTGCTGGAGTTGCTAGAACTCATTCCTTTGGGACATAAATTCTTCTCCTCAAAATGATATTTAAACTATACAGTCATTGTTTTTGAGCACAGTTCAAGACATTCCTTTTCCCTTAGCATATATGCCTGTTTGACCTAAACCTAGGAATTGTGAGAACTCTGAAGGACTTCTGGTAAGTGAGCCATTCTATATGCAAAGAAATGTAATAACTTATTCTTGGAGTCAGGGAATGTCCACTACCCAAACTTCCCATTTCAGTTTGGGCAACAAAACATCTTAGAAAATCCAAATTTAGCCTGGAATGTACTTGTAGGTTAACATCTGAGTAGTCCAGTTCTCTTAACATCTACCCTGAAGTGGCCCTTCCTATATAATCTTAAAAAAAAAAAAAAAAAAGCAAACACTGTCTTCCCAGAGCATTGCTGGGATCTTTCAGCTGAAAGGGACAACTGATGGGTTGTAAAATTTTGATGTTTAATTTCAGTGTAGGAGAGAAACGCCACCCCTCCACCTTCTACAAAAACTTCAGGAAAATGCTTCAAGACCAGTATTTGCTGCTAGCAAAAGGCTCATTGCACATAACCTCCCAGGGGAAGTCTCACAAGAGGAAAGGCACTCCAAGACAAAGATCTCTCCCAACCAGCTGGAAAACAACATGCCTTCATTAATTTATTCAAGATACTGGGACTTTTGCAGAGCTGTGCTACAGATTTTTGCAATACCCCATATTGCAGACCTCTGGGTTCTAAAGAAAATATGAAAGAAGGGGGGAGAGAGAGAAGAAGCCTACAATGGAGAATTTTGATTGTGGTCTTGTATCTTGCACCCTCTTATTAGGGCAGCTCAGGGGAAGTAAGGACTCCCCAGCATTGTACACCTGCTGTATCCAGGGGTAAGTGAGCACCCAGCTGCTTCATTTTCATACACAAGTCCCCCTTTCTGAGAGGTGCTGTTGTTACTCCCTCACTGTCCCCCACAGGCAGCATTTGTCAGCCTCCAGCACACATCTGTCCCTGCCCAAACCAGCTCCCAGTCCTGGTGGCAGAGAACACAAGGTGTTCAGTGTTCACACACCTGTTCACAGCCAGGCGCAGAGCCCAGGAGCCCTGGTTGGTGATCAAAGTCCTCATCTCCCCCACATGCTTGCTATCTACAACTGACAGCATGTGATCTGATCCAGGGCTAAAAACAGACTTGCACCTCAACACGTTTGCCTATCACAAGAGAGTTGACTTTTCCTCCTTAGCACAAGTCCAACTTAGACTACTACTGAACAAATTCAATGATCTCCAAGGACTATAGGAAAAATAAGTGCTGATAACAAGCTGTTTGATCAGTAAAGAAAAGGACTTAATACCTGTAGGCTAATTGGAAAAAAAATTTGGAATGTAACAATGAATGGTCACAGAAGAGAGGCTTGGCAAGGACTCTATGCCAGCTGAGCAGCCCTAACATCTGGGAGCCATGAGTGCCTCAGATCAGAGGCTCTCAGACACGCTCTCAACACCACAAAGTGTTTCAAAGCAAAGGGTAAGGTGGGAGCAAGGCTGCATTTACTTACTGGCAGCACCCAGACATGTGCTGACAGAGGGGGCCAAGGCAGTGGGAGAGGCCACCAGTCATGGCTCAGCAGGCAGGTAGGGAGCTCCCACAGCACATCATCCACCTCCATCAGGGCCTCAGCACAGACAGATTTGCTGCCAGGAGCCAGCAGCAACCATCAGTAAGTTACCACAAAGCTGCTCTCCTCAACCTACACCAAACCACAGTCCTTCCCCAGAGCCAGGAACATCGCAGCTTAACTTCCCTATTCACCACCACCTCGAAAAATAACTAGGAAAACATGCTATTATCAGTTTTTCCCTTTGTTGCTGCATTGGGCTTTGCTATTGCCTGTTTCTTGCTCCTCATCATCATCCTAGAAACAGCAGATACTGAGCAGACAGAGCCAGCACCAGGATAAGAGAGGGCCTAACACAGCCATGGAGCCCCTTGAAAGATAAAGGGCAACCACCAAGAGGATAAGCTACAAGTATTTTAACTTCCACGTGCACAAATATCACATTAAAAAATACCCTGAAAGCAAGAAAAAAAATTCCCCAACCTTTCATGCTCCTTAAAAACTGCAAACACTTCCAAGACAGGGAAAGGTGAGTGGAGGGTCAGTCAAACACCAAAAACCCTGAGTAACCTTAACAACACATATACCTTTTGGCACGCAAATTACCTCTCCAGACAGCTTCTGCAAGGCCTAAGCAGCTTAGCAAGCTTGTGAAGACCGAGAAAATTTGAAGTGGCTGTGAACTATGATGCTGTGAATCAGGCCAACCTTTCTAGCGTGGCTATGGCTGTAATCCCAGAATTGCTTTGCCTGCAGCCCATCACTGAAACCTTCCATCAGGCTGATTGTTTACCTGCAAGGAAAGAGGGCTTTGGATTCAGATGTTAGTTTAGACTTCATACAGGCTCCCACCCCAAATCCACCACTTGTTTCCTGTTGTCGTCCCACACCTTCACTTGCACAAGCAGGCTGTAAATACATTAGCAACCTACACCATTCTTGCTCTGTTATGACAAGGGCCATAAAAAAAAATTAAAATACATAAATGCATCAGAGTCTGCAAATCTCTCCCTTCCTCCCCATTCTACCCTAGGCTTGAGGTTTTGGGGCTTTTCCCCTCCCTGTTTCCTAGGAAATATGATGAAGGAGGGTGGAGTGGCTCAGGCTATGTACAAATATTCAGACAGTCTCTTAGCAATAAATGGATCTCAGTCAGTTCTATTATCTGTCTGGCTGTGGCTCCTATTATCTGCTGTGAATTGTAGCAGCGATCTCTGGAACAGCATTCAGGCACCATCATTACTTCCACACCCTCCAAAGACGGCACTGTAACAAGGCATGCTGGATAATACTTGCCATTAGAAGAGGGAACATAAAGGCTTCAAGCTATGACTAACACAGTAAAAGGCTCTGCATGGGGCTTTTACATTCATTGACGGGGGTTTGTTATTAAAGAAAATTCTAGGTTCAAAACCTAGACCTGCATTTTATACAGCACATCAGCTGACTTACAGAAAAAGGTGATTTCATCCTGTTCTTGCTTGCTTCCCCACTCCCCTCAGCTAAATTCTCATGGAAGACTGCAGCTGGAGAGTGGGGAAGGCACAGCACAGGCCTGCCTGGAGCTCACAGTCCCCAAATGGGGACCATAAGCCCAAAGCAGTGAATTTGTCCAGCCCAAAGTGCCTGGGAGCCTGAGAGGCACCACAAATGCAAGCACCACAGGGAGCATCCAGCAATTCAGAGCTGAAAGCCTCCAAAGCAGCACTCACGTGGCTCCTTGTTAGGAACAGGAGTTTTGGGATCCAAACCCACATCTTGTGTTCTTCACAAGCCCTCCCATTTGTCTGAGGCCCATCTGAAAAGCCTGGATTGAAATCCAATATCCTCCCCCAGGGTAGGATGAGGGTTTTAAGAGAAAAAAACCTCCTAGGTCTCCTTCCCATAGCCAGCAATGCAAGGCCACAAACATCAGCTCTACCAAAACTCATTTTCTTATGGGTTTCTACCTGGCAATGGATTGGTTTCAGCTTCCCAGGCATAGAATCTCTGGACAGAGGATTTCCTGAAACTGGGATATTTCAGAAACCTCCCTCTCCTGCACAACTTTCCTAATGCTTTTCTCACTTGGACACCTCTTTCACAGCAGGGCTTAATATCTTACTATTACCAGTCATTCAGCATGGCTGAAAAATTAGTCATCAACCTAAAAAGTTATTAAGAAACACTTGATACTATGATTGCTTTCCTGTGGAATGAAGCAAAGGGAAGAGGTAGGGGAGGGAAGGCGGGTGAAACCTTGCACTTACAGTCGGGAAGGCTTTCCCAGCACAGGAACAGAACTCCTGGGGAGCCTCAGCCCACAGGAGAGCACTCAAGACCCCAGCTTAGCACAGCCCCTCCACTACTGATAGCCCAGAGGCAGCTGGCAGAGGCTGCCTTAAGTAGAGCTGCTGCTCCCCGGCAGCACCACCCATGGCTAATGTGCTCCAGATGAAAGTCATTCCTCGGCCAAAATTGCTCCCAGGCCTCAGATAGGAAACACGGCCCTTCTCCCTGCTCTGCCCTAGGGCATTTGTGTCCAGGAGCAGGGGTGGCCACTCTCTCACCCACGCACAGAGCAGCTTGGGGACAGGGACAGCAGCTGGCTCTGGAGCATTGTGCCATGGGCTGTGAAGCCCAAGGAAAGATATGGGAGATGAGGGAAGGAGCACAAGATGAGCTCCACAGGATCCACTCAGGTCAGGGGCTTGCAGCTGCTGCCACCAGCAGCATCTCTTATCATACCTGTGCGCACCCCAAGGCATTGCTTAGGCAGAGTGGCCCAGTGCCGTTTTCCTGCATCTTTGGATGGCTTCTGGCCACCCCAAACTGCTGTCACAGGCCACCCTCTGCTCTTTCCACCACTCCTACCCAGTGTCCCGGGAGCTCCTCCAGCTCTGCAGATGGTGTGATGTGCAAGCCTGAGCTGGAGACAGTGAATGGCACTAGAAAAAGGGAAAAGTTATTATGGGAAGATAAGGGCAACAACTGGGAGCACTGAAAAAGGGCACGGGATCGATCACAACCACAAAAAACAGAGAAGAACAGAATATCACATCTCTTCACGGCCATTTTCACACCATGCAGAGTCGAACTAAAGGCATCTCAGGCTGGAAAGAGAAGTAACCTGTTAAGGAAAACCAAGAACCAACAGCCTGTAAAAACATGGCATCTCCTTAGGCAAGATTTTTTGTGAGGTGGAGCTGAGCTACTGTGTGTACCCGCTCAACCCCACCATCCTGAGAAGGCATTTGCTGGGACAGGGCTGCCACTGGCTAAGAGTCCTTGTGCCCACAGCAGGGCTGGCTGGAACAAGCAGTCTGAAAAGCTGCATTTTAAGTGGCTTTCTGTCAGGCACTGCCAAATATTTGTGAGGATGTTTTGAGAAAGAGAAAAAAAAAGAAAGAAAGACTCCCCCCATTTTTATGTTAATAAAATCATATTTGATTTGTATACCATTTATATGCTTCATAAAAGTGCTAATTACTCTCCCAAACATAGAAGAAACAGAACAGAAGAATTTTTTTTGCATCCCACCCTTCCTCCTGCCTTACCCTTTTTACTTTTATGACGCAGCATTTATTTAAGTCGGAATTGTGCCCAGCTTATTCCGCCTTTCGCATGGCGCATCCTCACCTCTCTTCCCACTCATAACAAAAATAATAATAACTTGAAAATCTGTGTCAGTTGAAATTTGGAAAAACATTCTGAAGGGAAAAAAAGTCTCCAAACATAAAGCACACAAGGACTCCAACACTGTCCCCCCCACCCCTTTCCACAACTTTTTCCTTTGGTGCATACATTTTTCCAAGGTCACCTCAGAGGCTTTTCCTAGTTGGCTATTAAAACAAAAAAAACTATGCCTGCCCCAAGAAGCACATGAAGCCATCACTGTGGCTTGGACTGTTTCCCTGTGTATGGATGCCATGGGAGAAGCAGCAGGGCGGGGGGGTGAGCTGATATTTTTCCAAGACTTTTTCTCTCACCAGAGGAGGATGAAGATGGAGTGATGAGTGAGGTTCCGTTTGTCTGGCAGCATGAGTCACTCAGCAGCAGTTTCCGATATACACTTTTTTCTTTTTTTCTTTCCATTACAGAAATTGGTGTCATTTATTCCTTCGTCCTTCTCAAGTGAAAAAAAAAAAAAAAAATAAATCCTGCTACCGTTATGTCTAATTTATTCTGGGAACTTGTCTGAGGACCCACCAAACCTGGGGGGGGAAGAGTGATTTGAAACACAATCCAAAATATAATCGGCTCTGGAAGCTTTTAAAGAGACTCCTTTAAGGCTGTGCCAAACCTTAAAGAAGGAAAATACTTCCACTAAATCCCTCCCACCATGAATGGGATCCTGTATGTCTGAGGCTTTTTATTGGCTGGGTGGTTTTGGGTTGTTGGTTGGTTGTTTTTTTTATATCAAAGATGTTACTCTTTCAAATAGGGTCTGAGCCCTGTGGCTTTTCAGCAGGCAGTGAATTCTTGCTCCTCGGGCATGCAGTGATCTGACACAGCCCTCCCCCCACGCTGGGTCGGGTTCTCATGCTAAGATCTGGCTCCTGGAGCTTGAGCTGTTGTTTTTTTCTGGAAGCTGTTTTTTCCCCCTCTTCACCCTTTAAAAGCAAAACTAAACAGAACTAAGCCGTTAAAAAAAAAAAAAAAAAAAATCCTCACAGGGCCCAGAAACCCAGCCTGACCTCCTTACTCCTAAAATATCAAAATATTCTTACTGTCTGCAGGCAAGGGCTGGTGCCGTCTGTGCTACCTCCACTGGCTCCTCTGCATCCAGCCAGAACCAGGGGTGAGGCAGGAGAAGGCCCCATCAGCAGGCAGAAAACATGAACAAGACATCGCAGCTGCAGTCAAGACCACCCAATCAATGGTGTTGGGAGTAACCTGTGAGCATACCCAGGCTTCCTTTTGTTTACCCACAAAAGTAACCCCTGAGGTCTTGCTCCAGGTCCCAGGCTGACCAAACTGGAGCTGTCCCCCTGCTGTGGCTCTCCTGTGTGGCAGAGCTGAGTCAGGCTTTAAATAGGGACACTACTAAACTGGCTCCCTGCATTACTAGAGAGCAAGGATGATTGCAGAGCCTAACTTTAATTATTTTGATTGAATAGTATCTCAGGGAGTAATGGAAATTCTGTTATATTTTATCTAGAGCTGGAGGCCTTGCTGCCCCATAGCTCTTCCAGCTACATGTACATCCAGGTCTGGAAATGCATAGCATTGTAATTTTTGTTTCACAAGGAACAGCATTAACAAGCCCCACAGCCTCTGGTTGCTCATTCTCTCAGATGCCACTTTTGACCTCTGCTCCTCTGCCCAAGTCTCAGCTCTACCAATCCACCCTGTGCTGAGAGGGTAAAAAGAAAATTCAGCAGCAGGGGAAAGCAGTGCTCTAGGAGCAGAAATCTCCTTCCTGAGTTCAAAAGGCGTGGGGAAAAGGCTGCAGAGAAAATGCCTGGACGTTTGGTTGGAGTGAACCACATTTTGTCTGAATGCAGGCATACTGCAAAGAAGGGTCCTTTCTCCATTGACTAGAAGGTCAGGGACCTCAAGGCATCCTGCCCACAACAGCCTCATTCTTTACATGTCACAAACAACTTCTCTTCTGCATTTCAACTTCTTCTCTGGTGCAATGTCACCCAAAACTGGTGAGGCACATCCCTGTACCAGCAGCTCTTCTAGTACAGACTGGAAGGCCAGAGAGGAGCTCCCTGGGAGCACCTCCTGTTTAATTATCATGCTTCTGATAGTGGACAGCTGCAGTTCAAACATCTCATTGCTCTTCCTTCTTCCCCTGGAGGAGCATGTGCTCTTGGACTGCCCAGCACCACCCTGCACATGGCTGCAGCAGCAGGAAGCAGCCGTGTCCAGACCTCTCCTCTCTGAACATGGGGTGACTCTGCGGAGCTCGGTCTCCTGCCTGCCTGCCTGTCAGCGTGGCCCAGGTGGCTGTGTGTCCTCAAGCAGGCCTTGTGCCAGGCTGACCACCAACTCCCTGTTTTCTGCTTGGCCACTCTTAAAACAGTCGGCTGTTTGGGCCAGCAAAGCGTTTTGGAGACCCCACAAGAAATACTCCCCCTCAGTTCTGATTTCCTGTTTACAGTGACATCTTGGGATGTGCTTCCAAGCCAGTGTTTAATCGTTTTACTCTGTCACATTGATTTTGAATCATTCTAGTTTAAGTGTTATGAGTACCAAGACAAATATTTTTTATGAGTCTCAAACCACAAGTATCTTTTTTGACCTTATTTTTAATTTCATCACAAATAATCCCAAATTTAGCTTGACAGGATCCATCTTCCACAAGGTACCAGAGGCTGCCTGATTAAGACTCAGCTTCATGAAAGCAGCTGTTTAATGAAATTTCAAGACAACTCTGAAAGGAATAGGTTCAGACCTCTGACCCCACAGTAAAAAAGGTGCATAACCCCCTCTGGGAATGCAACACAAACTGCTCTGTAAGAAGATTGTGCTCATGCACCTTTACTTTCCTTGTGCTTTAGTTTTCAGTAGCTGCCAAACATGACTGGCATTTCCCAAACACAGGCAAGCATCATTTATTAAAGGAAATTGAAGTCCCCTCCCCAAACAGCCAGAGGGTCCTCAGTCTAGGGCACAACCCGAGAGAAATCCAGAGCATGGGGGCCCTGCAGACTCTGAGCACTACCTCACCCATCTGTGAGTCCGTGGCTCCTTGCAGCTCAAGACAAATTCAATGGAAACTGAACAGTCAGGTCTCTATGCACAGGAATACTATGGCATTTTCCGTAAAGGCAGCTTGCAGCAAAAAGCTCAGCGTGTTTTTCTTCCCCTTTTTGACTAGCATGACCCAGCAGAATGTGTTTGCTGAATGTGAGGGAACCCAACTTAAACATTGCAAGTTAAAAGGAAGAAAAATAAGTCAACCTCACATCAGGTTTTTTGTGCCAAACCTCACCATATAGAGATGTGCAATTATGGAATTTCCTGAAATACATTTTTGCTAGAAAGAGAAGTGGATAAAGGTTACATAGGACTCTGAAGAGCCTCAGGGATGAATGTAGGATCATAACTGAATGACCCACTGAGTGGGGAAAGAAAACCACAGTATCCAGTTTCAGGTGGCAAAGTCTGAGCTCTCAAATACATATGATAAAGGATGTATCCACAAGCAACATGTGCCAGCACGGGGATTTCAAGCACTGATTATACCTGGAGGCAGTGGTTCCTGTGTGCCTTGCAATAGATTGGTGTTGCTGGCATAAGCCTGCTTATTCCTTCCCAGGAAAAAATACGTTCTTTCAGAGCAGTGTGTTCTAATATAAATTTCTCTGGCCTTCCCCTAAAAAGTCAGCACTTCTGGTCAACTGCTCAATATCATCAAGAGAGAGCTGGAACGTCTCCCAGGTCAAGAGCCCACATCTTATCCCCCACAAGCAGGGGGACAGGCAGGATTTCTTCAGCCTTCATTGCATTCCAATGTGCTGACTCACACAGGTTTGTGACCTTTTTAAGGGTCATGTTTTTCTTCTTTTTTTTTTTTTTTTTGTCCTGGTCCTTGCAAACCCTAATTATGAATCCAAGGTCGTTATCAGTGATGTAAATTATGCAATGGCTGAGCAGCTGCTCCCCCTGTTGCTGGCCTAATAGTGCCATGTTGAAGGAGACAGCAGAATTTCTTGTGCCATTTAAAATTTGCTATATCATGAGTTTCCTTTCAATTGCAAAAGCAGAAAAACAGCTTGAGTACTTTTCCTCCTACATCTTTACTTCAAGCTGCTTTTACAGTCCTCAGTACATCTTTCAGCATCTCATGCCTTAAATACATATCCCAAGGGTAATAAAGAGGAATTAAAAAAGACCAATTTTTCCCAGATGGTACTCAAAGTCATCTATGAACACAATGATAGGAACTACTTTAAAATAAACTCCACTGGAGGATTTTGGCTATGGGAGTACAGGGCGAGTGGCCATTCACATGTTACAGAGTGCTGTACTGGGTAGTAAAATACAACTGCTTCAGGGTGAGCATGCAAAGGCAGCTCAGTAGAGAAGTATTTAGCATGCCACCAAAATGAAAGGGGGCTGCCTTTCTTCACCTTCATAGATTTTATAACAGCTTAGATAACTAGAAGGAGGTAGCCCCAACAGCAAACTATCAGTTATCAGTGATTTCCTCCTCTGTGCACAGGGTGAGGAATGTGGTGTGCCACATCCCACCACGTAGGAAGTGTTAACAAGCACTTGCTTTTTCATGGCAGCCGTCTGGTAGCAAATATCAAAAGACAACTCTTCCCCTTTCACATATATTGCATATTTTTTCCTTCTTCATCATCTTGGAAGGTAAAAGAAGGTGTCTGGATTCACACAGGGTGGCCTACTCTGTGACTTGCCTTGCAATGTCACAAACACCAGCACCAGTGGGAAACTCCCATTTGCCAAATCTGAAGTTTGGCTTTAGAAGAAATCCATTTCAGTGCCTCTTTTATATAAAGCAATGCTAACAAGATGTTGTACAGAGGAACGCAGCTGTCTTTTAGTCTGAACCTCAACTGTTCATAAATGGGTATCTCTGTTACTGAGGAGCTACTGGGCTCCTCTTCCTCTCACCTCCTTACTTCCCATTCCAAATTTCTACCTTTCAAAACTCCTACAGGAGCCAGACTAAAGCCGAGCTCTTCCTTGCTGACTACTAGTCCCAGCAAGGAAAACCAATGGTCCAATTTATCGTCTTGTTGATGCTTACACAATCCTATCTCTGTCCCAGTGTTTGCTTTGCCCCTTCATATTGCATTAACAAGGTTGGAAAGCAAATTAAAAAAACCCTGCCTTGTCAGTGCAGCCAGAAGCTATGACTCAGAGAACACAGAGCCTGCAGATCTGGTGAGTAAGATGGAGCTTTTTCTCCTCACACCCCACACTTTTTTTAAAAAATAATCTCATTAGAAAAATAGAAAGACTTCAAAGAATTTGACTCTTTCTCAAAATTACTGTATGATTAAGGATTTCTGGTGGAGCCACCTTTTCGGCTAACTCCAGTGATAGGCAAGGCTCTCCAGGCTGCCAGCTTTGCATGGCCTAAGCAGCTCCAGAAGCTGGAAAACCTCCTGATGATGCTCTTAGGGTTTGTGCATCTGGGCTTTAACCATGCAAGATCCAGAACTCTCAATGCCTTCAGACTTTGAGAACTTCCTGCTTAGGCCAAGAGGATGCTGTCAAAACAGACTTCTTTACTGAGTGACTCAGTGCTGCTTTCAGTCCTTGCCAGAAGCCAAGTACAGAGGCATGAGGAAAACAAACACAAGTTACTGAAGCATTTCAGAGTTTTCAGAAAAGTTTGGTTCAGCTTTAATTCCAGTAAAGCTTAGAGATGGATGAAGCAGAAAAATATTTCCTAACCAAATTCCTCGTGCAAAGGCTCTTAGTACACAGCACATGTAAATTTTACAACAGTTTTGCATTCCTGGTCAGGACTCAAAAGGTTCCATGTCTGGAATAGGCACACACAGAACTCATGATAAAATGCCCTAAAGATACCAGCTTAAGTTTTGTCCTCAGCTCTACTCCCACAGCCAACCAACTTCCTGGGAGTTGCATGGATTTCAGAGCAGAATTCAGCCTGGTTTGTTTTTTGTTTTTCTTTCCTTTTCTTTTTTTCCTGTTGTTTTTGAAGCGGTATAATCACTTTATGGAAGAGCCTGGCAGACACCAAAGGCTGCACGCACACAAGCATGCTTGCTGGGAACTCTCCCCCAGGAATGCTCAGCTTGGATCTGGCCAGCTTTTCATCTAATTCAAACAGTAGAATACCAGTTTTTGAAAACAAAATAGTCCAAATATATTTAAGTGTGAAAACCAAAGCTGTATTTGCCTAAAATTGGAGAAAAAAAAAAACAACAAAAACCCAGATATGATCCAAAAAACACTTCCATGCCAAAGCCTATCCTGGATTCAAACACTCTTTTGTGGATTGTTTGTGATCAACATCAGTTTGGCGTTGGGGAAATGGAACCATTAGATGCTTCATCAGCTTCTTCCCTTCCACCTCCCTCCAGAAAAAGTACCATAAGCTCAAAGTAGGACACCAAAGCAATAACAGCCACCACCATCACCCCAAGTTTGTGATAATGTCACAATGGCAAAATAGTACAACAAAAACATTGACTTTCCATGTAAAAAAAAAAATAATTTAACCTATCTGGGCCAAAGAACACTTAAATAACTTCATCATGACAACACAGTTAATTCCTAACATCACTGAACAGCAGAGGGAAGTTCAAGTCCCTGAGAGTACTGCTACAATTATATTAACTTTAACCTTTTAAAATTTCTTTTAAATGTAACTGTCTACCTCATGGGGCTTATGACACTGTGACTTAGAACAATTTACCCAGCCTACTCTTTATTTTTAAACATACATCTCCTAAACATGTATACACACAAACTCAAATCAATCTTAATGAGATTTCCCTAGTCTTCAAAATGACCAGGAAAGCTACACAACCGTACATGGAGCTCCAGCTTACAAACCCACCGGGAGCACAGGCTCTGCAGCTGGCCAAAGCAGAGCCCAGGGTCCAGACATGGGCTCAGCTCTCTCCCCTCAAGCCACCAGCTTCAGAACATCCCTCGGGACACACAGCTGCAAGGAAAGACGGCTATTGCTCCTCCACAGGTTTATCTTGATCAGTAGCCTATCTGCAGGCTGGCTAATCCCAGCAGACTGTAACCACTGATAATGGGCCTTAATAACAAACTGTGTGTTAAAGCAGTGCAGCAAATCTCAGATGTTGTTTTCTCCCATCTTTGCAGTTATTAAGAGTGAGAAAAGCATTTCTTTTCCCCTCATAATTAAAAAATCTAGTGTCTTATTAATCAAACTAGTTAATGAAGCAACTTGCAAGTTATCTGAAAAATTCACGTGGCATGCAAGGTCCAAGGCTTACAAATTTAGGGAATTCATTAGACTATCTTCCTTATGTAGGACAAGAGGAGTTAACTTTGGCTTTTTAGGCAAAATAGAGCCTCTGATTCATCACTGCACCAACTGACTAGCACAGTAAAACCAATTTAGGCAGTTTCTAGCAGACTACAGAACATAAAACAAACAGTCAACAAAATTAGACCAAAAACCTGTGCTTTGGGTATATATATAATATAAATCACCCAGACATAAATCATCAACTGTAGGTTCATCAGCTGTTGTTTGTAAGGTCACACTCCCCTCTTCAAGTTTACTGGAGATCCAGAAGACAACTTCAATGCATTCTCCCAATTAAATACCTCGTTTGGATCTAATACAATGTTTATTGACTCCTGGGCCTGTATTGATTCTGAATAGGCTACAGCTAAGGTTTAGTAAATGCCTTGGAGATAAATCAGCATGCAGGTAATAAACTGCAGATCACATAAGCAAACATTACTTAATTATATTCCTATTAATATATTGGGTCTGTAATGAATTTTTGAGGCATTTAATTATCAATTTGACAAGATAATCTAGGGGTAGTTAATGATGGACCAGGAAATTGTTAAAAAAACACAGACACTTAATAAGTCTCCTAACTGACACTGAATTAACTTGCTTTAGCTGTCTGGTTAAATAGACAGCAGTTAATTACAGAGTGCTTAGGCAGTCTCACAATTTTAATGTATGACCCTCTTAGCTGTGCAGTAATCATACAGCAGGGGACATGGGGTTTTCTCCATGTTATTTCCTTCTGATGGCTGAATTATTGGCTGCTATAACCACTTTTGCCTTCAGTAAGATTCAGCAGTTAGGCCTTTATTATTTACAAATACAATGGACTGCTCCCTCTCTTTTAATGATCAGAATCATTGTGTGTTTTAATCCCTCCAGGATTAACAACAAAAAAAAGAATTTCTCACTCCTAGGAGGGGTAACAGTTTGGAAAAGGAAGCAGCCACTTTGAAGCTCCAAGTGGTCCCTGGACAGGCAGACACACCAGTTAGATACCCTGGCTAGCCACGGATGTCTGAGTTTTGCTGTCCACATCCTCACGTATATCCAAGAAATGCTCTACCCAGTGCAGAAGTGTAGCTCCTTATTTGGATAAAATCCGGCACTTCCCTGCAACAAGGGGATCAGCACTGACTCATACGAGGATGATCACTTGCCATAGTGTTTTGGGTGCATAAAAAAAAAATTAAGAGAACTGAGCCAGCCAAGGCAGCACCAGAAACAAGCATTAACAGTTCATCCCGGAGGTTAACAAATAAGGGTAACAAGTAGTAATAGCTGTGACACCTTCTCTAGGAGTAGCCTCAAGCTACACTGAGGAAATGCAGCTTCCTCAACTGGGGAAGTGGTGGCACTAGCTGGTTTGAAATGTAAAACACTGCTGATAATCCCGGGCTGTGCATGAATAAAACATTGTAGATCCCTAATCGACTGGAGAAAACACCCTTCTTTAAGAAAAAGACATTTCAGGAAGTAGAAGCAGTGCTGTTTGGCTCTAGGAGTTCAGAGGCCTGGAGTCATCAGTCTCTCCTATCATTAGTTTCAAGAGAAATTTTCAAGTGCTGGTTCTTTTAATTTATTTACTTTGGGGAGCCTTTAAGAATGAAGCCTTTTTCCACAGTAATTCTGCAGTCTAAAAGATCTTTCTCCAAAAATAAATAAAAACATTCATGCAATAGCACAAATCCAGGAAGAAGGGCTTAAAAAAGCCACCAAATGTTTTTGCTACTGGAAAACTTGAGCAGAAGCCCCAGGGACCCTTCCTCAGCCAGACATTTCCCTGACAGTGCAATGACACCAGCAACATCATTCTGCTCCAAAAGCCCTTAGCAGCTGTGGTAGTGTTAAGTAGCAGAGTTAGTGGGCAGAGTCCTTCCATCACAGCCATGATGGAGGTAAAAATTCAGTGTAGAGAGCTCTCAGTCTGGGAACTAAGAAGTCCTTGTGAAATCTGTGTCTCTAGCTGCTTAATTTAAGTCATGTTCATGTTGCACACAGCTAGGCCAAGAAAGAATGAACAGGGTTGTTTCAAGGCACAGTTCCCAGGGTACCATTCTCCAGCTTCACCCAAGTGAGAAAAATAAAAGTTTCTCTCATCTCTGGTTGAGGGCAGCTTGGAGACCTGAGGAGGCTCTGATGGCTGCTGAGGACGCCCAGCCAGTCTTCAGCTCGAGCAGAGCTGCTTAAGTGGTCCTGCAGGCCCCTTCTGCCCAAGGAAGGCAAGAAAAGCCATCAGGAATCCTTGCCATCTCCAAAGCATTGCTTCCTACGGGTTTACCAGTGACACAGAGAGAGGGAAAGGATCATGTATTGGCCTTTTGTCCAGCCACCCCCCTCCAGAATCAGCTCTGATTTGTTATCTACTGCACAGTGACCTCCCTTCAAGAGGTACCCGGTCATTTCAGGGCAGATCACCATTAGATTAAACATCTACACTAAGTCTCCTCTGAGAGAGGGACCACTAGTTGAGGTCGGAAGGAATTCACACCCATTCAGTTTGTGCTGCAGGTGGGACCTTGGCAAATGCACAGACCATTCCCTCAGGGCAGAGAAAGGAAACCCAGCCGAGTTTAACCCCTTGCTCTCTGAAAGAGAAGGCAGCACTTTCACTGTAGACACCAAGCCGGTGAAGTCACTGACAGAGCTGTGCTCGGCAGGATACTTGCTTATGCCCAGTTGTTTTGGGCTTTCCAGAAGAGAAACTATTTTGCCAGAGGTGTTGTCAGCTGACATTTACCACCAGCTCTGCATGTGGAACTCAGCACATGCATCACCAACATGCTGTGGTAACTCTTAAAATCTACTTTTGGTCCCAGCACCCCTTGGGACCTCTAGAAACAATCACAGCCTATAGTGTTTTTGGATGGTCTGGTAATGAAGCTGTTTGCCAGGGCACGCAGCCGTGCTCTGGCCTGGAGGCCTGATCACAGCCCTGGCCCTCAGGATCTTTGGTCAGTGCTGCTGTGGTCCAGAGCCGACTGAAAGTTGATGTCCTGCTCTCTAAGACTGTTGCTTCCTCTGACCTATCCCTGTAGGTTTCTTTTCTGATTTCTGCTCAGAATGGGCAAGACTGTCCCATTTCCTCAGGGCAGTCAGCTGCTGTGCCCAACTGGGGCTGCAGATGTGGGCTGTGGGTCCACCAGCCCCTCATCTCTCTTCCCCAGCACAGATGAGCACTCCAGCCCCTGCACATCCCTCCTCCTCTTGCACAGATGGTTGCTGGGGTTTCTCTTTGGCTGCTGCTTTTGGGCCCAGCTGCAGGAGGGCTCTGCTCCAACACAGGCTCAGCTGGGCAAGCACAATGGGAAAACAAAGGCCCGCTCGCTGGGGATCTAAGCCTTTTCAGCCCCGTTTCCTTTTCCGATGCTTTCATTTCCTCCAAGTGAAATACTGCTGAAAGGAGGACACTGTGGCTGTGGCTGCTGCCATAGGCATGGGGCCTGGATGTCACTAGCTGCTGCTTCATCTGGGTCAGGAATTTCAAAGGGGTCTTCACTCAGCTCTTCCCATAGAGATAATATTTCTTCTAAACAGGTTTACCCGATAAATTGGTAGAGACCTGTAATCACTCTGCCTTAGAAACAACTGGCCTTTCCTGACCCATGTCCCTACAGCTGATCCCAGAAGAGGTGCTGGACATCCTGGAGCAAGTGCAAGTGAAACAGAGCCTAGCAGGGGCTTCTTAACTTTTAGCATTTGCTCTGCAGTTTTGAAAGCACCCAGAAAACCCAAGGATGCACTTGGGAAGTCAGGAGGAACTGGGGTAGCTCGTGCTTTGGTAATTACAGCGTGGGGCTGGAAAGAGGAGGAGGGAATAAAGTGGCGTAATTTATAGCATGGCTTTGCTGCCACTGTCCCTGATAACGAGGGACTGGGGGAATGTTTCATTTTGGAGAAAGGGAGCCTGCACTCCTTTAACAGCGTTTTGTCAGGTGACAAAGCTATCCTTGCCGGAGGGAGAAGGTTTGACCCTGCGCATTTGCTAAGGAAGGAACTAGCATTCCCCGACTTTGGAGGAATCTTTCAGCTAAGCCGAGCTGAGCCCCGAGCGAGAGGTTCCCTCGGCCCCGGGCGGCTCGGCGCGTCCCCGCGGTGCCGGCCGTGGCCGGCAGAGGGCACTGGCGGAGCGGGATTGCGGCCCGACCTGCGGCCCGTGCGGCCTGCGGCCCTGCCCGCCGGGAGCCGCCGGGCGAGCCGCACCTGCTCGTCCCAGGCCCAGAGCTCCCGCGGCTTGGGAAAGGCCGTCACGGGTCTCACCATGAGGGCACCAGCTGCTGAGTGAGCACTGGGGTCCTTGGGCAGCCCAGGCAAATCTCTCCTAAGGATGGATCGCTTCCATAGGACAGGGATGGAAATAAGGCAGCTCTGAGGAAGGAGTCTGGCAGTGTGGAACCTCTCTTCTATCCTCCCACTAGCCTCCATCCCATGACCTGCACACTAAACAGCCACCCAGGCTTGGGGGAAATGGGGATTTTTTTGAGATGGAGAACCATCCCCCTGCCTCATGGCTGACTCTGGCCAGGGCCCCCATTTCTGAGGGACTTGCAGCCTTGCAGAGCCCCCACTCTCATTGACAAGCAGGTTTGTTTTATTTCAAGTTTCACGAAGTGATATGGGCTTTGTTATTTGAGCTCCGGACCCTCCTTGGCCTGTTGGCTGCTGTTTCCCGGCATTGCACCTCTTCCCAAGGAGGGGGTCAGGCGGCTCTGCCTGCAGCCTGCAGTTCCAGCACAGGCTGGATGATGCCCGTGGGGTGGCCAGAAATACCATATGCAGCTGGGGATGGCAAAGAGGTGCACACAGGTCCGTGGCAATGGGGCAGTGGCAATAGCAGCAGAAGGGCAATGGCAACACCTGGTCCCAGCCTGCGCAAGGGTTGCAATGGGGCTAAGACCCAGGGAAAAGCCCTTCCTTGGAGCCCCTCTAACCACGAACGGCAGGAGTGGCACGTCGCTGGAAGTGACTGGTTTGCTCCAGTAGCCTCTTTACAAGCACCAAGGGACAGCTGTTTGGGGACCGCTGGGTTTTTTAAAGGCCACTTGCGAGCTTTAATACTGCGCTGGGGGAGAGCGAAAGAAGGGGGGGGGGTCAGGGAGGGGTGGTTGCATTGACTGCTTAGGACTTAAAGCTGTAAACCTCTTCTTCCCTCTCTCATTGCTGGGACATTTTTATTGGCGAGATGAAGGGAGACAGAGCACAGCTCCACAACTTGCTCTTCTTCTAGAGGTTAATGACCCAGTTAGCAGCTCTTGGCTGCATTTCCCGACATTTTGCAGACATCAAGACCCGTCTCCCTGCCAAGTACATTCTGTTCCCTGGAGCTCGGCCAATGCATCTCAGATTACTATGTAATGCGACAAAGAGGGAGAGCTGGAGGTGAGGGAGGGGGCTGGAGGGGAGATACGGGAGCCGTTGGGGAGGGGGCAGGAGGGGGTGAGAGAAGGGGAAACACCACTTCTAAATTTAACAACTAAGATGGAAATAAAGCTCCCAAGGTGCTTATTTGCTGGATAAAACGTGAATCCCAGGATGAATTGGAGTGATGCTTCTGGGAAACAGATGCAATCAGCAAATAATTCCCCCCTAGGGACTGTGCAGGCCTGTGCTTCCTGGATCTGCTGACAGTCGAGCTCTGCTTCTGATGCCCTTGTGCCCAGGACAAATACTGCTGGGGAACTGGGGCTGCTTTCCTGAATGACAGTCTAGTATCCCAAGAGGAACAGGGGCTTAAACAGGAAAATGGGGAGTGAGGGGATTGAAGATGATGAAGTTCCTGCATGGTGTTTTATTTATCTTTTTGCACCCAGAGCACATGATGCTGCTCAGGCACCCTGTGCTTGGCGAGCTTTGCTGCTCCAGATCCTGACACTTTCACAGTAAAGGAAGGAAGGTCAGACCATGGGGAAGGCTCTCCTGGCTGTGGTTGAACAGACGCTTGCAGAGGGGTTAAGCTGCCAAACTTACTGATAGCTGGTGCCTGCCATTGGTAGAAACCAACCTGATCCCACACTCCACACATGCCCTCGAGCCTTTCCCCAGTGACCAGTCTGGTATCCTCTCCTGAGCCATGCTGGGGTAGTCCTGTGGAGCTCTAAGGAGATCCTGTGGCCATAACATGAACTACAATGCCCTTGGCCCTTGTAAACCTTTCTTCACAGGCGTCTTGTGCCACTTTTCTGATTAAAACCACATTGTTTTCTAGTTGTCTCTTTGAACCAGGGATCCTTGCATGTTGGCAATGTTGAAAATGAAGCTTGGTGTCCTGACCTGAGATGAAATCTTGTAATCTGTCTTGTCCCAGGCTGGCATCTCTGTTACAGTTTTCCATGCTGCCTAGGTGCAGTATCTCCTACTAATTCAGCTCTGGACATTAGGGAACCTTCTGTTCATAGCTGCTTTAAAAGCCTTCCAGCCAGGCCTGTAGATCCATTGTGCCCTGGGCTGCTGCACCACTCTGATGATGTGCAACAAGCCTTTCTCCACTCAGGGCACAGTTCCTGGCACATGGTCATGCCGGTTCTCGGCCCAAACCTTTGCTAGGTCTGGGGTTTCCTTCCCTCCCACCTTCTGCACTTGTGTCAGATCCACGTGGTCTGAGCATGTTGCTCATAGACATCCCAGATGTGGGCACCTCTACCTGAGCCCTACACTAATGTAGGAGCTCATCCAGTCCCCTTCCTGCTTGGACATATCCATGGCCCCAATCCCAGCCCGTTCCCTCTCCTATTCCTGACATATCTACGTGCTCCCAAGTTGTCCTCTTGGTCCAACCTGGCCTCTCTGGGGCACAGGGTGCTGCTGCCGGTGCCTGGCTGAGCCTGCTGGCACAGCCCTCATGCAAGGAGATGTGCAGGGAAACGAGCCTTGAGAGTCTCCTCTGGCCAAGGCATGTGGGCAGGGTCAGGAGCAGTGGGTGAGGATGGGACCCCACCAAGCAAAGCAGGAGGCCTGGGGAGAGCTCAGGGGAGGGGGCTGACACACACAGGGTACCAGAGCCTGCTCATAGGACCTGAGATACCCCACAGCCAGGCCCATACCAGCAGTGCTCCGAGCCCTGCTCTCTCTCCATGGCCTGGCAGGAGTGGTCAGGCAGGGTCAGTTCCCAGAGCTGAGAGAAAGAGTTGCTCCCCAGCATTGAGTGCTCTTAGGTTGTGCACCAGGCAAGATCTGCTCCCATCTCCAGAGGTGGTTGGATGGAGCCAGGCAGCATCTCAAGGCTCCCACCCTGCTCCCACAGGCTGGACAGCCCCCTTTGTGCCATTCCTCAGGATGGTGCCCTATGAAATGGTAAGAGAAGAAACACGAGAGGTCTGGCTTAATGGGACTGCTTATCTCCCTGGAGCAGAGCCCTCCTTCCTCTTCAGGAATTATTTCCCTGAAAGACACAAACCAGCACAAAACTGCCTCTTGCTCATCTTCATCTGCAATGTGGGGCTGGGTGCCGGGAGGCCACGGCTGCTCACTGCATTTGCCAGACAGACATGGCTTTAGCAGGGTTTTTCACTATGTGCAGCCTAAGAACGAGACGAGTTTGGTTTACCTGTACCAGGAGTTGCTCAGGAAAGTCCTGAAAGAAAAAAAAGAATAATGTTTTTATGGAGAAGAGCTTCCTCAAAAACCACAGTAAACATCAGCATCTAAAAATCTGGTTCTGTGTCACTTCACTGCTGAGCATCTGTCCTCAAGGCCAGCCCTACAGAGAGAAAATCATCAGGGGCCAAAGCATCCTTTAAAACACAAGCCTTGGCTAACCACAAACATGCAACACTCCCAACTTCTAAGCCACACATCAGCCTCCTCCAAAGGATGAGAAGGTCCAGACACAGTCCTGTGATTAGGACATCTGGAAGAAGGGCACAGGTTGCAGGAAGGAAAGAGCCCCTCTTTCCCAAGAGGAGCTGGGTAGACACATACACTGAGTCTCAATTTTCCAGCAAAGTCATCCAAATCCTCTTTGTGTAGCTCATGTCCTTCCACAGCAGATGCCCAGTGTGGAGATGAGCCCACATCACACACACTGTGCTTGATGCACAAACCCAGCCTGCAGTGATGGTCCTGGCCCCACACACCTGATATTCGACTGCCCAGCAGAGTTGTTACAAGCCAACAGCTCCCAGCCAGCAGGGAGGCCACAGATGAACAAATGGGGAAAACCCTGCCAGAGGCATCTCAGCATCTGGTACAATGCTAAGAAGACTTGGGTTGGGACAATTACAGTTTGGGTATTTCTATTACCAATGCCCGAAGAAGCCTTTGAGCCCTTATCTGGGAAAATAATAGCAGGTAGATGACTGCTAAGTTCACATTGCTTTTTTCTACCCTTTTCTTTCCCCACAGATCTGTGCTGGAGTAGAAATCATGTCAGTAAACAAGCATCAAACACATACAAAGACAGAAATGTTCCAGTCCTATTTGTGGAGCAGGGTGAGCCAGGCAAGCACCAGCTGGACCCTCCATACTTGTAGTAGGGAAGCAGAGACATGAGTAGGGAAGCTCATCCCAAAAGCTGAGACTTTTTGTTTTACAAGACCAGCAAAGACCTCATTTCTGTCTCAACTGGTTCTTGAATTTACCAACTCACAGAAACCATCAGGCAGTTTTTGTGCAATAGCTACAGCTAGTCTAGGCTTAATCCCTCACCTTTTAACATCACCCCCAGATCCACCTGCCTCAGGAAGAAGTAACCCAAGTGAAACTCATTAGTCTAGTGTGGGCAGGGCAGAAAACAGTAAACTTAAAGTGCATTGAGGAGGATTTAATTTTGGCCCATCTCTAAATGTTTCAAATAACAAACACAGTTAAGCACTGAAATCATTGCCTAGGAGGTCTGTGAGATCTGTATCCTCAAAATGCTTTCAGGAACAGGACAAACCTCTGTCTGGGCTACCTTGGGTTCAGCTGACCCTATGTTGTGGCAGAGTATGGACCAGTTGACCTCTTGTTATGCACTGGTCTTTCCCATCCCACTTTCCAGATGTGTTTGTTCAGCTCCTCTCTGTCACAAGCTGACCCCTCCCTGTGTGTTCACAGAATGTGTGGCACACTGCTGAGCTGGTGCTGAGCAAATTGGTCTGACTCGTGAAATCATATTTTCCTTGAAATTAGGATGAGTTTTGAGATATACATAAATGTATAGAATAGCAGAGAATATTTATTAGGGTTGAAATTAACATTGATTGATTTGATTTTTGCTGATTAGGTAATTATGAGAACTAAAGGGGTAATCACCTTTTCAACGAGGAAATGAAACAATCATCCAAGCTAGACAAGTCCTGAGTTTCTAATTTGAGCAGGGGAAAAAAAAAAAGCTACAGGTGAAGAGGAAAGAGCAGTATCTATGCCCTGTTGCCTTTTGCTCTTGAAAAAAACATGGGCTGGGACTTTTCCCACCATGGTCATCTCAGTTTTATCCATCCGTATGTCTTGGGAGATAGACTGAAGAGAGATGCAAGGGTTAGCCTGGGGAAAGCAATGCAAGATGCAGATTTTGGCTTAGTTCACACCCAGAGGAGGAAGAAACCTTTCCTACCTCTCTCAACCTCACCAGAAGTATGTACAGATTTGTCAAGTCACTGACAGCTGGACATGAGGCTCACAGGAGCAAGTCCTGCCTCACTTCCCTCCCTAGACCTGTCTCTTGCACACCTGCAGCCCCTCAGGGCCTCTGACCCCCAGACTGGTTCACTGGATGTTTGGGATATCTCTAGGGCTCATGTCTTCGTGCTCTAGGATTTCTTCCCCAGACAGAACCATGGGAAAAGGCCACCAAGTGCAGACCTCAGCCTCACACCCAGTGCCCAGCAGTTGCCACCTCTTGTTGCCTTGTGTATGGCCCCCATAAAAGTGCCATGATTCCTTGCCCCTGTTCCCACCTGTGTCATAATGGAAGCCAGGATGAAGGGACACTCTGGAAAGTCTGCTACCATCAATCCCTTAAAAACAAAACAAAGGCCTTTTCTCAACTGCAGTGGCATGAACAGAGCTTAGTCCCCCTGGCCGCTCCAGGATGTGGCTGAGATATATCAGGGAAGAGCAGCTGTCAGCATGGATGTGCCTAAAATTAGCTCAAAGAGAAGGTTTCCTCCATTTATTTATTTATTTGCTCCTTAAAAGGTCCCTTATTAGATGCAAATTCAGCACAAAAGCTTCAAGCCAGTACAAAGGCACTGCTAATATTTTTCAATTACACTGAGAGGAAGGTCACAGCACTTTGCATTTGAATTTCTGCTTGGGATAGAAGCTGTAGCAAAGTGGGAACTCTTTGGAGATTTGGCTGATGGAATGTATTGGGAAGAGCTGCACCATGTGCAGCAGGTTCAGCTGGTGAGCTGGTGTGCTGGAGACCAGTGTGTCACTTATTTGATGTTTTAGGTGCCCCAGGAAGAAATCATGGACAATGGGTCTCTAACCTTAATCTCTAATACCTTTCAGATATACACACATTCCCTTCCAAGAGGTTTTTTATTATACATTATGGCATCTGCTTTTATCTGTTTGCCAGCTTTTGCTTACCATCCATCTTTCCCACCCTCTGATAATTCCAGGACTCCCTCACCAATTTCACTCCCTCAGACTGTAGGGGAAGAAAGGGAGTGAAAAAATATTAAAGATACTAGATTCCAGCAAGTGTTTTGTCTGAGAAAATTACCTCAATACAGCCTTTTGTAAGCAAAAGACTGGAGAAAGAATTCCCTCCTTCTTAGAAAAGAATCCACATATGGCATAGATCCATAGGAAAGCAGGCTGGTTCACTTCTGCTGCTCAGAAGACCATCTGTTAATTATAGAGCTCACAAAACTTCATCTCATCACCTCTGTTTGGCCAGGGACTAAAATGGCAATACCTATACAGACATTTAGAAGAACTGAGAAATAATAAAAAAGAACTCTAGGGAAAAAGCAACCCCAAATTTCCTTTAATGTACCTAGTCCGTCCCACACATCTCAGAAATACTTTTTTGTGCATACTCCTGGAATGGGCTTTGCAGGACACAAGAGTGCCTTCAAACTCTTCCTGACACCTTGCTCTGCAGTGACCCACAGCCATCCAGGAGCTGAGTCCTGAGGCTGCTGCCTTTGTGCAGACTTGCTGCTCTCCCAGGTGCCTTCCCTCACCTTCCTTTCATTTCCTACTCTGCTTACCATACTTTTTGAGGTGAAGAATTGCCACCACCGTTGCAGGAAGGCACTGGGCAAGCCTGTGGCAGGGGGCTCCTCCTGCAGTGTGGAGAGAGCCAATGAATGAAGTGAGCAGTGAGTGGCAGCAGCACCTGGATTGCCCTTGCACACAGCCACGCTATAATGCAACATGTCTGGTGTAGCTTGGTCAAGTTATGCCACAATCTTTGTTTCTTGACTCTAAAAGTATTTGGACCCAAGTTTTTGATTTGCACAAGCAGGGGAGGCCATGCACTACACCTCTGTGCTACCATAAATAATAAGTGGGCTGGAGCACTGGCTCTGAGCAGGCCATTCCATCTACAGCCAATCTCCATATTCAAGGTCCAGGAGCAGTTTTCAGGCTGCAGCTTCAATTTTTTCTGATTCACCAAGTCAACTGGATGCACGTGCAAGCTGGATCCTGAGATTTTATGGCTTTTTAATAAGAAGGTGAGAACTATTTACACTCTGCATAAGCTCTTCCCTTGAGACAGCAATCCTGCTCAGGGTTAAAGGCCTGCTAGAGCTACCAGGTTACCCTATCTTTATCCTCTTCTCCAAGAAAGTACATCAGAGAGCAGAAAGTCAACCATCTCAGGGTACATCTGGCTTAAAAAACCAGCCCCCCTACCCCATATTGCTCATCTGTCTGCTCTGATGGCATCAGTGTTTCTCTGAACAGCATTGCAAGTAGTGCTGATTGCAGAGCAGCAGCAGGAAGATGGGAATCATTAAAGCAACTCAGCCAAAGCCCTGTAATTAATTAGAAAAGCATCTTGGCGTTATTAGAGAGGCCTCAGCAGAGGAAGCAACACCTCTGTTCTAACAGACTCACCTTCCGCCAGAGCTGCTGCTGTGATGTTTGACATTGTGCTGGTGTAAACAGAAATTAGAAGTCAGTGTGACAGGGAGAGGAGCCAGTGGCAGGCTGTGCCCTTGGCCAGAGCTGTGCTGTGTGCCGGGAGGTTTCCGTGCTTTGCTCGCAGGCAGAGATCAGATCCTGGAAACAGCTCTGGTAGGGATGATTGCTGCTCAACCAGGAAGACCCTGTTGTCTGCTGTGATTAAAAGCAAACCCAGATTTCCCAGGGTACTGAACATGAAACTGGTTATCCAGGTGTTTGTGATTATAAACAGCTAAATGTACATAAAAATGCCACCCAAGACTCCAGGAACTGGTGTCTCCTGGGATCTAGACACATGCAGGATGCTGCTGTCCCTGGCAAACATGCACAGGCTGGCTGCATGGAGAACTGGGCCGTGCTCAGAACTGCATATTCATGGCATGCAAATGTTAAGCTACTGCAAGCTCTCACTGCTATCACCAGCACACAGTACCATGGCCATGAGTCCCAGAGATGGAGCAACATCCTATGGGGAGCAGCAGGATGCTGCAAGATCTATGTGTTGCTGAAAATAAGATCATCAAAAGGAACATGAAAACACAAGACTAAACTAGTCAGGATTGGTTTAAGGACTCCTTATTTCCTCTGGGACAGGAGGCCAGGTAGTGTGGCTGGCTCACAGGGCAAGGAGGAGGTGACAGGAGCCCTGGCTCTCCCACTGACCTGCTGTCATACCTTTGGCAACTCTTTTTTTTTACCATAGGCCAATTTTGCCCTTTCCCCACTTGGTACTGTCAGCCTCTAGGAATTCATAAGTCTTGATTTGGGCCTCCAAACACCACGATTTTGGCCTAAAAACCAAGTGCTATAAGCATATACATATGAATTACGTGCCTTTTTGAGTGGCCTTGTGGTTTCTGACTCTTTACAGATCATATTTCCAACTGAGCAGGTCAGATTTTTTATTATGATTATTATTATTTTAAATGAAAGCCAAGAATTTCACATAAACACAGGGCTCCGGCAGCTTGAGTTGGCAGCACTGCCCGCTCTTCATGTGTCCTGCCTCCTTAGACAGGGAGCATCTGAGGCATGGGCTGTCACTGGCCATGTCTGCAGAGCATCAAGCAAAACCTCCCCAGTCTCAGCTGGCTTCCTGAACTTCCCCAGGGCAACTGAGAAAAACCAGCCATTCCCCAGATGTTTCTAGTGAGGATAACTGTAGTTCTAACTGAGTAGTTGGGGTAACTCCTCAGTTTGGCCTGCATTAGAGCACAGGTAAGCAACAGACTGGAAGTGACCAAGGAGTAGGCTCCTGAGAAGATTTTTGGTGCATCCTATTTTGGCCCTGCTATTGCAGCCTTGCCAAGGTGCTTTAAGTGATCTTCAAAGCAACAGAACGACTAAGCTCTGAGAACTTGTCTGTGCATGCATTTGCTGTTTTCTTTGCTGCGTTTCAGATGAGGTCCTGGGCATACTCTGGGCAGAGGTTTGAAAGGAAGATTGTGTGTAATTGAACTGCCTTGCTCACCCCTTGATGTGCAAAAACCTCCAATTCCCCATCTTTTACCTTGCAGATGTGTGGATGTATCATGGGAAGCTCCCTGTCTGTGCAGCTGTCACCAGCTCTGGGATAACAAGAATCATGGCTTTGGCTCTCAGCTCTGAAGCTCATTACTTCACATTCTGAAGTGAAGATGTTCTCTGAATAAATGAACAAACTGAGATCTTCAAATGAACAACAAATTCTTCCTCAGGTCAGCTTTACAGAGTAAGCAAATATTTCAGGAAAGTATGGTTACTGCTCATACCTCTCTGGAGCCAGCCTGCTAACTCCTCTGCGGTGGCTGTAAATCTGGTGGTGGTTCAGCTGAAGGACCTCACAGATGCTATTTAAGGCTGATATAATGTACCGTAAATGGGATTGAAAGCACCCATCTATAGCAGACAAAGCCCTTCTGGTTCATTCAAACACTGAGGAAACCGACCATTGTATATATGCACAGTTGGGATTCATCCAAAAGTGAGTGGTAGCCAAAAGAATTTACACATTCCCTGGCTGGGGAACATGTTGATTTCAGAAGGCAGCAAAGGTAACACAAGGATACAGGGAGACTCCCTTGTCTGGCACTTAGTATTTGAATCTCATCCTTTGACTCACCATGAAAGGGAAGAGTCCCAGAAGGACAGAAGAGCTCCCACCATAAATGATATTACTCATTTAGAGGCAACAAGGTATTTGGTCTCCATGGGATGGCAAGAAAACAGAACTTGCTCTTGGAGTCTCTGTCTGAATTTTAGGGGGTGTTTATCTAGCTAAAGTGATACATCAATAAACATAATATTGCAATCAGCTTGTGGAATGCATTTCTATAAAGCCTGCAGAAAACCAAGGGGATCCAGAAAGGTCTGGGGGTGCAATTCTTCAACTGTCAGTACAGGAACAGCCACCAGCCCCCTCTGTATCAAGAGAGGTCAAAAGCAATCACTTAACTCCAAATGAACGCGATGGCAGGGGGAGCCTGTCTTCAATGTGTGAGAATATATCTAATTAACGGGGTCAGGGGAAGGGTCCCCTGGGGCAGACAGCCACACCAAGGGTACACAGGGTGCCCTGGGAAGCTGTGCTCCTGGCGCTGGTCCCACGTGGGCCACAGAACCAGAGGGATGCGTGGTCTGATCTTGCCTGGCAGTTTCTGTGCAAAATGGGGCCAGTTTGCTGGGAAGCTTCCCACTCCCAAGGAGGGAAGAGGTGGGCTGCGAGTTTAACAAACATTTTGGTATTTGGAAGTCATTCCCAGATCTCATTTAACACACAGACTGCATTTCCCGTTGCTAACTGGCAGCAAAGAGCTCATCAACATTTAAATAAGAGGCTTGTTAATGCCAGCGTGAGGCAGGTTTGCATGCCAAGGCTGGCTAAGGTTTCATGCCAAGGATTTTCTAAGAGAGAATTTCTCTAGGAAACTCCTTTAAAAAGAAGAATTCACTACTGGTTAAAGAGAGCGAGGGCTTAATTTGAAGAGGTGCTGAGCTGGTTAAGTCAAATGGATGGTGCAAGAGCTGAAAGCCTGTGAAAATCAGACTCCTGCTTTTAAATCAATTAACTGAAGAATGGCATGTGGAGTTTTGCAACTGATTATGCTTTCTGCAGTGCAATAACTGAAGGAAAAAGAGGCTACACATAACTTCTTCCTTCAGTGTCACTGACCTTCCCATTAATGGTAAATATGCTCAGGTGAGACTTTAAATGCACCTGCTACCTGAGTGTGGAAATACGAGACTCTACAAATGGTCAAATGTGCCTTACTACAGGGAGGATGTGCAATCTTTGGCTGCTTTTCTAGATATCAAATGAGTCCTGTAAATGAAAAAGCATTTTTACTCTGGGACTTTGTTTTGAGCCTTCCATATGGAGACAAAGTCCTCATCTCAGAGCCACTGGAGAGGAAGGGTGGCAGTTTCGGCAGAGCTAGAGGGTCCTGCGCTGTATGTCTCTATAGGATGTTTTATTGCCTTTCCTTGTTCTGTCACAGAACAGGAGTAATGTCCGTGGTGTCAGAATATGCACATGGTAATTGGCTTTTGCTGTAATTAAATGCCTCGGTGCCAGCGTTTAATCAGCCGCCAAAGCCGTTTATTGCCTCATATACGGCTGCACCACACGCATTACCCCTTAATTAGTTGCTGAAATAGTGATGATTTAGCAGCGTCTTTATGTTTATACTTTAAGACAGCAGATTCAGTCCAACATCAACAATATGGCAAGATAAAAAAGCAGGCCATTCTGCTATGCAATGATTTTGGGCTTATTTATTTTTCCTTACCTCATGGAAAACAGTGTAATGTGTAACTCCTGGTGACACCGCACTGGAGGTGGTTAGCACTTGGAAAGCAGTTGCTAAGTCTCTGCTCTGCTTAAGGCTGACCTTGTGTATTTTAAGTGGATTCAGTATCCATAAAACATTGTTCCCAAAAACTCTCAGCAGCAAAAGAAGTGTAAGCTTCACCCACGTTGACACACCGTTACCAGGACTGCCTGGTGGGGCAGACCTGAGGCAGAGATCTCCTGGTCTTCCTCACAGAGCTCCCTGGGGAAAGGAACTCCTTGGTGTCGCTGGAGTAGTGGCACTTTGTTTTGCACCACGCTGGCAGGCTGTGATGCTGACAGCAGCATCAGTTCTCCTGACAGCCCCACCCAAACTCCTCTTCCCCCTTTTCCAGGCTTGTTTTTGCAGCCGTGGTGCTGCTGTGTGGTGCAGCCACTTGCCACTTTTGGAGCAATGGAGCAGTGAAAGGGCCCACTCACTTGTCCGTTCATCTTCTCCAGTTTTAGTTGTCTGAAAGGAAGAGGTCTGGTCTGATCTTTCAGAGTCCCTTGACAGTTGATGGCATGAGGGAGATCTCTCCAGAAAGCAGTTCACCCAAAGCTGTGTTGGAGGAACGGCCCTTTGGAAGTGTCTCTCTCTCACAGAGGGAGCCCTGCGCTCTCTTGCATTGGGCTCTTCCCTTCCTAACTATTACTCCAAACACTTCCCAGAACACCAGTACTGCTAAGACCAGCATTGGGGACAGATTTATTAGCCTTCTAGGTTTCTTTTCTGCTTTGAAAACCCCTGAGGAAGCTCAGGAAGCCCCTGAAATCTTCTCCAAATTGTCTAGAAAGCAAAATAAAACTCCTGTTTTGACACAGAAGTCATACAGGAGGTTAGCCTAGATGAACATCCCAGACTCACCTTTCTTCAAAGCCAGGTGGTTAAATCACCAGTAGCCACAGCTGGAGACAGCCGTTGCAGCAGAACACAGGGAGTTATGTTCATCTCACCAGACACATCACCAACAGAGCCAGTCACCTCTGCCTCCATCTCTCAGCCCCAGGACAGCCACCACTGGCACCTGGATTTTAGATAGACTTCACTCCCAAAGCTTTCATTGTCTTCAAAGAATTCTGGTAGCCTTTGATTGCAAGAAAAGCAGTGCTGAACTAAGGAATTAATAGCTCCCCCACCCTTGGCCCTCGCCTCTGGCCCCTGGCCTGCTAATGCATTTTGATTTGTGTGTGGACAACGTATCCCTGGAACTTTTCCATCATAACAAGTTTAGGAAAAAGTACCTTGTGCTATAAAGGAAGTAATAATATCAAGTTTGGAAAACTATATAGCAGTTTGAATAGAGTTGAAAGCCCACACCATCACACTCCCTTTACTGCCAAGACAAAGCCTGTCAGACTCACGTGTCCTGTAGGAACAAGCTGCAGTTTGTCCTTTCCTGAGGGAGAACACAGGCCCTTCCTAAAGTCCCCTGGGGAAGGGGAGGAGGAGCTGGGAGCAAGGCTGCTGCCTGCACCTCCTTCCACAGCTAGCAAAGCATCCCCTGACAATACATAACCTACTAAAGAAGTCCTTCATTTTCCCTGGTGGTGGGAAAGTAAGGATGGGATTTAATTTACAGACAAGAATATTTGGTCTGGGCAGTAGGAGAGACTGTCCAAGGGTGAAGACAACACTGCTGTAGAGAGGACTGGGAGGAGAGGTTGTGGGATCTCCATATGCAGATGTCTTCAAGGTCACACTAAAGTTTTCTTGGGAATGCCATGGAGGGAATGGGTTTAGCTGTTTTGTGTGGCTTGGGATCTTTCTATAACTCAAAAATTCTTTTAGGATAACCACATCTGCTGATAGGGAGAACAGTATTCATCTCATTTAACCCTTAAAGGCACAAAACAAACCTGTCCCAGATGCTTATCTAAAGAAAAGATGGCATTGCTTTTCCATTGACAGGAGGGACAAAAAAAGCTGTCTTCTAGGCTGCTGCTAAGTTCATGGAAATGAATCCCACCTTGAAGACAATCTGTGCAGCACTGTGCAGGAGATTTTTGAGAGAAAAGGGCTTTTATAAAAAGGTCCAAGGATAGAAAGGGTAGAAAAACAGAGGCTATAAGCAGGGTGCAGATATTTAGCATATAGTACTTGTGGAAAAGCTTACTGGGATACACTGGACTCCCCACCACATGAAGCATTTCTGTCAGGGACAGTGTTCAGTGCTGCACCAGGTTCTCTGGCAGGAGAGGTGGAGGTCAGGCTGTGTGGCAACCAGTGACCAGATTTTTAAAGCAGATGGGAACAATCCTGATTATTTACCGCAATGATAGCCTAGAAACAAGTTTCTAGAAGAGACAGGCTTTGCTAACCACACTTCTTTCTACTCTCCCCATAACAGTTTGAATAATGTTTCTCCATTCAGCTGCAGAACAAGGTGTCTGGCTCTCCTGTCACCCCATCACAACACAACTTTGAGAACATTTGTGGACACCTTCCCATACAGCCCAACTGTGCAGAGTACTGCATGAGTTAGGAATGGAGCGCTCTCCACTGCAAAGGCACACATTTTTAGGAACAGTGCAAAATTCATCAAGAGATGGTCAGTGTGATGGGGAACAGCCTCTCTTGGGACACTTTTACATCTTTACTTCACCCAGCAGTGAAACAGACTCTTGAATTAAGTATGCTCAGGAGCCACACAATGAAATTTCGAACCTAAAAGAAAAAAAGTTGAAGGATATGAAGCGTAATTGCAGGTGGAGGCTGGGAGAAAGTAAATACCATTCAACTTGAAAAAATAATTTCACACGCTAGCAAACAAAAATGAAATTTTTAAGAAGTTTATTGGATTGGTAAAATGTAATAAAAAAGCATTTGTGATACTTCTTCTGCAAAGAAAAAAGGCATCTGGTGATTTTGCATATTTATTTTCCCTTACAAAACATTTGAAAAGCATAACTGATAAAAAGGATAACAACTGAAAGAGCAGAGCAAAGAGGAAAATACATCTCAATATAATTGGATAATGCATAATAAAAATACAGAAAACACATGCTTAAAACAGCTTTCATTCTCTTATTGTAAAAAGTTATTTTATGTGTTGAATAAAAAATATATGCCGGTTGCTCTGAAAATTGCAGTTTAAAAGAGGTAACTAGCTGAGAACAAAATATATATATCTATATATATTTATAAATATAGAAAATGTGTATATGCTGCATCTGTCCTCAGAACAAATTGGAATAAATGATTTTCAATTCATGCACACAAGTTACCAGAGAAAAAACTTCATTTATTGCCTAGCAGATCGATCCTGTAAGGTGCTGATTGCATTTCCTGAGTGCCCTCAAAGCCCTGTGGGAGTAGTCAGTGAGGGAGACAAGTGGTCTGATGGGTTCAGTGACAAGGGAGGCTACTCAGCAGCTCACAGGAGGTGCACTCAGCAATTCACAGGAATCAGAAAAATTCCAATGGCAGCAGGATTAGGCCCCCCACAGGCTTGGGTAGTGCTTTTGCTCAGCAAGGAGTAAAAATCTGGTAACCCCAAGCTCTGACAGACAGGAGAGCAGTCCTAAAAGCTCAAGTAATGTTACTTCATTAGGATCCGAGGGTATAGAGTGTGCAGCAGAAGCATTCCTCACACAGGAAGTGCTTCCTTGTGCCCCCCTGCCCAGATCCCTAGGCTAGTGATTCACATTTAAAAGGAAGATGCTTCCCATACCACTGAGAGCCTCTGTTGGCTGACACTGGACAAGGAGGAGAGTGGCCACTCACGCTCCCTCCCAACTGCAACAAAGGCAACAACGCAAAACCTTCTCCATCTCAAGGGCTAAACCAACAACCACCACGAAGCTGAAACACCACCTCAAACCGCTGTGAATTACTGCACATCCAGGACAGATCATCCCCAGAGCTTGAGCAGACAGCTCTGCAACTGGCAGGGGTAGGCCAAAGCATAGCAGCTACATAGGACACATACATTCCTGGGGGCACTTCCTCCTTGCAGTCTGAAAGAGCTGAATCATTCTCCCAGCCTTTAGGGGGTTCTCCATGGGGCATGTAACCAAGAAGAAACTTTCTGGAATGACCTATGTGTGGTTCAGATCCCCTTGTATCAGCCCACAGGTAAAGCCAGTGTGAGAGATTGGGCTCTGAAAACATGTTGTTTTGTTCTGAAAACTGACTGCAGAATTAGTACTCGGGGTCTCTCATTTGACTAACTAGAGGGAAGGCACTGGAGGCTGCTCTCCAGTCTCTCTGACTGTCCAAAGCACAGGCTGTGGCATGGGAAAGTACAGGACCATTAAGGAAGTTGATGTCTCACCAAGGCAGATCCTTTCTAGCAAGACTGTGAAAGAAAGTCCAGGCATTACTTGGCTCTACCCTTACCTCTACCAATACTCACTTATTACTCTCCAAAGAGACAGCAGAGGAGGTCACAGTGGTACAGTTCAGAGCATCAAAACATCAAGTCTCTCCCTTTACTGCATTTGCAATACACCTTGCATTTCCTGTCCAATCACAGCAGACAAAAGTTTGCTATAACATTATTTTAAGGGTTGAAAATGAGAGCATATCAGCCTTTTTAATACAGTAGCACCAATCAAACTTTGGTTCACCTTCAGATTTTCTCCTCTAGCATTATATAAAAAATGAGTGATGGTGATTTTTTGTAAGAGACAATATTAAGGGAATAAATTCTTCAGATATGAATGACTCTGGAGTTCTGATCAGGAAGAGATGTTTGAGGAAATACACTGAAGTATACCTCTGCTACAGAACAGTTGTCCACCAGACAACAGGGTGTGTAAAGCAAGACAAGCTGTACTGATGGGATAAGCAATTGTTTTGCTTATCCCCATGGAGAACAAATGCTCAGCATTAGCCTCTTTCTTCTCCATCACCCTCCTAGTTCCCATCCCTGCTCAGCACTAGGACTGTTTCTCTGCTGCCCATAAAGGAGCACAGCAGGTCTCTGAAAAGGCACACAGTGAAGAAAGTGGAATACACTTTTGTAAAGGCAGCTCTGTCAATAGCCTACTTGTCACCTTGCTGGTTGTTCTGTTGAGATGCTTTTCAGCAGCTTAGCTACTTAGGCTATTAGAAATACTACTCTTTAGGTGGATAAAACAAAGAACTAGATCAGGCTTGGGGGACAAGGCACAAAATGTCCATTTGCCAAACTGAAATGGGTTTGCAGCCCGCACAAAGCAGTTAGTAAAGCAGATGCAAAAAAAAAATGCCCCAGTTTGGATTTTCAATTGGTACCATCTCAACACAGTTGAAACACAAACTACAACCTCAGGCTGTGCATTTCAGTGCAAACTGCTCTTATCTCATGCAGCCCTGAATGAAACATTAGCACAAAGGCAGCCTAATTGGAACAGGATCTTCTCCTTCCCTGCAAATCCTCATCATCGCACACAGTCCCATAGCTAATGGCAGAGAGAAAACGGCTGATTCTGGCAAAATACTCATACTAGGAAGGCAGGATCAAGCCCTAGGCTGGACACAGACTCACCACGGGAAGCAGCACTGGCTGTGGAGAGGATAAGGTTGACCTTGCTCCCTTAGCAGGCCTTCATCACTCCCATGCTGCAGCAGTGTGGAAAGCTGGAGCAAATGTTTGCAGAGGAGATGCTGGGCTCTGGTTTAGTTTAGGGAACAGAGGGTGTAATTTTTCTCCTTGTATACCACCCAGGAAAATTATAAAAGCAACAAGAAACTACACTGAATGGCCATCTCCCCTTTAGTTTTGAAAACCTCTATATCAGACTGGAAAATATACCGATTGCATTTTCTGGTTCCAAATTGTAGGTGACCTCTCCTAGACAGAGCTCCTAACTGTTTTCATTCAGTGCCCAAACCAAAGGGCTCCATACCCTATCGGGACCAGGGCAAGACTACAACTCAACAAATGAAAAGTAAAAATAATGATACCATGAAAAAGCACATAGTCTTGATTACCAAATATGCTGAATAAGCAAAGCTACTATGGAACAAAATCAGCGGGAGACATAGGAACAGCCATTAAAATAAAAAACCAGAGCAATTCTGCCCTTTATTTTCTTGCCACGTTTATTATTTTCACCTCTCTCTTCTCACAGATGAAGTGAGGCAGGCCAGTTCTTTTTCCTTTTCAAGCCGGCTTTGCTCTCTGGGCTGTCACGCTGCTGGCACAGCCCTGTGGAGACAGGACTTCCCGCACTTCAGGGGAATGCTGAACTGGGGCTATTTTTTAAACATCAAACTATTCCTGTTCACTGTACACTCTGCTTCCAAAAATAAAACAAGCATCCGAGTCTTTAAACAAGTAGACGGACCCTTTAAAGTCACATAACAATGTTTTAAACCTGGGGTGGGAGGGATGGGAACGGGAATACATTTTCCTACTAATTGGAAATAATGAAACCAATGTTTGTGGATATGAAATGCTGGGTAATAACAAATCAGAGGTCTGTTGCTGAGCCCGTTCTGCCAGCCAGCCTTTGTGAGAAAAAGACAGCAAGAAAGGGTTTTCTCTTTGCATTGATGAACTTAAAATGAAAGCAAGGGCAATACATGGGAAAGAAAAAGGTAGACAGGTACAGGGCATGGAAATTATTTGCCTGGAGCAACCACAGAAGTAGGCAGAAAAATGGCAAAAATAATGTCTCCTTTTTTCCTTAGCCCTGGTTCCTAAAACTAGTTTGGGAATGAACTGGGGGAAGGGGAGGAAGGAGCAGCAATTTGAACACAGCAGATGCTCCAGTTAAACCATATCTTCTCAGAGAGGAACTGAGGGTGGGGGCAGGGGAGATGGCTATTATTAATGTCCTTCCGTATATAGCAAAGCAGACATCCTGCATAATGGCAACACAATACATCAATAATAGCCCAAGAATAGCTTCCTACCGGTTTTTTCCCCCTGACAGTTAGAAACATAAAGAGAAAAATCAAGCTGCTGAGATAAATAGCTGAGTCTCCACCCCCACCTCAAATTGCCTTGGCATATTTTAAGAGATAAATGGTTCTATGAGAAATTTAAATAGCTTTCTCTTTTCTTTTTTGGCAGCTGCAGGAACTGGGTCAGGTGTAGAAATTATTAATTTAGAAGCCTGAAAAACCCATGTTTGAAACTAAGTTGTTTTTTTTTTTCCTTTAAAGCATCAACTTTCTTAGAAGCAGAGTTACAAAAAATAAAAAATAATTGAGGAGCATTTTTTAAGCAGAAGTCAGGTTAAAAATAATGAAATAACAGTCCAAGCTATAGAAAAAGGGACAATTTGGGTAACAGTTTAATGGACATTAAAAGTATCTGTAGTATATTGTTAATGTTTTTTTTTTTTGCAGAGTACAGTATTTGCCTAATGGCTTTCATTCCTCTTGATCAAACATAGCACCGGAGTCTGCCTTGAGGAAGAGGTCTGGGGGACACCATTCTGTAGCTTTGCACAAAGTTTAGTGCATGTTTCCAAAGAGACAAGAGATTACTCCCAAAGTGACCAGCACCAAACACTCCCACAAGCAGCCCATTATTATCCTGCAGGTCTCAGAACTGACACCTCGGGGAGCTCATCTGCTTGAGGCTGTGCTCGCTGGTGAACCTCGTACTGAACCATGTGTAAATCACTGCCTTTCCCCTCCCACTCAAGTTACTCTAGCTTTCCACATTGATACCAGGATTTGTAACACAGCTTCTCTGCACGATGCCAAAAGCCATCTCCCTCCTCATGCCATATGGGGAAGGATCTCTTTGCAACCATAAAACCTTGAATCTTACAGAGAAAAAAAGGTCAAATCCTGTAGGAATAGCTCTGAGCAAAGAAATGCTGATGAAATATCTCACAGGAGAGTACACTAGTTAAGACCTGTAAAAGGTTCAAATTCCCAGTGCTATAAAGAACTCAGAGGTCTTGAAAGATACCGTTGGCAGGCAGCCCACTTCCTCTGCTGCATGGCTGCTAAAATCCTCCCGCTCATCGTGCTCTGCTCTGTGTCCCAAGTCAGGCAGATACCTGAGAAGGAGGAGGACTCCCTCGTTCATACTCACTGCACCTCGCAGGGCTCATGGCTCGTGCTCTCCTTCCCTTAGTGACCAATCAAAAATTTAAAAAGGTGACAAAGAGCCAGATGTAAATAGAACTTCAGTGCCTAGAAAGTCAGAGCACAGATAGGATCAGAAGACAGACTGTAATTACAGGCCCTGCTACTTATTACATAGGCCAGTTGGGCTACATGAGCCTTTGGTGGAAACTTCCTGTGCAATTAATAAAGGAGAAACAGAATACTTTTGCAATCACTTTTCTAGCTTTCGCTGTGGGGGTCCAATCCTGCCATCCTGGATTAGCTCTAATCATAGACAATCCTTCTCTGCATAAAATGAAGGCATGTGTTCTGTAAGACTAAGAAAATAAAAGAAAAAAGAAAAAAGGACAAAACCCTCATTGCAAACCTACACCATGCAATCAAGAAGGAAAGGAAACTGATCCTGATCCCCCCCAGATCGTAATCTGACAATGTTTTCAAGGCATCTGGCAAAAAGGAAGAAGAAAGAAGGATGCTATTAAATATTTAAAATCCTACTTCTGTCAAGAATATGTGAGAGAAGAAAGGTGAGTTTGAAAGAGCTGCATTATTTGTAAAGTAAAACCTGAAAGCACCACCTTTTGCATAGAGGCATGAGGTGCCCTTGGCCCGGGCCAGAGCGGTCCTGAGAACAAATACCAGGCACTGATTCAGCAGGGACTGGTGTGACAGTCCAGGCTGGGTGCAGGAGGGACCGAAGTGCTGTCCTGCAACACCCTGGGACGTACCACAGGACGTGGAGGCTAAGGACACGTGTTGCTATTACAGCAAAACAGCTGTGCCTTTACAGCCAGCAATTGATCCTCCTCAGCTAAAGCTCAAATCAGATTTTCAAGAGCATGAGAAATGGAGCATCCCTAGGGGAGGATTTCTCCTAAAGGCACTTTTTTTACTGCTGAGATTCTCACCAAAGAGACTTCCAAGGAAGGGGAGACTGCCCTGTGAGATCTGAGATGCATCAAATGACACTTTGCTTTGCTCTTGCACCCAAGGTATTTTCCAGTCTCAGAACCCCACTGGTATAGAGCACCTTTGCAGAAAGATCTCAAAGTGGGCCTGACCACTGGATTGATCCCAACCCCATCTCAAGAAGCAGGCACAGAAAAGGGCTGGATGTGCCCAGCTGTCATAAGGAGGAAGCCCCCAAACAGATATTCAGGAGTTCCAGTGCTCAGCTGAGCCTTTTTCTTGGTCACAGCCACGTGCCTGCTGTACAGTCTCAGTAGGAACCATAACAGATTTCAGGACTGGTACTGGGCATACAAATGGGACCAAAATGATCCTGAAATGCTGAAACAAAAGACACTTTGGAACAAAACTGGCACAGCCACAATCCCCACAATGCTTGTGTAAGATAGAAAGAAAGAATCCCTAGAATGTATTTATCAAAAGCTATTTTATGCAGATTTTTCCTTTTGAATATTTAAAACATGGTGAATATTAAACTTCAGAGATTCTTAATATGTTCTAAAGCCCCACGGACCTTTGAAATGCTAGCTCATCAATATGCAACATCTAATCTTGTCAGGAAAAGAAAAAGAGGAGGAAAAAGAAAAGCTATTCATCCTCTGCACACAGAGGTTACAGTGAGAATCCCAGGGAAAATAAAAAAACAACCAACTTCCAGCATCTTATGCAATAGGTTAAATCTACTCTGGTTGGGAAAGTTTCACTTTCTGCAAGAGAGAAAGTGCCTGTACGTGCATAGCCATTGGAAGCTTCTTCTGAAGTGTGAGGCTGAAACTGTGTAGCTGGATTACAGTAAGTAGTTTATTAAAAAAAACAAGGCTTGTGGCTTTGCATCCTTTTCCAGTCCAATGCAGTCTCAGGATCCCCTCTCCCAAGGCCAGCAGACAGTGCGCCACCTAAAAATCCATTCTAGTCCAAAATGCTGTGGTTGAAATGGTTTTGCTTGTTTATAAAGTTTAGTGTTTCGTATCGCTTGCATCTGACCTTCAGCAGAAAGAAAAGCTCAGTTAAATTGTGCAAATATGTACCAAATGGGAGCAAGGGAAGGCAGCCAAAAATGCTGCATGAGCTTTTGCAGGGCTGCAGCCTTTTAGGAGCACCAGTTAGATGAACTGGATGAGAGGCCAAATTGATTTAGGCTCCAGGCAGGAGCTTAAAACACCATGACATCCAAATTCACAAAGAAAATGTTCTGTTACTGCAACCCCAAATTTCCTGCACATGAAAACACTGTTTTCTTTCATCTTTAGGAGATGCTAGTTCTGTAATCCGACATTTAAAAATGAACAAACAAACAGGAGTCAGCTGACAAAGGATTCTTGCTGGTGAATGGAAGTAGGTCACTCTGAGTATTTAGCCTTTACAGTCTGGCTTAATATTAGTGTTGTACACAGAGCAGTAACCAAACTGCACTGGAGACAGGGAAAGACTCTAATTTTGTCTTTTCTGTGAAAATTAGCATTAACGTTCTGCATTAATGTGCAATGCCTCCCCAGCAGCCGATATCTGGTTAATTAAAAGAAAAACCACAACCACAAAGCAAACCACACACTAAATTAAACAACAACAACAAAAAACTCTTACTGGTCAGCCTGCATTTAAAGACATCTCAGTATGAGTAATTGGGGAGAGAGGAATTTTCCTGAAGGAACATAAAAGAAAATGAAAGCTTTACATACAACACCAAATAAAATCTTCTGTCTCTCACGAATGCAAATTCTGGCTGCCCTTTTACACAAACATATTAAAACAATATAACTGGAGGAAAAAATAAAGAGGAAAAGCTAATAAAATCATTTTTGAGGAAAAAAAATATTTAAAAAACAAACTATCCTTCAAATATATTTCTTCATGGTAAATCCCTGCAATCATGTGGTTCTAAATTACACGGTTAAATATGACTGAAAAAGTAAGGCACAATTTCATAATCATTTAAAAAGCAATAATTATAACAATTTTCTTTGATATCCATATGGCAGGCCACTGATACTAAGGACACACAAAACTGCTTGATTAAAGATCTGAACAAGTTTTTCCAACTACTAGCTAAGACTCACAATACCTCGGTGAAGTAAGAAATCATCTTTACTGCAAAGATGAGTGCACACTGAGGACATGGAAAAAGTGGGTAAGAGGGTGGCTTGTGGACAAGGGGAGGCAGAGGCAGAAAAGCAGAGACACCCCAAGCGTGGTGTTCCTGGGGAGTGACTCTAACCCCTGGAACTGTAAAGGTAATACCACCACTGGGGCTTCTGTTTCCTTCTTCATTTTCTAAAATATCTAGGTAGGATGAGAATACTGGACAAATGGCAAAATTTAAAAAAAAGTTTCAACTGGATGTCCTTGGTACCCGTGATAAACCCTGTGCTTCCACACATTACATGAAGCCAAAGAGACCAGGGACGTGTAGTCAGGAATAAAGCCCATTGGAGTATAAGAAGCAACAGTCGTCAATATTGCAGCCTGTATTTCTACTCAGTTACAGCCCCACAAACACCTGACATGTGTGTCTGTATGCCAGACTGCTCTGCAAGGGTGGAACTTAGATTTTTTCACACTACAGCAGAAAATTTCCAGGCTAAAGTGAGAGCTCAATGTCCACCAGAAAACCTACTGAGATTACGTTTTTTCTCTTAGATTTTTAGATGCTGGGTGAATGTTATCATTTCACAGGTGTAAAGTCTGTTCTCTATCAGGCTCCAAATGCCAGTTGGGCAACCAACTGTTGCAAATAAAAAGCTGAAATGCTGAGGAAGACAGGTAATATTTCTAGAAATGTTTAAGGAAAAATGCCATTCCCAAGCCCAGAAAGGAGATGAAGTTCAATCAGTATCTCTTGATTTTCATGGCAGTTGCCATAATGAGCTTATAGTCTTCAGTAATTTCAGGGGAAAAAGCCAAACAGAAAGAGACCTCAAGATAAAAACAAAGAAGAAATTTGAAGTTGCCACAGAAAAAGACACTGGCAGTCCCCATAGCCAGCCACTCCATGGCTTTAAGATGGATAAGAAAAATGAATGCAATAGAAGTAACACTGTTATTTTCAGAGTCACATTACTTGGATTATTCTAGCAAAGGAAACAGTGACTTCAAAATTAGCAAAACTAGTTAAAAATAGGGAAAAAATATCTTGTGAAAAATTTCAAAGCTTTTTTTATTTCTCCAGGTCCAATATTGAAGCATTTCCCAAGAACATCTGCTTGGTTTTAAGTAGAATTTTTATCCAAAGAAATTTTCAAAATGGTAACAGAAACTTTAATTTGCCAGTAGAAGAAACCCAAGAACTACAAAAAACTGTGAAAGATGACATGGGTCTTTGAGAAATAAAAATATTTGTTAACAATTCTGAAATTTATTTAGATAAAAATTCAGTATAATTTTAATCATAACAGAAAAAACAACCCCCTGAAAATGTTGTGGGTAACATTGCAAAAAGAGAGACTTTCTCATTAAAAATGGCCCTTCTGGTATCACGTAATTTAGAGTAAAAATTGCAACCAGATTTAAGTGGAAATAGTGTTCTCAAAGCTTTCTTGGTCTGTATTTTACTAACCTCTAGGTTATAAAGCAGTTCCTGCCCTCCTTCCACAACAAACCCTCAGTTACCCTCGCTGGTGTTTTCTCGTGGGAATTTCACCACCATGGGATGGTTCAGCACCCCCTCTCCAACAGTCCCAGCTTGCAGTACTGAAGCTGTGTGAGGTGTTGTCCACCCAGGCCGCTGAACAAACAGCAAATCAACACTGTGCCCCAACTGCAGGAACCAGACACCAACAGACACCAGTCAGCAGCTCAAACCCTTTTGGAGACACTCAGCGCAAGCACCACGTGTCTATCCTTGACACAGGATTTCTCTCAAGAACCTTCTCCTGGGTCCTGTTATCCCTTGCCTTCCAGACTTTCTCAAAATCAAAAGGAACCAGCATTTATCAATACTGATAAATGCTGATAAAACCTGACTAAGCCAGGCTTGAGTTAACCACAGCCAGGCAGCAGCCATAACAGGTCCAAAGAGATTTCAGACAGACTTGTCATGTGTTCTCTTTAACAACCACCATTTCTTTAAAGACACTTTTTTCTCATTCTTCCCAGGCACATTTTGCTGATAGGCAGAAAATCAACTTAAGGCCTGTGTTTTGTTAAAGTCTCGCTCCTGCTATCAGGATGAACACTGTTATGCAGAGTGATAAACACTTCGGTACTCCCACACCTCTATGATTAAGTCATTACCCAAGTGTTTTGCAGCCATGATAAAAATCTAAGAATTAAAATATTAACACCCCTCCCAAAACCAAAATTAAAGGCTTGTTATCTGATAGGCTAAAGAATTGATGTGGCTTTCTGTTTTTAAAAGCAATGTTCAATGAATAAAGTAAGTGACAATAAAACCATCACATTCACAAAATGCTAGTGTTAGCCTTGGGGATATGCTTAAGGATTGGGCTGTAACCAAGGCAACCCAGTCTCCTGGAGAAAGTTTAAGTAGACAGTTTTAAAGCCATTGCTTAAAGATACAGTAAATCTGGCTGTAGGGCTACTTGTGACATATGGAAGGTGCCACAGCCACCCAACACAAAGCACTCACCTTGTAACAACTCAGCCTCCTGTCATCTAAATGCTACATTTGATCAGCTATGGTATTTTCCTACAGTTGGCGTAAGGGTGACACAGGAGCCATTTCCTGTGCTCTGGGTAATTTGATAGAAATTTGACTGTGCCCACATCCTACCCGGATCAAACCTGTATGATCAGGGGATAAAGAACCAGTCTGGTATTAATGGCTTATGTCACACCATGCAATGGTTTTAAGTCCGTGCTTAAACAAACCCCAGGGACTTAAATATTTTGCTAAATTAGAACCTGATCCTGGGCCCTGTCTGGCCACACAAATCATGGGATCAGGCCCTACTTGCCAAAAAATGCTAGACAAAGACAAAGCAGCATAAGCAGAAACTGCAGACTTGAACAGAAATGTTTGTGTGATCTTCCAACTCTTTCTGAAAGGAACAGTTTGGACATTACCACAGCCAGATGATGTGAATTTTTGTCATGGCTAAGAAGGTCCAACTTTAAAAAACCAAGGTCTCTTTGGCAAAAAGACTCCTTCTTTGGAAGAGATAAACATGATATATTATAAATATGTGATAAATATTGTGATGAAGCCATATCCCAGTGGTTCTTAATTGCAGTGCAATTGAGATAAATCCCACCAGCATTTCCTAATTAAATCCTGAAGCATCAGCAGAGAGATTACCATATACATGTGGATGATGAGAGCCTCTGTGATGTATATACAAGATCTTTCAAATATATTTATAGCAATTTTGAAAAATAAAGCCCCACAGAATAAAGACGAGGCTTTTGGACACTCACTCCTTCCAGGCAGATGGCTTTGGTGTCTAGGGGTGAAAAAAAACCCCATCAATAGTACCTTTGCACAGATGTGTCAGGTCTAGAAACCAGCCACAGCACCTCAAACATCAACACTGTTCAATCTTTGTCAATCATATTTCATCCATAAAGTATTTAATGCTTCAAAAGTTTGGCTCTCACCTCCCTGCATGCCAGCCCACCTCACCACAGCACTCTCATAACAGAGGATTCAGAGCTGGATCTCCTGGCCACATGCATTGAAATGAGCTGGAATCCCAGGCCTACATACCAGCAAACTTTTCTGGAAAGAGAAAATAGAGCACCAGAAATCAGTAGTTTGGGCTAGTCTGTGATTAGTTTAATCCCCATAATGTCTCTGGGAAACTGCAAAGAAGCTCTCTCATGCAGAGGGCAGAAAACAAGGAGTGATATGACTCACTCCAGTTCAGCCTGTGGCAGGGCTGTAAAAAGCCCAAAGGCTCTGAACTTGGGTCCTCTCCTTAGTCTAGGCCACATTCTGTGCTGGAAGGCACAGCTGCTGGTTGCCATCAATTGCCCCAGTGTTATTCAGAAAGTCTCATCAGCCACTTGATTTAACACTCACAAAAGTAAGGAAGACCAGAGCTACATCTTCTGCCTGCTGAACGGCCCATTCTGCACCTCAGTGCATGGCATTATCACCTGTGCTTGTATCCCAGCACTGACCTCCCTTGTTTTTGTAAGGTTAGTTCAAACTAGATTTGCTCAGTATTTGCAAGGTTTTTGGAGTGGTGGTGGTACAGACTGCTTGTCAAGACGCGAGCTCAGAAGGACCTTACATGCCACGGTTCAGGGAGCAGGAGCCCAGGTGGAACCTGGTGGGAGCCAAGGTGCCAAAAAATCTGTTTATGTCTGAGGCAGTAACATTCTTGCTGGCCAGGGTAGAAATCCAGTATAAAAAGTCAAACTGCTTCAGCACAGCCTCTATGGTGGCGAAGGAAAACTCTTCTGCTCAATGATGCCACCCTTCTACAAAGACGGATTCATTTCAAGCTGTTAATTTTGGGAAACTTCCCTGACTGGCAAAGTTTGCCAACATATAAAGCATGTAAGGAATGGAGGTTTCAGACTGGTATTTCTGCATTTGAATTTACCACAGGCAGCTGAAGCTACTGAGTATCACAGTGCTCTTCCAGAAAGGTTAGTGCTAAAGTGAAAGGAAGTGCACCATTTGCAGGAGCTGCAGTATCACATCACAATTTTTCCTTTGTTTCCTATCAGTTCAGCTCATCTAACTTTTCTTTTCAGCATTAGTGGATGTAATTATTCTCTGTAACAGAAACCTGATACAAAAAGGAAATCACCACATTCTTACTGTTTTTCAGTGGGATGCATGAATAAAAATCTTATAACTTACTCTTGAAAAGTGCCAGTTTGTCACTTATATGGTCAATCAGACTGCAACTATTTCAATTCTGCTTCTTAATTTAAGTGCAAAGAAAGGTATTTTCCTTGATTACATCTGCAAATAAGATATTAATGTCAATTCAGTGATATGAAAATTACTCCCTCACTATGTAATTTGCACCTTAGTTATTACGGGTTTCATGAACAAGACTATTATAGCTGCTCAGAATGCCATAGATTTTTAAGTTTTTGATTTGTTTTTAATTAACCAAACTAAAAAAAAAACACAAAAAACCCATACCCACATTCATCTGAAAAAAAATTATTTCCTATGCCCAGGTTTTATTTACCTTGGCCTGTATATTAATTCTGGACTGAAGATGAAAATGCTATTGCTGGCCCAGCATTCTACTGCCATGAATTTCACCAGAGGCAAGTTATAAGTGGCTGGGATGAAAATGGAAGAAGAAAAAAAATATGCCTGCTTTCTGGAAAGGCATAGTGAAGGGCTTAATACTTTCTTTAGCTTTCTTAGGATGAAAACTGAACATGTATTTAGGAGGATCTTTTTTGCTGCTGTTGAAACAAGATCTGATTTTTTTTTTTATTGAAAAATACAGATCACATGTGTTAACATCAAAGAAATGTTTATCATCCCAAAGCCTGATTCAATCCCTGTTACTGCTGAAGAAAAATCCTCCCATTGCAATAACAGGAGATGGAGTAAGACTTTATTGCTTGAATGTCTACCCAGAGACCAACATTGCCAGTGGTCCCACTAGAATGGGCTGTATGAGAATGGCGTAAGATTTTTTTGAGCATCGCTTTGCACTGCAGCTCTGTGTAGTCATTTTTATCTTTTTTTTAACCACTGGGATTTTAGAAATGTATTTCCAGCCCCACATCCTTTAAAGATCTGCTCAATGGACATGACTGGCTTATGCCTCTGGTAAATCAAAAGCATGTTTTGTGTGTAGTGTGTAGTGTGTATGTAGTGCACAGTGTGTGCAAGCTCACATCTTTCTGTGATTTCTCATACATTGTGAATTGGAAGCATCACTACTGAATAAATTTATGCAATAGCTAAGTAGACTTTCATGAGTAAAAGAAAAATCCTATTGAACTGGAAGGGAGTGGAGACAAGTAAGGGCCTAAGAAATAACTAATCTGTCCCAAGGATACAAGATCACACCTACGCTCAGGTGCAGTACAGTTGCAGTTCCACTGTTTGTGTTAATGCTGGGTCTGCTCTCCTTCTAGGACAGTGGAGCTACTTCTGCTGGTGACACAGATCCTATTAAAATCACCAGCAGACATTGATGTCCCATGACTTCAATGAGAGTTGGTCAGGTTCTCAGAATACATTGGCAGGAACCTCAGCCATCTTTCACCCTCTACCTTCATGTACTTCTTAAGAAACAGGAATCAAACACAGAAGCATAGTAAGGACCATGTTCAGACCTCCTACAGGCAGATAACTTAGGTGCTGTGACCCTTAACTCCATTGGCTGCAGAGAGAGCAGCTGCTCTGACTCACTCACTGCCCTCCTGAACACTTGTGTCTAAATTAGGTGCCTGTCGTGGGCAGTCTGAACATGGCCTCTCAAACTGCCCTCTTGCTCCAAGGCCTTCCAGTTTTACTTTTTTTTTTTTTTTTTTTTTTTTAAATGTCAGAGTTTCAGACCCTAGGCTGGAAAGAAATCATGCAAAGCTTGTGCAATATCCCCCAATGGGCATCCTGGGGAGGGTCACAGTTGATCCTCAGAGATCAGTGCTGGCCTTGGCAGTCAGAGCCTGGATCCGAGCAGAGTTGCAGGTCTTGCAAAGGATGTGCCCGTCCAGAGGGTAACAGCCCTGATTGTCCCCTTCAGACAGGAGGCCACCACAGTCCTAGGAAATAAGAGAACAGGAAGAGTAAAGTAAATAAGAAAGAGCAAGATAAAGCAAAGAATCTATTAGTCAAAGAAACTCTCCTCACTCTCCACCTTGTAACAGGATCCAGCCTGAATGAGCGCAAAAGCATGAAGCTGAGGTACGTGATGTCTTTTACGATTAAGCCATTTTCTGATAAGAGACAATGCTGCAGAGAAGATGGGTTCCCAAGCTCTCTGCTGAATTTAATCCAATTGAAAATAAAAGGAGATTATTCCTTTCACATTTCTGAGGAAGCAAAAGTCTTTAGCATTGGAGAAACATCAAACTGAAGCACATATTTATTAATTCAAAAAAAGATAAAAACGAAGCACCACTGGGAAAAAGTTTAGTACCAATATCTGACTATAGGTAATCTCCTTTGGAACAGTTAGTGCCATGAAGTTACAGCCTCCATTCCAGGGGTGGCAGCTAAGCAAAATCTCTGCCTGTCTCCCATTACTAGAACTGTCACCTGTGTGTGTATTACAATTGGCCAAAAAGGTTGTGACAAAAAGAAGGATGTCAGACAGGAACATGGAAACCCCACTACAAGGCCCCCAGACCTGCTGCAGAGACCTCAGCCTATAAGCTTTAAGGCTGAGTATGGCTGCTAGAAAAATTGGGAATTACCCCTCACTGTGTGATCAAGCAATCATTTGGCCCAGGACTGCTGATGGATCCATGTGTGTGAAAGCCTGGGTACCTCAGCAGCCAGCATGGGGACATGCTGTATGATGAATTAGACTCTACAAAATTTAATGTAAGAATTCTCCAGCATCTTAAAAAATACTGGGCCTAAGTAATGGGCTGATATGTACCCTGAAAGCCAAGGTCAGATTGAGAATTGAACCAGATGCCTCAAGTTTTGGCCTAGACCTTTAAACCTTAGTCCATCCTTCTTTCCAATTAAGGTTCTTAAAACCTGGAACTGCAATAAGAAATATATTTGGTCTCATTTTCTTACCCTGCCATCTGGCTGATGTATTATCCAACAAGTAACACTAGCACTGAAGAATTCTTGAAGGTTCCCTAACACAGCTGTTCCCATATGCTAATTGCTTTAAGGTGATTTTTATTCTCTGTCTTCAGATTCTTACCATCAAAATTACATGAAGTGTGTAATGAAACTGAACAGGAAAAGTAGCACAAAAAGCATTGCACAAAACAAGAATGATCATGTTTATGTGTCCATTAAAATTCTTCAACCCAGAGCCATATGCTGAGTTTCCTGTACAATCTTGCTTAAATCCTAACATGCATTAGCTTTCATTTTAAGAACATAAAGATGAGCTACATTTGTGTCCAGGCTATAATTTATGAAGTTCTCAAGTATTAAGCCCTAATTGCCTGAGTCACATTCTTTTGCTCTTCTAATGAACCTGTTATAAACAAGGGACCTGATTTTCCTCTCAATTGAGTGGATATAAATGAGGGAAAATTCCTTGCTTGCTGAAGTCAATGAAGTAATTTGATTGTAGAGCCAGTGTTACAATAGGGTATGCTTGTTGTGTGAGCAACATGAGGTGGTGATGAAGTTAAGCCAACCCTTGCTTTCTGTCCCTGCCATGACAGGAATACCAACCTCGCACCGGTAGCACTGGACATGGAAGTCGCGATCCAGGGCAACAATGCGCACGGTCTCCTCTTGTCCCGGGGCTGGCATGATGGGCTCCTTACACACAGAACACCTTGGGGCAAATTTCCTGAGGAAGCAAGAGACAGTCATCCTCAAACTTGGAGCGGAAGTTTTTGTTAACTGGGCCATTTGTACAAATGCCTTTGTGTACATTTGTACCAACACACACACACACGTATGTGCACGCACAACACACGCTGGAGCTCCACACAGCTCCCTCCTCGAAAAAAAACAGGCAAAAGCACTTGAGTCTTACAAGGCAATTTCAGGCATGTAGGATATTAAAGAACATTTATTAGGAGAGGACTTAAAGAACTTCTAACACGCAGCAAAGCTTTTTGCCTGCCCTAATTAACAACTAAAGTGCCTGTTGAATGACCTTCGATTGTGGCACCTATGCAGTGCCACAACCCTCAAGCCTCTGAGAAAATCCATGCAAATCCCAAGGTTAGAAAGATGACCAGGATCTTCTTTCTCTTGAAAACAAAAATCAAACTATTAAAATTTGGAGATTGGAAGAAATAGTTTAAAAGTATGAAAAGAAACGGTAAAAAGAATTGCCTTGTGCTAACACAAATTTGTTGTGGTTTATGCCATCCACTTTAAAGTTCCAAGCCATCTTACCCTCTTATGCACACAGGAGCACATTTCTGGCTGTGCTCACTCTTAGACAAGAAGCATCAGGGCAATTCTGACTTGCTGCATTTTCTAGCTAAAACCAACTGTTATACAACAGGGTGTTGTCCAGGCTTAAAAGGGAACAGGTCTGGGTGCAGGGACCCCAGTGTTCTCTCTTCCAGTCAGCCTGACTTCCAATTGTATCGTGACAATAACTCACTGCATGAAGAGACTGACTTGAGTCAGGGTCAGCTCAGGGATCAAGAGAAGCCCTTTCTTTTTCCCTTCTATTTCTCACCATAGGACCTTCTGGAAAATTCACCCATGTTCTGTGTTCCCTCTGGTTTTGCTCCCCTCAGGTCCCATGAGAAGTGGCCATCTCTCCTCCTAGGCTTGGGAACATTTAGCCTGTGGTTAATCATTATCTGCTGTTTTCTTTCAAAACCTACTGGTGCCAGTTTCCTGGCTGCAAATTCTGCCTACACAAAAGGAAACACCCACAGAATCTGCTGCCATGTAATGAGAGCCAGGGTCAGGGGCTGTGGAGTGACAGAGGGCAAAGCTTATAGCAAACATCAGAACACAAGGAGATCAAAGGCCCTTCTCTTCTGAAATGCCTAGTAAGGATTGACTCTGCCACCCAGCCTGTCACATGAACCACCTCAGAATTAACTATCATAGAAAAGAAAAAAAAAATAAAATCTATCTGTGCCAGGAATAAAGAAAAATATTAATTTCACTGGCAGCAGATGAAAGATGCCTGTGTAGCTGTGATCTAATGAAAGAATGAATTAAACAGTGGCTATAACGAGTGCTCTGAAAAATAACCTAAATGGATCATGATATGACCGGAGCTGTGATGGCAATTAATTTTGTGCAGCTTCATGCAGGCCCTTCCTTGTGCCATTTAACTCAAATGGTACTTAAAAAATACTTCAACATTTCTTTGTCCAGGCTACTGTGAGTAATTCATTATGAGACAAATATTATCTCCCAGGATCCTGAGATAATTCCTGCAGATTTCAGGGGATGTGGATCTGTTACTGTGGGGCCTGAGTTCAGGGGGTAGCTGAGTGACAGTGTGAGCATCAGCTACGGTTTTGTTATCAAGAGGATGTAGATGTAGAACATTCAACCTCCAGATCAAGAGGACATGTCATCCCTAATCCATTAAAACTGGGCTGGCCAAAGTACTGCAAAATGTGTGGTTCTGAATGTCACATTGGGTCTTGTGCTATTCCCATCACCTTCCCTTCTTTAGGCATCACCCTCAATCCTTCACTCAATAATTTTCATGTCCTTCCTTGCATTGACAGCCTCCCACTTTCCACTCTCAGAGCCCTGAGGTCTGCATGCAGCCTCTGCCAAGAGGCTTCAATGTGGTACATCAGCTCTCTTTCTCCTGAAAGCATGTGAGCCCTTGGCCTGTGGGGCTTTGGGAAGGGGCACTCTCCACATTGTTGAGGGGGTGTGAGGGAAACCCTTCAGGTGCATAAAACTTCTGTTGGGCCTGTGCTCAGGACCACATTTTACCTTACACACAACTGGTAGCACAGGAAGGGAAAGCAACACAGCAGCTGCCAATTAACCCAGCCTAGCTGAGCTACAGGGAACATCCTCCTGTTGGATTCTAACATGCCAGTTAATTGTGGCTGCTTCCCTTTCTGTCAAGTCAGCCAGCTTCTTTGAGCTTTCAGACGCACACACTGATGTCATGAGGCTCTAATTAAGTCTACCCCCTTAGAAATTAAGAGGTAGATGGTTGAGATGTAAACTCACATTTGTCAGTATTGATTTCATCTTTTAATTGAGGGGTGTAATGTATCTGTCTTTTCCATACAGGGCAAACATTTGTGCTCTGATTATATCTACCTGTCTTCCCTAGATTAGTTGTGATGATGGGGGTGGTAGCGTGTCAGTGACAGAAATTACTTGCAGCTATACCTTTCAACTTACTTTAAATAGCAGTTTCACTATAAATTATTACCAGGGCTGTATTTTTAGTAGCTTAAAAAAGCTAATTAGCAACTAGAAACAAAAGGAGCTCTGAGCAGCCTGTGGCCACTGAGATCCCTCTAGGAGGTAAGCAAACACCTGCAGAGTGCAGGAGGACAGGACCTCTCTTAATTGCTCAGTGGAAGAAGCAAGGAGCTGGTGATGTGAAAGTGCAGGTAGAGGCAGTGAAGAGAAACATGCACAGTGAAAGGCAAAGGGAAGGCAGAGCACTTAAAACAGAGGGACACAGAGGTTATCCCTCAATTCAGCTCTAAGCAAAACAGAGATCAAGCAGAATCGTCCCATAACCAATTAACCTTGTATGCCACGGTGTGCCTGCCTGGAGCAAAGCTCTCCCTACTGTTTAAGAGGCTTGGGAGGAAGTGGCATAGGGTTCAGAACTTCCTGAAAGCTCAGTCTGAAAAAGGAGAATTTTTAGGGCCAAAAAACAAAGACAACAAGCAAAGCACTGACAGCAGCTTAGGCCTTACTTATGGAAATCCTCAATGCAGTGGATGTTGCCACCAGCATCCACAGTGAAGGGGATCCCGTCCAGGCTGCGATGGCACATCACACAGGTGAAGCAGTGGGGATGGTAGGCCTTCCCAGTGGCTCGGAGGATCCTCTCCATGATGGGCTTTGCACAGACGCTGCATTGCTCCAGAGTTTTCTGCAAAGAAAACATACACAACAGATGTGAGCACCATCTCAGCAGGACACTTACAAAGGTCAGCTGGGTTGGAGGCTGCTGCTGGTCTGCTTGGAAGCTTCAGGTACTTTCATTTCTTCTAGATAAAGTGCAGTCAACAGTTATCAAAAGAGTATGATAACAGCACAGGGCCTGGGTCAAGCCTTTAGAGCAGTGTGAGAACACAAACCAGAGCCTTCTCTCAGCAGCTCTGACAAGTGATCAGAGATGGTTCATCAGGTGGGTTATCTGAGACACAGCAGCCTCTGTAGCCAGGAGCACGTGAAGGAAGGAGTTGTGCAGCCAGTACTCCTGGGCTTTTGCCTCTGGACTGCCCAGTCCGAGTGAGCTTTTGCAGAGGAGTTCATTAGAGACAAGTCCCACAGAGGGCAGTGCTAAACTGAAGTGCAAACTCCTGGGGCTACAGAGAGACCCTCTAATTACTTTGCCAATGCAGATCCCATTAAAATATCTTTATCTGCCTTGTAGGAAAATCTTGATCTTCCTCTCTCACCACAGAGAATACTGCTAAATCTGGGGAGAGAACAAAGCAGTGGCTGCAAGGAAAGCATCCACAAGGACAGGAGTTCAGGATGACTTAAATGCTTCATTTATTTCTGGCCCACGATGTTTGAGATAATGACTGTGAAATTCCAGCTCTAAGGCCATGATCCTTGCTGCACAGGTTTTACATACTAGCCTGCTCCTAAAGTGCTGCAGCCAAAAAAATTCCCACTTTTCAAGTGGGGTCCATTGAATGATTCATCTCATTTCAACCCTCACTCACCCTTGCAGTTAATTATAGAAACACCAAGATAATTCTGTTTCAGATGGTTGTCTGTGAGCCACACCAGCCCTTCTGACACCAGATGGATAACTAACCATTTCAAAGCAAGCACTTTTTAAAAGACACATGCCATGAATGGAGGATCCAAACCAAATAGATACAAACAATAAATCTGTGGCAATGATTTGGGTAATTTCACTGCACTTCAGAAAAGCAAACTTCACCTACTATTCTTGCTTGATGCACCTGAAGTTATCAACCATCATTTGTATTTTGGGTGAGGTAGAAAAATCTATCAGTACACTATTGATTATTATTTAGATAGACAGAAAGAGGGAGGTGAGAAAAAAAAGAAAATATCTAACAGGACAGAAATATAGAAAGCATTTGAAAGGCAGATCTTGTTAGCAAACAAAGGAAGGCTAAAGTTCTGCTTCCTCATGCAACAAAATTCCCAGGGAAAGCAGTGCTTTGACTGACTGTATTATTATTGCTTCTCTGAGCCAGTATTCTTGGGGGCAAGATCCAGTCCTTACATGTGCAACCAAAAGGTATTGTAAGGAGATGAATCACCCAGAAGCTCAGAAGGTTCTACACTTGCACATTTGCTCTCAGACATTATCTCTGGGCTGCATGTCAGTGGTAAGGTACAAACATAGAAATACATGAGTTCCTATCAGAGGATCAGAAGCATTGGTTTTGGAAAGGTCGATATGAAAAGTCCTGAATTTCAACCCGTATGAGAACTGCCTCACACATTTGTAAGGGGAGCACAGCCAGAATAGCATTGAACTCAGGCTGGATTTTGCTTTATATCTTATAATAATGGGCAGGAAAGAATGACTGCTGGCCTTTCTGTCTGGTTGCTGTCACCATCATCATCATTATAACTGTGGCTGGTATGCCAGAAAAAGCAAGGTCAATAATTTTCTCCATGGAGAAATAACCTGGCAGATTTACCATTTTGCTTTGCATAAGCAGATCACATCATCTCAGTCTGCATCCATGTGGCTCTCTCTGTTTTTCTGCCAAGGAGGGAAGGCAGGATACCTGCGGATACGGATGGAAGATTGTGCCATTCATAAGGCATTTGCTATGAAACTTTCTGAACACACTCAGGTATGGAGCGTTTGCCTCACCAAGTCACTGCTTGCCTCATTTCCAACAGTTGCCAACAACAGAGGCCAAAGTATGACAACAGGGTAAGCAAAACACAGAAATTCCTTGGGATTTGCTTCCAGTCTCCACTGATTACTGGTTTAGAGACTTCCTGAGTCAGAGCTTGGCTTCCCCATACTTTACCTCAAGTAGATGCTTCTCCCATAAACTTTCCTGATTGATTTTTGAATTCTGATAAACACTGATCCCCCACATGACCGGGAATTCTGTGGCTTACTTCCACGCTGGGGACTGGTCTGTTCAGCAGTTCCCTTGGTCTGCTACTGCAGCCCACCAAGGAGTGTGACCAGAGCAGGCACCTGCAGCAGCAACCCATGCTGCAGAGGGGTCTAGCACCAAACAACACGGCCTGGAACGGCTCTCACCAGGCATCCAACGAAACTCCTGCTCACACATTTCGGGGACACAGAGTTTAAGCCCACAAGGGATCAGTACAACCATCCTGTCTGACATTCCATGTTAACACTGATTTTGCTGGAAACTGCAGTTGCCAGGACAGCAGGCAGTCACCCTGCTGGATCATACCTTCTGAAAACACATCTTCTGCTCCCAAATCTTAGCTCAGTCACAGTTGGACATTCTCACAGCTAAGTAAGACAAGCATTATAAATTAACTAACTCCTGATTAAACTTTCTATACAACCTGAAAATCAGACCAGAGAAATTTATTCTTTTCATCCTTCCAAGTCTGTACCAGTAAGGATAAACAAAGTCATTAGTTTCAGACTCCAGCTCACTCCCTGTCTGGGAGTGTGTTTGCTTAAGCCTCTCTCCTTGCTAGAACCCTGGCTGGCTCAAACCCTTCTCTTCAAGGTGTTACCAGATGATGCCAAAGGGAAAGCTTCCTTGATTCACACCCATTTGACATCAGGTTGCTGTAAGGCAGGATTTGGCCTGTGAAGCTACCAGGGTTTTCTTTGATTCTCTAATCAGGTTATCCCACATGCCTAAGTGCTGCCCCAGCAGCTAACAACCTGCACAAAGGTATTTCTGCACATTATGGGAACAGCATCCCTACAGGATTTTAAGTTTAGCTTCTTGATTTTGCTCTTTTACAGTTAGTCTACCTCTCCTAGCACCTCCTGGAGCTTTCAGACCTTCAAAAAGCCAAACAAGATGAAGAAAAATGCCTAACTGGTCTATTTTCCTTCTTTTCTCTCCAGCTGTTGCAAGCCTGCTCTGTAATCAACAGGTAGAGCTGAATGCGTCTGATGAGTTACACTGAGAGCCAAGGCAAGGCACACAGAAGGAAGATGAGAAACAGCTAGGAAACATCAGACTGAGGGGTTGTGGCCACATTCATGTCATAAGAATATAGACCACAAATCTAGTGTGGGCTGAGGGTAAAATTTACCATTCTTTTCCCATATTTTTGGCCAAGAGGCAGGGAGTGCCCTTGTGTCTCCAAATCCAAGTAATTTTTGGGGGGTTTGAAAAGCACAGGGAAGGAACCATCCATTTCTAAATAGAAGGTTGGCACAGTGTTTAAGGCTGAGCCTGGGTCCATGTCTCTTGAGGGCAGAACATCCATGGCAAAGAAAAAAGAATCTCCCATGGGGAGAATAATGCACCCTAAATAACCTAAATAATAAGAAAAATAACCCCAAGCAAAGATACACTAAAACACAAAGAAAGAACTCTAATGACCAGGACATCATGAATCATCTTGCAAGTTAAAATTAAGAGACTTAAACATGTATAACACAATCAGAATCCAAGTGAGAACAAGCTGCTTGGAAGCAAGCATCTAGCAAGTGGTGGTTGGAGTAGACCTCCCTAGAGCAATACTTGTCCCTTCAGAAACCACAGAAAGCCAAAGGGAGTTGCTCTGCAGATTTTATGTTTAAACATGGGACACAAAGTAAAAACTCCAACTGCTGGGAAAGACTTCTGGGTTGCAAGAGCCAGGGAAGACTGGAGCTGGGGGATGTCTGAGTCCTCCCCTGAAGACTCACATCCCAGATGGCAAGGTGGCAAAGGCTTTGGGGAGCAGAGGTGCAGTGACAGCCCACGGGCTGCAGCTCATCCCACTGCCCTAATGCTGCAGATGATAACCACACCTAACCAAACGTGGGGGATAGCAGTAACTCACAGTGTCATGCCAGCACAAGGACTCTCCCACAATGACCCAGCAATGAGTGCAGAAGAAAAGCCACACAGATTAGTCATTGCTTCTTCTGCATTGTCAATTCATCCCAAGCTCTAATGAACATAAATAATGTCTCCTGCACTCTCAACAGCAGACCGAGGAGAGCTCACGCACAGGGACACGAGCATGGTATTGCTTATTTTACTGTGAGAGAAGAGGGAAGTTGCTGGAATAAATTACATTGGCAGCTCATGCACAGGGACACAAACTCACTTTCTGTAAGCACTGCAGAAGAAGCACATTTTTTGAAGTGACTGAGCAGAGATGGTTTTAAGCTGCACGAATGAAATGTGACTGTTGTGCTAAAAACAGGCACATGGTCAAATACTATAGTTGAACTGTAACTTAGTAAAGTGTGGTAAGTGACATGCTTTAAATCTTGTGACTCCGTCCTTCATTTCCTCAGACAGAAGGAGAGCAGAGCAGCAGACATTTTCCCCTTTGTGGGATATTTTTTGAGGCTTGAAAATGTTTCCATACTTAAGCAAAGACAGAACACTTTAATCTCAAGAAGCCTAGCGAATTTATAAACCTCAAATTAGATCAGGTCAATTGAAAAACTGCACTTCAAAATAATTGCAAATGGTTTCATTTAAGTTTTGGGTCTGAAAACATATAGTTGTATTATAAATTAAATATAAAGCAGAAAATGGTGGAGGGGTTAAGTGTCAAGATGTAATTTCAACACTTTCAAACACTTTTTGGCATTATTTCTAGAAAAGGAAAACCAAGACCTGATTTCCACCCAAGGCTCCCCAGCTGCTATCTCTACAGATGGGTTATATCTTGGCAAACATAACATTTAACTCACCAATAGCCAGCATGAGATTCCTTCCTGCATGTATGAGGAGAGAAGTTGGGTGTGAGTTAATCCTTTTCACTTTACCTGACCAGCTGAACACATTTTTAGCAGAGGGTGACACTCCCCTTCTTGCTGCTCTGAGGGGTACTTTTAGCAAGGGAGAGCACAGCAGAAGGACCTTGGCTGGCACTCTGACCTCCAGACCATTCTACCACAGCTGCATCAGTGTGCTGGGGCAAGAGATGTGACCCCTGACAGCCTAATTCAGACAGAGATAAATTTACATAAATTTAGATGGCATAGCTTGATTTGCTAGGAGATGGAAAGGAAGATATGGGAATCAATTATATGAGCAACTCTGCAATGTTATCAGCACGCTGGTAATGGGTCTGAACTGTGCTTACAGCTACTCCTTGCACAGTGCAGACTCAGGCCCTGGAGGTTACTGTATTCAGTGGCTTTCAAATTGTTCTTCCACTCGGCTCAGTTTGTAGTGGCTTTCCCAGCACAGTAGCAATACCACAGCTGGCATGCTTCTCCTCTGCTGGAATTTGCTTTTCTTGTCAGGAAAACTGAATTCAGCTTTACAGTTTTGGACTCGGAGCAGCTGGAGGTGAATCTGGCAGAAAGTCCCCTCAGCATACAGCATGGAGGAGTCCCTTCCCCTTGCCCTGTAACTATTAGAGAAAGGCTAGATGTATTTCATGGCTTGTGTTAGTAGCAAAGATAACAATGGCATGCAACCGAGCCCACAAATGTGCAATAGCAGAAAGGCCATGATGAAAATGGAACAGTGCTGGAGAAATGCTTCTCAAATGACAAGCAGATGTCAAAATATGCTCTACAGTGAGAGGAGGAAGGAGCTCCATTTTTCTTATCAAGTGAAGGCTGAGGGATGGCTTTGCCATTGTCTGAGCACACCAAGGGCTGAAGGGGAAACTCAGAGAAGGCTGCTGGGCCTGGCAGGCACACAAGCTGGCCATTACCTGCAGAAAGAATTATATTTTTAATGCTGAATGTAATTGATGTTTGGAGCAGCAGAGGCAGGAACTGGGTGGCTTCTCTGATGCTCAGTACCAGTTTAGATAAAGCCTGCATCCCTTTCTAGCACTGCCAAGCTGAGAGTGATGAAGGAATATCAGGGTTAAACAATCTGCTCTGCGTTATGCTCAATGTCCGACCACAGCCACATTGACTCCTTCCAGCTAAAAATCCACAAGAAGCCTTGCACTGGAAATTACTTAACTAATTTTTGGTACTCAAAGCTACTCATCTTCTGTACATCCCTTTACGTGACAACAGAGATCTTTGTCCCTTTAAAACGGCACAGCCTATGAATGTAAGAAATGAGGGAATTGTCCTCTAAACTGGTAGGCTGGAAGATAAAATGCCTGGACTTCTGGCTTTTAAACCAAGTAGCTGCCACAGGCAAAGCATTCCCATGCTCTGTGCCTCAGCTGGCCTGTAAATAAAATGGCTGTAGAAGTTACATATCCCAGTGAGAAACTGGATATTGTTAGGTTTGATAAATACTTGTGAAGTAGCCTGTGTGCCTAAATGGTTACTTAATGGAAACAAGATATTATTAACAGAAAAAATTAAATTCTTTTTTATCTGTAATGACTTGCACACATCTCAAAAGTCAACTCTGGGTGGTGCAGTACCAGAGAACAGCATCTGAGCTGTTATCCAGAATACTCCAATGTGGCTACAGCCATTTGCAAGAATGAAGTAATTTAATATTGGGGAAATGCTTACAGTTGACTTTAAAATAGCATAGAGAGTAAAAAAAGTCTATGTATGTGAGATTTTTTCAGCAACAATAATTATAGTTGCATGGAATACTACAGTAAACCAAACAATTGAAAGCATCCTTAGCAACTGCTATTTAAAAGAACATTGTTTAATGTTTTAGTAATCAGCTCCAGTCCCTTCAGTAATTTTCTAGTGAAGTTGCATTTCCAAACCTCCTCACATCTTGTCTATTGCTCTGGGAGCTGCACACTCCCCAGAGAACTGAAGCAGCACATTGTGCAGCAGAGTTCATCTTGCCATTAGCACTGCCACCACACCACACCCCAGGTATGAAGCAGCATAACCACGTGAAATCGGTCACTGCACACCAGGACTGCAACAGGCCCAGAAAACATCCAGCCAGGGAGCTGGGACAGGCTTTTGGAGCACCGGAGAGAAAAACATCTGTAAAGCACAGCAGTACCAGCAGAGCACGGGAGATGAGCCTGCCTTGGCAGGGAGGGATGATCTGATAAGACAGTTTCCATCTCTGATTCCTTCAATCCAACGAGATCCTAAGTGCACAACCAGACCTTCATTCCAACACATTGCATAATACAACGCCTGGCGCAAGAGGCTGATTTTCGAAGATTTCTAATTTGAAGGAAATCCCTCAAAATCCCTCCCAGAATGTCAGAGGTAAACAGTTTGTTCAAGGCTCCAGCAGCTGAGACAAACTGGCACAGAGCTACTGCGGAAATCCCTGGGCTGTGTCACACAACAGCAGCCGTGCCTCAGCAGATTAGTATTGCTTCACACACTGTGGTGCCTACCTAGGGAGAAACCAGCCCATGGCTTTGCTCAGTGCAGAAAGATGTGTTTGAGGATTTGTCAGGACTCTTTTTCCACTGAAGTGAACCTTGGTAGCTTTAAAAACTATGATATTCTATTAGCTTTGCTCCTGAGGGACGGGGGGAATACATGTCAGGTTTTGATAGCCTGTGCTTTTATCTATTTTTAACACCCACACATCAGGTGAGAGCACCTACGGACCATACATAACTCAGGGCTCTGCAGAACAAAGTGCTCTGGGGGATAAAGCAAAGCTGTTCGTTATTCCCAAGCACTTCCAGTCTTTGTGCTGTTGATGTAGCTCTGCTTGCCTTACGTGTTTTTGCCACCAAATAAATTCCTCAAAACATGATGTGCCTGACCTTGCATGCTGCCCTGGGAGTTTTGCCTAAATAAAGGTTCTGTCCTGTTGTGATTACTTTCTGCACAGGCAGCAGAATTACATGCAGCTGGGAGATGTGGCAAACATCGAGCAGATACACTCTCCTCCTTGTTTAGATACAATTGTGGACAACACAGAGATTTCAAGCTTAATTAGAAGTACCAAGGAAGCTGTTGGAGAGGCATTTCAAACCGCTTGCAGTTTAAGCTGATTAAACTTCGTGAAAACAAAACAGTGTAGCAAATCGTTAGGCTAAAATTCAAGTCAAACTGAACGGCATCAAAGGAAACAGAAAGTGACTATCAGCAAGATGTGGGCTTTTTTTCTTTTCTTTTGGTGAAGAATTTTCTTTCATAGCCTTTAATAAACCAAATGTTCCAATCCAGGCTTGCCACTCTGGCAAGAAGCTTAACCAAAATAACATTGGAACTCAGAGCTGACGGACCAAAGAAACTATAAATTGGTCAAATCCGAGCACAATACAATAAAAAAAAAAAAAAAAATTCCATTCAATTTTCCTGTTTTAGAATTTTGATGTAACTGACCATTGACATGGAAATGTTATCTTGACCTTAACTGCTAAAGCTGACTTGCAGAGGAAAAAATGACTGAGACTCTGACATCTCTGGTTATTTATAGTTCCCCTCACTCTCCTCTTTCTTGGTAATTTTACATTTGAAATGAGTTCTCACCTGCCATGTGTTTCCTGAACGACTGTTCAAGCAATGCAAGAATTTGTGATATAAAAACCATCAAGTAAATGAAACCTCATTGATTAAAATGGAACACGAATTTTAGTTGGAAAGTCTTGTCAGTAAATTAGCATCCAGCAAAGCTGGGCTTGCTTTGGTTACAGATTGAACACTACAAGCTTTCTAACTACAACCTGTTTAAAGCTGGCTTTTCCTGCTTCCTGTGTTCTCCAAGAGAGATTTATTTCCTGGAGAAACAAAAAAAAAAACCAACCAACCAACCAACCAACCAAAAAAACCCAAAAAAACAAAACAAAACAAAAAACCAAAAAAAAAAGGAGAAAGACAGGGCTACTGCTCAAGAGGCTGGGTTCTTCTAGAGTTTGTAAGAAAAAAACCCAAATTAACAAAACAGAATCCTTCCCCTTCACTCCTTGAGAATAAAAAATAAAACCCCCTAATATATCTAAGCCACAAGGAAAGACACACAATCTATTTTCCTCTGCTTATTTCAAGTCACAGATAAGGGCATCTCCAAGTAATTTCTAATGGCTACTAAATAAATTAAGTATTTTAGCTGGATATCAGTTTAACAGCTCCCCCTTCTACCTTAATTGCTCAAACAGAGAGAATGCAAAGCTTTTCCTGAAGGTCTCATACAAGTCACAAGAGAAGTTTATTTTTCCTAGTGGCAGAGGCAGAGAACACTGGAAACTCAGGGTATTTGGCTTCTGTCCTTGGTTCACCAGTGACTCAGAGAATAATTTTATTATTTTTCTCCTATGTTCTTCATATTATCTTTGAAGTGGCTTTAGTCAGCTATTAGGGGGTGCTTGATGCTCTGAAGATGTGAAGTCACATCTCTATTGTAAACACCAAAGTTGGCACCTGGAGCTACCAAGAAATAAACACCTCTCCAAACTGAAACAAAATAAAAACCCAAGCAAGAAGGTAATGAGATTTGCACAGAATTTCATGGAGCTTTTACTAAAACACCTTTTGAGTGCAAGATAATGTTTTTTCAGTGTATCTGTGCAAGTTGTGAAATACAGGTCATTGCAGCAGTTCAGCATAAAAATAGCTGCTTTTAATAGATAACGTAATCCAGTATAAAGCTTGGAAAAAATCTCCCCCAAAACTCTCACAGCACTTGGATGCTGCTGCTACCCAAACTGACAGTGAGAATACGATTTGCCCAAATCCGTGATATGTTTCCTAAAGAGTTGCCAAATACATTTATGTCCCTGATGTGAGCAGAATATCTTGGAGCCTTTGGGGCAGTGGGAGACTTATCTGTGCCTGAAAGCTGAGGGCTGAAAGCTTTGTGGGTGCTCTGAGGTCTTTCCAAAGGGAGAGGGAGTTTCTTTTTTCTTGAAGAAAGCCTCCTGAGTGAAATGTCTATTTTTAAAGACTCTGTAAGAACACAGGAAAACCCACAGACAATCAGCACTGGCCACTGTCAAGAATAACAGAACCCAAAATTTAGTGAGTCAATGTAATGCAAGAACTGTACTATACTCTCTCCCCTCTACACCAAGACTAGAAATTTCGCTTTTGGGGGTGTAGGATTTCTTCAGAGGTTTGAATTGAATTATTTCCTGGAGCAACACCTCTTCTTATATCTAGAGTCAGACTCTAATTGGAAATAAATCCAGGCTGCTGACTAAGTCCAGGGTCAAATATGTCACCTACCAGCTACGGAAATTATTTTTAGATGCAATGACATCCCTACTCTTTTCATTCAGTTGACCTCAATGTATGATTCAGTTCCTTGTCTGGGAAATCAAGTTTGAGCCACCTGCTGAGATAAGAGTGACAAAGAAGGAAAGGATACAAAACTAGCAAATTGAGATGGCTATATAAGAAGAACCCAGAGAAGGCAGGGCACAGAAAAGAGAACTTCCCAAAGAGGTCAAGTGAGAGGTGAGAAAAAAGCGAAGGCTGGAGACTGATGTTCCACCCTGGGAACTCATCCATCACCTTCCTTCCTCCACTGTGAGATAATCTCATCCACAAAGACAGAGATAGACAAGATGATTTACATCAGTCCCTCTGCACCTCTTGCCCACCTCTGAGGGTGCTTCTGCTGGAACTCAGCTTGCTGTACAGCTGAGAGAGAAAGGACGGCACGTTATTCCTTCTAACCTTACAAAGAGATATCCACACAATAGGTCAGATCCTTCCTTGAGTAAGTGAAAAGTAAACCAGAAGCTCTGGGCTACACTTCTGTTCAAGATATTGTTGTGGGAAGTTGGGCAGAACCGTCCTTACAACACAATTGTCTGCTGAGTTGATTCAAACTCTTAGCAGTGTTCCTTTGCTCTCAATCTAGAAAAATTAAGGCTCCCTGAAAAATAAAAAAGTTTTTCCTATTTTGTGCAGACAACATGGAGACTTGGATACAGAGATCTTGGATGGCAAAACCATTGGAATGCAAATAAGCTCTAGAGTTGCACCAAGAGCAGACAGGCATGTCTGAGTAGGTGGTAATTCTCTGGTGTCTGCAGGGTTAGTCAAGGATGTTTAGAGCAGGAAACATGCACTCTAAAATAATTTCTTTCCCTTTCATTACCATGAGAAATTTTGGATTAATTTGGAATATGAAGGACACTGGTCTGAGCTGTCAGAAAGGTTTATGTCAGAGCAGAGCAGACCAAAAATCAAGCTGACAGCTGGCATTTCTTTACCAGGTCTTTTACATCACTTGAGGAGGCTGCCCTGGATGTTATTTCAAGTTGAAAAGCACAGCAACTGAACGCTGCACTAGTCAACTGTCAGTCCATAGTATTTACTAACCAGATTACTCCTGTGTTTGTGAAAGCAACACCAAAGGCTTTCTGCCAAAGATTACATTTAAAAAAAGAAACAACAGTTGAGAAAAAAAACCCAGCAAAACCCAAAGTGAATGGAGCTGCTGAAAAGAAGAGATTCACTTGGGCACACACATCAGCAGCACAACCTGCAGTGTCTTGTGACAGTGCTTAAGAATCAACAAGCGAAGCAGAGCAGCAATGGCAGGAGAAACCAACTTGTCCAACCTCACTGTTTTCCTAGTGACACAGTTACATAAGGGATATGCATTTATATAAACACACTGAATGTATAATAGATGTTATATAACATGTCCATTCTCAAGTCAGTAACATCCTTTCAGTGTATGGACTCTTAGGCTGAAATCACAGTGGTTATGCGGTATAGAGGAAAAAACAACATTATTGCAGGATCATTCTGATCTCTAACTGTTCCATTCCATTATGGGGATTTTCTTTCCATAACAGTGGAAAACACCATGCTCCAGTGCTTTTCACAGTACTTTAAAAGGTCTGAGATCACCTGCATCAATGGTTATTTCCCAATGTAACTGCTGAGTTGCTTATTTCCATCCTAATACAACGTCCAACTTTCCTTTCTGAGGACCAGAAGCTGCCAGTTTCCCAGCAAGAACATCTGAACATCCAAAGTAATCTGACCCTCATGTTCTGCCAAGCTGCTCATGCAAAGTAAAACTGGACCACACCTTTTCATACATAGCTTCCGATTTAACAGACCTATGAGGAACAAAGGAAGGAAGGGTGACTCTTCATCAGGCTGTGACTATAGACCAGATCCAGGTGAAAATGGACAAGACAGCCTGGTATTAGCAGGTGGCTCATGTATCTGAGTGATCCAGCTAATGGAGGCCGTAAGGACAAGTGCTGGTGGTCTCCTAATGGAAGGTTCACATTTTATTGCTGCACTGGTGGTGCAAAGTGGTCACTCCACACATGCATGGCCACACCAGCTTGCAAAGACATGGGGGACAGGGAATGAAGAGTGGGGAACAAAGAAGTCATCTAGGGCTTTCTGAGTCATTCTCTTTCTCAAATATTTCTCATATGCTTTCTCAAAAGAATAGTCCAGCTCTGCCCTACCTGCAAGTTTTCCTATGGAAAAGTTACTGTTGGCTCCTTCACATGCAGCATGAGTCCAGTGAGCATTGTCCTGCCAGTTCTGCAAGGGCAGCTAAGGAGTCTTGCTGGAAATCTGGCCCCAGAGAGAAAGAGCAGAGGAAAGCAGCCATTTCAGAAGCACATTATTAAGCCATCAGACCAGTAGCTACAGGATCCCCATGGAAAAGTTGATCCAGGCACTTTGTATAATTACTTGAGCCCTCCCAGTCATTTATTTCCCTTTGTGGTTGGCAGGGAAAGTCAGTATCTTCTGGAGCTGCAAAGTCATAGGGCCTTTTAAGAAGCCAGGTTTGTAGGTGAAGACATTTCCCTTTGCAAAACTTTTGCTGGAGCACACACTGCTCAGCAGCAATCCAGGCTAATGCAGCGAGTTCAGATGAGCATGGCACACAGGCAAGCCTAAGCTTTCCATTTACTTTACCTACATATGTTTTAACACATTTTTAGATGTGGAGGCATAAAAATAGCTTAAATGTGCATATTGCCTACAGTACTGCTGGACTCCACCTGTGGGAAGGAACTGGAGTTTAAATTTTATTAAAGTTTCACATGTTTCCAGGAGGTTGCTAATTATTCTGTGTGTTTTATATAGGATTTCTGGCTCCAGGGTCTTTCTGCACTTTTCTGAAAGAAACCCAACACAAAAATATTTGAGCCAAAACCTGGAATGTGTGACTGAAAATAAGGCATTCACTCCAGGGCTCATCTAACCCCACATACAATTGTTCTTACCAGGCTTTGGAAAGCGCTTTGAGATCTGCTGGTAAGAAAATACTACCTGGATACCAAAGGTTTGTCTTTGCCATTTAGTTTTCTTGCTTCCTTGCAGGAAACTCCACTGTTTGCCAGGCATTCCTGTGACTTCAGCTGGGTGTAGAGTTGGTCTTTTCAGGGCGTAATATAAGAACTAATTAACTTTGGATATAGTCCTCCTTTTAATGACTAAACACTTAGCAGTCACACACTGCAAAGTGTTCTCAGGGATAGGATGTTCTATATTTTAGGGTGGTTAATTCAAACCACCTTTCCTTAAAGATACTTCAAGCCAGCAGCTTGAGTTGGGGTATGTTCAGCATCCTGGAATAAAACAAAGCAGTCCATATTCTCTGACAGAGAAGACAAACCACAAGATAGCTGGAAAGAAGGCAAATTTTTGAAAACAGCAGCTTTTACCTCTTCTGACCTAGATAGCTGACCACCCCAAGCACGACCTCCAAGTTCTTTTTTTGTGCTCTTTGAAGAAAGGCAGGCAAATCTCCAGTGGCCATAAATCATCGCTCTTCAGTGGTATCAGCTGGAGTTACTGACATCTGGACCTGCTGTGGCAATGTCTAACAGGAGGAATGTGTTAGCTAGTGCCCTGTATAGAACAGAAGGATCTTGTCAGTATGGCATGTGCATGCTTCCCACTGTGCTTGAGCTCTCTGGTCTCTTTTGGGAACGTGACAAAAAGAAAACCAAACAAGGCACCACTCCTTCTACCCCAGATCCACAGTTTGTGAGGTCCTTGGTGCTGTACCAGCATTGTTTCTGTGCAGAATCCCTGGCAAACAATTCACTTATGATTTTTAGTGCTTTACAGGTTTGACTAAATCAAGACTTCCATTGCAGTGCCCAGGCATAGTCTGAACACATCAAGAGACACAGACTTACCACTTGCTAAGGCTCCCTTAGCTGGCTGTACAGAAAGCTCTGATCCCTCCTAAGGAAGGTACTTTGCTGGATGAACCTGGAAATAAAGCTGGTGAGCAAGATGGTTTTGTTCCTGAACAAATAGATGGCCTCACAGCTGGGTGTGTTAAACCAAATTAGTTCAAGTGAGTCCAAGATGTTCATCAGTCCATGCCTCTCCATTCCACTGCTCTGACATCTTACTGATCCACTCGTTTTACCAGCAGCTTTTTTTCTTTTTCTGTTATTAATAACAGACTACAGGTAAGCATCAAGTACTATCAGACATAATAGCTCTGACTATTCTAGTCTGCAGTACCAGACTAGAAATCTGTTTCAGCCATGCTCATTCACATAGTTTCTCTTGAAGGGACAGTTTCACTGGTCCCAAAGATGGGGTTGGGAGACAGATGGTTTATCCCAGGTTAACATCACAGGGAGTCTTAGGCAGAAGCCATGAATAACCTGTATGACTTAATGGCATTTCAGGGTTTGTATAATGTGTAGAAATTACTCCACACATTTATTAAGAAATAAAAACTTCAGTGTCTTTTTCCAGAAAGACTTAATTGCTTCAGCAGGAGAAAAAACTACTTTACCTTACTACAGTATAAATTGCTAATTACTCCACCAACCCCCTGGAGCAAGAAGCCCACTCTGCTGTTATTGTCATAGATAATATGAAATGTCTAAATGACATTTTCAAAGCTAATGGTCAAGCCTATGTCTGCAGCAAGTAAAGAATCACCATGCAGAGATGATCCTAGGGCTAAAAGCATGGAGAGAGCTTGAACACTGACTATTCCCCAAAAGACAAAACTGCAATGTAAAAGAACGTGCTGTCTTAATGTTAGATCTTTCACAAACAGAACCAGGAGAAAAAGATGTGAAAGTTCCTTTGGGAAGCAAGTGGGAAGCATCTGCAACAGTTGATACTGAGCAAAGGGAACCTCTGAAACTAATCTGAGGTAGTTTTGTGCATCTATAAATCCATTTCTGTAAGCTTCAACTTTATAAAGTTTTTTAATAATTCAGCATCTACTCGATGTTACAGTTACTTGCTGTAATCTTAACACAGTTTGAATTAATGTTGATTATATTACATTAAGGTACTTGAAGCAGAGTACCAGGAGTCCCTAATGATGCCCTCTGTCAATAATACACTGCTGCAGAGAAGAGTACATGTTCCCCCTTAGCTGTCCTTGCTAGCCTAGGAGATGGGAAGGTGCAGAAGAGAAATCCAGCTAGAAGCTCCCAGCACCCCAAGACCATGGCCATCCAGCTAAGCCCTCTGAAGTCACTCCATGCAAGTCTCAATGAACAAACAATTAACATCAACCCACTTCTCAGGAATGTATAACTAGGGTACAGTGAAGCAACTCAAGCAGAGCAAAACATAGACATAAGGCAATGAAGAATTCAGAAGAGAAGCCAGAGCTGTGAGATATGGACCCAGAACTGCATTCAAATAGCTCAGGCTCTGCAACTTTAAGTTAATCAGATTTCTTCTTTCCTTCTTCCTCTTTTAGGGTGCCCTCCAGTTGAGTATTTGCCACCCCAAATACCTGGTGTTACAGAGGGGCACAGGGTAGCTCACCTGCCCATCTATACCCTATATGGGTTAAAAGCAGCACCACAGGGCCATTTCTCACACCAGGATATCTCTTCTGTGAGGCAGACCAAGAATTCCTTCTCTTGGCAGACTTGTGAAGGACTCTTTACATTTTCCTCTTCCTTTCCAACAGGTGCTGCCATTTGGCACACAAACCTGACACATCACCCACACATGCCCTTGAGCTCTGTAAATCCCATCTAGCAACATGTTACCTCAGACATGCAAGATGAACCTAGTTCAGAATGGAAGGAGAGTGACCACAGTAGAATCCCGTTTTTAAAATCTTTAGCAAGGATTTTCAGAGGGTAGGGTGATCTCTACTGTATGTTTTTATATCCCAGGATATTTTCCGAAATTACTTGTGCTTTAGAACCCATTCACTTTCTAAAAAAAGATATTTTTTCCACCAAAACCTGCTGTAAAAGAAATCTATTGCAGAAAGGGGCAGCTGCACCTTGTAGATATGCACAGCTGAAGATCTTTTATGTAAGACTCCCCCTGACTGTGTGGAGAGCTGTTAAGATGTCAGATCATGGTTTGTTGCTCTCAGGGAGGCTGCTGCAGCACTCAGTCAGAACAAGTTTACGTCTTGGAGGAATTAATTTGTCTGAATAATGTCATCCTGGTTAAACAAAATGTTAGGGAAAATATTTCAGCGTTCTGGTGCACCTCCCTGAACTGATGCCTATATATGGGGATTAGCCAGCGTGAAAGGGATCCTGCTGAGTCAAACTAGATTATAGCAGTATTATTTTATAGAGACAGTAGAAAAGAGGAGGGAGGAAGGAGATAGGGAAACCTTGCAAAAACATCAGCTATTTGACATGTCAAAGCAAACTGCACAGATGTGAAAATGCTGCCTGCTTACACAAGTGCATTAGAGCCAGGTCAGCTGACAGCAGTAACCCAAAAATAAGTTTTTACCCCTTTTAGTCCTTCAAGCAATGCAGCTCCCAGAAAGCAAGGTGGACTCCTGTGCTTTCTCAGGCATCAGGAGATGTGTCTGTGTTCCCATGGTGGCACCCTGGCAAGGGTGGTACTGTTCCTTACATGGGGAGGACATCCTGGAGAGCCATGCCAGGCTTTCCCAATTTCCCAGACAGCACATAAAGTGGCAAATGAACTTGCAGACTCAGCTCTCAGAGCCCTTGGTGAGCTGGTGCAGATGGCAGGAAGGGAAAACATGAAGGTTTTCAATAAAGTCCCTGAGGTGCCTCTATTTATCATCATCAGGCACTCACACAATCATTTATGTGGTGATTGTTCAACGCTGGCTGGAGACTCAGGGCTGGTGGCAATTCACAAACGGGACATGTCCTTGTACATCTTGTTTGCAGAACTGGATCTGCAGAGTGTTCTTAGAACATGCCTGGAGGGCTGATGGCCTCTCTCTCCAGCAGACAGCTTGACCTTACAGTAGTGGCATCAATTCCTCTGCCTGTCTTGCTCTCGTCCAGCAAATATTTACCTGTGCAAATAAGAGATGCCCCAAACCAACCCACTTCACCCTGCAGTGCAGGGACAGAAGACTGGGTGAATATCCTACAGCTGCAGTCCATGAACAGTGCAAAGGACCCAAGGGTGGGTGAAAGAAGACCTCTCCACAACTATGTCATTAAAGGACAGACCCTATTCAAGCACATAAAAGCAGCAAAAGTCAGGCAGAGGAAGAGGTGGCACACTTTAGGCCAGAAAGAGTTGTCACAGTATGAGGCAAGGCTTGTGCCTCGCTTTGTAGTACATCTATTCAGCAGCGCTGGTCTTGGTGGATCAAAACCCCTGTGCCTGCTCCCCCTGGGAAGTGTCAGTCTAACTGAATGTGGTGGATTGTGCTAAAAGTTGTGCTTTGCAATGCTGAGCTGAAGACCATTGTGGTAGCAGTGGAAAAACATTCCTCCATCCTCCACTGCCCAATGCCAGAATATCCAATGCAATGCTATGCTAGACAGAGCATACAAACACATTTTGAAGGAAAAATTCAAAAGGATTTGGGTCATGGGAGTATTAAAAAATTCTCAAAAAACCGAATAGAACATATCAGTAATGCTGTAACTTAGAAAGCCAAAATTTCCTCCTAAAGACAGCAGTGAAAGAGTTTCCAAGATTCCAGGATGCATCTCTGTCTGGAGCTAATAAAGACATGTTTTTTAATCAAAGTTTCAAGCCCAGTAAAATCCATTTCTGACAATAAGAACCCATCCAGCTGTAGAAATCACATCATGCTTTCCTAACCCACCTTTTGCTCACAGGTAGCACTGTAGTCCATCCAGCTCACCCCTCCAGCACTGCCATGCCTATTCTGGTGCACACTGTACACCTCCCATGGGGTAAGGCCCTTTTCCACCTCCTTTTTGCAGTCAGCTGTATTAGCCATGTGCTTTTCCAAGTGGGAAGGTGGAGCAGGCTGGGAAACCAAGGTGATTAGACAAGTGCAGTCCTCACCCACATCATCCCAATGAACACTTCCAACCCTGCCTTGACCCTCTCTGGTACATCCCAGGGTATTTTCTGCATGCTGGCTTCAGCTGGGGCTGCAACAAGAGCTCTTCCAGAGCAGTTTTTTGTGTCACCTCTCCCCTACATCTAAGAAAGGGCAGTTTTGGTTTTGCCCTCCAGCTGAGGCAGTTTCAGGGCTTGGGTCCACTCATCTGCAGGGCCCATTTCCTAACTACTTAAAACCACCTGCGTGTATTGCGACTCCACTTTCTTTTCCTGGCTGCATCAGAGAAAATGGTCAGGATTGCCTTTTCTGGTGGAGTCAGTTCTGAAAGAGAGTGAATTAGAGCATGACTAAACAACTAGGCCATGTGGGAGCTATAGGTGGAAGAAAACCTACTTTCTAGGTACTCAGATGCTGCTTGCCTTAAATACAACGAGCAAAGGTGACACCAGCACTGGGGTGATTGCAAGAGTTGTTGGTAGGGCTGGTTAAAGTATCTTTCCCTAGGAGGTACCAATAACTCTCCACCATCACTCCCAAGGCACATGCATGTCAGCCCAAGCACGTGGCTTGTAGTGAGATGAAGTTATCTGGGATGAATTCCACCACACACATCAGACCCATTTAATAGCAATCCCCCTGTGCTCCCTTAAAGAAATAGCAATAAAAACCAAAACAACCCCCCTGCCCCCACTCCCTGTGTGTAAACATCAGCAAAACCCAAGTAGTTTAATATATCTTGCAAAAGTAAAACCAGAGTAAATGCTTTGCCTCCAACACATCAGGAACATATTATTACCACATTGTCTTCAGTGATTATTCAAGCAATGCATTTAGATGTTCAGGGAGAAGAATGTTTGCTAAAATATTGTTATGTAACATGGGGAAAATGACTAATTCTCCCCTTGATCTTTTCCTATTTTGCTCCAAGTAAGAGTCATTAGAACTCATTCTCTGGTTGAAGCAGCAGCACAGCCGAATTCTGACCCAATTCCCCCGGTGGCTTTTACAGTGGGCCGATCCTATCCCAGGCAGCTGAGCTGTTCCAGAATTACTGAGCATAACTGTCTTCTGAATCAGTCCTCCAGGGCTGCACTTTTCCAAGGACAGGTGGAATAAACAACACATATTTCTCCATGCTCCCTGCTGACGGAGGTCAGCGATCATTTACTTCCCGTTCCTCATGACTTTTGAGGAGTCTGGAGCCTTACACATGAGCCAAGTGGGGCCAGCTCCATCCAGCAGTTGTGTGCATACTTCAGCAACTGCTGATTCACAGAGTGGGATTGCTACATGAATTCCTCTCCCAACAGCAGATGCAGAAGATGAAGACCTGTTCTGGGTATCCTTATTTCCAGTCCATTTGCATCAACGGTATATATGAGACAAACAGACCTGTCTACTCTTACAGCTATGAAAAGCTGACATTTTCCTATCCTAGTGGAGAAATAAAAACAAAACAAAAGCAACCAAGCAACAACTACAAAAAAAGAAAATCAGAAGTTGAAAATTTTTCAATAGCCTTTTTTAAATAGTGACCCAATCAACCTGTATTGGACTGAAACCTGTCCTGCATATACAGAAAGAAGGTGATGCTTACCCTGAATTCACAGAAGAATTCTAGTTACAGCCAGTAAGAAAAAACAATGTTGTTTAAAGCTCCAGAAAGGCCCCTGACTTCCCTGCCTAGATGAGAAATTTGCATAGGAAATGCCTAAATCATCTTTTCACTAGTGGGGAAAAAAAATAAAATAATAATAAAAAAAATCTGTTATTGCTGTTTCCTTTCAAAGTTTTTAGATTCTAGGCTTCAGAACATGTGATTTAAGGTTTTCATTTTGGGGGGATAACTGGGGTGAAAATAGAAGTTCTCAGTGATCTTCAGTTGAAATCCATTTCTTGGGCAGCTTTCTCCCTAAGCCGCTGGAGATGAGGGATGGGTTTTAGCCCTCACAGGGCTGTTACACCGTCAGGTGATGTATCACAGCTCAAGTATCTGCAGTCCTGATCAGGCTGGGATTGTTTTTTTATCCTTCCTATAACCTCCAGCTAGGAGCATAATACTATGCATGATTAGATAGGCTGGACAAGTCTACATCTTGCTTAGCTTGGAGTTAAGAGGGAGAAAATTTATTGAAATAAAGTATTTGGGATTTATCCAGATATTTCCACAGCCAGAATCCAGCACCTTGGGGCCAACCCTATAATGTTCTCTCCCTTTTCCTAAGATTGAGGTTCAAAGGCACTCGGGAAGCTCTGTCACTGCATTAACCCATTCCAGTGAGATTTACTCAACCTGCCACAGAGACCCTAATTGTCACCCACTGGACACCTGATAGAATATTTCTGTTAGTTTTAATTAACCACATTCAGAATAAAATTACCAGTTCAGTCCTCAGTGAGTCTGACTTGAATTCATGTCCCCTCAGTAACAGAGAGAGCTGCTCTAAGTGGAGGAAAATGCATCTGCCTGCTAAGGGATGGTGAGGCAGAAAGTCCCTGACCATAGCAGGAAGTTCTGGAAGGCAAACAAGGCTTGTTCTCCAGCTAGGGCACCAGGTCTTATTTTGCAATTAGGCAAGAAAAGATAAAGGGACAAGCAAATTTCGTGCTGTGCTGGGGCATTTGCAATGCAGTCCCTATAACTGCATCTCATTCCTAGCAGTGCTAGTCTACACAGCACTGGGTTATTATGTAGTGTCTTGGACTGCTTGGAGGTAATAAGCATTCACTGAAAATGGACTGCTATTAGCCACTGGCAAAAGCTGATTATAATAGTGCCAGCACTGGAATATGTTTTCCACCCATTTACAAGAGGAGTAAAATAACAGGAGGGGAAAAAAAAAATATCACATTTGCTAGTGTTTGGAGCATAGTGTGCTCTACATACAATTATCGAGAGAATGACAGGAAATTGACCCATTTACTCAGAAAAGTTCCTATCGTGTTCTGCACTATTTCATTTCATGCCCATTTGAGAACAAGTCATTTCTCTTCAGGGCAGAAGATAAATTGTCAGCTCGTACACACATCTCTTTCCATTGCCAGGCACAAAAATATCACAAAGAAACATTTTCCTGCCCTCTGCTTAATTTTCTTCTTCTTCTTCATCTTCTCAAATAAATGGTGCTAACTATAAAAGTCAACAGACTGTAAATAAACTCAATTCTATTCCTACCTTACATTATGATTGATTTTTGGACATAACGTATTCCACCCACAAGGTCTCTTGTCTGATTCAACTGCTTTTCTCAGCACCAAAGAAAAATCAGATAACCTCGGTGGAATAGCTTCATGTAAAAACAGAAACATTTGGCAACTACAGTTTTCCTAATGGCACATCAGTGCCTGGCTCCCTGTCAGTGTGGGCAGAGTTCTGGGTATGTAGGCAGAGGGGCTGCCACCAGGACCATTTCAGAAGCAGCTGCAGGAAAAGATGCTCGGGTTATGTATGTACACCTTGGATAGGGCATGGGGAAGCCCCATGCAGCTTCCCAGCTCTGCCCTTGGACTTACCCTGCCCATTCGAGCCAGCCACTTCTCCTCTTACTCTGAATGTGCTTGACAGAGGACAAAAGAGCAACTGGATCACCATCATGGACAGGAAATACATACAACAACTGCTGTCTTCAGGACCTAGAGACCTGAAGATGGCCAGGTCCATGAGGAGAGGCAGCATGTGCATGTAAGAAGAAGAAAAGGACATAATGGAAATGTCCTTATCTACATCGTAAGCTCAGGTCTCTAGAGAACTGAGCTTGCTGTTGCTGCTCCATTCAAGTGGCAATGCTCAGCCCTGGTTAATATCAGGGACATCAATCAGCAGAGAATTCCATGGCATCCCTGATGGAAGTGCCAGCAGTCCGGGTTTGCAAGAACACAGGTGTCTCCTGTGCTGTACAGCTGGAGAACTGCTAATGTAAGGATGAGCCTTGGGCACAGAGGAGCCAGCATGGCAGTAATTCTGTACTCCTCAGCTCCTGTCAGATCCATCAAACACCATTCCAATCCACAGCTGGTTTCCTTGTTCCCTCACATCAGTTTCTTGGGACTTAAATTAGAGCAGTTTCACAAACACCCAGTTCACACAACTTTTCTTGCAGCTGGCACGTTAGCCAACACACCCCAGCTTATCCTCCAGCCCTTGTTCTGCAAGGTGCAGCTTCTTTCACATGCTCATAGTGCACACAGTGCTGAAGAGCACACTGTTCATTTGCTCTGGAACTCTGTATTCAACCTGATCACTCAACACTGTTCTTTCACCTGAATAGTAGCTTCCCTGTGCTCTTCCATCCTGGAGCATCATTTCTAGGAGTGAAAATTACCTATCATTTGAAGCACAAAATGAGATGGAGAAGAAAGCTCAGAGCCAGAACCGGCCTCAGTAGTTGCAGCACTCCAATCCTATACTGAGCACAGCAAAACTCATGTTTTTCACAGAAACCAGTCATGGAAAGTTTTATTCTGGCTTTGATTATGATGGAAATATGGATGAAAACATGCAGAATATCAGCTTGGGAAGTGGAAAGAAGAGCCTTTCTTCGCAAACAAGCAAAATATTCAAGGTTCTGCTAATTCACATATGGACTACTTCCCTCTCCCCGCAACCTGTTCCCCGGTAGTAAATGGGATTAGCAGAATACCAAAAGAATGCATTTCCAGGTCAAGATCATATGGAAATTATAGTCAAACCCAAATCGTTTGGGTCTGGTCTTTGTCCCAGGGAAAAGCTCTTTGCTCTCACTCACTACAGAGCCCAGCTGCCTCTGAAACCCAGCACCTAGAGATACCTACAGGGAATGGGAAAAAGAGGGAGGGAGAAATAAAATAGCTCCCTACCTCACAGTGAGAGGGCTTTGTTCCTCTCTGGTCAACAGTATGGACATCTAGACGTGTGCAAGAGAACAGCAGAGATCATTACCTGCTGGGGAATAGGATTGTTCCCCTCTGTGAGGGAAGCCAGATTCTCTCAACTCACTAGGAAAAATTGGAAGCATTAAGAGACATTTTTACCTTCCCGTCTTCATCAGCTGAGGAAAGAATTTCCTGTGGTTAATTACACATTTTAGCACCAAGGCAGTGATTGTCCTCTAACTGCAAGCATCTGCCCGCAGCCTGTGGAAGAGCCCAGCTCTGACCACAGTTCCTTGGGCACTGGCACCGGGTGGCTGCAGGACAGGATGGTGGTTCCTCACCTCCTACCCTGTGGAGCACACACAGTCACGGAACATGACCATCTCTGAAATGGGCTCCAGCACTGGAGGTGCCAGCTCCTGACCGTATGCAGCCCCCTGCTATGTGACAACCCATCCAGTTCTCCGCTCAGCTGCCCACCCTGCCTGATCAAAGCCCACAGAGGCCTTTGGGTCTGTTACCAGGAGCTGAATTCTTCCCTTAAGGTCAGATTTAAAGCCCACCAATCCACATATGTAGCAATTTTTCCACTGATGGGATACAGCTCCAGTTTTCAATCAGGTAATAGTTTGTTGCTTATCCACAGACCAGGCTTGTTAGGCTCACTCTTGGTCCCTTAGAAAATAACCAAATTCTTTCTAACATTGAGAAGAAGGAGACAGGGTTCTTCAAATGCCCCACTCCCTCACCTTGCTTTCTATTCCTTTGTTTATAAATGTTGAAGTATGAGGCTCATATTAATGCCATAGCCCTGAAGTTCTGTTGATTGCCACCCAAGGGTGAGACCAGGGATGTGACCCATTCACCATCTGTGCAGGAGAAAACTCCCTTGCACAGTTGGAGGACATTTGCCTTCAACTCCCCACCTCACTTCATATATAAATTCTCACCTTCTCTGGACATGAAGGAAAAAAAAGAAAAAAAAAAAGGAAGAAAGAAAACAAATATCTCTTTCTGCCAATACATACACGTGTACACATGCACCAATACTTCGGAAAAATTGAAGAATCTGTAGATGGAGGGGTTAGTGCCAGATTTTAAAATTATTAAACATTATGTACAAAGAAAACATAATGAGCTCCTATGGGATATAGAAAAAATTACCCGTGAATGAGAGGAAAATGGATAACCACTCCTGGGTTTGCCACTGGTGAATTATTTAATAATCACTCCCCAGCAGATGGAATATATTTATCTACCCCATTGGAGCACACTTTGCAATTTATTTACACTGCTTTAAAATATGATTATTTATTTAAAAAATAAACAAGGTAACCACATGGGAAAAGAGAAGGAAACAAGTTTAGAGGGGGGAGAAGTATGTTTTGAGCTTTTCAGTTAATTTTAGGGAATTTCCACTAAAATTAACTTGAATCTTCCTTACTTCTACTTTAAAAATTCAGAAATTGAAAATTCTTTTGATCAAGCCAGTCTAGATTCTTCACACACTCAAGAGGATCACTTTGTGAGATGGGGTGTATGTCTCATGTCTTTCATTAGCCATGTTGTCTTGGGCACCACAAATTGGATTCAGCTCCTATTAATTTTAAAGAAAACATTTAAATTGGGATCAGTAGCAGCAGGCCCATAACTTAGACTAATTTGTTTTATGGGATCCAGTCCCTTACCTAAGAGTGACTCTAACCCATGGCTCAAACAGCACTCAGCTTTGCTATTTAATTAGCTACTAATTCTAAAATGTAAAGGCTGCCATTTAGCAAAGTTTGAAAATGCAAAAGGTACCCTTTAGTACTGTGTAAGTGCGCAAGTGTACTGCCTGCTCCCAAAATTAAAGTACAGTTGTGAGCAAAAGGCTCTGCCCACTCAACAGCAAAGTGTGCTACTGATAATTGAAGACTGATTTGGACAAACCTGAGGGAAGGTCCACGAGAGGAAGGAATACCTTTCCTTGGCAAATGCCAAATCATTTCAGATTGCATTCAGGCTTCCAGATTCTTCCTGTGCAAGTTTGTGAGCCATGGAGGACTCCACAGAAACTATTACCCAGCTGGGCACACATGTCTTTAGGAGATGGAAGTCATCTGGGGAAGGGGAGGTCAAGAGAAACCCTGCGGTGTAACAGAAGCTTTCATATTTTGCCCAAAGAAAACAAAAAAAAAACAACAAACCAACCCCAAGCCCTAAACCACTGTTCCCTCACCAAAGAAAAAACTAGTTGCCGTTGGTGAAACCTCTTCACAAGTTTTTCAACAATCCATTCTGATTTTCTTTAAAATCAGTGAAGTTTATTTATATATCTCAAATGTGAAGAGTCCCATGGTGAAACCATCAATGGTTATTTGAGACATAACATTTTCTAAAGTGACTAAAGAGCTGGATGACTTACTATGAAGAGTTTAAATCTCATTGTCAAGAATGGATTAGCAAACCAAGAGCAGCCAATTTCTCAGTCATTTATGTGCTTTTGAAAAAGTTTGTCCAGGTCCTGATGATATTTTCTCTCTCACACCTTGCTTCCCCTCCCTGGACCAAGAAAATCTGCAACTAAGATGATTCAAGAATAGGTATTTTTTAGAAGATTTCACTTTAAAAAAAATAGAAATTTGATAGACTAAAAAATCCAGCTGCAGGCATGGATGTCAGTGTTTTACCAGCTAGCTAGTTCAGCAAAAGGGGTGCTTATAAATAATCTAGTATAGTGAATGCTATGCATCTTTGAAGTAAAAATGGACTGTTAGAATACTCTTACTTAGTTCAGGTTGAGGAGAGCAAATCAACTTGTCCTCCTTACTAAGAAAAGGCTCAAACATAAGCAAATCCTCTCTTGAACTGGGAGTGCTGCACTTTTAGCAAAAAATCCAAACTGAACTCTACAATCACAACATCCTGGAAGAGAAAAAGCAAATTCACTGTATATTATTTCTGGAAAATAAGAGATCAGATTTCAAACATTAATTCCACCACAACAATCCAACACATGAAGACAGGCAGTACAGATGTGCACATCTCTGGTGGGATGTGGGCAACACAGACAAAGGAAGCAGAGTCCTCCCCACGTCCTCCTGAGAAGGAAAGCTGAAAATGTCAAATACCTTGTGTGGAGTTATGCACTCGTTTATTTTAAAGACAGAAAGGATTAAATACATCTACATAAAGGAAAGAAAAAGTGTTTAAACAACAATAAAAAAAAAGATTTAGCGGCATTAATAAAGAAGTCCCTTAAACCAGCATGTCACCATTAAAGTAATTAATTGGGCATGCAAGACATTTCAGTGGAAAGAGAGCAGTACTCACATTAGAGCCTTTTAAGTTTTCACATGACCTCAAGACAGACTACAGCATTCCTGTGCAAAAGTACCCTCTAAAAAAGAGATGGGGGCATTCAAGTCTATAAAAGAGTGATTTTAAAATTTAAATGATATGGTCTAAGTCTAAAATGCAAAGGTTAAGAGAATATTAGAAGGGCAATAATTCTATCTGATTAAACTTTTATCCAAAGTGACAATAAAATGTTCAAAATGAATTAAGGACTTTATTAACAGATGCAGAGGCTCTATAAAAAGAGTTTGAAATCTAAGTACCAGAGAGGAGAGGTTTAATTTTTTTTTGTCTGGATGGAAATGATATTACTATAAAACTTTAATCTTATTGCCATGCCACAGTGAAAGTAAAACTGTCAGAGGTAATAGAGGAAATCAGGACTGCTTTCTCTCCCCGCTCTGTTGCAAGGGCCTTTTCCCAGAAAATAAGAATATGCACATTCTTTGTATGGCATTGATCCTATAGGTGACAGACACATGTGGACAGATTATGAGCTCATGATTCACCTGGACTTCTGCTGGTTGCAACAGTCCCAAGGTGGTAAGTACAGGCAAATTATATGGACCATTTCAAATGAGTACTGAGCAAAAATTGGTGCTGTGCCACCAGAGGCTCTTCAGAACATTTCAACCTTTCCAAAACCCAATTCACTATTTCAGGACAGTTTTAGACATTTTACTTGTTTATTAGTATCTGTATGTAGTAAGAAGATAACACCAATTTCCAAGCCCTTGAACAAAGGCATTTTGATACTTTAAATTATCAAGTTTAAGCTAGCCATAAATCTGTGGAACAGGATAAGAAAACAAGACTTTTTCTGAAAATTACTGCTAAATGTAGATATGATATAGAGCACACCTCAGCTCCATCAAGGCATTTAGCAGCCATGATTTCAGCCATCGCTAATTTTTCCTTCTGTTTTGCTGCTGCTAAATTCTGGCAACTTGGTTGCCTTGGTGATGGCTGCAGTGCCTGTGGCAGATGCACTGGAAGATATCCTGCAAAGTGGTTTGGCTTTTCTGGGAACTCTAGAGCCTTTTGCATGCTGGCAGGAATGCTGTGATGGCCCCCTGTGCCCGTTCTACCACCCTCTGACCCACCAGTGTCAGCACTGGGCACAACCTGCTCCGTCCGTCACAGCCTCCACTGGAGGACCCAGGGCTCAACCCCTCTCCGTCCCCACAGAGCCCCATCGTGCTACAGCTCCCCCATTCCCTGCTGAGCAGCCCAAAAGGCACTTTTAGGGATTCCCGCATCCTCCTTTGGCCCTGCAGCATCCACGAGAAAAGCACAGCTCCTCAGAGGAGCAACTGACAGAAAATTGCCAGGGAGACTAGGATGTCAAACAAATATTTTTCTTTTCACAACAGAACATAAATATTTGGCAGCACATTTAATTTAAAAAGTCTAGAAGTTACTCAAAGAGATTAGCGAACGTTGCTATGAAGTTCGTTTGCTTCCTAAAATATGACCAGTCACAGATGGCTTGCTGTAGGAAATATTAAATAAATTTTTAAAGTGTTGTCTGGCTTCAACACAGATTGCATTTACACAGATACCTTTGTTGGTGAAACGCCAAGATGGTGTATTGGTTCAAACACGACCTTAAACAAAAAACTACCTTGTCAGGAGCTAATGGAATATTCATACTTAAAATCTCAATCCCTGATAACATATGAGAATTAATTTACATTTCAACACCATTACTTTTCCCCCTCTTGCTGTATTTCCCTTAATAAACACGAGAAAATATCTGGGTTTGGTCAGCAGCAACTTTTAGGTTTTGGGCACAATAACCATTACTTTTTACATCTCCAAAACAGGTTGAATAAAACACCTACATAAAGAAGTTAAATGACAGGAGAATCTGGAAGGCCACTGTGTTAAAGAGTCAAACAGCAAGGATGCAAATACAATGAGCTGCAGCATTAAACAGTAGATTGACTTCAGCAAAACAAAAATCAAAACAATACAAATATTTTTTCAATGGCCATCATCTGCAGGAGGACATTCCTACAGCGAGTAAAGACTATAGAACCTGTGCTTTATAACCTCAAACCAGAGAGGTCACCAAGATTCTTGGTTTATTTCTTTCCGTAAAGCTCCACTCTTAACAAGAAGAAAAGCCCTTGAAACATGGATATGTAACATAAGAACTGCCACCAGTTTCTAATTGCCTGCACTTCCTGCACTGCTTCAGAGAGGCGCATGGTAAGTCTGCTTTGACATTTACAGCATCAGGTTGGTGTGGAAAACCTACATGGTGCTTCTATGTCAAATGTTTGCCAGGAAACAGCAGCCAGGGAAAAGCAGGGACAACGCTGAGCGGATCTCATCACTCATTTTCAGCAATCCAGATGCCCCATGAGTTCCATGCTCACCGATGTGCGTGGTGCCATCCCTGCCCAGCAGAGATGGGCACACACAGCAGGACTGAAGGTCTCACTGACCACATCAACCTTTCTGCTTCTGTGAAGGCTGCTACCTACCAATACACAATAATCTGTTGTCCCCAGCAAATGCCACAGCATCAGAGTTGAGCTATAATCTAGTTTTCCTTCTGCCCAAAATACCCCAGTGGATGATTTATCTCTTCTGTCAATATTGTACTTGGCCCACAGATTTGTAATCAACCCAGATGAGATGAAACAACAGTCTTACAATTTGCTTTGTCCCTATGTGAGTACCGAACACTCTCCATACTCTTAAAATCAATAAACTTTTTCTCTTGTCACCATTCCCATTTGTTGTACTTTCCCTACACTGGCATGATTTTGTTTTTTTCTAACCAGAAATCTCCCAAGCCCACTGGGGTTTCTGTGTGTGTGATGGCAAGTTAAACAGTTTCCCCCACTGCAAACAAACATCACATGCACACAAATCATGTCCTGGAGTGAAGAGCAGAGGCAGACACTAAAGGGAGGATCGACTCACAGACTGAGCTTTTGCCAGAGAAAATTCCTTGGAGTGTGGCTTCACCAAGGAGACGGCTCAAGTGGCATGCTGCAAGAGCCTTATGGGCTGCCTGGCACTCCGGCTTGCAAATCACTGTCTGGACTGAAGGAAGACAGCATCCGGAACTGAGAGTGAGCAAGACAAGATTTTGCTCTCTTCAAGGCTGCTCAGGGAACCATACCTGCTAAATCCAAACAACCCATTCCAGGACAGATTCAGCTCTGTTACTTACAGGTACTACAGCATGTTTTGCCAGCAGCTCTGAACAGGGGCACTGGTAAAAATATCCAATACATAATGGTTTGTTTACCTCAGTGAGTTCCAGTTTTTTTTATGTCTGGACACTGCAGAACTTTGACATCACTTCATTGGAAAGGACAGAGCTCCATAATACATGGATCTGATGGAAACACATGTCTAAATTATAGGCCAAATTTCAAATAAATCACAGCCTTTCCAGAATAATTGTCTTCAGCAGTTTGAATTGACAAATAATTATGCAGGGTTACCAGCAAGCAGTAGGACTACATAGAAAGGAACACTATCAAGGTACCTTCCACCCTCCTGGGTTTTCCAACAGCCCTCACTCAGCTGCTTGTTCATATTCATGAAGAGTCTCTAAACAGCAGTGATTGGAAGAGGGGATGAAAAGAAAGGTAGCTCCTTCACCTCAAGATCTTGGCACACTGAATTGCAAAAAGGTAGAAAATTAGGGCGTGGAAAACCTGAGCTATACAGTGCAGGATGTGTTTGTGGTCCTTGGACAGGTCATTCAAACTCAGAACAAGACTAGAAAACACACCTAGATCTTCCCATGCCTAGACCTTAACTATTCCTGGGAGATGTTTGTCCCACCTGTCCTTGAAGGATTCCAGCAATGGAGATCTATGATCTAAACAAACTGCATTTAAACTTCTCAGGGTCAGATCTCCATCTGCAGTATGGAGACAATGCTGTTGCCTTTTTCACAGACTTGATGTTTACAGGAAGTTTTTTGGAGGCAGAGATTTTCATTCACTGACACACCACAGTGAGAGTTTATTACAGTGGTATCTCCAGATGCTGCTCAGGCAGCAAAGGGTGAAAGCAGCAAGTAGTTCACTGAGGAGGTGGTGAAGAACAGTTGAAAGAAAAAAGAGGAACACTGTAAACACTGGATGCAACTTGCCAATACCCATCTAAACTGGACTGCAAATGAAGAAGATACTACAAAGGTGTCACTCTTTCCTTATAAGCCATTTCTGCTAACTTGCAAATGCGGCAAGCTTTGTGATATATCCACGGGGAAAGCGCAACACACAGCTAAAATCCGTTGCTGAATGACTTCGACATCCCCTCTACTGTAGCATGATCCATAAGTGGATCTATAGCCAGGAGCCATAAAATCCCATTAGTCCTGCAGAAAGGGAGACAATTTTCTTCCAAAGAATATACAGTTGGTCAGTGGAATTCACCCTGTAAGGCGAGAAATCCACTGAATGGCAGCAGCTGGTCCTTCACAGTATCATCTTTTCAGTCACTAAGAATTCTTCATTTCCCATGGTATAGTTTTTCTAGATTATACATGTCAAATCAATGCTTACTTCATATAATCAAACTATGAAAAATGCCTCTAATCATAAAACCACAAGATAGAGACAAGACTACAATTGAAGTTGTTATGGCTGCTAACATACAGGAGGAAAGATCTGAATTCTAGCAAGCCATCAAAAAAATCTCAAGCAAGACCAGGTGTGGAGGAGGAGTTGTCACTATGGACACATTTTTAAATAGGGACCAAGGAAAATGAAAAGTGATCCATACTTAACAAAACTTTGTACCACCAAGTCATCAATGAATAATTAATCAGCACCTCATGCCCAATCTTCCAAGACAGATGTATCTATTAAAATGCAGCACTATGGTGTTTTTCCAAAAATATTCCCCTCATGACACTGTTCTCATTGGTAGCATCAAGTTGCTTTACCTCCACAATCCATGGCTGGTCTTCCTCTAAAGCAACACTCTAGTCAGCCTTCTGGAAAGTCAATTATACCAAGGTATATTGGTCTCAGAATCCATCACCATGATGAGCCCAGTGCAATTCTTGGCAGGGCTTGCTCTCATGTCTTCCAAGACCACTATGAATTTTCCTTCTTACGGGCTTGGTTTGCAGAATTCTTGTCCTGTCCTTGTTGGACAGCAAGATGAACTGGCCCTGTCTTCTTTAATATGAGCCTCTGGGTCTCTACAGAGGAGTCCCTGCAAAGCATTACCTCATCATCTCATGGTACACTTCCCCTTTCTTTATCATTCCAGTTTAGAAAGGAGGTTATTGACCTTTGCTGACTCCCCCACCCACCCATCCCTGCAAAGGAACCTTTTCCCTTGCCTCGTGATAAAATAAGAGACATGACCCATCCCCTATAACAGTTGGTAGGCCACTGAAAAAACAGACACAGTCTTCCAGGGGGTCAGCTAAGTTCAGCTGTCCCAGTTCTGACAGAAGCTGCTTCATCGACATTCTCCCACGTTTTTGTACCTCCTAGGCCCGGACTCCTGGAAGCTCCAGGTGCAGCTTATGCAACAACATCCTGTCCTCCTCTGTCTGTGCCCTGATTGCCATTTACCACCCAAAGTAGTAGAGTTGAGCTTACGGCCACCACCCCTTCTCCACCTTCTGCCTCTATTTTTTATATCAGCTGTTGCTGGGTGGTATCAATAGAAAGGGCTTTTATACTCTTAAGGGATTTACTAATTTTTCACTTTCACAAATGATTGGTTTACTAGACATAACAGATCTCCCTTGCCATTATGTTTTTCCCAAGGAATAACCAATGGGGTGCAGACTAGCAAAATTATCAACTCTAATCATCAGTTGGAATAAAACACGCCTCTGAGCGAGCCAAAACTCTGGACCTGCTTTGTGGCTGCTACGCCCATGGACCACTTCTGCTGAGGGTAAGAAATACCCAGGGCTGAGCCTGCTGCTGCCTGGCACAGCCCAGCTCCATCTCTGTGCCACAGGAGCTGAGCCTTAATGCTTTTCGATCCACGGGTCACAGGTTCAGCTCCCTGCTGCCGATGACTCACACAGGAGCTCCGAACTAGAACTAGCAACACCAGCTTTTTTCTAGGAGAGGATTGAAGAGCAGCATTGATCTCAATGAAATATTTCGAGGGCAGAAAAATTCCACCACGCAAAGAGTGCGTGACTTCTCTTTAGTTTATTTTATATTTTTGTTCCAGTTGTCATTTTGAATTCAAACTCTTTGGAAAGCAGGCATAATAGTCTTAATGATCCCATTGAGCAGTTTAAATTCAAATTGTGGAGCACTTGCAATACCATGCTGGCAGCACTTTCCATAAATTACTCTCAAATTCAATACATTGCTTGACAAAAACAAGAATAAAGGGCTTTTTACTTTAAAAAGAAGAAAACTTGTATCATAAAAAAAAAAAATCTTTAAATTATAGTTTCTCTTTTCTGGTCCAATTTAAATTGTTACATAGTTGCTAAATTAGTGCTGTAATCCCTGCTTACAAATTGCAGAATTATTTTTAAAAATAGATGTAGTTTTACTGGAGGGAACAACCTTACACTTTAAACCCTATGTGCTGCAGGATGCTGCTCTTGCACAGCTTTCAACCAGCCACACTCACGTGCACACAGGGTGAGGTTTACAATACAGTCACACTGAAGCCAGTAGCAGTCTCACCAGAAATTTCAATGAGCCCAAATTGAGTTAACACTGACATTTTAGAATGATTAACAAATTTAAGCTTTCCCAAGATGCTCCATGGCACCAGTGGCTCTCGTTGTACCATTTCTTAAAAGATCAGCATTTCTCTTGTGTTCTGTTCTGAACTACTCCTACTGAACTAAAGCCACTGGTAGGCCAGGAAGTTAGAAGACTGTAGGAGAAAAAAAAACAACACTTCCAAGATATACTTTTTCTGCTCACAAACCAAGTAATTGGGGGATGGAAAGGGGGAAAAACAAGAGAAAAAAGGTGGAGCACTATGATCCCAAGTTCAAAGCTGGGCTGGGGAACAGCAATAATCAGGGCAAGACTTCCATGCATAATTCTTCTTCCTTCAAGCACTTCCACAGCTTTAGTACTATGGAAAGGTGAACTTCACGTGCAAAAAATCCTTGTAAGTGACCTTTGGGGATAGGTATAAGATATTGTCCTCAATATCTCGCAGTGCTCAGCAGAAATAGGAAACCTCGATCCCTGGGTCTCCACAGGGCTCTGCAGATCATACCCACCATTTCCCACATCCTAGCTTGATAGAAATGAGAATTTCTTTCTTCTCCCTCAATTATACATAATTTCTAGCCCACCACTTCTCTGAAGTCTTTCATCTGACCCTGGTTATTTCTGCTTTCTTGTACCCTTCCCAGTCCCACCATGGTCCCCTCCCTCAGGTGGGTCACACTGACTTGGACACAACAGAAGAAACCCTGGGAGGCCAGGAGCATCAGCAAGATCTCACTGCTTTCTGCACTAACTGCAGGAGCTCAGCCCCTCCCAGCCCACACCTCAGAGTGCACATCTCCAGCTGCCAACTGCCAGATTGCCAGGACAGGGGAGAAAGAATGGATGAAAATTTCCACGTCCTGGAGAAAGTTATCTGGACATCAAAGAACACCCATTCACAAAACAGCAGCATCACTCTTGCCAGACTGGTGTGTCTGGTTAACCTTGTGTTCAGTCCTTATGATAACACGGTATTTGGACAGCAGACAGCTGGCACTGCTCAACATCTTGCTCCTCAGTCTTTTATAACAACAGTTCCACTGATATTACGCTTTGCCTTTTCCCTGCTCTGAGTCCAGCACTAAAATCTCTTCAACTACTTAGAGGAAGCAAACCAAATGTTCTTTTGTCAGTAATTTGCCCTGTAAGGGAGGGGGAAAATATACTGATAACATACTGCAGACACGGCATTTGTCACGTGCAGAGCAGTGCACTGGTTACACTGGAAACCCTATCATGGTATTTCAAATGTTAACTTGACTGTCCTAATGACTGGGAAACATCTGTCTCCTATTAACACTTTAGTTTTTACAGTTGCTTTTAGTTCAGCAGAAGTGTCTTAATGGAGAAGACTGGTACTCTTTTAGAAATAACATCAATAATGAAAGAATCCTTGGATGCAGAGCAAAACCAGCAAACGCATTGGCAACAGAACTCACTGCACTCAGAAGATGTAACAGGAAATAATAGTGATGGGCTTTTGGGTGGGAAGATTTTTGTGTGAAAGAAATTAACTCTGGTACTTAAATTCGCATTAAGAAAAATATTTCTTTTCAAACAGGTGATTGATTTCCTTAGATATTAATTCAGACTTTTGGGGAATTTCATCTTAATTGGATCACCGATAAATAAAACCAGAAACAAAAACAACAAAGAAAACCCCTTCTGCAGGCTATTTAGGCTTGGTACTGACTAACCAGTAATTAAATACAGCTCTTCACAGTAATCTTAATTATGGCTTCACTACACCACAGCTAAGAAGAACAACACAACAAACTGAGAAGATTAGCCAATTCTAATTGTTGAAAAACATTTATTTTTGTTTTTGTGCACAGTTTTTGTGTGCATAAGGCCACATGTCACATCAGTGAATTATAAAAAAATAATCAACGGCTTCAAGAATTTATATATCACAACTAGGCAAGTGTTACTAGGCAAGCAATAGTTTATTTTTTTTATATAAATCAAGCCTCTATGGCTTGCATAAGAGGCCAAGTGTTTTAGACTTGGGAAAATAGGGATGTGTGCTAGAAATCAGTGTGAATTAGGTAGACCAGAAACAAGTTTCACTGAATTACTCACACTTATACCAGTTGAGAAGCCTGTTTTCTCAGCTGGCCACTCCATGAATTAGCTGTCCAGTCACATCTGCTGCACCTTCCATGGGAATTCACGTCCAGAGGAAACTGAGTCAAGGTACCTCAGTACTGTCTTTCTATAAATCTAGGATTCCTAGTATCCAAGCTATTGTCTGACAATAGGGACTTTGGGAAACAAAAAATACCCCACCCACCTTCAAAAACCAAACACCAAAAAATCCCCCCAAACCAGCCAATCAACCAAAAAGAAACAGAAAGAAAACCCAAACCAAAGGAAAAACAATCAGAGGCCACAATTCAGCAGAATGTGGCTAGACAGGCTAGATTTTAAGCAGGTCTCAGAGCTCAGGATAACTACGTCACACATCTAAAGGCATCTAAAGACAAAAGCAGTCAGACTGTGCATCATCAATTTAAGGGTCTCATTCCTCTGCAAGAACAACTTGCAAGCCTAGCTCAAAGCCTTAGTGTACTTAAGCATTCATTATCCTACTGAAGCCAATGCAGGCTTCAATCCACTGAAAAATCAATGAGACATATGCTCTAGGACACAAACTCCTCAGGCTTACAGCCAGTGGCATGGCAGAAGCCTAGATCCTTTGTAGATCTGGCTTTCAACACAGCAGAGTCCTGAGCATTCTAAAAGACACTGAGACAGGCTCCCAACACTTGTTTCTTCCACATTTAAGAGTTTAATATGTGCTTGGGTTTGTTTTTTTCTTTACTGCATCAGACTGCCAGATTCCTGCTTCCCATTTTCCACTCACAGTACCAGCTGTCCAACTACTTATATGTAGCCCCATCAGCATTGCCATCCTTTCCCCTGCATGTGCAGCAGCAGATGGATCTAGACGTGTTTTGGGTTAACTCCATAACCATGTTTTTGTGGACTGCATGGATAAACATTTAAAGGCCCCTTCTGGTTATATAAAAGGAAGCTATTAAACGTTTACTCTTTCCTCAGTACTCAGTGCTGCAAAGCCGTATCACAGAACATACAAATGCAGATGCAACCAGGCAATTATCGTTCCTTTATCCCTTAAATAGATAGAAGATAAATTTGAAAGAAAATGAGGAACAGAATCCTTCTCCCTTTCCTTTTTTATCCTTTTATCTCCCAATGTAGGAAGTTTACTGAACCCTTGCCAACAATTCACTCAGGCTAATGAAGTGTATAAGTAATGGGATTAAATAATCTTAAACCATTACTACAGTGGCTAATGCAGATGTTTTCCCAAACTAAAGCAGATGAGTGGTGTAGAATGCGTGCTTGATTTAAAAAAGAAGAAAAGAAAGTATCAATCTGCAAGCAGATGAAGTCAATTCCAGCCTGAAGTCAATGAAATGTTTAATTCCAGTTACATAAAGTTGCTCCAATTATATTATGAATGCACCTTCCTAAAGTCTTCAGTGCTTTGCACGTGGTTAAACTTGCCACAAAATGAAACTTAAATTTTTTATGGTGCAATCATTTTTGTGCAAACAAAAATAGAAATTATTTAAAAGGTACATATTCGACCAAGAGACCATTTAGCTTTTAAACGCAAATTAACAAGGCCCATCTATCACTGCCGTTGTAAATAAGACACAATCCTCCCTTTTTATATTCAATATTTCATTAACAATCTCACTGTGAAGGCTCTGTAGAAATAGAGAGAACAATGAGATACTGGTGGCATTTTCAGAAATATTATAGTATTATTGCTGTAATTATCACTGGAATGACAGAAATGTCATGAAAAACATCAATTTTTACTTTCAGAAGTGTGAATCCAGTTCTGGAAGGGTCTCAGGTCCAGTGTTTGTAAGAACTCAAAACTGAGAGTTTAGAGAAAGATGTCAGTGTTTTAAGGAAGTTCTAGTTCTTTTCTTACTCTAAATTACAAGGATAATCCTTATAGACTGGATGTTAAGGTCAGACCAAGGTAAAGCCTGAGACACATAATGGGGTGTTTTTTTAATTTGGACATGTACAACTGGTTCCAGCTACTTGTTACAGGAGCCTCTTAAAATTAGCATCTCCTCAGAGCAATTATTAATTTTTTGCTTTAAGACCTTGCTAGAAGCATGAAATGAAACTTTAGGGTGATGTAAGCTTCAAAAGATACCTAATCCAAAGACCCTTAGTTCAGTAGAAAGTCTTCCATCAAGCAAGGCAAAAGTCTTGATTTTAGAAGTTTTAATGCTTTCTTGCATCCCACCTCCTTAATCTTAGTGGGCACCACAGTCTGTAACAATTTTGGTATCAGGTTTCCCAACATGGAAAGCTGAGAACCATACTACTGCTAAAAAATGACAGCATAGTCTGCTCCTTGCAGAGATGAAACAATCACAAACCCCAGCTCTTTCTCCTGCTGTGTCCACTTCATTTCAGAGGCAGGTCAGACACGGAAATGCAATTCACCCAGTAAGCTGAAAAGACCAGAGTTCTTCTGAAGACTGTAAAAAAACTTGTTGCTCATGGTACTGGTACAGGGTTGCCAGATTTTAACTGTAAAGCAACTCCAGAGCAATGAAAGAAATAGATGTTTCCCATGTCTATACATTAAAATCAGGACACAAAGAGGAACGAGTACTCACAATGTAGCAAGGTTCACAGTAGGCTTTCTTCTCCACAGCGTAGAAAGGCTGTCCCCTCAGCTTGCTCTTGCATGTTATACAGGTGAAACACTCCACATGGAAGACTTGGTCCATGGCTGTACAACCAGTGCCTTCTCCAACGACATTCTCCCCGCAGCGGGCACAGCGTCCTGTCACCAGAGGGAAAGGACAGCAGTCAAAGCAAGCCCCTCGACCCAGCTGCAGAGGAGGCCCCACCACTCACCCGTGGCTGCAGAGCGAGTGAGGGGGATGAAGCAGCTCAGTCCACAGAAAAACAATTTGTGCCACTGCTGGCAAAGATCTAGTACCACTGGAAGGCCCTCTGGTGCTGGTCCATATGAAAAGGTCTAGAAAGGATTGAAACTGGCTCCCAAGACAGCACTTATGTCAGTTGTGCTGCTGCATGCCAGCAATCATCACAAGGACCCTGAGCTCCAGATACAAACCACTGAGCTATCATCTAACCCACCTATATAGTCATCTTCACTTCCTCAGGTAGATGGGATAAACCTGTGCCTTAAGCCTTACTTCCACATGAAAGGATTTTGTTGTAGAAGCCTCATAAAGCTGCCTGGTGGCAGCACAATTTAAAGAGAAGATTTTGCTTGTACAGCTCAAACCAATTCTCTCAATGGAGCCAATTACTTTTCTTTTTCTGTTCAAAGATTAATACAGATTAAGATATTCTGCCTATTTAAAGCACAGAAACTATTCCTAAAGACACTGATGTGTGGATACTTTAGTCTTGCCGTCCTTCAAGAAAGGTGTATGAGAAACTGCTGTTAGAGACTCTGAGTACAGACAAACCTTAAGAGCTCTGTCTGTTTCTGAAAAGGGTCCTTAATGTCAGATACAAATGCATAGCAAAAAGTCTGCAGACACACACTTACAAAAGGCTTGCTGCCTTGTTCAGATTGTTGCTAAAGATGTTACGTGGCAGATAGGTACAAAGTGAAGACAAGATTTCCTTAGCTCATGGGAAGAACAGTTCCCTAGGGGAGACTGTGTTGCAGAGATGATGGAAGAGGTGGGTAGAAGGCACACCTTTGCCAGTTTTCTCTGCCATTTGAGTTCTAGAAAATGGAGATAGCCCATGAAGTTGTGATGTCCTTACACAACAATTTATATTGAAAATGGAAGGCATTAAGAACAAGGTCAGCTATACTACACAGGAGAACCCCACCAAAGAAAATAGAGAAAGTATGATCTGGGGCATTGCCCTACTCAAAATGGTACTCTCCAGTTTAAGAGTAACTGTGGTGACCCCAGCCTGGGCGCTCTGCACTTCTTGAAGGCTTCATGGGTGGAGTGGTGTGATCATCAAGGGTGGGAAGGGAAGCAAGAGCTGGAAAAGAGCAGGAAAGCAGACTGAGTTCAATACAGAATTATTCATAAAGGCATATGTAAGTAACACATACCTGATAATAATTATATATTCCAGTAATGATACAATGCTCTCTCATACCATGGTCTGTTTGTTGGCCTTTTCATGCAAATACTGCACAACTTCCTACAAGGACTTAGACCTGTTTTGTCATCCCAAAAGTAGGACTGTGCACTGTCAGTGTCACGACTTCTTTCCTGCCTGTCCCACACTCCAACAAGCTACTACACTCAGGGAACAAACCATGTAAGCTACTTTTGTATCCCTCAGGATACCACAGGATGATATATACACACATTTGAGATATATTACAAGCTTGGAAAAGAACCCAGATCATTATGGTTTGCTACAATGGCATAACTATAGTTGGCTTTATTATTTTTAAACAGGACAGAGAGTTTCTGATTCAAACAGCTCCCAGCTTGAGTAGTGTGGAGAGAGAACTCACCAGATGAATCCAGACAAGTCTGGAAATCCCCCAAATGGAATTAATAATGTATTTAAACTTAACTTTCCTTAGCATTTGTTATTAAGGTTTTGATTGTCACTGCTGTGCTTTAATCACTCCACTGTAACACTTCTAGAGAGGACTGCTTTTTTATGAGCAAAAAAGGAATTCAGGTTTCCCAGCATGGTGGTGAGGCTACAGAGCATGGGGGAAGAATGGAAAAAACCATGAGGGCTAGGAAGAAAAAACCCAAACACACTGGAGTGAACTACAGGAGCTGAGCACTGCACTGAGGAGGAGGCAGAAGACACCTCCTGTGTACCACAGGACGGCCCTGCTCAGCCCTGCATGTGGACAGCACAGAGCTGCTCCAGGGCCTTCTCCAAACATCTCGTGTAGCTGGGCTGTAATATGAAGAGACGTCTGGGGAGCAGTTAATATCTCTATATATAAAACATGAAATTGAAAGCCATTAGTGTATTACTTTACACAGTGTTTTTCCAGAGGGAATATTCTGCTGAAGAATTTATTTTCCCTAGTGTGCCATTCTGTGATCATCCGGTATTATTTTTATGAGGCATTTGGACATGGAATAATGTAGTGTCTATGCAAACACTTCTCAGCTTTCTTTGTTAACATCTGAGCAGAACATGTGGGAATCTTTTCTACCCCTCCTTCTCTTCTCACATTCATAATTTAGCCAGGTCTTATGTGCTTCAGCATTTATCTTCCTCTTTGACCAAGACATCTCTCCATTTGCTGAAGTAGCTGTCTACATGGAGACCATACTTCTGGCTGTACTCGTGCTAGGAGACCTGGGTCTATTTCCTAACTCAAATACATACTCCTGTAATCTCTGACAAGTCAGTCAGTGCCTTTGTACCCCTGTCCCCTCTTTAAGCAAAGGGCATAAAGACATCTCTGCCTCCCAAAGGTGTCCCGAGGCTACATTTCCCCCATAGCTCTGAGGTATTCCCTAACTACACCGCTGGTGGTCAGATACAAACCAAAGAGTAGCACAACATGAGTCTTGGCCAACTTCTCCCCTTTAAATTGGTTTCCTAAGGCCTTCCTTCCTCTTTCTGGGTTTTTCCACAGAAGATTCCCACTGAGGCAGTGACAGACTTAACCTGGCTACATTTATGAGAAGTCCAGTTTCTGCTATTAAGTACACAGACAGAAATACTCCTATAAACTCTCACACAGGAAAGCTTCCTTTTTTATAAGTTTATATGCAAACTGTAACTCTGTGGCCTTAAGCAAACCATGTTTTTCATGAGACATGGCAACTCCAGTGAGAATCAAAACACAAGCTCAGTGCCTGGCAACTCTCCCAATTGACTCACTCACCCAAAAGGTAAAAGCAAATAAGCCAAAATATTCAAATTTGGGAGCTCCAGTTGGGTGGCTGGGTCCACTAAAAGGTACATGGGCAAATACACAACTAATCTGGTTTGCAGCAATGTGATCACTGGAGACTGCACCTTCTGCAGATCTCTGTGCAATCTGGGAACTCGCAAGACTTCTGCAAAAAAACCTGTCTCTTCTCCCATCGCCTGCAACTCGCTCAAATGTAGTTGAAAATGGCTATTAGTTTCAAGTGTTGGTGAGGCTTGTCAACTGACAAGCAGACAGGCACATGTACACAGGCAGTGCAATTGCACAAGCCCCATTTCCTTAGAAAACCAGAAAAACCCCACTAAAAACAATGCATCTATCGTTATGTCTGATAGAAACAAAACAAAGGTCTGCTTTTCCTGTGTGCCAGTTACCAATGGCGAAGGTATTTGTGGTTGGGCTCACCACAATTAAGTGCCCACACATGTTCCCCATTTTAATATTTTCACACTGGCTCAAATAACCCAGTCCGTTGTGTGCAGAATACCCATGAGTGAACACAGAACAAGTTGCACTGCTTATTGGGAAAGAAGTAGCAAAGTTTGCAAGACTCAAGAACAAACAGATTGCACAAAAAAGATTACACAAATAATCTAAGAGAAAAATAGCAGGCAGCGTATTACAGTAGAAACACAGAACAACGTGACCCATTTGCTTCCCACAAACAGCATTTAAAAGGCAGCTTAAAGACAAAGGACAAAATTAGCACTAAACTGCATGAAGATGAGAAACTATGTCATTTCAACATTCTTCTTTTGCCCCTTCAGCCCTTTTTAGATCCTTTTTCAAGATTATTTCAGCAAAACTAGAAGGCGATATGTTGGCAGCAAGCCTGGGAGACTGGAGTCCTCTATTTTTGCATGAAAGAGGTTCATAACCTTGGCCGTGCTGTGACCTTCCTTCAGCCCAGCCTGGCTGCCACATGGTGGTCTTACCTTGGGGGGATGTACAGAAGTGCCCACAGAGGCTTCCGTGCTGAAAGTGCCATCATTAGTGAGTTTCACACAGAAACACTTCAGCAGCTGAAAGGATACATCAGCTACGTACGATACTTTATTCTGAAACCTCCTCACTTACTGTCTTCTATTGTGTAAAAAATTTGAAATATTGTGAATCTGAAGGAAGAGGGGGAAGGGAGAAGAGGAGCTTGTATTGCACATAATGCCATGTTCTAACTTCTTGTTATCTAATTACTATTATTACATGGTTTTCACCTATACCGCCCCAGATCCTGGCTGCTCAGATTATAGAACAGATCCATTCTGCAGGGTATTGGAAAAACACAGAATTCACAGAAGGACCCAACTGCAGGAGTTTATAACCTAATACAAGCAATGACAACTGAGTAGTGATAGGAAATAGAAGGAAACAATCAGACAAAACCAGTCAGCAAGGGAAGCTGTGCTCTCAGCACTCTAAATGTTTTACTGTTGACAAGGAGTCTGTAGACAGCACAGCAAAGGAAAAGGTTAAGAAGAATTTGAAAGAGGACCCGGAGGGAGTTTAAAGGAAGTTTAATGGAATGCTT